>NC_092723.1:155441709-156107335 GCF_047496885.1 Scyliorhinus torazame | reverse complement strand
GATGTTTTCTGGAGTGCTGGGTCCGCTGCTGGTGAGGGCATTTAATGAGGCTCGGGAGCGGGGTGTTCTTACCCCAACAATGTCACAGGCTTCTATTTCATTGATCCTGAAGCGGGAGAAGGACCCAGAACAATGTGGGTCATACAGACCAATCAATCTCCCTACTAAACGTAGACGCCAAATTGCTGGCCAAGATTTTGGCCTTGAGAATAGAGGATTGTGTTCCAGGGGTGATAGGAAAGGAGCAGATGGGATTTGTCCAAGGAAGGCAGCTAACGGTCAACGTTAGAAGGCTCTTGAATATCATTGTGATGCCCTCCAATGGGAGGAGAGGTGGAGATCGCTATAGACGCGGAGAAGGCCTTCGACCGGGTGGAGTGGAAGTATTTGTGGGAGGTCCTGGGGCGGTCTGGGTTTGGGCAGGTTTTGTAGACTGGGTCCGGTTGCTGTACCAGGCGCCGGTGGCGAGTGTGCGAACGAACAGATTGAGCTCAAAATATTTCAGACTGAGCCAGGGGACAAGGCAGGGATGTCCACTCTCCCCACTAATGTTTGCCTTGGATATAGAGCCATTGGCAATGGCACTGACAGCGTCATAAGACTGGAAGGGGGTAGTCTGGGGAGGGGTGGAACACAGGGTCTCGTTGTATGCAGACGACCTACTCCTGTATATTTCTGACAGGTTAGGGAGTGATAGGAGAGATTATGCGGATCTTAGGGGAATTTGGCCAGTGCTCAGGATATAAATTGAACATGGGTAAGAGTGAGGTTTTTGTGATCCAGGCGAGGGGGCAGGGGAGGAGGTTGGGGGAGTTGCCATTTAAAGTGGTTGGAGGGAGTTTTCATTACTTGGGAATTCAGGTGGCATGGGGGTGGGAGCAGTTGCATAAATTAAGTCTGGCCCGGTTATTTGAGCAAATGAAGGAGGACTTTTGGAGGTGGGACATGCTCTAAGAGTTTGAGGGCAGTGGCGGAAGCATATGGGAGAGGGGGGAGCGTCGGTGTGGGCTCCAATTTGTGGCAATCACTGGTTTGTGCCAGGGAGGTTGGATGGGGGTTTTGGAGGTGGCAAAGAGCAGGGATTGAGAAACTGGGGGACTTGTTTATCAATGGGAGCTTTCCTTGTTTGGAGAATTTGGAGGAGGAGTTTGAATTGCGGGGTGGGAATGGGTTTCGCTATCTGCAGGTGAGAGACTTTGTATGAAGGCAGATTTTGACCTTTCCGTTTCTACCGCCCCAGGGGATACAAGACAAGGTAGTTTCAAAATCGGGAGTGGGAGAAGGGAAGGTCTCAGAAATTTATAAGGAGCTCATGATGTCTCGGATCGTGTTTTCGGGATCCTTAAGGGGGAGGGGGAGCAGCCCCAAGTCGTGGTCCACATAGGTACCACGACATAGGTAGGAGAATGGATAGGGATGTAAAGCAGGAATTCAGGGAGCTAGGGTGGAAACTTAGATCTAGGACAAACAGAGTTATTATCTCTGGGTTGTTGCCCATGCCACGTGATAGCGAGACGAGGAATAGGGAGAGAGAGGAGTTGAACACGTGGCTGCAGAGATGGTGCAGGAGTGAAGGTTTCAGATTTCTGGATAATTGGGGCTCATTCTGGGGTCGGTGGGACCTCTACAAATGGGATGGTCTACACCTGGACCAGAGGGGTACCAATATCCTGGGGGGGGGGGGGGGGGGGGAGGAAATTTGCTAATGCTCTTCGGGAAGGTTTAAACTAGTTCAGCAGGGACTTGGGAACCTGAATTGTAGCTCCAGTATAAAGGAGGTTGGGAGTAGTGAGGTCATGAGTAAGGTTTCAAAGTTGCAGGAGTGTACCGGCAGGCAGGAAGGTGGTTTAAAGTGTGTCTTCTTCAATGCCAGGAGCATCCGGAATAAGGTGGGTGAACTTGCGGCATGGGTTGGTACCTGGGACTTCGATGTTGTGGCCATTTTGGAGACATGGATAGAGCAGGGACAGGAAGGGTTGTTGCAGGTGCCGGGGTTTAGATATTTCAGTAAGCTCAGGGAAGGAGGTAAAAGAGGGGGAGGGTGGCATTGTTAGTCAAGGACAGTATTACGGGGGCAGAAAGGACGTTTGATGAGGACTCATCTACTGAGGTAGTATGGGCTGAGGTTAGAAACAGGAAAGGAGAGGTCACCCTGTTAGGGGTTTTCTATAGGCCTCCGAAAAGTTCCAGAGATGTAGAGGAAAGGATTGCAAAGATGATTCTGGATAGGAGCGAAAGCAACAGGATAGTTGTTATGGGGGACTTTTACTTTCCAAATATTGACTGGAAACGCTATAGTTCGAGTACTTTAGATGGGTCCATTTTTGTCCAATGTGTGCAGGAGGGTTTCCTGACACAGTATGTAGATAGGCCAACGAGAGGAGAGGCCATATTGGATTTGGTACTGGGTAATGAACCAGGACAGGTGTTAGATTTGGAGGTAGGTGAGCACTTTGGTGACAGTGACCACAATTCGATTATGTTTACTTTAGTGATGGAAAGGGATAGGTATATAACCGCAGCGCAAGAGTTATTTCTGGGGGAAAGGCAATTATGATGCAATGAGGCAAGACTTAGGATGCATCGGATGGAGAGGAAAACTGCAGGGGATGGGCACAACGGAAATGTGGAGCTTGTTCAAGGAACAGCTACTGCGTGTCCTTGATAAGTATGTACCTGTCAGGCAGGGAGGAAGTGGTCAAGCAAGGGAACCGTGGTTTACTAAAGCAGTCGAAACACTTGTCAAGAGGAAGAAGGAGGCTTATGTAAAGATGAGACATGAAGGTTCAGTTAGGGCGCTCGAGAGTTACAAGTTAGGTAGGAAGGACCTAAAGAGAGAGCTAAGAAGAGCCAGGAGGGGACGTGAGAAGTCTTTGGCAGGTAGGATCAAGGATAACCCTAAATCTTTCTATAAGATATGTCAGGAATAAACAAATGACTAGGGTCCTCTATAGGGCTCAGTATAGCTGCTCCTGGGGCCTGTTGATGCCGTCGTAAAACGGGATTTGTCACCTTGCTGGTGGACCTTCTGGAAGAATGAGGGTATATTGTTGCCCGCCTCTTCTTCACAGCATCCCTCAAACAGCTCGGGAACCCTCCACGAATCAAGGTGCGGGCTTCCTCGCTGCCATCCTTTTGGATTGAATGATAGGAAGTGGTGAGGAGCTGTTTAAATACACCCCCCCCCCGGGCGGGCGCATCAGACGCTTCTCATCTCAGGCTCGGCGTTTTCCATGTGGGGAAAAACTTCTTATTCCAAAGTGCCTGAAAATTGCGGTGCAGCGGGATTCGCATCGATTTTCTGACTGAAAATGACACTGCTTTTTCCCCAGAAAATTCCACCCCAGGAATGTAAGTTGCCTATCAGTAACCTATTATTTGATGCCGGACGGATAATGGAGAAAAGAGCCCAACAACTGAACACCGTGCAGTCAATTCCAGAAAAACACAGAGCTGGTCCCAATATTGTATTTCTTGGCAAAGTGGCTGTCTGTTTATCAGGATCTAACTGTATTTGTACAAAGGAGACCTGCTGCTGAATGTTTTTACATTTGCAGATACTCCTCCAGCAGCATAAACACGAGATTAAAACAACAGGTAAAAGCGATTTGCATCTTGACACGTGAATGGTTCAGAATTTGTTCGACCGTTTTAGTTATATTTTCCCTCACGGATAAGATGATTTAAACTGTTTCTTTCTCCCTGCCCCCAACACCCCTCCCCCAGCATTTCCCAGACTGGTTTCCTGTACGTCAGAGCTCACAGCTGGGAGTTAGCTGGCTGCTGCTCACTCCGTGAGGAGACTTGACTGAAGGATAATTCAGCACACAGAGCTTGCACGGCAGCCTTTAATCACAGCAGCGTGTATGTAGGGCCCAATATTAAAGGGAAACTGTTGCTTTTCCATTTGTCTGCCGATCCTGTGCTAGCACAGAGATTGATTGTTGAAGCTGAGGAGTGTTGCATCTTTATCTTGGATGGGATCAAGTTGTAAACTGAGTTCACAGTAGAACCACAGACTACAGTTAGCAACAGATGAAGAAGTGGACTCGCTAACTGGGTAATCTCTCCTTCTTACTTCCAATCCATGTAACTAGCTGTAAATTCTGTGGGTGTTCGGCTAGCCTGGGGCAATTTAAACTGATTTTGTATGTAACCATTCTACAATGTTGCTGTTGGACTGTGTTATTCACTGAGATAAGTGAATGTTTATACTGTTTAAAAAAGCACTTTCTATAAAAGGGAGAAATAGTTGAAGTGACTAGATTTTCTTTAACCCAGTTTTATAAGGTGTACATGCATCTAGTATTTGAACAGTATTTTCCCCTTTATATCTCTAATTAGAACCCATTCTGCATCCTATGAATTCGTAAATTGCCTTACTTAAGGAAACTTGGAAGGATGTTAGTAATATTCTTGGTTTAGCGTGTGTTCCTAAGCTGCTCATCACAATGAGTGGGGAAGCAACAGTCACTCTGTGACTCAGTTAAATCAAAGCTGACATTCTTAGGATGAGAATTATCAGTGAATATATATCCCCCTCACTAATGTTGCTGTGTAGCACTCCGTAGCATAAAGATGCACTTCCTGCACTATCTAGATAGAAGCAGACAAAAGATAGTTTGAAAACGATGAAGAAAATATAAAAGCAAATTACTGCGGATGCTGGAAACCGAAACCAAAGAGAAAATGCTGGAACATCTCAGCAGGTCTGGCAGCATCTGTAGGGAGAGAAAAGAGCTAACGTTTCGAATCCGATGGCACTTTGTCAAGGCTGTCAAACCCCCCACATCTACAACCTTTGCTTCCCCCTTCCCCACCCCCCACATCAACAAGTAGAAGGTGTAACACCTGCCCCTTTACCTCTTCCATGCTTAACATCCCAGGCCCAAAACACTAATTCCAGCTTAAGCAGCATTTCACTTGCACCTCTTTCAATTTGGTCTATTGCATTCACTGCTCCCAATGTGGTCTCCTCTATATAGGAGAGACCAAACGCAGACTGAGTGATCGCTTTGCTGAGCACCTTCGGCTGTGCGCATTCAGGACCCTGACCTTCCCGTTGCTTGCCATTTTAACACAAGACCCTGCTCCCATGCCCACATGTTAGTACTTGGCCTGCTGCAATGTTCCAGTGAAGCTCAACACAAACTGGAGGAACAACATCTCATCTTCTGGTTAGCCATGCAGCCTTCCGGTCTCAACATCGAATTCAACAACTTCAAATGAATAGCTCTACCCCACCTCGACCCATTTGTTTTCATCCCATTTCATTTTAACTGTCTTTTACCTTTTCTTTCTTTCTTTATATATATTTAGCCCCCCATCTTATCCACCCCCCCCCCCCCCCCCCCACCCACACACACACATCTACAGCCTTGACAAAGGGTCATCTGGACTCGAAACATTAGCTCTTTTCTCCCGATAGATGCTGCCAGACGTGCTGAGATTTTTCAGTATTTCTCTTTCTTCAATCGAACCTGGGACCCCGGCACTGTGAAGTCACAGTGCTAACTACTGTGCTACCCATGTTTGACATTACTGGGATTCCATGTTGTGTTATACGATGTAAACTGAGGGATGGGATATTGGGAGATAACTCCATCATTCAACCAAAATGAACAGAGGATCCATTGAAGCCGAGGCCATATTGAAAATAAAGTTGCAGTGTTCACCCAGATTTGAAGCCTCACTGTTCCAAGTCCCCCTACTTTGAGTTTTTGCAAAATTGCATAAAATTGAGGGAACCAAGGCACATTACAAGGCGCATAACTATCTGTTGTCCAAAGAGCTGTGCTGTAATACAGCTCTACTTAAAGTCCTTATTTTTAAACAATCTAATTCAAGTTTAAAACAAAGCCCTAAAAAGGCCTGTCCAGCAGGTAATATACAGTCAGAACTTTCTCTAGCTACACCTCTGCTTTTTGGTACTGACAGGATTGAAGTGAAGGCTTTTAAAAAAATTACTAGAGTACCCAATTATTTTCTTTTCCAATTAAGGGGCAACTTAGTGTGGCCAATCCACTTAACCAGCACATCTGTGGATTGTGGGGTGAAACCCAAGCAGGCACGGGGAGAATGTGCAAACTCCACACAGACAGTGACCACGGGGTCGGCATTGAACCCGGGCCCTCAGCGCCGTAGGCAGCAGTGCTGTGCCACGATGTCGCCCTGAAGTGAAGGCTTAAATGGTGGTTTGCTATAGCTTTAACATGATCAACACACAAATACTAAACGCTTGATGCTATAAAACATCGACACAAGATTTAAAAAAATAAATTTAGAGTACCCAATTCTTTCTTTTTCCAATTAAAGGACAATTTAGCGTGGTCAATTCATCTACCCTGCACATAGTTTTGGGTTGAGGGGATGAGACCCAGGCAGACAAGGGGAGAATGGGCAAACTCCACACGGACAGTGACCTAGGTGCTATGAGGCAGCAGTGCTAACCACTGCATCACCGTGCTGTCCAAACAGTGACACAAGACTGTGATTACAGTCCACAACTGTATAACATGTGCAACACTGGTTGAGGGATTGGGGAAATGCAATAAAATCAATTACTGTAGAAGCTGTTCATCATACATCACATCCACTCACCAAAACTGAACATTATTTGCAACATGGGATTAGAAGATGAAAGTAAGTGTGTATTGTAATACTAGAAACAATAACAGGGAAGTAAACATGTGCAACACCAATAGTTGTGAGAAAAAGAAGTGCATAGATCCCAGGAATTGGGCTAGAGCTGGGTCACGGAACTATGGGCCCAAATCTCTCCCCAAATTTCTAAGTTCATTTGTGGTGGGTTTTTCAGCGATTTCCCCACCGCTATTCAGACACTTAAGTCACTTTTTGGGGCTCTGGGGAGCTTCTCACCGGTTGAGGCCACACTTCGAATTTTTTTTAGCATTGGGGAGCTGAACTCCGAGATCGGGCCGCCATTGTGAAAGGGTGCCCCGATCTCTAAGTGAACTTGTTGGTCCCTGCACCCATGGGCACTGTCACCCCCCCACCACTTGGACAATTGTCCCACCCCCCGCAAGAGAGGACACTCGGCTATGGGGTCCCTAAGGACCTCCCTCATCACGCCCCCTTACAGCACTCCCTCCCTTCCAGGACCCCCACCCATCACCCCTCCAACTTCTCGGAGGCCCCTACTTATCACCCTTCAAACCTCCCCATCACCCTCATTTTATGGGCAAGGCCCCCCTTGCCCCTTGGCAGTGCCACTCTGGCACTCACGCACCCTTGCATTGCCACCATGGCAGTGTTCCTGCTGGCTTGGCGGTGCCATCCGGGCACCTTGGCAATACCAGGGTGGCAGTACCAAGGTGCCAGCTGGGCAGTGCCAAGGTGCCCACATTCCAGGGGGAGGGACAGGGAGCCACCCTGCATTGACTTGGACCACCCTAGGGTCTCCAGTGGCCCGGGAGACCCCGCCGGGTGCCGTTCCACCTGGTCCACTATTTGTGTGGGCCAGCACTGATTGGTGCCCGTCTGCAGCCTTCCCGGGGAGGCCGGTGAATCGAAGGAGGCCAGTGGATCCCGCGCAGGTAGATCGTAAGTAGGTATACGACCTACGTCCGCGAGCGTCATTCTGTCACGCCCATTTTAGGCGTGGCTCCAACTCTGAGGCGCAGAGGCTGTCGGGAAGCTTGCGAGAGCGCAATGTGGCCGGATATTCGCGCCCCAAATATTTCAAAAAGCTACCAGTTGGCAGCATTTTGTTTACCCTGTGATTCGTTTAATTTTTTTAATGTTCCCTGGTTTGGCATTACATTATAAGCAGCGGTGCAACAAAATAGAGTAATTGCCTACATTACAACAGTGACTACGCTTCAAGTATAATGCTGATTGTAAAACACTTTGAGAGGTCAGGAGTTGTAAAAGGTGCCATATAAATTCAGTATTTCTTTCTTCTTTCCTTTGTTTGGTCAGGGAAACAACTAGAAAATAAATATACAAACACAACAGATATCTCAAAATTCACCCTTCACCTAAATCCAGTCACAAAATTGAAAGTGGATGAATGTTGGAATTCTGACAGTTCCCTATTCTACATCTGTTTTTCTATTTTATCCTGTATAATGAGAGCAGTTTAACCAGAAAAATTTCAGGGACTGGACAGAAACCATCAGCTGCATTTTACATGCTGATTGTGATATGCAATGTATAGAAGTGAGTATAGCTCTGGAATTTTTCTTTCACAGAACACGCCTGGAAACGCTTTTTCTTCACTGTAGTCAACATTCCAAGGGATAGTGCAGGGTTAAATCTCTGTTGCGGCGCACCCTTCAAACCCCCCCATCACCCTCATTTTATGGGCAAGGCCCCTCTTGCCCCTTGGCAGTGCCACTCTGGCACTCAAGCACTCTTGCATTGCCACCCTGGCAGCGTTCCTTCTGGCTTGGCGGTGTCATCTGGGCACCTTGGCAGTACCAGGGTGGCAGTAATTTATGCAAAATTATGAAAATCCCATTCCAACCTGCTGACGAGGGTTTATAGGAACATTTAGTTATCATGCCTGACCAATGATGCATAATTAGTTTCAACACTTTGCAGTTACAGAGATGAAATGGCCTGCTCCAATCGGGCGGCACAATGGCACAGTGGTTAACACTGCTGCACAGAGCTCCGGGGTCCCAGGTTCTATTCTGGCCTCGGCCGACTGTGTGGAGTTTGTGTGTGGAGTTTGCAAAGTCCAAAGATGTGCAGGCTAGGTGGGTTGGCCATGCTAAATTGCCCCTTAGTGTCCAAAAGGTTAGGTGGGGTTACTGGGTTACGGGGGTATGGTGGAGATGAGAGCTTAAGCAGTGTGCTCTTTCCAAGGGCCAGTGCAGACTCGATGGGCCGAATGGTCTCCTTTGAACTGAGGACATTGTCATATTCTGACATCTATCAGAGTGGGTGATTGGTTTCTTTGCAAAGTGCTGCAAAACCTTTTATTACTTCACTGTTTAATATACGGTCAAATGTTACTGAGAACAGTTTTTTCACTTAATAGTTTTATTCCCAAGTGAAGTTTCAGTCTTAAAATCTTTGCGGTGAGCCCCTGTACGTTTGTTATCTGAAGATGATTGGGAGGAATAGTTAGTGCTTGGACATTCATTCAAAGAATGTTTAAGCAGTTATCTTGCTGTGGTTGTATATGAGGAACACTGGGAAGACTAAATATAGGCTCACGGAGGATGTATGAATGGTTTTCATGTACTCAATCTTCACCAGATAGTGAAAATAACACAGCTTCCAACTGAAAACAATTGGTAGCACATTGAAAGAGCATGACACATAACCGGCAAAAGAATCTCCCATCCTAGATTTGACATGTCCTGAGGCATTGCATTCCTGGCTATCTGTAGTATCACAATGAGAGGGTTAAACCAGAGAGATTGCAGAAAAATTCAAAGTCTTTGTGCTCAGGATTCTTCCTGTGTTCTGACTTAAACACAATGATGACTATATGTACCTAACCTGCAGGAAACAGCAACTGGCTTTTAATAGAGAGCAGATGTGTGGGGGTAATAGCATTTAAATAGAAAAGTACAGAAACTATTTGTGGTAACAGCAATATTGTGTTGTGATGTACATTGGATGTACAAACTGTGAAACAGGATGAAGTGAATCAGGCGGATGCAACACACAGGTGGTTTACTGTAAACCCAAATGTAATTTATTTACTGTAAAATCTGGTGTAAATGTTACACCTTTAACTATAACTGGATAATACAAACTGGATTTTACACTGTATTTCACTACTTTCTATCTTGGGTTATTAGGCTGGCTGTTAGAAGTTAAATAGAGCCACTAAAAATCCTTTACAAACTGCTGGGTACAGAATGCTACCTGCCCTTTCCACATCAAGAGTCCACCTCCCTTGCCTTCTGGTCCCCTCATGGTGGCTGAATTTGTCTCCCTCACTCAGCCAGTAATGTCACATAGAATCATAGAATTACTGTGCAGAAGGAGGCCATTCGGCCCATCGAGTCTCCACCGGCCCTTGGAAAGAGCACCCTACTTAAGCCCATGTAACCCCACCTAACCTTTTGGACACTAAGGGGCATGGCCAATCCACCTAACCTGCACATCTTTGTACTGTGGGAGGAAACCGGAGCACCAGGAGGAAACCCACGCAGACACGGGAGAAAGTGCAAACTCCACACAGTCACCTGAGGCCGGAATTGAAACTGGGTCACTGGAGCTGGGAGCCAGTAGTGCTAAACCAACAATAACATTAGGGGCTTGCTTACTTTGATTTTTATTATTTTGCATTAGTGAACTTACAAATAGATACAGTGGATTGAATGGACTGGAAGGCATTTCCACAGCTTCAGACATAGTGAAGCTGGGATTGCACGTGGAGCAGGGGTGTGAACTGGGAAGCAGAGCACAAATACAGTAAGAACAGGATGGATATGGGGTAGTGGCAGGGACAAAATGGATAAGGGATAGTAGAAACTACCAGGAAAAAGATAAACCACTGCTGAATTTTGTTGGAGCCATCCAGTTGATTAGGATTTGGGATATTTTAGATAATTGGTTATTTAGACCATCCAAATCACAGAATCATAGAATGGTTACATATAGAGGATGACCATTTGGTCCATCGTGTCAGCCCCGGCTCTCCAAAGAAGCAATTTACCGACTGCCACTCCCCAGCCTTCTCCTCATTGCCTGCATACTTTTCCGATTATAATCCAATTCCCCCTTAAATGCCTCAATTGAACTTGCCTCCACCGCACAGTCAGACAGTGCATTACAGATCCCAGGCACTCAGTGATGTTTTTCCTCATGTCTCCACTGCTTCTTGTACCAATTATCTTAAATCTTTGCCCTCCTGTCCTCAATCTTTCCACCAATGGAAGGTTTTCCTCTTTCTGTCCCGGCCCTTCATAATTCTGCATACCTCTATCGAATCTCCTCTCTCATCTTCCCCAAGGTAAACCAGCCCAACCTCTCCAATCTATCTATGCAACTGAAGTTTCTCATCTCTGGAACCATTCTTATGAATATTTTATGCACCCTCTCGAATGGCTTTACAGCTTTCCTAAAGAACTGCACGCAATACTCCAGTCAAGGCCAAACCAATGTTCCATACATAACCTTCTTGCTCGTGTACTCTATGCCCTACTAATAAGGACCTGGATGCTATATGCGTTATTAACTGCTCTCTCAATCGGTCCTGCCACCTTTAATGAATTATGCACGCATACACTTCTGCTCCTGCAACCCCTATATAATCGTACCCTTTATTTATGTATAATTCTTCCTACCAAATGCATCACTTCACTGCATTAACTTTAAGCGGTCACTTGTCCATCCATTTCACCAACCGGACTACGTCCTTTTGAAGTTTTACACTCTCCTCCTTATTGTTCACAATGATTCCAAATTTCATATGATCTGCATATTTTGAAATTGTGCCCTGTACACCACGGTCTAGGTCTTTAATATATGTCAGGAAGAACAAAGGTCCTAACACTGACCCCTTGGGGAACTCAGCTATAAATCTCCTTCCAGTCAGCAAAACATCTATTAACTATGGTAGCACAGTGGTTAGCACTGTTGCTTCACAGCTCCAGGGTCCCAGGTTCGATTCCGGCTTGGGTCACTGTCTGTGTGGAGTCTGCACGTTCTCCCAGTGTCTGCGTGGGTTTCCTCCGGGTGCTCCAGTTTTCTCCCACAAGTCCCGAAAGACGTGCTGTTAGTTAATTTGGACATCCTGAATTCTCCCTCTGTGTACTCGAACAGGCGCCAGAATGTGGCGACTAGGGTCTTTTCACAGTAGCTTCATTGCAGTGTTAATGTAAGCCTCCTTGTGACAATAAAGATTATTATTACCATTCTCTGTTTCCTGTTACTCAGCCAATTTTGTATACATGTCACTACTGTCCCTTTCATTCCATGGGCTATAACTTTAATAAAGTTCCATACAACAGACATGTGAGCAAATGTATTTTGGAAGTCCATGTACACCACGTCAACACCATTATTCTCATCAACCCACTCTGTTACCTCATCAAAAAGCTCCAGCTGGTTAAAAACCATTTGCTTCCCTTCATTAACCTGCATCTGCCCAAGTGACTATTCATTTTGCCACAACTGAGGTTAAACTGACTAGCCTGAAGCTGCTGGGCTTGTCCTTACAACAATTTTTGAACAAAAGAGAAACATTTGCAATTCTCCAGTCCTCTGGCAGCAACCCAGAGTCTAAGGAAGACTTGAATATTGTGGCCAGTGCCTCTGCAATTTCCACACTCATTTTCTCCGTATTCTTGCATGCATCGCACCTGGTCCTTGTGCCTTCTCAACTTTTAAGTACAAATAACCCTTCTAACACAGCCTGTTTATCAATTGTAAACCCTTCAACTGTCGGAATTACATCCTCTTTCCCCATTATTTAAACAGCAGCATCTCCCTTGGTAAGATGCAAAGTAGTCATTTAATACCTCAGCTATGCCCTGTGCCTCCACACACAAATCTTTTCTGTCTCTTAACTCCTCCTTTTACCGCCTTTTTAATATTTATACACCTATCAAAGATTTTTGGATTCCCTTTTATGTTAGCTGCCTGTCTGTTTTCATACTCTCTCTCTTTTTTCATTTCCCCTCTGAAGCTTCTATATTCAGCCTGGTTCTTGGTTGTATTATCACCGGACATGAGCAGACTTTGTCTTCATCTGAATTCTATTGTTTTGTCATCTAAATCTCACACCTCATTGGTCAACAGTTGTTAATGAATGATCTCAGACCAATGCATTCTGGGAAAATTTACAGAAAGGCACAACATTCACTGTATTACGATCCCAGACCAGACCCCAACAGTGGCTAGGAAACTGAACCAATACTCCAATATTTTTAATATATTTGAAAGACTGTGCAGAAAGAATGATTCGCTCCAGGAGTGGTTGCATGAAGAAATGGTTGGTTATTTTAAAACCAAAACTTTATTATAACTACAATATTAAACTTTTTAACCTCACAACCAAAAATAACAGCTTATAATTTACATCTTAAGCACGACTACTCAAAACTTTCCATTAAACACCAAGATAACAAACATATAGCTCTTAATCCATCTTAAAATTAGCAGGACAGAGTGATACTTGCTTTATAAAACAGATTGGGCTCCGGTTGGAACCCCTTCAGACTCTGGCTGAATATCTTCAAATAACTGCTTCAACTAGGTTGTTTCAGCCTCTTGTCTTCACTAAAGACTGCTCTGCTTTAAAATATTACTATTTTTAAAAAGTCTTTCTCTCTCTTTCTCAATCTCTCTCTCTCCAACACACACACACAAAGCTTCTCTAAATTCACTGCCTCTCTGAGATCCACCCAGCAATGACAATCTCCCCAAGCTGAAAAACACATTGGGCACGATTCTCCGGCCTTGTTGCGCTTTCCTGGCCCAGGTAGCACTGTCAAGTTGGCAGGAGCACTGCCCGAGTGCCAGGGTATATGGATGCTAAGATGGCACTGCCAAGGGTCAGGGCCCGAGGGGCGGCCATGTCCATTAAAGGAGGGTGAAGGGGGGGGGGGTTTGAAGGGTGGGGGTGGTGCAGGGCAGGTAAGTAGGGGCCTCTGGGAGGTTGGGGTGGGTGATAGGTGGGGGTCCTGGACCCCATAGCAGCGTGTCCACACTTCGGGTTGTGGGGTAATGTCCATGTGTGTGGGGGGTGACATTGCCCATGGGTGTGGGGTCCCACAATCTCAATTAGAGATGGGCAGCCCTTTCATAATTGGCGACTCGATCTCAAGAGTTCAGCTCCGCATTGCTAAAAACAAAGGGCTGGATTCTTCCGTCCTACCCGCAGCAAGAACACCACGGGCGAGACGCAGACAATGGAGAAGTCCATTGACCTCGGGCGGGATTCTCCGGTCGCTGGGCGGAAGCGGCCGGAGAATCGCGCCCAAAGTCCCCGAGCGAGCGTGTTTAGCAGTGTGCTTCCTGGCACACGCAGTGACTCGCTTTGAATAAGGGGCCTAAACGGGGAATGCGCGGCCGAGGCTGCACATAGCTCCATTTTTTACAATGGGGAGCTCCACTCCCCGTTGTAGCAAGAGATCGGGACACCATTCTTAACCTCCTCTCTCTCTTCCCCCCACCCCGAACGCAAAATGGGAGGGACCCTGCACCCCCCAATACCCACACAGGGCAATCCCCAGCCTGATTGCGCCCGCACGGGTGCAAAAAACCCCAGCATGGCACCTTGGCAGTGGGGGGACAGGACCAAACAGTGATTGCCTGAGGTCCCCGAGGCAAAGGGTTGAATCCCAAAGCCTCGGGTACCTCGTGGAATCTGCACATTAGAGTAAGGCTTACTGCCTCACTCTAATATGCAGCTTTGCCAAAAGGTGATCCTGCCAATTGTGGGTATGATTCTGTGAGATTGCGTTGAATCCCCCGAGGCATCGCGAGTCAGATAGATCCCGGGGATGGGGTCTCCCGGCTTTCACCGGCCACGCTGCGCTGCGGCAACATGCTTTGCCGGCGCAGCGTGGCCGGAAGTTGTCTAAATCGGCCAGAAACTCCCCAGGGCCCAAAAAAAAGACTAGAGACTAAGTGTCACTGAATAGCAGTGAGGAATTCGCCGGCAGAGCCTCCGGGAAACTCCATACAAAGCCCGCCACAAATGAACTTAGAAATCTTTTGGGAGAATCACCCTCTTAGAATTTTTTCCAGCCCTGGGGAGCTGAACTCAGAGATCAGGCCACCATTTTCAAAGAGTGCCTCGATCTAAATTAGCTTGTGGGTCCCGCACACAAGGACAATGTCATTCCCCACCCCCCAAGTGAGGACACCCTGCTATGGGGTCCTGGCGGTCCCCCCTCTTCAGAGGCCCCTACTTACCTGCCATGCACACACCCCACCCTTCATTATCTCCCTCCACCCTCCTTTCATGGGCATGCCCCCCTCAATTCCTAACCCTTTGCCGTGCCACCCTGGCACTGGCACCGGGGCAGTGTCACATTCCAGGGGGAGGGCCAGGGAACCACCCAGCACTGACCCTGACCACCCAGAGTCCCTTGATAGCTCGGGTGCTGTTCTGCCTGGTCCATGTTTGTGAGAATGGTGCTGGCTGCGGCCTCGCTGGGGAGGCTGGTAGATCCCGGGTAAGTTTGCCGAAATCGGTTTGGTCACGCACCATTTGGGCATGCTTCTGACTCCGACGCCCCACGTGACTTGGGTGGATCCCGCGAGGCGTGAAGGCTGTCGGGAAACCCGCTGGAGGCCTCTCCAGGATTCACCCAGCTGCATCCTCGAGTGGTTAACTCTGCCGCCTCACAGCACAAAGGACATGGGTTCTATTCTGACCCTGGGCGACAGTCAATGCAAAGTTTGCACGTTCTCCCCTTGTCTGTGTGGGTTTCGTCCTGGTGCTCGCTTTCCTCCCACAGTCCAAAGATGTGTAGGTTAGGTGGATTGGCCATCGTAAATTGCCTCTTAGTCCAAAAGGTAGGTGGGGTTACGGGTTTGTGGGGAGTGGGTCTGGGTAGGGTGCTCTTTCAAAGCATTGGTGCAGATGCAATGGTCCAAATGGCCTCCTTCTGCACTGTAGGTATTCTATGAAGTCTATGAACTCCCCAGGGACTTCCTCAATCAATCCACTGTGCATTAGCCCAGACTGATAAACACATTGCTGTGTCAATTTCACTTGCTGGCTGCTAAAACCACCCAGGCTCTGCAAACAGAATTCTTTTAAATAAACACATTCTAACACCAGGCTTTTAACTCTTAAATTGCCCACTATATTTATAATCCAATTTTCCTAACATCTTCCAATTGTCACAACTGAGACAAAAGTTTTCATTATATATAGAAGCCTGATGCTACATTGCAATAGCACCTCCTCTTATTCTTACAGACCACAAATAACTTTTGAAGTTTAACCACTGTTGCTATGTTGGAACATACAAACATAAGCATTAGGAGCAGGAGTAGGCCACTCAGCCCATCAAGCCTGATCCGCCATTCAATAAGATCATGGCTGAAACTTAAACGCCACATTTCTGTCTACCCCGATAACCTTTCACCCCCTCGTTCATCAAGAATCTTAAAAATATTCATGACTCTACTTCCTCTGCCTTAGGAAGAAAGTTCCAGAGACTCAAGACCCTCGGAGAGAAAAAGATTCTCCTCATATCTGTTTAAATGAGCAACCTCTTGTGCTGGATTCTCCGCACCATTGCGCCAAAATCGTGGCCGGCGCGAGGGTGGAGAATTGACGTTGGGGAACCAGCGTGATTATAGAGATGGCACTTGCTGGACTTCCTTTGCCCCTGTGGTAGATCAGAAACCAATTCCAGCAAAACGCAAAGGAGGACCTCCCTCTCTTTACTGACTTTCCTCTTCTCACCAAACATCCACATGCTGTTCAAAGTCACGCCCAAGATCAAAGCAACCAATTTGTGCATATAAATATTTGACAAATAAAAAATGAAATAAATGACTAAATGATCTATTTTTGATGGCGCTGGGTATATTTTGCATAAAAATTAAAAGCACACATGGGGCAAGGGGGTTACATAAATTATTCTCTCCAATTATTCTACTATAGTAATATGTTCTATGACATTAATCACACGGAAACTGCATAGGATGTATATATTTAAAATCCTCTTCATAAAGCTATTAACAATCTTCATAGATACAGGAAATGCCAATTCTAGTCTCAGTAGAGGCTCTATTACAGTCAAGATTGCAAACTAAATTCCATTCTTGATTTGTGTCAAGGCAATTTCATACAACCTACCACAGAAGTGATTAATAAGAATATCAGCCATTCTGGACAAACACAGGGGAGTGCAGAGGGGAAGGGGGGAGTGCAGAGGGGAAGGGGGGAGTGCAGAGGGGAGAAGGGGGGAGTGCAGAGGGGAGAAGGGGGGAGTGCAGAGAGGGGAAGGGGGGAGTGCAGAGAGGGGAAGGGGGGAGTGCAGAGAGGGGAAGGGGGGAGTGCAGAGAGGGGAAGGGGGGAGTGCAGAGAGGGGAAGGGGGGAGTGCAGAGAGGGGAAGGGGGGAGTGCAGAGAGGGGAAGGGGGGAGTGCAGAGAGGGGAAGGGGGGAGTGCAGAGAGGGGAAGGGGGGAGTGCAGAGAGGGGAAGGGGGGAGTGCAGAGAGGGGAAGGGGGGAGTGCAGAGAGGGGAAGGGGGGGAGTGCAGAGAGGGGAAGGGGGGAGTGCAGAGAGGGGAAGGGGGGAGTGCAGAGAGGGGAAGGGGGGAGTGCAGAGAGGGGAAGGGGGGAGTGCAGAGAGGGGAAGGGGGAGTGCAGAGAGGGGAAGGGGGGAGTGCAGAGAGGGGAAGGGGGGAGTGCAGAGAGGGGAAGGGGGAGTGCAGAGAGGGGAAGGGGGGAGTGCAGAGAGGGGAAGGGGGGAGTGCAGAGAGGGGAAGGGGGGAGTGCAGAGAGGGGAAGGGGGGAGTGCAGAGAGGGGAAGGGGGGAGTGCAGAGAGGGGAAGGGGGGAGTGCAGAGAGGGGAAGGGGGGAGTGCAGAGAGGGGAAGGGGGGAGTGCAGAGAGGGGAAGGGGGGAGTGCAGAGAGGGGAAGGGGGGAGTGCAGAGAGGGGAAGGGGGGAGTGCAGAGAGGGGAAGGGGGGAGTGCAGAGAGGGGAAGGGGGGAGTGCAGAGAGGGGAAGGGGGGAGTGCAGAGAGGGGAAGGGGGGAGTGCAGAGAGGGGAAGGGGGGAGTGCAGAGAGGGGAAGGGGGGAGTGCAGAGAGGGGAAGGGGGGAGTGCAGAGAGGGGAAGGGGGGAGTGCAGAGAGGGGAAGGGGGGAGTGCAGAGAGGGGAAGGGGGGAGTGCAGAGAGGGGAAGGGGGGAGTGCAGAGAGGGGAAGGGGGGAGTGCAGAGAGGGGAAGGGGGGGAGTGCAGAGAGGGGAAGGGGGGAGTGCAGAGAGGGGAAGGGGGGAGTGCAGAGAGGGGAAGGGGGGAGTGCAGAGAGGGGAAGGGGGGAGTGCAGAGAGGGGAAGGGGGGAGTGCAGAGAGGGGAAGGGTGGAGTGCAGAGAGGGGAAGGGTGGAGTGCAGAGAGGGGAAGGGTGGAGTGCAGAGAGGGGAAGGGGGGAGTGCAGAGAGGGGAAGGGGGGAGTGCAGAGAGGGGAAGGGGGGAGTGCAGAGAGGGGAAGGGGGGAGTGCAGAGAGGGGAAGGGGGGAGTGCAGAGAGGGGAAGGGGGGGAGTGCAGAGAGGGGTGGGGAGTGCAGAGAGGGGTGGGGAGTGCAGAGAGGGGTGGGGAGTGCAGAGAGGGGTGGGGAGTGCAGAGAGGGGTGGGGAGTGCAGAGAGGGGTGGGGAGTGCAGAGAGGGGTGGGGAGTGCAGAGAGGGGTGGGGAGTGCAGAGAGGGGTGGGGAGTGCAGAGAGGGGTGGGGAGTGCAGAGAGGGGTGGGGAGTGCAGAGAGGGGTGGGGAGTGCAGAGAGGGGTGGGGAGTGCAGAGAGGGGTGGGGAGTGCAGAGAGGGGTGGGGAGTGCAGAGAGGGGTGGGGAGTGCAGAGAGGGGTGGGGAGTGCAGAGAGGGGTGGGGAGTGCAGAGAGGGGTGGGGAGTGCAGAGAGGGGTGGGGAGTGCAGAGAGGGGTGAGGAGTGCAGAGAGGGGTGGGGAGTGCAGAGAGGGGTGGGGAGTGCAGAGAGGGGTGGGGAGTGCAGAGAGGGGTGGGGAGTGCAGAGAGGGGTGGGGAGTGCAGAGAGGGGTGGGGAGTGCAGAGAGGGGTGGGGAGTGCAGAGAGGGGTGGGGAGTGCAGAGAGGGGTGGGGAGTGCAGAGAGGGGTGGGGAGTGCAGAGAGGGGTGGGGAGTGCAGAGAGGGGTGGGGAGTGCAGAGAGGGGTGGGGAGTGCAGAGAGGGGTGGGGAGTGCAGAGAGGGGTGGGGAGTGCAGAGAGAGAGAGGGGGGAGTGAGTGCAGAGAGAAAGGGGGTGGGAGTGCAGAGAGAAAGGGGGTGGGAGTGCAGAGAGAGGGGGGAGTGCAGAGAGAAAGGGGGAGGGGGGAGTGCAGAGAGAGGGGGAGTGCAGAGAGGATGGAGTGCTGAGGGGGTGGGGAATGCAGAGAGGGGTGGGGAGTGTAGAGAGGGGGGGGGGGGGAGTGCAGAGAGAAAGGGGGAGTGCAGAGAGAGGGGGGGAGTGAGTGCAGAGAGAAAGGGGGTGGGAGTGCAGAGAGAGGGGGAGTGCAGAGAGAAAGGGGGAGTAGGGAGAGAGAGGGGTGGAGTAGAAGGGGGAGTAGAGAGAGGGTGTAGGAGATTGGGAACGAGGGGGTGCAAGATGGGAGGGGGAAGAATCATAGAATTTACAGTGCAGAAGGAGGCTATGCGGGCCATCCAATCTGCACAGGCCCTTGGAAAGAGCCCCCCACTTAAGCTCACACCTCCACCCTATTCCCTAAATCAGTAACCCCACTTAACCTTTTTAGACACAAAGGGCAATTTAGCATGGCCAATCCACCTAACCTGCACATCTTTGGACTGTGGGAGGAAACCGGAGCACCCGGAGGAAACCCACGCAGACACAGGGAGAAATTGCAGATTCCGCACAGACAGTGACCCAAACCAGGAATTGAACCTGGGACCCTGGAGCTGTGAAGCAACTGTGCTAACCACTGTGCTACCATGCCGCTCACAGGAAGGGGAGCTAGAGACACAGAGGGGGTGAGGGGAGAGAAAGGGGTGCAAGGGGTGACAGAGGGAAGATAGAGAATGGAGGAAAGGAAGAGAGATGGAGGAAGGGGGAAGAGATGTGGGGAGATGAGAGAAAGGAGTGAGAGGGAGAGAGGAGTGGAGAGAGAGAGGGACGAGGGATTGGGGTGAGGGAGAGTGTGAGGGGCAAGAAAGAGAGGGTCAGGGAGTGGGACAAAAGAGTGGAAGGGCAATGGAGAGGGGAGAGAGATGTTAGTGAGAGGGGTCTGAGGGGAGACTGGGAAGCGCAAGAAAGAATGAGAGCAAAAAAAACCCTGAAAACAAAGCACATGAGAAAGAAAAAAGGGAGAAAGTGCGGTGGGGGTGGGGGGGGTGAGAAGAGCATGCAGAGAAAGTAAAAACGAGAAAAATGATCGCTGAAGGATCCAGCGACTCTAGAATGTACCATTACTGTGTCCGCATGTCTGAGAGATAGACATACAGACCATAATACGAGCCTCAGAGAGGCAGACTGCAGATTTTGTAGTTGCAGAGATATACGTTTGTACGCACACATTTTTTTCACCCAGTAACCAAAAACGATTTGAAGAGTCAAAATCTATTAGAAGTACTCTATTAAGTGGGCGGCATGATGGCTAGTACTGCTGCCTCATGGCGCTGAGAACCCAGGTTCGATCCCGGCCCCGGTCACTGTGTGGAGTTTGCATATTCTCCCTGTGTCTGAGTGGGTCTCACCCCCACAACCAAAAAGATGTGCAGCGTAGGTGGATTGCCACACTAAAATTGTCCCTTAATTGGATTAAAAAGGAATTGGATACTCTAAATTTATATTTTAAAAAAGAGAAGCACTCTATCATAATTTGCAGTATGTTAAGGCAGAAGCCCATGGACCACTTTGGTGCCATTCCATATTTTTCATTTCCTCCACAGTGACCTTGTCCATACAGCAGAACACAGAAGGAGAAACTGTGCCGCTTCCAAATTATTTGAGCCAGGAGTTGAAAAAGCAGCTTTGATTGTCGTCCGGGTCCCTTCCTCAGAGGAAACACATCCTGTTAATGTTTGACTGTGAAATCGCACTACTGAATGTTTGTTGCAGCCAGCAACGCCCAAAGACTCACCAACAGTTAGAAAAACAGCTTCCTCCTAACTTTCAGAGCCGTTTTCTCTTTGGTATCTTACCAGCATGACAGGATTGTGTCACTCTCAAAGCATGAAGTCTATTTCAACAAGATGCTCAATTTCTGCTTAATTGGTTAATCTACTACATGGTGCTCAGCTGCATTTTTAAATATTCTGATTTAAACTGAAGGTAATCTCAGCAAACATTACAACAAACTTCCTTGGACGTCAAGTTGATCTGCTTTTCAACAAATTGACAACTAGCTGCACTGGGCTAGGTGATCACCCATTTGCCTCCTCAAGCTTTACTCAAGGCTCTTCACTTGGAGCATCCATATCTTCAGCAAAAGGGATGGACCTGCGTGAAAGGCAGCTTCTCACTGCTGCATCTCCGGTCAAGAAGGCGCAAGAGGGCGGATAAACCACTTCATTTGCACCAGCTTGGACACCCAAAGTATTCAGAATCTGACACATCCCTGTTGAGGATACTAGTGGATGTGAGGATGAATGCTCAGCTCCCCTAGCAGCTCTCGGGCAGCTCTAGGTGCACCTGCACTTCTAATGCACATGAGTGTTTTGAGTAGAAATAAAAAAGCTCCTTTTTGTTCGCTCAGCAACTTAGAGCTGTCTTGGAGTTAAGGAAAAGCAGCTGGGCATGGCTGTCCAAAAGCTGGTGGCTACAGCTGTAGCAGTGGCTCTCCTGTCTCTGATTCTCAACAATGCAGCAGCATTCACTCCAAACTGGGTGTACCAGGCTCTGGAGGATGGGAGAAAGCGCAGTGTGGGATTGTGGAAGATGTGCTATGGGATTGATAAAGGCAAAGGGTCAACAAGGCACGAACAGACTTTGCATCGTGATTGTGAGAATTTGAACTGGGGATCGGAGCACTCTGGATTTCAGGAATCTCGGAACACAGTCAAACGTAAGTCTGCAATCTCTTATTTACCGCTGTTGTAGGATCTCTCTACAGTTGGCTAAGGACATGGGAGGCTAATGGATCCCTGTTCCTTTACTTCTAAGGAGATAATTACAAGACTTTCTTTAATGTGTCAGGGTAGGAGGGGTTACTGAAAACCTACCTTTTAATTCTCATGGCCGTACTGTGCACTCCACATACCATTACAGTTTAGGGGGGTTGTTAATGAAACCCCTGTACTGTCAGTAAGAGGGTGAGTTAATGAACCTCAATTACTGGAAGGGCTTGATTACCTTTAATGCATGGGGCAGGGAATTACCAAGACGCTTGTAGACTTTAGCTATTTGACCAACCAGTTTTATTTGTGAAAACATGTGACCATTTCATGGAGTAATCTTCCAAATGTAATAAACAGAAGGTCTTTGCACATATTGACCTACAATATGGCCAGCTGAGGGGCAACATAAGCCACATCCCATACTGTAACTCGAATTAAAGAAATTAAAGAAAATCCTACGTCTATTCAAGTCAATTGGCTAAGATTGGCTTTATCAAGACTATTGCATCAATTTGAACAAGGAAGCTGTGATTGCCTGAGATAAATGAAGCTCAGATACAGTTCCTGAATGCCAAACACATACATATGAACATATGGATTAGGAGGAATGGGCCATTTGGCCCCTCAATCCTGCTCTGCCATTTGTTAAGATCATGGCTGATCTTATTGTGACCTCAAATGAAAACTGCAGCACAGAGGGATTTGGGGGTCCTTGTGCATCAATCACAAAGAGGTAGCATGCAAGCTCAGCAGGTTCAGCAGGTAATTGGGAAACTCAATGGAATGTTGGCCTTTATTTCAAAGGGAATGGAGTATAAAAATGGGGAAGTCCTGCTAAAACCATACAAGGCACTACTTAGACCATACCTGGAGTACTGTGAACAGTTTTGGTCCCGTTATCTAAGGAAGGATATACTGGCATTGGAGGCAGTCCAAAGAAGGTTCACTAAATTGATCCCGTGTATGGAGGGCTTTTCTTATGAGGAGAGATTGAGTAGATTGGATCTGCACTCACTGGAGTTTAGAAGAATGAGAAGTGGCCTTATTGAAACATATAGGATTCTCAGGGGGCTTGAAAGGGTAGATGCTGAGAGGATGATTCCTCTTGTGGTAAAATCTAGGACCAGAGAGCAAAATCAAAGAGAAGGGGTCATCCATTTAAGACAGATAGGATAGTGAATCTGTGGAATTGTTCATTGCAGAGAGCTGCAAAGGCTGGGTCATTAAGTATGTTCAGGGCTGAGATAGACAGATTTTTAATCAGTAAAAGAATCAATGGTTATAGGGATAAAGCAGGAAAGTGGATTTGAGGATTATATCAGATTAGCCATGGTTTCATTGAATGGTGGAGCAGATTCGATGGGCCGAATGGCTCACTTCTGCTCCTATTTCTTTTGGTTGCAACTCTACTTTCCTGTCTACTCCCTGAAACCTTTCACTCCCTTGTCAATTAATGATCCTATCTACCTCTGCCTTAAAAATATTGATTTACCCCGCTCTATAGTGAAGAGAATTCCAGATTAACAATCCTTTGAGAGAAAAAGATTCTCTTCATATCAACTTAAATGGGAGACCCCTAATTTCTAAACTGTGCCCCTAGTTCTAGTCCCCTTTAGGGAAAACGATCTCTTAATACACCCCCCCATCCCTGTCAAGTCCCTCCAGGACCTTGTATGTTTCAATAAGATTGTCACTCATTCTTCTAAACTCCAATGGATACAGGTGAAACCTGCCTAATCTTTCCACATTAAGATAACCTCTTCGTCCATGAATCGGTCGAGTGAATCCTTGAATACTGGCCGGGATTCTCCGACCTGGTGGCGCGTCGGAGAATCCCCGGGCGGCTCCCCCCCCCCCCCCCCCCGGCGATTCTCCGGGCATTGATGGGCCGAGTGGCCAACGATTCTGGCCGAGTCCCGCCGGCGTGGATTACTCACTCCCACACGGCGGGATCTGGAAGGTGAGTGTTCAGGGGCCGTCCTGGAGAGAGGGGGGGGGGGGGGCAATCCCAGGAGAGGCCCCCACGGTGGCTTGGCCCACGTTCGGAGCCTATCGATCGGTTGGCAGGCTGGTTCCGTGGGGGCCTACTTTACTCTGCGCTGGGCCCCTGTAGGGCTCTGCCATATTGCCCGGGGGCCGGCGTGGAGAAGGGAACCCTGTGCATGCGCAGAAATACGCGGGCCGTTCCGCGCCAGCTGGAGCTGCGGGGACCACTCCGGCGGCAACCTAGCCCCCTAGAAAGGGGAGAATTCCTCACTTTCGGGGGCCGTTAACGCCGGAGTGGTTGGCGCCGGTTTTCACGCCAGCGTGGGGACATAGCCCCATTATTATAGAATCCCGCTCACTGTGTTTCATTTTTAAAATAATGAGACCAAAACTGTACACAGTTCTCCAGATGTCGTCTCACCAATGCCCTGTACGAACTCAAAAATTCCCCATTTTTAATATTCCATTTCCCTTGCAATAAACAACG
Organism: Scyliorhinus torazame; assembly: GCF_047496885.1. NCBI lineage: Eukaryota > Metazoa > Chordata > Chondrichthyes > Carcharhiniformes > Scyliorhinidae > Scyliorhinus > Scyliorhinus torazame. Next base: position 156,083,161 of record NC_092723.1, on the reverse strand, counting down.
TTCCATTTGCTTTCCTAATCATGTGCTGTATCTAGATACTACATTTTTATAATTCATGTGCCAAGAAACCCAGATCCTGCTGTACCTCAGAGTTCAGCAATCTCTCTCTAATTAAGTAATATGCTGCTTTTCAATTCTTCCTGGCTAAGTGGGCAAGTACACATTTTCCCACATTACATGGAATATAATGTGGTGCAATGGTTAGCACTGCTGCCATGAGGACCCGGGTTCGATCCCGGTCCCGGGTCATTGTTCGTGTGGAGTTTGCACATTCTCCCAGTGTTGGCGTGGGTCTCACCCCCACAATCCAAAGATGTGCAGGGTCGTTGGATTGGCCACGCTAAATTGCCCCTTAATTGGAAAAAAAATGATTGGATACTCTAAATTTATTTAAAAAAAATTATATTCCATCTGCCAAATGTTTGGCCACTCACTGAACCTCTGTCCCTTTGCAGATTCCTTGGGCGGGATTCTGCCGTAATCGGCGGGGTGGGCAATTCCGGCGGGAAGAAGTGGCGTGAACCACCCCGGCGTCAGGCCGCCCCAAAGGTGCGGAATCCTCTGCACCTTCAAGGGCTAGGCCAGCCCCGGAGTGGTTTGCGCCGTGCCTGCCGGCGGGAAAGGGGCTTGCTGCCACGCCAACTGGCGCCGAAGGGCCTCCGCCGGCCTGCGCGAGTTGCCACATGCGCGGGAGCGCCAGCGTGTGCTGGCGTCATCCCAGTGCATGCGCAGAGGGCTTCGTCCCCACATTGGCCATGGCGGACTGCTACAGCTGCCGGTGTGGAAGAATAGAGTGCCCCCACGGCACAGGCCCGCCCGCGGATCGGTGGGCCCCGATCGCGGGCCAGGCCACCGTGGGGGCAATTCCCGGGGCCAGATCCACCCGCGCCCCCCAGAGGCCGCCCGCGCCGCCAGGTCCGGACCTACTCTAATTTACGCTGACGGGACCGGCAAAAAAAACGGGCGGCCACTCGGCCCATTGCGGGCCGGAGAATCGCCGGGCGGGCCGCTGCCTGCGGCTGCCGATCGGCGCGGCACGATTCCCGTCCCCGCCAAATCTCCGGCGCCGGAGAATTCGGCAGCTGGCGGGGGTGGGATTCACGCTGCCCCCCCGGCGATTCTCCGACCCAGCGGGGGGTCGGTGAATCCCGCCCCATATGTCCTCTTCACAACTTATTTTCCTACCTATATTTTTGTCATCAGCAAATTTAGCAACCATACATTCGATCCCTTCATCCAACTCATTGATATAGATAGTTAATTGTGGAGGTCTCAGCACTCATCTTAAATGTACTATTTACCCCAAATCTCTGCTTCCTGTTCACTAACCAATCCTCTACCTATGCTAATATGTTACCTGCTATAATTTGAACTAAACTAAGTAACTTTTAACAAGGAACTTAGCACTGCAATCCAACATTACAGCAAGAAAAACAAACTAAATTACAAAACACCCTGGGTTCAAAATGGGCCTATTGTTCGAAATAAGACACTGTGAAGTATCCATATATCAATGGTGAAGTGTTCAAGGGAAACGCACTAATGTGTTAAACCTCTGGTATCACTATTCCAAAACAGAAATTTGCTGGGAAGTTAGGGTGTGTTCATATTAATGGGAAACTCCTAACATGGCATTTGCTCATTGGAAACTCGCTGCATTGTCCAATAATTAACTATTTATTTATAGTGATTTAAACATTGTGTGGAACTACTGTAATAGTATTGTGCAGTAATAAGGTATAGTATTTGCTGAAAGAACACGGATCAATGCAGAAAGAGTGAGTTGTAATAGTATTGTTTGCATGCCTTACTCACACCATCCAACCCAGTCCAACTGAGAATCTCTATTTTGTCTTGAGCTGTATTGTCAAGACGTTGAGACAGTCCGATACTACTCAGATTATGCCAACAGGCTGAAACCAGACATGTATAGGGCAGATTCTGTTAAGGCTCATAGAATTTAACTCATTCCAAACAGGAACAGTTAAGGTTCATTGTGGGTTCTGAACCTGCTGGATTACAGGTTTGTTCAATGTTCTGACAGAGTTTAGATAAGCCAGTCTTGCAGATAGAGTTAGTTAATAAGTTGCCACAATTGGCTGAAGACTAACAATCTAAATGATCTACTTGCTTAAAAAAACGAGAATATAAGAAACAGAACCATTTGGCCTCTTGAGCCTACTCTGTCATTCAACATGATCATGGCTGATCTTCTGACTCAACCTAAGAGACAGCTGAGTAGGAGAGTTTTTAGAACTGGATTATTCCACCTACATTGAACCCGAATGGGCTGACTCAACCGCAGTTGCTCCAGTTGTTAAACTGTATTTATGGTTGTGTAGGGAAAGAGAGGTTTTCTGAACTCTAGACCCATTTTAGGCTGCTTGGTTTTAAGCCTGTGTCACTAAATCTAAATTTGCAATCTCAATGAAACACCCAGCTTGCACCTACATCTCTCATGTTATAAAAACCTAGATCATGATTCCCACTACCACTCAAATTTTCTTCACTTCAAAGGAACCAGGTTCAGTTTCCCAAGAATCTCCTTTGTAAAGTCCCGTGACTTGGAAGTAGCTCCAGTTCTGTGACAAGGCAGTAACAGTGGTTGAGCTATTCACATCATTAATGTGCCTGCATTCAGTTACAAAGCCAATCAGTATTATCATGGTTACACTGAGAGTTCATAGCTCCATGCACATGGTGACAGAGTATGTACATGTACCAGGGATAGTGATGGACAATGTTGTTTTCCATCATTGTGGGATCAGTTGCAGAACATTTGATAAATTGTTTACTTTAGCTGAGCATTTTCATGAAGCAACACATGATAGAAGTTGTCTGTACTTGGTCTTCTGTAACTTCATCACAATGTTTCCCTCTCCTGCAGTTCAATTTGACATGATGCGAGCCTGTAACCTGATTGCCACAGTCGCTCTGACTGTCGGCCAGCTCATCTTCCTTCTTGGACTGATGGAACTGCCACTCATTACCCAGGATTCCCAATGGTGGGAGGAGGCCATAGCTGCTCTGTTTCAGCTGTCCAGTGAGTAATACATTTACTTTACCATTTTGAGACCTGCCATAAAAAACCTGTACAAGCAGCATCAGAAACAGTCAGACTGCTACTGGACTGTCATCATTTCTACAGCACCTTGTACATTTACCCACTTTCACTTCATTGCAGTCTATCAGTTGCCAAATTTTGCAACTGTCAATAATGATAGAATCATAGATTGATACAGTACAGAAGGACACCCATCATGCCAGTGCTGGCTCTCAAGTTATCCAATTAGTCCCATTTCCCTGCTATTTTCTAATAGCCCTGCAAATATTTCCTTTTCAATTATAGATCTAATTCTCTAATTCAGCCTAAACCATTGGCATCAAATAATAACAATCATTTTCGCTTCAGCAGACAAGCTAATTACACTTTAAAAAAAAAAAAAAAATCCTCCTGACACTAACAATGAGGGAACAGAAGCTTTTTTATTTTAAAAGCTCTGAATCTTCTGGGTCCCTGGATGCTATTTTGAAACAAAGGACGCAATTCAATGGCCTCATCACGCCTGACTTGGTGATGCAACGAGGCCATTGAATCTAGCGAGAGGTCTCTTGCGAGATTCGCGACACTCTCCATGTCTCGCAAGATTCATCTGAACCTCGCTAGGTGTCGCGATCTGGATCTTGCTCTGGCTGGGCGAGATCCAGATATACATATTTAAATGAGCCATTAGACTCATTTAAATATGCATGCATCGGATTCTCCTGGCGCCCTGAACCAACGGCCTCCCCAGCAAGGCCTCAACCGGGCGTCATTTAGTACTGGTCCACACAAACATGGTTGAGGCATAACGGCACCTGAGGGGTTTCCCAAGCCACTGGAGGCTCTGGATGGCTGGGGACAGAGCAGGGTGGTGCCCTGGCTCTCCCTCATACACTGGGGCACCTTGGCATTGTCATGGTGCCCGGTTGGCACTTCAAGTTGGCTGTGGCATGGCCAGGATGCCTGGGTGGCAGTGTCAGTGTGCCCAAGTGCTAGGGTGGCACTGCCAAGAAGCTGGGCCTCAAGGGGTCCATGCCCAAGAAAGGAGGGGATGAGGGGGATTGTGAAGGGCAGGTATGAAGGGGCTGCATAAAAAGGTTGGGGGGGGGGGTGAAGGGTGGCAGTCTTGAAATGGGGGGTGGGGAGGCCTGAAAAGGGGGCCCTCAATAACCCCATAGTGGGGTAATGCCCATTTGTGTGGGAGGGGGGGAATGACACAGCTTGTGGGTGGGGAGGACCCTCAATCTCACTTAAAGATTGGTGGGGCCCTTTCAAAATGGTGGCCCAATCTCTGAGGAGCCGCTGTCGCTGACGGGTTCTGCTCCACAATGATGAAAACATTTCTAAGTGTGGGCTAGACTGAGAAGAAACTCCCCAAGGCCTGAAGAAATGTGCTTGATTCTCTGGCTGCGTTGCGCTCAAGGAAGAGCACAATGTGGCTGGATAATCCCAGGAGAGACCTCCAGCGGACCTCCCAACAGCCTCTGCGCCTCGCGGGATTCACCAAAGTCCCGTGAGTCGTCGGGAGTTGGAACACCACCCAAAAGGGGTGACTAAACGGCGCTCGCAGAAGTGGGTCGCATACCTGCTTACGACCTACCTACCCAGGATCCACCTGCCCTCCGTCGATTCTGCGGCCTCTCCAGGGAGGCTGCATCAGTCTGGTCCACAGAAAAGTGTACCAGGCGAAACGGCATCTGGGGGGGGGGGGGTCTCACTGGGCCATCGGAGAGACCTGGGCGGTCAGGGTAAGTGGAGGGTGGCTTCATGGCCCGCCCCCTGGAATGTGGGTACCTTGGCATTGCCAGGCTGGCCCTTGGCACTGCCAAAGTGCCTGTATGGCACTGCTAAGCTGACAGGAGCACTGTCTGGGTGTCAGGTTGGCACTGTCAAGGGTCATGGGGTGAGGGGAGCCATGTCCATGAAATGAGGGTGGGTGGGAGTGGTTGGAAGGTTGGGGGGGTTGACGGGTGGGGATTCTGGAAAGGAGGGGGTGCTGTAAGGGGGCTGGGGGGGGCCTGAAGATGGGGGACCCCATAGCAGGGTGTCCTCACTTAGTGCCCATGTGTGTAGAGGGTGACATTTCCCATGGGGCAGGTGTGTGTGGGGGACCCACAAGCTCACTTAGAGATCGGGCACCCTTTCAAAATGTTGACTCGATTTCTTCAGCTCCCCAGTGCTAAAAAAAATTCCAACTGTGGGCCACTGAGAAACTCCCCAGGACCCAAAAAAGTGACTAAGTGTCATTGAAAAGCGGTGGGGAACTCACCGGCAGAGCCAGCGGGAAACTCCCTGAATACCCGCCACAAATTAACTTAGAAGTTTTTCTGGAGAATCGTGCCCAATGACTAAGTGCGGCTGAATAGTGGTGTGGATCGCACCCAATAAGTTGGCGAGAAACACACTGCCAAACTCACCCAAAATGGCACTTTGAGTTTTGCCCAAAGTCTACTGGGCAGGATAAAAATTCAGAGCTATGGGATTATCAGTTCCACACTCTAGTGGTAATCTGCAAACAATGAGTCTCACTGTAATACAATAAATTTGTATCCATTCAGCCTGTGGATTTGAACTCTAGCATTCTGACTGCGGAGCCTCATTTGGGATATTAGAACCACAGAATTCCTAAAATGCAGAAAGTGGCCATTTGGCCCATCGAATCTGCTCCACCATTCGATCATGGCTGATATGTTTCATAGATTCCTTACAGTGCGGAAGGAGGCCATTTTGCCTATCGAATATGCACCGGTCTTGGGAAAGAGTACCCTATCTAGGCCCACAACCCCACCCTATCTCCATAACCTAGTAGTCCCACCTAGCCTTTTGGAAACTAAGGTGCATTTTAGCATGGCCAATCCACCTAACCTGCACATCTTTGGATTGTGGGAGGAAACCAGAGCACCCAGAGGAAACCCACATAGACACGGGGCCAAAGTGCAAACTCCACAAAGAACCAAGGTTGGAATTGAACCCGGGTCCGTGGTGCTAACCACCGTGTCACCCTCATCCCCATTCTCCTGCCTTCTCGCCATAACCACGGATCCCCTTATGAACCAAGAACCTATTCATCTCTGTTTTAAAGACATTCAGTGACTTGGCCTCCACAGCTTTCTGCGGCAACGAGTTCCAGATTCACCACCCTCTGGCTGAAGATATTCCTCCTCATCTTTGTTTTAAAAGATGTCTCTTCCATCGGGTTCTAGTCTCTCCTACTAATGGAAACATGTTCTCCATGTCCAATCTATCTCGGCCTCTCAGTATTCTGTAAGTTTCAATAAGATCCCCCCTTATCCTTCTAAACTCCATTGAGTACAGACCCAGGGTCCTCAACTTCTCCATATGGCAAACCCTTCATTCCGGGGATCATTCTTGTGAACCTCCTCTGGACCCCCTCCAAGGCCAGCACATCCTTCATTAGATATAGGGCCCAAAACTACTCACAATACTCAAAATGGGGTCTGCTCAGAGCCTTACACAGCCTCAGCAGTACACCCTTGCTCTCAAAATGAATGCTAACATTACATTTGCCTTCCTAACCGCCAACTGAACCTGCATGTTAACTTTAAGAGAATCTGGAACTAGGACTCACAAGTCCCTATGTGCTTCAGATTTCCAAAGCCTTTTCCGATTTAGAAAATAGTCTATGCCTTCTATTCTTCCTACCAAAGTGTATAACCTCACAGTTTCCCACTTGTATTCAATTTGCCAGTTCTTTGCCCACTCTCCTCGCCTGTCCAAGTCCTTCTGCAGCCTCCCCGTTTCCTCAACACTACATGTCCCTCTACATATCTTTGTATCATCTTGTGAAAACTTAACAACAATGCCTTTTTCAAGATCGTTAATGTATATGGTGAATAGTTGTGGTCTCAACACTGAACCCTGCGGAACACCACTAGTCACCATCCTGAAAAAGACCCCTTTATCTCCACTCTCTGCCTTCTGCCAGTCAGCCAATCCTCTATCCATGCCAGCATCTTGCTCGTAATACCATTGGCTCTCATCTTATTTTGCAGCCTCCTGGACGGTACCTTCTCAAGGCCTTCTGGAAACCCAAATAGCTCACGTCCACTGGCTCTCCTTTGTCTAACTTCCTGGTTACCTCCTCAAAGAATACGAACAGATTTGTCAGGCATGACCTTCCCTTGACGATGTACTTCCAAGTACTCCGCAATCTCATCCTTAATAATGGATTCTAAAATCTTACCAATGTCTGAAGTCAGGCTAACCGGTCTATAATTTCCCATCTTCTGCCTCCCTCACTTCTTAAACAAGAGTGTTACATTAGCCATTTTCCAGTCCTCTGGGACCCTCCCTGACTCCAGTGATTCCTGAAAGATCATGACCAATGCCTCCACAATTTCCTCCGCTATCTCCTTCAGAACCCTGGGTGTAGTCCATCCGGCCTGGATATTTATCCACCTTCAGGCCTTTCAGCTTCCCCAACACCTTCTCCTTAGTGATGGCCACTACACTCACCCCTGCCCTCCAACTCTCTTGAAGTTCTGGTATGCCACTAGTGTCTTCCACCATGAAGACTGATGCAAAGTACCTATTCAGTTCCTCTGCCATTTCTTTGTTCTCCATTACTACTTCTCCAGCCTAATTTTCCAGTGGTCCAATGTCCATTTTTGCCTCTCTCTTACCTTTTTATATATTGAAAAAAACTCTTGCAAACATCTTTTAAATTAAAGCTAGCTTGCACCCATATTTCATCTTCTCCCACTTATTGCTTTTTTAGTTCTCCTCTGCGTGCTTTTAAAAACTTCCTAATGCTCTGGCTTCCTACTAATCCTCACACCACATTGTATGCTTTTTCTTTTGCTTTTATGCTGTTGCTGACTTCCCTCATCTGCCATGGTGACCTCGACTTCCCCTTAGCAAGTTTCCTCCTCCATGGGATCAATTTCCATTGTGCCTCCCGAGTAACCCCCAACAACTCCTGCCATCGCTGTTCAACTATCTTCCCTGCTAGGCTCCCCTTCCAATCAACTCTGGCCAGCTCCTCCTTCATGTCTTTTTAATTACCTTTACTTAATTGTAATGCTGTTATATCTGATTCCAGCTTCTCCCTTTCAAACTGCAGGGTGAATTCTATCATATTGTGGTCAGTGCCCACAGCTGCAAGACCCACAGGAGGGTGTTTTTTGTGGTGAAGGTGGTTCACCATTCCCACCACAGACCTCCATTTGTAAAACTAAGTAATTATAGTATCACTGTCACACTCAGTTATAAGGTGTTCCCAAGGTCTGGAATTTCACAAGAACTTCAGAAGAGTTCGTTTTACTCTCGCGATACAAGAATCCATCATGTAATCCTTTAACGATCCTGATCACATCATAATCTTTATTCAGGGAAAACAGCGTTGAAATTTGGAGCATTACTCAGTGACTAGAGACACCCCAGTAGAACAGGCTGAAAGCTGCTGAATTTTGTTTTTGATAAGTAATTTTAATGGATAATTTTCTACACACAATTCTCAGAAAGGTTGGTAGCCTTGACCTCCAATATTCTTTCCAAAGATATTCTGAGAGCCAGGTTAAATGCTTCCTGTGTTACAGGTCAGTGAGAATCAAAGAGAGATAACAAATTAATTATTGAATGGGTCAGCTAACTATCCTGGCATAAAGAATGGCTGAGAGAAGGGTTACTTTCAAGTTTAAAGTTAACATGTTAAAGACCGAATGGCTGTCTTAGCCAAAAGTATGGATTTCCAACACAAACTCTTTCCAGAATGGCGTCCCAAGATAGCTTTGATTCTGTGAAACTTTCTCATTGAGGAGGAAATGCAGTCCCTGTGTTTATACACTATTCCATTGACAATCTGAGAGCTGGAGAACTGTGTCATTTTGTAGAGCTGCTAATTTTAGCTGCCAGCAATTTGCACTCGCTGCCCAATGTCTGCTCAGAGTGTGATGAGCGACTGGAGGGCGCCAGGATATCCCGATCCAGAGGCAGGAAATGCCTGTTATTACCTGTTACGCAAGCTGAGCCTTGAAGCCCTGCAGAGAGCCTTGTCTGAGGCCCAGGGAAACCAAAGTCTGCTGGCAAAAAAACCACTACAACACAAATCACTCAGCGATTCACTGCAGTTGAGCGAACAAGCACGTTGCCACTAAGAATAAAGTTAGATATTAACTTTGCAGAAATTTACATCAGGACACTTCTTTGCAAATGGAGAAAGAGAGAGATATGGTCAGAATGTGAATTGAACCAGGGGCGGCACAGTGGTGCAGTGGTTGCACTGCTGCCTCATGGCGCCGAGTTCGATCCCAGCCCGTGTGGAGTTTGCACATTCTCCCACTGTCTGCTTTCATTCGCCTGAGGAAGGAGCAGTGCTCCGAAAGCTAGTGATTCGAAACAAACCTGTTGGACTTTAACCTGGTGTTGTAACATTAAGCAAGCATAGCACATCATAGGCAGGTAATGACTGCAGGGAGCAGTGCACGTGAATGAAGTTATTCCAAATATTTTTCCTTATTGATGCTCAAGCATTTTGGTTACATACAATTCCCGAATATTATTTTTTGAAATATAAAACCTGCAGATGATAACTATTGTGCTGTCCTCTAGCCTGTTCAGGGCAGGCTGTAAATGTGCTACTTGGATTCTGCATGAATATAAACAATGCTGTTTAACTGGCTAGAATATGATTGAAAGGCAAAACCAAAAGAGCAGAACAAGAGTTCTGAATGACATGGCTGGGCACTCACACCTCCCTTCTACAAAGTCCTAAGACAGCACTTACTGAGATCAGAAAATCTCCTATAGCAGAAATCAAGCAGAGTTTAGCTGGGAAATCAGAGCTCGGGGACAGTGAGGTATAACTGGACCTGGGAATCAGAGCTCCGGGACAACGGGGTACACTTAAACTTGGTATATCAGAGCTCTGGGACAGTGGGGTATAACTGGACCTGGGAATCAGAGCTCTGGGACAGCGGGGTACACTTAAACTTGATATAGGCTCTGGGACAGTGGGGTATAATTGGACCTGGGAATCAGAGCTCTGGGACAGCGGGGTACACTAAAACTTGATATAGGCTCTGGGACAGTGGGGTATAATTGGGCCTGGGAATCTGAGCTCAGGGACAGTGAGGTACACTTAAACTTGTTAAACAGAGCTCTGGGACAGTGGGGTATAACTGGCTTTGGGAATCAGAGCTCTGGGCAGTGAGGTATAACTGCACTTGGGAATCAGAGCTCTGGGACAGTTGGGTACACTTAAACTTGATGAATCAGAGCTCTGGGATAGTGGGGTACACTTAAACCTGGTAAATCAGAGCTCTGGGACATGGGGTATAACTGGACCTGGGAATCAGAGCTCTGGGATAGTGAGGTATAACTGAACCTGTGAATCAGAGCTCCAGGACAGCGGGGTACATTTGAACTTGGTACATCAGAGCTCTGGGACAGTGGGGTATAATTGGACCTGGGAATCAGAGCTCTGGGACAGCGGGGTACACTTGAACTTGGTACATCAGAGCTCTGGGACAGTGGGGTATAACTGGCTTTGGGAATCAGAGCTCTGGGACAGTGGGGTATAATTGGACCTGGGAATCAGAGCTCTGGGACAGCAGGGTACACTTAAACTTGTTAAACAGAGCTCTGGGACAGTGTGGTATAACTGGCTTTGGGAATCAGAGCTCTGGGACAGTGGGGTATAACTGGACCTGGGAATCGGAGCTCTGGAACAGTGAGATATAACTGGACCTGGGAATCAGAGCTCTGGAACAGTGAGATATAACTGGACCTGGGAATCAGAGCTCTGGGACAGCGAGGTACACTTGAACCTGGTAAATCAGGGCTATGGGACTTTGTGAAATTACTTCTTTGAATTGATTTCATGAGCTTTTACAATTAGCTGGTTAATTAGTTGCTAATCTGCAGCTCTTCTGCCCTCAAGTTTCCTTGGCACAGGCTCCTTTCAGTATATGTCCCTAGGCTGTATTTCACCATCCTTGTGACAATCTTTAAACAGCAGGAAGGAAATTGCCACAATCCACCGGCAGGTTCCCATATCACACAGCTAAAAGCTCACAATCCACTGTGGACAGACCGGATGGGATAAATGTTATTGAACAAAAATAATCTTTCCAGATTTAATTTGAACGAAGAGAATATGGAGGGGTTTATTTGAATTATGCATAAACACACACAGCCACGCATCACAAACTCGAAATGAAAGATTTAAAGACTCAGTGTAATAAACTGCTGCACAGATTATGATTATATATATCAGACATACAAAATGCAATTATATTCAATAACTTATCACACACAGTGAGAAGTAAAAAGCAGAGCAAGGCACAGCAGTTAATCCACTTGCTTCAGTAGTTTAGTTATGTGTAAAACACAACATGCTGAAAGTTGGGTGTGGAGAGAGAGGGAAGAAAAGTGTGAGAGAGAGCTGGAGTAGAGAAAGGGAGATGTTTGGAGAGAGGGGAAGAGGTGGGCTTGGAAAGGGAGAGAGCAGAGATGGGTGTAAAGAGTGAGGTGGGGTGACACTTACACACTGTAATGTCCATATGATACCTTCATTGCGGAAGGATGCCATTTGGCCCATCGAGTCTGCACAGCCCTCCGAAAGAGCGCGCTACCCAAGGCCCACTCTCCTATCCTAATATGCGGCACGGTAACACAGTGGTTAGCATTGCTGCTTCACAGCTCCAGGGTCCCAGGTTCGATTCGCAGCTTGGGTCAGTTTGTGCGGAGTCAGCATATTCTCCCCCTGTCTGCGTGGGTTTCCTCCGGTTGCTCCGGTTTCCTCCCACAGTCCACAGATGTACAGGTTAGGTGGATTGGCCGTGCTAAATTGCCCTTAGTGCCCAAAAAGGTTCGACTGGGTTGCGGAGATAGGTTGGAGGTGTGGGCTTAAGTAGGGTGCTCTTTCCAAGGGCTGGTGCAGACCCGATGGGCCGAATGTCCTCCTTTGGCACTGTAAATTCTATGATCTATGATCCCCGCAACCCCACCTAACCTGCACATCTTTGGACACAGAGGGGCAATTTAGCATGGCCAATCCACCTAACCTGCACATCTTTGTACTGTGGGAAGAAACCAGAGCACCCGGAGGAAAACCACGCAGACAAGGGGAGAACTTGCAAACTCCACACATACAGTAACCCAAGGCCAGAATCGGCCCAGGCCCTGGCACTGTGAGGTAGCAGTACTAACCACTGTGCCACCATGTTGCCCAGAGAAGGAGGTGGGCATGGAAAAGGAGAGGCAAGTGTGGAGAGAGGGGTGGGTTTGGAGAGCGAGATGAAGAAAGTTGGGTGATACATCTAAAATCATGGTGTCAGTTTGCACACAGACGTTGATGATACTTGTTCAACATCCAGTACTGGATGAGTAGAAATTTCCTCCAATTATATATTGGGAAGACAGAAGCCATCGTCTTCAGGCTCTCAAAAATTCCGTTCCCTCAGTACTGATTTATGCATCTGTCTGAGGCTTAAAAAGACATGTTTTGCAGTTTTGACGTCACAAATTACACCAAGTTCCAACCAGATATCATTTCACCTGACCTCCACCTTGCCTCAGCATACCTAATGCTCAAACCCTCATCTGTGCCTTTGTGATCACCAGACTAGATACAACATAAAATAGCCTGAGGACATTTTATCACATTAAATGTACTATCTAAATGCAAATTGTCATTGAGAGATGTGAGTGAGGGGGTCTTGGGAGGGAGAAATGTGGGGTTGGGGTTCTTGGAGAGTTTGCTTGGGCCTAATAGAGGGCAAATAGCAAAGTCAGGTCAAAGGACGTTTAACCCGACATCAATGTAATGGCACAGTAGGAATTCTTGCCTAGTTTTGTTCTACATGCATCAAGAAAAGATCATGCACCTGCTACATTGTGTAGTCTGGTCAGTCAATCTCCAATGTCTAGCAGCCAAAACCACACATAATTCCTGTAAGGTGACATGTTTACAGGAGTGGGACCAAGTGAAAACCCGGGGAACAAAAGTACCAAATGTTTTGCGAGGCAAAAACTGGCATATTCTATAGAACAGGAAACTTGAACTTGCTCTTCAAATGAAAGTTAAACAGCCCCTTCTCCCACTCCATTACCTGTTTCCTTCCACAGTGGGAAGGACTATAAGATGCTGTATCTTGAAGGGTGGGAAATGAGGTTAAATAATCATTACGCACTCAGCACAAAAACTAAAATAGGCTTCGACAGTGTGACATATTTCACCTTCCATTTAAAATGAGAGTTCAAAGGAATTATAAATTTCAGTGTTTTTTCAATCCTGATAGTTTAAGCCGGTTGCAGGCGGCGTCAGTGAGAAGAATTGGCATGACTTGGCTTTTTGAGAAGCTGCATTCCCCATTTAGTTAGAGACATTCAGTTACAGTGCCAACTCAACACACTTCCAACAAGAGTAAAGTTTCTGCTTGTGATACAATCCAAATATTGGGCTCCTAAATTGATTATTGGTTTGATTTGGTTTATTAAAAATCATCATTGTGGCAGGTGTGGAATTGCGATGAAAATACAAATCAAATAAGTACTCATTCATAACATTGTTCTAAATGAAAAATAGTTACTAATAAATTCAATTGGGAATTCAGGAGAAACTTCTTTACATAAGAACATAAGAACTAGGAGCAGGAATAGGCCACTTGTCCCCTCGAGGCTGCTCCGCCATTCAATGAGATCATGGCTGATCTTTTGTGGACTCAGCTCCACTTCCGGCCTGAACACCATACCCCTTAATCCCTTTATTCTTCAAAACACTATCTATCTTTATCTTAAAAACATTTAATGAAGGAGCCTCAACTGCTTCACTGGGCAAGGAATTCCACACATTCACAACCCTTTGGCTGAAGAGGTTCCTCCTAAACTCAGTCCTAAATCTACTTCCCCTTATTTTGAGGCTATGCCCCCTAGTTCTGCTTTCACCCGCCAGTGGAAACAACCTGCCCGCATCTATCCTATCTATTCCCTTCATAATCTTATATGTTTCAATAAGATCCCCCCTCATCCTTCTAAATTCCAACGAGTACAGTCCCAGTCTACTCAACCTCTCCTCGTAATCCAACCCCTTCAGCTCTGGGATTAACCTAGTGAATCTCCTCTGCACACCCTCCAGCGCCAGTACATCCTTTCTCAGGTAAGGAGACCAAAACTGAACACAATACTCCAGGTGTGGCCTCACTAACACCTTATACAATTGAAATGAAAATCGCTTATTGTCACAAGTAGGCTTCAATGAAGTTACTGTGAAATGCCCCTCGTCGCCACCTTCCAGCGCCTGTTCGGGGAGGCTGGTACGGGAATTGAACCGTGCCTGCCTTGGTCTGCTTTAAAAGCCAGCGATTTAGCCCAGTGAGCTAAACCAGCATAAATTGCAGCATAACCTCCCTAGTCTTAAACTCCATCCCTCTAACAATGAAGGACAAAATTCCATTTGCCTTCTTAATCACCTGTTGCACCTGTAAACCAACTTTTTGCGACTCATGCACTAGCACACCCAGGTCTCTCTGCACTGCAGCATGTTTTAATATTTTATTATTTAAATAATACTGTTTTGCTGTTATTCCTACCAAAATGGATAACCTCACATTTGTCAACATTGTATTCCATCTGCCAGACCCTAGCCCATTCACTTAACCTATCCAAATCCCTCTGCAGACTTCCAGTATCCTCTGAACATTTTGCTTTACCACTCATCTTAGTGTCGTCTGCAAACTTGGACACATTGCACTTGGTCCCAAACTCCAAATCATCTATGTAAATTGTGAACAATTGCGGGCCCAACATTGATCCCGGAGGGACACCACCAGCTACTGATTGCCAACCAGAGAAACACCCATTTATCCCCGCTCTTTGCTTTCTATTAATTAACCAATCCTCTATCCATGCTACTATTTTACCCTTAATGCCATGCATCTTTATCTTATGCAGCAACCTTTTGTGTGGCATCTTGTCAAAGGCTTTCTGTAAATCCAGATATACCACAGCCATTGGCTCCCCGTTATCTACCGCACTGGTAATGTCCTCAAAAAATTCCACTAAATTAGTTAGGCATGACCTGCCCTTTATGAACCCATGCTGCATCTGCCCAATGGGACGATTTCCATCCAGATGCCTCGCTATTTCTTGCTTGATGATAGATCCCAGCATCTTCCCTACTACCGAAGTTAAGCTAACTGGCCTATAATTACCCGCTTTCTGCCTACCTCCTTTTTTAAACAGTGGTGTCACGTTTGCTAATTTTCAAACCACCGGGACCATCCCAGAGTCTAGTGAATTTTGGTAAATTATCACTAGTGCATTTGCAATTTCCCTAACCATCTCTTTTAGCACTCTTGGATGTATTCCATCAGGGCCAAGAGACTTATCTACCTTTAGCCCCATTGGCTTGCCCGTCACTACCTCCTTAGTGATAACAATCATCTCAAGGTCCTCCCCTGTCATAGCCCTATTTCCATCAGTCACTGGCATGTTATTTGTGTCTTCCATTGTGAAGACCGACCCAAAAAACCTGTTCAGTTCCTCATCTCCCATTATTAAATCTCCCTTCTCATCCTCTAAAGGACCAATATTTACCTTAGCCACTCTTTTTTGTTTTATGTATTTGTAGAAACTTTTACTATCTGTTTTTATATTCTGAGCAAGTTTACTCTCATAATCTATC
This sequence comes from Scyliorhinus torazame, assembly GCF_047496885.1. Lineage (NCBI taxonomy): Eukaryota > Metazoa > Chordata > Chondrichthyes > Carcharhiniformes > Scyliorhinidae > Scyliorhinus > Scyliorhinus torazame. The sequence continues at coordinate 156,067,472 of NC_092723.1, read as the reverse complement.
TTACTCTTCTTTATAGGTTTTTTAGTAGCTTTCTATTGCCCCCTAAAGATTTCCCAGTCCTCTAGTCTTCCACTAATCTTTGCCACTTTGTATGCTTTTTCCTTCAATTTGATACTCTCCCTTATTTCCTTAGATATCCACGGTCGATTTTCCCTCTTTCTACCGTCCTTCCTTTTTGTTGGTATAAACCTTTGCTGAGCACTATGAAAAATCGCTTGGAAGGTCCTCAACTGTTCGTCAACTGTTTCACCATAAAGTCTTTGCTCCCAGTCTACCTTAGCTTGTTCTTCTCTCATCCGATTGTGATCTCCTTTGTTTAAGCACAAAACACTAGTGCTTGATTTTACCTTCTCACCCTCCATCTGTATTTTAAATTCAACCATATTGTGATCGCTCCTTCCGAGAGGATCCCTAACTATGAGATCATTAATCAATCCGGTCTCATTACACAGGACCAGATCTAGGACCGCTTGTTCCCTCGTAGGTTCCATTACATACTGTTCTAGGAAAGTATTGCGGATACATTCTATAAACTCCTCTTCAAGGCTGCCTTGACCAACCTGGTTAAGCCAATTGATATGTAGATTAAGATCCCCCATGATAACTGCTGTACCATTTCTACATGCATCAATTATTGTTTTGTTTATTGCCTACCCCACCATAATGTTACGATTTGGTGGCCTACAGACTACTCCTATCAGTGACTTTTTCACCTTACTATTCCTGATTTCCACCCAAATGGATTCAACCTTATCCTGCATAGCACCGATGTCATCCATTACTATTGCCCAGAGTCATCCTTAAATAACAGAGCTACACCACCTCCCTTACCATCCACTCTGTCCTTCCGAATAGTTTGATACCCTCGGATATTTAACTTCCAGTCGTGACCTTCCTTTAACCAGGTTTAAGTAATGGCCACTAAATCATAGTCATTCACGATGATTTGCGCCATCAACTCATTTACCTTATTCCGAATACTACGAGCATGCAGGTAAAGTACACTTATGTTGGCTTTAATACCTCTGCTTTGAATATTAACACCTCGATCAGTAATCTCTCCTAAGTTATATTTCCTCTTAACTTTTCTCCTAATTTTCCTTGTCGTTGAACCCATATCTTCATGTAACAACCTGCCGCGTCGCTTACCATTTATGTTTTTACTTCCCGTTTTATTCCTTTTAGCATTACTGGGCCTATTCACTGAGCTCCCCTCAGTCACTGTACCTTGTACTGTCGCCCTTTTTGATTTTTGACTATGGCTTCTCTGCCTTACACTTTCCCCCTTACTGCCTTTAGTTTCTGTCCCTGTTTTACTACCTTCCGACTTCCTGCATCGGTTCCCAACCCCCTGCCACATTAATTTAAACCTTCCCAACAGCTCTAGCAAACACCCCCCCCCCCCCAGGACATCGGTTCCAGTCCTGCCCAGGTGCAGACCGTCCGGTTTGTACTGGTCCCATCTCCCCCAGAACCGGTTCCAATGCCCCAGGGATCTGAATCTCTCCCTCTTGCACCATCTCTCGAGCCACCCATTCATCCTATTTATCCTGACATTCCTACTCTGACTAGCCCGTGGCACTGGTAGCAATCCTGAGATTACTACCTTTGAGGTCCTACTTTTTAGTTTAACTCCTAACTCCCCGAATTCAGCTTGTAGGACCTTGTCCCGTTTTTTACATATATCGTTGGTGCCTATGTGCACCACGACAGCTGGCTGTCCCCGTCCCCCCCCATCCCCTCCCCAGAATGTCCTGCAGCCGCTCCGAGACATCCTTGACCCTTGCACCAGGAGGCAACATACCATCCTGGAGACTCTATTGCGTCCACAGAACCGCCTGTCTATTCCTCTTACGATTGAGTCCCCTATCACTATAGCCCTGCCATTCTTCTTCCTGCCCTGCTGCGCAGCAGAGCCAGCCACAGTGCCATGAACCTGGCTGCTGCTGCCTTCCCCTGGTGAGCCATCTCCCTCAACAGTATTCAAAGCGGTATATCTGTTTTGCAGGGAGATGACCGCAGGGGACACCTGCACTGCCTTCCGACTCTTGCTCTGTCTTTTGGTGACCCATTTTCTATCTCCCTCAGTAACTTTCACCTGCGGTATGACCAACTCGCTAAACGTGCTATCCACGACGCCCTCAGCATCGCGGATGCTCCAAAGTGAGTCCATCCGCAGCTCCATAGCTGACAAGCGGTCGAACAGGAGCTGCAACTGGACACACTTCTTGCACGTGAAGGAGCTAGGGACAGTGGACATGTCCCTGAGCTCCCACATCACACATGAGGAGCATGACATGGGTCTGGGATCACCTGCCATGTCTTAAAACTTAGGTTAACTTATACAATTCCATTACAATTCCAAAAAACGAAAGAATAAATAAATTAGGCAATGAAGAGAAAAATTACTTACCAGTCACTTACCAGGGATAAAAAGCACCTCCTCCCCACCTAGCTTCAAATTCCCAAACTCACTCTTTGCTGTGTCTCACTCTGGCTGTGTCTTCTCTGGCTCACTGGGAGAACTCACTGGGAGTGAGTTACAAGTTGCTCTTTTAAATTGGTGTGAGTTAACTCTTTCCCGCCCCCCCACCTGCTTTTAGATCAAAGTAGATTAAGGTGACTGACACTTAACTGCCAACCAGTTATGTGAGTGGGTGGGGCAGCCCTTGTTAACCTTCACTGCACAATTCTAGATTAATTTAAACTCCTGAAATTCAAAAAGGAACAGTCTTACCGATTGAATTCAATTCAATTCCCACCTACCTTCAAATTCCCAAACTCACTCTTTGCTGTGTCTCACTCTGTCTGGGTCTTCTCTGGCTCACTGGGAGAATTTACCCAGATAGTGGTGAAAATGTGGAACTCAGTACCATATGGAGTGGTTGAACTAGATAGGCACATGGAGGAGAAAGCAATAAAAGAAAATGCTGGACATAGTTATATTATGAATGGTGGAGGAGCCTTGTGTGGAGCAGAAATACCAACATAGACCTGTTGGGCTGAATTACTTGCTTCTGTGTTGTACATTCTATATCTAGAAGTCCATAACTAAATTAAAGGTAAATTGTGTTTAACTCACTTTGAGTTTTATTGAAGAGGGAGAGGTGTGGCATAGTGGTATTGTCACTAGATTGGTGATCCAGAGACCCAGCGTTTGAATCCTGCCACGGCAGTTGATTGAAATTGAATCCCATAAATATCTCTTCATTAAAGATATTAACAGGGAAAGACAGGGCAGATAAAGTAATGGAGATCCTAAAACTAGCGGTCATAGTCTAAAAATTAGAGATAGACCGTTCAGGAGAGATGTTAGGAAGCACTTCTTGACTGAAAGGGTGGTAGGGGTTTGGAACTCCCTCCCACAAACAGCAGTTGATGCTAGAACAGTTGTTCAATTTAAATCTGAGATGGATAGATTTTTGTTAAGCAAAGATATTAAGGGACAAGAGCCAAAGGCAGGTATATGGAGTTAGCCCACAGATCAGCCACAATCTCGTTAAATGGCGGGACAGGCTTGAGGGGCTGAATGGCCTACTCCTGTTCCTATGTCCCCATGTACCCTGAATTAAAAGTACAATGATGATCATGAAACCATTGTCGTACAAAATCCAGCTGTATCACGAAGGCCCTTTAGTGAAAGAAATCTGTAGTCTTCACTGGTCTGGCGTACATGTGACTCTAGATCCACAGAAATGTGGTTGACCTAAATGGCCTAGCAAGCCACTCAGTTGTATCAAACCCGTACAAGTCAATAAAAAGGAAAGAAACCGGATGGACCACCCAGCATTGACCTGGGCACTGGAAGGGACAATGGCAAATCCAGCCCTGTCGAACCTGCAATGTCCTCCTTAACAACATCTGGGGACTTGTGCCAAAATTGGGAGAGCTAGTCAAGCAACAGCCTGACATAGTTAGACCTTACAGATAACATCCCAGGTGCCACTATCGCCATCCCTGGGTATGTCCCACCAGCAGGACAGCAGAGGTGGCAGCATAGTGGTATACAGTCAAGAGTGGTATACAGCCCTCATGGCTTCAGGTCAAAAATGGACAAGGAAGCCTCCTGCTGATTACCACGTACCGTCCACCGTCAGCTGATGAATCAGTACTCCTCCATGTTGAACACCACTTGGAGGAAACACGGTTGGTGACAATGGCACAGAATGTAGTCTGGGGACTTCACTGTCCATCATCAAAAGTGGCTCGGTAGCACCACTACTGACCAAGCCCTAAAGGATACAGCTGCTAGAATGCATCTGTGACAGGTGGTGAGGGAACCAACAAGAGGGAAAAACATACTAGAGCTCATACTCACCAACCTGCCTGCCACAGATGCATCTGTTCATGACAATATTGAGGATGATGTGGAGATGCCTACGTAGGACTGGGGTGGGCAAAGTAAGAAGTCTTACAACACCAGATTAAAGCACAACAGGCTTGTTTCGAATCACTAGCTTTCGGAGCGCAGCTCCATCCTCAGGTGAATGAAGAGGTGGGCCCAGAAACACATATATAGACAAAGTCAATACTTTGAATGAGAGTCTTTGCAGGTAATTAAGTCTTTACAGGTCCAAATGGAGCAACTGGAGAGAGGGCTAATCACAGGTTAAAGAGGTGTGAATTGTCTCAGGCCAAGACAGTTGGTAGGATTTCGCAAGCCCAGGCCAGGTGGTGGGGGGTGAATGTAATGCGACATGAATCCAAGGTCCCGGTTGAGGCCGTACTCATGTGTGCGGAACTTGGCTATCAGTTTCTGTTCGGCAATTCTGCATTGTCGCGCGTCCTGAAGGCCTTGGAGAACACTTACCCGAAGATCACAGGCTGAAGGCCCTTGACTGCTGAAGTGTTCCCCGATTGGGAGGGAACATTTCTGCCTGACGATTGTTCGCGATGTCCGGTTGAACTCCAAGGGCGAGGTGAGAGTAACTGCCCAGGACATCAAGGCAGCATTCGATCGAGGCATCAAGGAGCGTGAGCAAAACTGGAGCTGATTGGAATCGGGGGAAACTCTCCACTGGTTGGAGTCATACCTAGCACGTGGGAGGATGGTTGTGTTGTTGGAGGTCAGTCATCTCAGTCCTGGAACATCACTACAGGAATTCCTCAGGGTCGTGTCCTAGGCCCAACCATCTTCATCAATGATCTTCCTTCCAACAGAGGTGGGGATGTTCACTGATGATTGCACAATGTTCAGCATCATTCGTGACTCCTCAGACACTGAAGCAGTCCACGTGCAAACACAAAGACCTGGCCAATATCCAGGCTTGAGCTGAGACGTTGCAAATAACATTTGCTCCACACAAGTGCCAGGCAATGACCATCACGAATAAGAGAGAATCAAACCATTGCCCCATAATATTCAATGGTATTACCATCATGAATCCCCCACTGTCAACGTCCTGAGGGTTACCATTGAACAGAAACTGAACTGGACTAGCAATATTAATACTGTGGCTACAAGAGCAGTTCAGAGGTTAGGCATCCTGTGGTGAGTAGTTCACCTCCTGACTCCCCAAGGCCTGTCCACTATCTACAAAGGTACAAGTCAGGAGTGTGATGGAAAGCTCCCCACGTCTCTGGATGAGTGCAACTCCAACGCCATACAGGACAAAGCAGCCTGCTTGATTGGCATCTCTTCCACAAACATTCACTCCCTCCACCACCGATGCACAGTAGCAGCAGTGTGTACCATCTACAAGATACACTGCAGGAACTCACCAGCACTCCTTAGGCAGCACCTTCCAAACGCACAACCACTACCATCTAGAAGGAAAAGGGCAGCGGATACATGGGAACACTATCATCTGGACGTTCCCCTCCAAGTCATTCACCGTCCTGATTTGGAAATATACCGCCATTCCTTCAGTGTCACTGGGTCAAAATACTGGAACTCCCTACCTTATAGCACAGTGGGTGTACCTACACCACATGGACTGCAGTGGTTCAAGAAAGCAGCTCACCGCCATCTTCTTTTATAATAATAATAATAATCTTTCTCAAGGGCAATTAAGGATGGACACAAATTCTGGCCTAGCCAGCGAAGCCCACATCCCTAAAAATGAATTTAAAAAAAACAAGGGTTGATGAGCATAATGCGATTGATGCCACCCATGTGAACTTCCAAAAGGCATTTCACAAGTTGACACATAATAAGCTTGTACCAAATTTTAAGCCCATGGAATACAAGGATAATGGCAACATGGATATGAAGTTGACAGGAAACAGATCAGTTTGTGGTCGAATTTTAGATTGCAGGAAGGTATCTATTAGGGGTTCCCAGGGATTGGTACTAGGACCACTGCTTTTCTTGATCCATATCAAAGCTCTAGACTTGGGTGTACAGAGCATAATTTCAAAATTTGCAGATGACACAAAACTTGAAAGTATTGTGAGCTGTGAGAGTAATGATGGACTTCAAGAGGACATAGCCAGGCTGGTGGAATGAGTGGACACATGGCAGATGAAATTTAATGCAGAGAACTGTGAAGTGGTACGTTTTGGTGGGAAGAACAAAGATAGGCAATTAAAAATAAAGGATACAATTCTAAATGGGGTGCAGGAACAGGGAGAATGTGGAAGGAGATGTGCACAAATTTCTGAAGGTGGCAGGACAGATTGAGAACAAAGAACAAAGAAAAGTACAGCACCGGAACAGACCCTTCGGCCCTCCAAGCCTATGCCGACCATGCTGCCCGTCTAAACTAAAATCTTCTACACTTCCTGGGTCCGTATCCCTCTATTCCCATCCTATTCATGTATTTGTCAAGATGTCCTTAAATGTCACTATCGTCCCTGCTTCCATCACCTCCTCCGCCAGCGAGTTCCAGGCACCCACTACCCTCTGTGTAAAAATACTTGCCTCGTACATCTCCTCTAAACCTTGCCCCTCGCACCTTAAACCTATGCTCCCCAGTAAAGTTATTTTAAAAGCTTATGGGGAGGGCTGGGGTGTTGTTTATGAAAGCCATGTTGGCTGGGTTTTCTTTTTCTTGGTATGTGGTTTATTCTGTTAAAATGTATAAAATAAATGCCTCAATAAAAATATTTTTTAAAAAGCATAAAGGAAGAGTAGCACGGTGGCGCAGTGGTTTAGCACTGCTGCCTCCTGGCACCGAAGACCCGGGTTCAATCCCGGCCCCGGTTCACGGTCTGTGTGGAGTTTGCACGTTCTCCCCGTGTCTGCATGGGTCTCACCCCCACAACCCAAAGATATGCAGGGTAGGTGGATTGGCCACGCTAAATTGCCCCTTAAATGAAAACCAAATAATTGGGTCCTCTAAATTTATTTGATTTGATTTGATTTATTGTCACATGTACTGAAGTACAATGAAAAGTATTTTTCTGCGGCCGAGGGAACGTACACAGTACATACATAGTAGACAAAATAATAATCAACAGAGAACATTGACAAATGGTACATCGACAAAGTGATTGGTTACATAATGGATCAAGGAGTTTATGGCATTGAGTACAAAAGCAAGGATGTTATAATGAAACCTGAGAAAACACTGGTTAGGAAAAAGGTATATGAAATCTTGGGTTTTAGAAATCGGCAGTATGAAGTATAAATGGAGTGCTGTGTCCAATTCTGAGACTGCACTTTAGGAAGAATGTGAAGGCATTTAAGAGGGCCAAGAAAAGGTTTCGGAGAATGGGTCTGGGGATGTGAGATGTTAGTTATGAAGATATTTTGGAGAAACTGGGGTTATTTGATCTCCTTGGGAGATGGTTGAGAGATTTGATAGAAGTGTTCAAAATCATGAAGGATTTGGGCAGAGTATAGAATACATTTTCTCATTGGCAAAATGGTCAAGGATCTGAGGACACCGATTTAAAATGATTGGCTGAAGAAATAACAGAAAAACCTTTATGCAGCCAGTGGTTAGGATCCAGAGTACACAGGCCGAGAGTGCAGTGGAGGCAAATTCAATTGTGATTTTCAAAAGGTAATTAGATAAGTACTTGAAGAGAAAAAAATGCAGGGTTATGGGGAAAGGGTGAGGGAGTAGCTGATTTGCTCTTGCACAGATAAGACGGGCTGAATGGCCTCTGATTATTCAGCTACTTCATGGGCAAGTCACAACTGCAATACGGCTTTGTTTTTCACTGGATGGCTAGTTATGTAAAATCTGCCTTGCTGAGCAAAATTGTCTTTTTGTTCAATCTGACAGCAATGGGCTGCCCCTTTGCTACCTTCTGTTGTCATGACAAGTTGTCCACCCTGATCTGGTAAGTGCAGTCTGACCATATGGTGCTATTAGGATCTGGGAATGTGTGTCATTTGTATTTCTCGTTATTGGAGTTCACGCAAAGGGCCTGTGAAGGGAAATGACTCGCCTCAAATGAATAATTTTATTTTGGGCTCTGTGGTGGAAGCTCCAATGTTGATTTCCTGCCGTCACCTGATGAATAATTGTTCCACTAAGAAACAGCAAAGAGGCTCAGTGAATAAAAGGAGGGATGCATCAATAAATATCCAAACTGGACCACAACCCACACACTAAAGGAGGTAGCATATATGCAAAGAATACTAGCAAGGATTTAGGTAATCTAGGGAAAGCAGAATCACAGAGGAAAGGAAAAGTAAAGACAATTGTTGTGGTTTCAGATTGACTAGATTGCAACAGAAAATACATAGGAACTTATAATTATAAGCACAGTTTAGATCTGTGAAAACAATATCTACAATAAGTTCACTTTGAAACTTATCCCCTTACGCCACTGATCTGAAGGAAACTGACTGAATAATTGGTTGCCAAAAGGCATGATGCTACACCTTCTGTTGATGGCAGTATTAGCCAATGGAAAAGCAACCCATGACTGGCAGAAGCTCCTTCTCTCACCTCCAAGACAATTATGAGCTGATCCGAGATTATGGAAGTATCTTTCCACCAAGTTAGAACTTGATGCAGACCACACTGAAACAATATGATCCTTAGCATTCTAATAAGCAGCCTGAGCTGCTTATGGCCACGTATAGCCTGACTGCTGAAGTGGGAAAGGAGATATATTGGGATGGGAGACCATGAGGACTTGTCATGGGAGTCAGTTCCTGTACAGGATACCTGTCAACCAAGAACCAGAATGGGTCGACAGTCATCTAAATTAAAGCTCAAGCTTCAATAAGAGAAGACTGGGTTGAAAATGTCCAATAACTGTACAAACCCAAATTGAAATCAGTGGGCAGAGGCATATTAACAATATTTAAGTGATAAAATATGTAATGCAACATGATTTCCATCAGTTGCGCATGGCAATACTGGATGCCAAAAATTCTTGTGTCCATCCTCAACTATTGGCAAGATGGTGAGCAGCCAGCAGTGTTGAGGATATCACAGGATATTTGACTGCCGCACCCTTTAGGCCCCGAGCACTCAGGCCACCTGCCACTCTATGCTGAGGTAGGCCTTCACCAGATGCCGCAGATGTCCATACCTCCAAGCAGATGCATTCCCCAGCTGAGGTCTGGGAGCCAGATAAAATTACACTGGTACGTCAAAGGTTACAGCATTACCCAAGGTCAGGAATGAGCCCCAGCTCCACAACAGAAAACTGTTGATGTTGGTAGTGCATGGTTGAAAAAGTAACTGTTTCCATGTTTTAAAAAATATAAAGAGTGCAGAAGACCGCATTGGATTCCAACCAAACCAGTGGAGCCAGTGAAAGGGTACAACAGAGACTCACTGGAATGCTAGCAGAAGTTAGAGTTTACTGATATGAATAAAGGCTTGATAAATTGAGACTTTTTTTATTGGACCAGAGAAGATCAAAGACTAAGAGACTTTCAAAATTATGAAAGACTCTAAAAGTAGTTTCAGTGAAAGGTTGTTTCTATTGGCTGAGAAATTGGTAATAAGAGAGCACAGACTGTTGATCATCACCACAGGAATAAAGAGGGTGGTTCAACTTCCATGAAATACATTTTCAAATATAACTGACGAATTAGCAGCAGTTCGGGCACAATGCAACAAATGGCTTCCCCAGTGCTGTAATTTCTGATTCTTCTCTAATAGATTGTGTTTGATGGTACAGGTACTTCCTATTCTGATAAGCATTGTTATAATTTTTATTTGTTACCATTAGGTTTTGTGTTGGTGATTGGACTGGTGACATTCTACCGAATTGGTCCCTATACTCATCTCTCTTGGTCGTGTTATCTGGACATTGGAGCCTGTCTCTTATCAACACTTTCAGCAGCCATGTTGATCTGGAACATATTACACCGGCGGGAGGATTGCATGACGCCCCGTGTTATTGTTATCCGTCGCTCAAGGCCCCGTTTTGAAAATGACTATGTGGAGTCGCCGTGTTGAGGTGAATTGGAGGAAAAGCCAGCTAATAATTTGCACGTGGTTGAAAACTGCAAGATCTTTGCTTGCTCATGAACTAACTACGTCCCTGCCCAATAGTCAAAATCTGGGGACGGTTGGGGAGGTGAATGCACTGTGGGGGAGGGAGAAAGGAAGGGTTAGAACTTGAAAACAACAAAACAATTTTGATTTGGGTCCCCAGCACATTTTCTGAGGAAAGATGTAAATCATGGATTAAATACACCACAATAAAACTGTACAGCCGGATGCAAGCACATTGCATCAGCACCTGGAAGGAACAAAAATATGTCTCATGTATCTCAGGGTCCTCCACTAGATTCAACGCCACTTCCTGTGATCCAATTCTGAATGGCTTAAGATGCTCACTTGCTGACGGATTGCTGGTAAATTGCAGTGTGAAGGTCAAACAGCACACTGGTGACAAGGTCTTGATAGTTCTTGGCCAGGACATTAGGCGGAGGAACATTATGAAGTGGGAAAAATCCCCCCCGCCCCAACCCGAATACATAACATGTTCAAGCATTTGCTCCCGAGTATCAAGCCTTCATAATGGATGATCAGGTGTCTAGATTGACTAATATTTAAAGGAATATTACTCATCTCTCAAAAAATCTAGGTTTTAATTTAAATCAACTAATTATATAGGACACAGTATGTATATTATGTAATAGTAGAATGAAACAATGGTCAGAATCACTTTTGTTGTCAGCCTCTGACATTAATGACCTCAAAATGCAATGGGACAGATACTATTACCCATTGACGCTAAAATGCACAGGAAACCTACAAGTCAGAAGTTTCTATTAAGAAAAGTAAGGTTTTAACAAAGAATTGAACATTAATGGCCAACTGTAAACATCACTGCAATTCACAGCATTTGAGTGGAGTTTAAATAAAGATATGCACAATCTGTGTCCTTAAATCAGGACCTCCGTAACTCAGTACTTTCAGTTGCTTTTTCAAAGTGTACTAAAATTGCACAGTACGGTATTAAAATTAATGCAAGCAGTACTTGGGTAATGCAGTCAGTTCTGTTATCCTTAGGTAAACATGTTGTCACAACAACCCTCACTGCAATCAATATTCCTGCGCCACAATTGAGCAGGTTTTGCCAGCGTGGGGCGCTGGACATGCTGAGCACAGCTGAAGCTGGTTGTATTTGCTTCAGTGAAATATTCTGGCTCAGTCGCTCAGAGGTTGGATGTTGTGTGGGGAAGTGGGCAGGATCTCTAATCATAAAAAAGAAGTCGCAGTCAGGATCTTCTGGCTACTGTTGGGAGTAGCAACTTGGAAGGCCTCTTGCCTACTCCTGGCCTAACATCCCTAAAGGCATCACAGGAACTTAACCACCATTGGCCTACCTTTCTCCAACCCACCAGTGCGAGAGGCGAGTAGGGGACAAGAGCTGTTTTTGAATGCATCACAGGAAAAGCTGTAGAAAAATGAGGCAGGAACATTCCTTCCCACTTAGCTTTCATGGAAACAGTTGGATGGGCAATTCCAGGATGTGTCTTTGGGAAGGCCCCAGAAACTCCAGGGGAGCTTAAAGCTCAAATACCAATGTGCTTGGAGATTCAGCTTCACAGATCTCTCTCACCTTAGCTCTTGGGAAACAGGTGTTCCTTTAAACTTCTTTCAGGGTAATTGGGTCCATTACTCTCCATAATGCATAGCATAACACACGGACTGAAATAGCAAACTTCCAAGTGCTGGACATAATTTTACTCAGTTGGGTTTTACGATATTGGTAGAATTAGTAAGCTATTTTTTGCCAGTGAAACTTGAGTTATTATATTGGTAGTGAACCTAGAACCCATATTCACTCCACTGTGATGTTTAACACCTCCCTCATATAGTTTGTGCAGTGTACCAGCAACAATGTTCTATAGTGAGAAAAATAAATCATACAAACCAGGCAACTCCAATGTATAAGTCTTCATTTAGAACTTCAAATGGAGGCCATCACTACCCATGCTAGACCTGTTAGTCCCAGTATTTCACTAGCATTACTTGTTTCAAAATGCTCTTTCCAGACATAATAGACTTGAAAAAGAATCTGTAACTGCATTTTAAGCAGATACAGTCTGAATATTTCACATAACTTCATCCATTATGTTTTACAGTTTGTGACATCATTGCTTCAGTATCCCACTTCAGTCAACTGAACACTGATCAAATTCATACCTGTCAATGGTAGGTTGGAGTGTTCAACTTTATCTGGTTGTTTAACACACAACATACAAGTGATAGGCCATTTCAGTGCTGTGATATTAAGGCACTACATTCAAACAATACGTATGAGAATGAAAGCTCATTGGATATTTCAGCAAATAGGGCCCTTTTCAAATGTGGATTAACCAAACTTTATGGAAAATACCACAACTTTTGATTTTAATAGGGCCATTCTAATTCCCAAGTTGGTAATATCTTCATTTTTTTTGTTGAATTGAAGTTCCATTTTGTTGTTTATTCTTCATTCCATTTTTTTAAAAAAGAGTGTAAACAACTTCAAATTATCAGTAGATGGCACACATGTTATTCTAGTATTCCCACACACATCATCACAAATACCAGTTCCACCTCGGGAATACTGTGTGAATTTGTCTCCTAATATTGTGTAAAAGTATGTAAGCATCCAATAAAGTTAACGCTGGTATTTATAATCTCCTCTCAAATGTCTCAAAGGGCTTCACCTTCATGGGCATATTTTCACCTTCAGTGCTCCTGGAGTGAAACAATGCTTGTTGGGAGCATACACTGAGAACTGAGGTTTACACCTTACACAATTATCCAATCGCACCACTTGCGATTTCCCCTCCAAGTCACACACCAATCGGTCTTGGAAATATATCACCATTACATCATTATTGAGGGGGTCAAGATCCTGTAACTCTCTCCCCGACAGCACTGTGGAAGTACCTACAACACACGACTCTAGCTGTTTAAGCCGGCTCACCACCACCTTCTCAAGGGCAATTACGGATGGTCAATAAATACTGGTCTTGCCAGCGACTCACATGCCACAAATGAATTAAAAAACACATTAACAGGAGCATCAATGTTAAAAACAAACCCACGGATGGTCAATAAATAATGGTCTTGCCAGCGACTCACATGCCACAAATAAATAAAAAAACACATTAACAGGAGCATCAATGTTAAAAACAAACCCATGGAAGTGCAGTGGCCATTATATAGGAGGCATGGTTCCCCATCACGAGGAACACATGGTTCCCCATCACGAGGAATGACTAGACACTCATCCAACTCATTTATTCTATGAAAAATCCAACTGAGTTAATTATATACAGCTTTGGTATAAACTCTTCCATGCAGCGTGTTTACGTACTTTAATCTACACTGTGAGCTGTCTGGCCAACACTGATCAAAACCAGCATCTACCAAGTGCTGTTCTGGGTAATGGTTGCTTTCAATGTTCTGCTATGTTACCAAAAAACCTAAATACTGAATTGAGGAATGGTCTAAGACAGCAGCGGTCAAATTGGCTCTTGGGAACTGCACTTAAATCTGTTATTAACTTAATTGCATGTACTGCAATCTTATAGCTGTGGGATACAAAAAGTATATTTGATACACAAAACTTGGTTGCTTCTTCACAGTATTTTATGTTACTTTTTTAAATGCAGTTACAAGTCTGGTACAGAGCAGCTGTTACTAAAATATTTAAGAACACTTTTGGTTGTTGCTGCACCATCTTAGTTTCTCCTGTGCATTTAATTTAAAGCCCATGCATTTCTTTAAATAAAATCTATACAATCAAGTTAATTCTGAGTCCCTATTTACTGCACTACTTTTCCCAGATTTTTTGGAGTGTATTCTTTTTTTTTTCTTCTTTTTTAAAATAAATTTAGTGTACCCAATTAATTTTTTCCAATTAAGGGGCAATTTAGCATGGCCAATCCACCTAGCCTGCACATCTTTGGGTTGTGGGGGCGAAACCCACGCAAACACGGGGAAAATGTGCAAACTCCACACGGGCTGTGACCCACTGGCCGGAATTATGTTAGGCCTCCAAATTAAGCACCCCACCAGCGGATAATTAAACAATCTGTTTGTCAACTATATACAACTGCCGTGCACCCTGGTGAGCTTCACTTCATTAATAACGATGAGGTATGTAGATGCTGCTTTCCCTACCGCTCTATTTTCAAGAGCATTACAGTGAGATTTTGGGTGCATGTTTCATAAGCTGTGCCAAGGCTGGGCATGGGAGGCAAGACCAGCAGGGAAGGGGAAAATGGAAGCAAGACTATTTTGGGGGAGGGAGGTGACAGAGGCAGGAATGTTGGGGGTGTGGGTCAGGGAACAGAGCGAGTAGTGAAAGACTCTCCTGGGGCAAGAGTTATAAGACTCCCGAAGGAGGAGTCAGAGACTGTCTTAGGGCTGAGGCCATGTTGTTGGGGGCATATTGAACAGACTATCCGGGGCTGAGGCCACGAATGACAGGCGGAGGTTGGAAGGTGTTGGTCGCACTCAAAGATAGGCGTAGCATCCTCGCTTTTACTTAATAATGCACAGTTGGAAAAACAAGCTTGAAACAAACGATATGGGAGGGTCTTAACGTATGTGGGAGGAGTTCACAACTACTATTTTGGGTCGATTGAAGGGGCACCCCATTAATTATCTGCTCAAGACGTGGCGAACAAGGGTCAGCTGAGTACTGGTTTCAGGGGTTACATGTCCATTTGAGGAATATTGCTCCTTTACTAGTGGTGCACATTCATGCGAGAATCTATAAAGTTTTGGGGCTACATTTGAGTTGGTCTGATTGGCATCTGTTCCTGATAGAGGCATGTAAAAAGGAAAGGAGGATCAAACAATCAAAAGCAATGGCTTTGGACAGAAGCTACATGCACACTACAAACTAGTGTCTAGGCTAATGGAGACAAGCTGACAACAATAGGCTGACTGCAGGTTACAACATAAGGGAGTATTCACCCTGATCAAGACCCTCTGTGTACCCAAGTGAGAGGGGGATGCTCAGTCAACTGTGGACACTCCAGGATGCGCTTTACCTGCAAGAGGTGGCCTAGAGATGTCATGTCTAGTCTGAGGGCAGGTCAAAGGCTTCACACTGGCTTCCTGGCTTGGAGATGGAGGGATAGTATTCAAAAAGAGGGTGAAATTTTATCTCAAACCTATTCGTCCAAAGATAAAAGGAGTGGGGAAATGCAGATTGCAGGGAACACTGCCTTCTTGATAACTTTGATGCGAGTGAGGAGAAAAGGGACCCCGCTGTTTGGCATAGCTCAAAGAAAGACCACCACCCTGAGGAACAAGAGCTAGTGGGGCCGTAAGAAGACGAAGATGCTGATGAGGAGGGCCGAAATCCAAAAAGATAATTGGTATCTATAGGAGATGCAGCTGACAAATGGGGATGAGTGAAAGACAGTGTCGCTGACACCTTCACTTATCTGAAGATGTAGTAGCTTACATTTCTCACATTCTCCATTGGAACTCGTGTCACATGAATTAGGAGGCCATCCAATGCCGGTTACCGTTAAGGTTACCATTGCATTTGCTAGTGGATCCTTCCAGGGCTTCACTGGGTTCCACTGCGAAATCTCACATTCAATGACACATAATGACTAATGCCTTTTCAATAAAACTCATCGTTACGTGCAGTTCAGCATAGATGATGCAAGCCAGGCTACCAGAGCTGTTGGATTCGCTGTGATTGCAGGCTTTCTATAAGTGCAGGGTGCCATCCTATAAGTGCAGGGTGCCATCAACTACACACATGTGGCTTTGAGAGCTCCCAGGCAGCAGCCTGTGAGATTCATTAATAGAAAAGGATTTCGCTCTCGAAGCATCCAGCTGAATTCACAGAAAGAAGATCGTGCATGGTTGTGCTAGGTACTCAGGAGTCACTTATAGGTGCCACAGATCCTTGAGGGTCCTCGGCACATAGAGGATTAGCTCCTCGGTAATAAGGTGTAAAGACAAAACTAATTCTTGTGATGTTCATTCATCACCTACAGAGTGCACCTGAGGAGAGATACTATGCTGCCACATGGTCCTTAACAGAGCAGGCTACTTACCTCTTAAAGATGTGTTTCAGATGTTTGATCAATCAAATACTCACCACAGAGAATGTCCTGTATCATTGTTGTTTGCTGCGCCCTGCACAACCTAGTACTGCAAAGGGAGGATGATTTACCACATGCTGACAGGGAGAAGCTACACATCGCCTCGGAGGAGGAGGACATTGAAGTGGATGTGATTAAAAAGAAGGCACGGATTCAGGCAAGCCACATGAGGATTCAATTACACAGGCACAACGCTGACGATGTGCCTGTAACAACCCTGCAGCTTCAAAATTCCAGGAGAAATAAGCTGTAGGCAAGCTGGTATGAGTGTACTTCTCATGACGCATTGATGTAGGAGAGACAGTGAGACCTTCAATGTCATCTCCAACATCTCACAAAAGGTCATCAATCTCAAAATTATTATGGAGGTCATGGTTAACCCTAATGAGGGGGTCATCACTGGAAGGCACAATACCCTGGGGAGCATACGGCCACTATGTAATGGGATAGGCACTCCACAACACTCACTATTAAGCAACTACACATAGTGCAGTCCTTTCAATCATGGTGTGGAAAAGTCACTAGCAATGGCAGCCTTCAAGAGGCAGAAATGCAATTGCATTCATCATTGCACTCGTGCCAGTATGATAGGAGCTTAGCAAAGCGGCTCCAATAGGAAAAACACTCATCAATATTTTTTGCTTGACCATCTGAAGTCAAAGCAATTCCTGGACAGCAACATTTCTCCAAACGGCAGGTCTCATGCATGATTAATGCAGAGACTGCATCTTGATATGCAGCCCCAGATGCCATTGGACAACAGGACGCAGTGATGTCACATGACCGCATGGACACAAACCTGCAAGTTATGTTCGCATTGTACTCAGTGTTTCAGCAGGACAATCATGTGATTATTGACAAACACTCATTGCCCTGCGTTCAAAGTCATCCAAGTTTATGATCTGCATTGCCTTTGCATCTGGGAGAGACGTGGCCCAATCAGCTGTGCCGGGGTATTGCTTTCATACTATAACAGTCCTCCACATTGTCCAGCTCACAAAGTTCAATATTTCCTATAAACCCTAAGGTACTGATTACACAGTCATGGAATAAAATCCAAACTGATTGGCATTCTGTGATGTAACAGAGGGATTCTGTCAAGCAACGCCAGGTATCCGTTCAGGAGAAAAGTAACATCCTCACAGATAGTTAGACGGCATCATCAGGATGAGCACACACCTCGGACATCACACACTCGTTCCTGTCCAGCAGATATTTCAAATGTGACCAAGTGGAACCAACTTCCATCGTTCAGCATCATGCAGAAGGAGATAGGGAACTAATAAAAGAGTAATATCCAGTCTTAAAAGCGGAAACAAAATAACACCACAGGGAGACATCAATGGCTTTGGTTCTCGATGATGAATAATATTTTAACCTAAACCTTACAGTCATAAAGGCCATTGAAAGTGCACGTGCGTGAAAAGACTCCACCATTGGATTGTGATAAATACATACAATATTCACAAAGAACAGACTTTTGTGCTGTAGGGCACGATTCAATGGACTTGAGTTAAAGTCTGCTGAACAGTGTGTTTAGCTGGATGTTTCTCAGTGTCTGCAGCGCCAAGACCCTGCCATTCATCGGCACTTGGTCATTTTTTTGGCCTCGGTGAGGAACGCCCTGTCGAGGCCACTCTAAGTCATTTCCTGAACTCAGGAAGACTACTCACGGATCGGGGCGCCATTTAAATATGGCGCCATGACCTTCAACCCTATGAGGTTACGGTTCTGCTCGCCCCACCACGAGATTTGATGAGCTTCTTGTTGATGCATAATTAATGAGTTGAAAAAGGAAAGATTTGGAGTGAAAATGTGCTGTGCCACCCAGCAGAAATCACACCAACAAAATTTTTTTTGAGGTCACCCTTCCTCAGCTTTCTTTCTTCAAGAGAAAAGTGACCCAGCCTGCCAATCATTCCGTGAAATAGGATATCACCGTGTAAATCTTCCCTGCACCCTTTTCAATGTCACTATATCCTTTTTTGAATCTGATAATCAAACTGCACGCAGTAGTCTAGATCTTATAGACACCACCAACTAGGCTGGATCAAAACATTGGCAAGTCATTATATAGGAAGCTTCAACTTCTAAAATAATTCCTGGTGTATATTATGATGAACTGTAATATTTATTCTATATTCCTCCAGAACGCCACTAAACACAAGCATCCATAAACTTGCTTCAGAACGACTACAGTTCAGGAGGCCCCTCAGGTTTAATCAAAAGGAAACTATCCAAGTAGCAGATCAATAAATGACTGCCTTTCTGTATGATATCCTCAAAATTCTGATTTCTCAGTTCAGAATTTTCTTTCAAAAATAAACAAGCTGGAAGTCTGACCCCACCAGATATCAATCAATATTCTAAAAATTGCAGTCCAGCAAATCAAATGTGGGGACATAAGGAGCAGGAGTAGGCTCCGTGTCTGCATGGGTCTCACCCCCACATCCCAAAAGATGTGCAAGGTAGGTGGATTGGCCATGCTAAATTGCCCCTTAACTGGGAAAAAAAAAGGAACAGGGTAGGCCATTCAGCCCTTCAAGTCTGTTCCACTATTCGATAAGATCAGGCCTGATCTGGCTGCGATCTCAATTTCACTTTGTCATCTGCCGCCCTCATAAACCTGACTCAAAAATCTGTCTAACTCTGCCTTGAATAAATTCAAGACCTCCACTGCTTTCTGGGAAAAGCATTCCACATACTAACCACCCTTATTTCCATCTTGAACGGTAAACCTCTAATTCGTGAACTGTGCCCCTTGGTTCTAGTCTCTCCCACAAGTGGAAGCATCCTCTCGGTTTCCACCCCACCAAAATCCCTCAGGATCTTATATGTTTCAATAAGATCACCTTTCATTCTTCTAAATTCCAATGGGCATAGGCCCAACCTATTCAACCTTTGTTCACAAGAGAAACCTTCCATCCCAGGAATGAATCCAATGAATCTTCGTCGAACTGCTTCTCATGCAATTATATACTTTTATAAATAACGAAAGCCAAACTGTATCCAGTCCTCCAGATTTGGTCTCACCAAGTTAGTTCTTGTACAGATACGGTAAAACTTCCATCCTTTTATATTCCATTCCCCTTGTAATAAATACCAACATTCTATTTGCCTTTCTTGTTATACCTGCATATCTTTTGTGATTCAAATACCAGGACATCCAGATTCTCTGTATCACTGTGCTCTACAATCTCTCTCCTATTAAATAGTATACCAGTAATCTTGCAATGTGCCATCCAAAACAGTCATAAAACAGTTCACAGATTATGTTAGAGAAAAGAAAGAACTGGCCTCACCTCTTGATGAGTTTAATGGATTTAAAAGCCTCGTCCATGTCCCCTATAGTTAAATAAAAGCTGAAATTCAGCATAGCATCACGTGTTGTCTTGTCACAATCTTCCAGCCCAACAAAATCTCGCAGGGGCCTCTTTGCTACCATCTGTGGAATGGAAGGAGAGCCTGGCATTGGCTCAGAGTCATTCTTGGTCTCTCCTGACTAGAATTAAACAAATAAATTCATTGAAGAGATTAATGAGGGCAAACAAACAACTCTTAATTTTCTCATTTCCCTTCCTTTCTCCCCTGAGGACGCTGACTTTTGTTGTGGTGCAGTTCCACAGAGCCGAGCATTGCGCAAGGTCATCCAAAGCCAGTGCCAGCCGACTGATCAACAATTGGCAGGCATCAAAATACAGTCCGGGCATTGAACCCCCACTTTCCTATGTTGTATAGCTCAGCATCATGTCTGATGTATTGATATCTCAGTTTTCAGGGTCAAAACCCACACTTCAGTGACTTTCAGCAGATCTTTTAAAAATGGGGAAACTAGAATGAAGACTGGGAATACATATATGGCACAGAGATAAGCCATTCAGCCCAACCATTGTATGCGGATGAATAATGTGTACTCATTCCAGAGGTAAGCAGCAGAAATGTTAGGTTGCTTTTTTTGTACAATCTCCCTCACTGTTCAATATGCATAGCAGAATGCACAGTGCTATTTATGGAGGATTACTTTCCAAGCCCTTGCCTTGGAATAAAAATTACACACCACTTAGAGATAGGACCAATAGTGAAGTCTCAAGAGAGCAGCAAAACAAGCTGCTTTTACATTTTAATCAGAGATCAACTTGGTTAAGATTGTTCTGGTCCACAATGCCTGATTCACTGGAAACTCCAAAGAGCAAACATTAGTAAATCAATTCCTTTCATCAGTTGGAAACTGTACCAAGGTGGTAAGCATAATATCGATGTGGAGGGTTCCGACTTGATATCACGATCATTTGACATCACTTAAATTTGCATTCCCTTTTTGGCTAGGACTGCTCTTAGTTTCAAAGTTATATTTCAGTCCAAGTCCACATTTCATTCAACAATAAATCAGTTTCAATTCTTAGTATATGATGAAGGGTAAAATCAACAGGAAAATGAGTAACCCATGTTTAAGTTGGATGTGTTAGTGTGTAATGAGATGTCAAAATCTCCCAGGGCAGCTACAGCATAGGTTAAGTACAGAGTAATATTTCTTCTAAACTGTCCCATCAAGCAATCTCAGGGCAGGTACAGCGCTGTTATAAAGAGAGAAAGGAAGTGAAATTTGACTCTCTCAATTATAACTTTGGGCTAAATTGTTACTATTTAGTTATATAGATCAGCAAACTGTAAATAGCCATTCCACATATCATGGTATATTCATAGCACAGTTCCTATTAAAAATATTTTAATCTTTTTCTGACATTGAATGGTCAAATATAGATTTTGTTAGTACTCCACCATTCTCTATACCTTCTTGGAGAAATAATAATAGGGAACCTCCAGCCCCATCAAAGCCTCATGGGTCACTGCCTTGGGGAAACTGTCCTGTAGCAGGAGGCCATGTTCCTGTGTGATGAAGAATGATACCACCACAGCATTCACCTGTTTGAATGGGAGGGTACAAAGGAAAACAAGTTAGAACAATGCAGGAACCACAGGAAGGTTCCACTCTGAGGACTGAGAATGGATCAACTCCATATAATGGAGTCACTAAGAATGCTGTTCCCTATAGGCGCACACCAATAAGCTAGCGGGGAATAGTATTGGATCACAATGAAACAATGCAGCACGACCCCCCCCCCTCCCCTCAGTCACAGATTCCCCCACGCCAATCTCTCTCATTCCTCGGAAGTAACCGAGCAATATATTCCTCGGAAGTAACCGAGCAATATCTGTATGAAGCCGGTATGGAGGAGCTGAGACTCCAGTAGCAAAGAGGAACAGCACCCACGGAAGACCCAGCGGCAGGGGATGCTCAGGAGCCGGAGACCACACAGGACCTGGAGGCAGCTAGTCCCATACCGTATCCGGCAACGAGCGCTCACTCATAGCCCTCAGGCT
The DNA here is from genome assembly GCF_047496885.1 of Scyliorhinus torazame. Classification (NCBI taxonomy): domain Eukaryota; kingdom Metazoa; phylum Chordata; class Chondrichthyes; order Carcharhiniformes; family Scyliorhinidae; genus Scyliorhinus; species Scyliorhinus torazame. Next base: position 156,045,646 of record NC_092723.1, on the reverse strand, counting down.
GGTCCCCCTCCAGGATTCTTCCTCCACTCTAACCCATTCACTCCCTCTCCTTACCACCCCCGCCTCACTTTCTCCACGTTCGCCGACCAATAACAATGTAACAAGTTTGGCGACACCAACCCCTCCTTCTGCCTTTGTAACAGGGCCTCTTTACCCTTGGCGCCTTCCCCGCCCACACAAACTCTGAAATAATCGTATCTACCTTCTGAAAAAAGAACGTTGGAACAAAAATCGAAAGCGTATGGAATATGAATAAGAACCTTGGCAGGTCATTCATTTTCACCACCTGGACCCTCCCTGCCAGAGTCAGATGCAGCGTAGCCCATCTCTTCAAATCCTCCCTGACCTCTTCCACCAGCTTTGTTAAATTCCATTTATGCAACGTCTCCCACTCTCCCGCTACCTGGACCCCCAGGTATCTGAACCGGTCTGTGGCTATCTTGAATGGGGCAGCCCCCCTAGTCTGGCTCTCTGGCCCAATTTGTTCACTGGGAACACTTCACTTTTCCCTACATTCAACTTGTATCCTGAGAATGCCCCAAACTTTTCTAATAAGTCCATAATCCTCCTCATGCTCTCCAGTCGGTCGATACGCACAGTAACAGGTCGTCTGGGTACAATGACACCCGATGCTCTCAATTCCCCCTTGCAATCCTTGCCATTCTGTTGACCCCGAGGGCCATTGCCAGGGGCTCTATTGCTAGCGCGAACAGCAGCAGTGACAGTGGGCACCCCTGCCTGGTTCCCCTGTGTAACCCGAAAATTAGTGAGCTCATATCGTTGGTCCATACGCTCGCCATCGGTGCCACATATAACAGGCGCACCCATGCCAGAAACTTCAACCAAACCCAAACCTTCCCAGGACCTCAAACAGGCACCGCCATTCCACCCGGTTAAATGCCTTCTCCGCATCTATGGACACCACTACCTCCAGTACCTGTCCTCTCGACGGAGTCATAATCACATTTAACAGCTGCCTTATATTACTGGAGAGTTGCCTGCCCTATACAAAACCCGTTTGCTTCTCCGCACCCATCCCACCAAGACACAACCTTCCATCTCTCCCCACCACCAGCTTAGCCAGCACTTTTACATCCGTATTTAACAGCAATATGGGCCTATACGACCCACATTCCAACAAGGCCTTCCCCTTCTTTGGTATTAATGGGATTGTCACCTGTGTCATCGTCTCTGGCAGCTCCCGCTTCTCCAGCGCCTCACCAAATGCCCCAACCCCAACAGCGGGTCCAGTTCCGTCGCAAATTCCTTATAAGTTTATGCCGGGTAACCATCTGGCCCCGGGACCTTTCCCGACTTCATACCCCTTATACTGTCCAATACCTCCCTCAGCCCCAAAGGCTCCTCTAGTGCCTGCCTCTTCTCTTCCAGTTGCGGGAACTCCAGCCCATCCAAAAACCGCCCCATGTCCCTTTCATCACCCCCCGGATCCACCCTGTACAGTTTCTTATTGCATTCCCTAAACATCTCATTTATCTTCGGCAGCTCCGACACAACCTCCCCTGTCCCTGTCCATATCCTCAAAATTTCCCTGGATGCAGCCTATTCTCCTATTGTACCGCTCATACTCCTCCTTACTTTTCCTATCTTCATGTGCCTTAAACGAGATAATCTCCCCTCGGGCCACCGCCTTCAATGCCTCCCAAAATGTGGCTTCCGTCACCTCCCTGTTCTGGTTCAACTCCACATAATCTTTAATAATCGACTGCACCTTATAACAATACCCTTTGTCTGCCAACAACCCCGAATCAAGCCTACATCCCAGCCTCTGCTCCCATCCCGATCTAAACTAAACCTCCAGCCAATGGGGCGCATGGCCTGAAATTACTATCCCCGCATACTCTGTCCCTTCCACCCCCAACAATGCCTCACAGCTCACCACGAAAAAATCTATTCTGGAGTATACCCTGTAAACATGTGAGAAAAAGTAGTATTCCCCTGGGTTCTTAAAACGCCACAGGTCCACCATGCCCAACCTTTCCATGAGCCCACCCAGCTCTTTTGCCATCCGTATCCTTCCCATTGACCAGGGGCTTGACCTGTCCACCCTTGGCTCAGGCATACAATTAAAGTCTCCTACCATGATCAACTGGGGCGTATCCAAGTCAGGGATCACTGCCAGCAATCCACACATAAACCCTATATCGTCCCAATTCGGTGCATATACATTCACCAACACCACCAGAGTCCCCTCCAGTACTCTGTCCCTTCCACCCCTAACAATGCCTCACAGCTCACCACGAAAAAATCTATTCTGGTCACCAACACATATCTCCTACCCGGGTCCCTCACTTCCTTTGAACTCAAAACCCCCGTCTTCTTGCTCATCAAGATGACCACCCCCCGTGACTTCTAGTCAAATCCCGAGTGAAATACCTGACCCACCCATCCCTTTCTCAGCCTGACCTGGTCCCTCAAAACGGAGGCGCGTCTCCTGCAGAAAGACCACCCCCGCCTTCACCTTCTGTGGTGCGCAAAAACCCAAGATATTTTCACCGGTGCATTGAGCCCTCGCACGTTCCATGTTAAAAGCCTTGCCGGGGCCTCGCCTGTCCACCATCCTCCCCTTTTGGCTCTGCTCCCTCTAATTTCACCATGTACCAGGCCCATCCAAGATGGCCCACTTCTCACCCCGACCACGCTTCTTTTTCAATGCTGCCACGTCGCATCTCCCTCCCTTCCCCCCACATCCCCCTCCGCTCCCCCTTGGTCATCTCTCGCAGCCATCTCCCCCACCTCACTTCCGTTCACCAGCATCTGCCAGCATGGCAACTCTTGCCCAAAGGCTCCTCCTTCTGACCCCCCACCCTCTCCTCTTTGTTCAGTGTAGAACACATTGTCTACCCGTTTGTGCTCTTTAATAAAATAATTGGCTGCTTCTGGGGTCTTAAAGTACTATTCCCGGCCTTCATAAGTCACCCACAGTTTTGCCGGGTAGAGTACCCCGAATGTGATCTGCCGACGATACAAAACTGCCTTGGCCCTGATAAATTCAGCACGTCATTTTGCCAGTTCAGCTCCAATGTTCTGGTATATTCTGACCTTGTTCCCCTCCCATTCACAGTTCCGTTTCTCCCTGGTCCACTGCAGGATCTTCTCTTTTTCCACAAATTTGTGGGGTCTTATGATCACCGCCTGCGGCGGCTCCCCTGCTCTTGGCTTCTGCCTTAGAGATCTGTACACTCTATCCACCTCTGGGGCCTTGTTCAACACCCGCTCCGCCAACAGCCCTGCCAACATCCTCGAGACGTACCTCCCTATCCCCACACCCATCTTGGCACTCTGCCCTCCGCATCACACCATTGGTCAGTGGCAATGGCAGTCCGTGCCCAGACACCCCGATTCCAGGGTTCACCCCAATGCCACGGCCCAACCCCTGGTCAACCTCCACTATTCCCCCTCGGTCCTGGCAAACAGCCCTCTTCACCCTGCCAGCCATGCCAGCAGCAGGACCGGCATCCCACAGGCGCACCTTTGGGAACATGACCTATATCCACTCTCTCCCTCAGCAGCCACTGTGCCTATTTCCCGATTTTTAAAACCACAAGTGAACATCGCCATCGGTAATTCCTCTGGCGGAGACGGAACATCGCAGGAGCCCTGGAGAATACCGGGATGGGCCCGTTAATGATATGCCAATGGCATTTACTGTACGTCCGTCATAGAATGCATTCACGATGCTGTCCAGGCACCAGAACATGGCTTTCCGTCGGACTCCCGGTGCCGGCCTCCACTTTCAGCTGACCCGCGATTCTACGCCCAATCATGTTTCCCGATTCCAGCGCTGGCCGATGGAGTATCCCTCCCCTGGTTCCAACTGAATCTAAATGCTTCTACCCTTCAGTGTGGGCCTCTGGTTGCCAAGCAACAGCTTAGATTTTTTACCTCTTTAATTGTTGTATGTGATAAACCTTTAATTATAATGCAGACACAGTTTAAAATGACCAAAACCCAGACATGTAGGCACCTTTGTTTAACATAGGCTAACTGAAGTTTTAACCTCGACTCAGCACAAAATTACAGAAACACAAATTAAGCTTCAACCTAAACCTTATTGGGCAGCATGGTGGCACAGTGGTTGACATTGCTGCCTATGGCACTGAGGACCCGGGTTCGAACCCAGTCCCGGGTCACTGTCTGTGTGGAGTTTGCACATTCTCCCTGTGTCTGCTTGTGTCTCAACCCACAACCCAAAGATGTGCAAGGTGGGTGGATTGGCCATACTAGATTGCCCCTTAATTGGAAAAAAATAATTGGGTACTCTTAATTTATTTTTAAAAATGAAACCTTATTTCTATTACCCACAATACAAATATAAATTATTTAAACCAACTCCATTTCCTAACATTTCCCTTCTAACCCCTGAAAAAGGAGTTTCCAAAATCCATCACCATCAGTCCAGGATAGAAATTCAGAAGAGTCAAAGATTTCTCTTAGCTTGAATTTGCTGTGTGTAAATCCTCCCCTTCTAACCCCCTGAAAACGTTTTCAAAATCCACCACGGTCAGTCCAGGATAGAAATTCATAACATTCTCTCCTCCTGCTGACAGGGGCAACAATGACCATGAATGAGCCTGGTGGCACATTGCGATGGCGGTCACATGCACCCTGCTGTACATAGCTGCCTATAAAGATTAACCCGGGCCTACCATCAGCAAACTTCATATGCACAATACTGGCAGCAAATGCAGCCTTGATTTTATCCTTCTGACAGAATACCCACCTGGTACTCTGGATGATTGGCTTCGGTGTTTGCAGGCAACTTTGACTGCTTTGGGGTTGAAACAGCCAAAAGAGCCTCGCACACAAAAAGTCTGGGTTCGTTCTGGTCCCAGAAATGGTTGCTTGGATATCGTCCCAGAAGTTCGTTCATCTCCGGACGCCCCCTTAAGGGTTAAGCACAAAGCAAAGACTTGTGACAAGGCAGGAGCATTTTTGTCCATGCTAGATTAGTTATTTGATTCTTTATTGCTGCAATTAATACACACAGTTGAACCGGAAGGAAAACAGTCATCCTTACCCAGTTTGGCCCGTCTATCACTCCAGTTCCATATTGAGGCCACTAGAGGTGTGGTCATAAGATAACCAAGTCTGAGAACTGAACATTCAAGGGTATTTGACGTTTTGGAAGGACACAAAGCTAAGAAAAGACAGTGGGATAGCGCTTTTAATTAAGGATGGCATTAGTACAAAAGTGAGAGATGACCTTTCTTCTAAAGATCAGGGCCGGGATTCTCCGAGCCTGCGCCGGGTCGGAGAATCGCTGTTGACGCGGGGAATTCCCGCCATGCCGCTCCAACGCCAGGACACGATACTTCGGCGACCGGAGAATCGGCAGCAATTGCGCCCATGCAGTTGACGCGGCGCTGGTCGGTCGACCGGCCGAATTCCCGCCGGCGTGGTTCCAACCTGGCGGGAGCTCGGACCCGCGGCCACGATGGCCGTCCTAGTGAGGGGGGGGGGGCGGGTGCGATCAGATTTCCGGGGGGGGGGGGGCCTCCATGGCGTCCAGGTTCGCGTTCGGGGGCTACCGATCGGCGGGCGCCCGCAATCTGGAGGAGGCCTACATCCTTCGGTGCTGGCCCACTGTAGGGCTCCGCCATGTTGCGCGGTGCTGGCGCGGAAACGGCCGTCACGCGCATGCGCAGACCCCTGCCAGCAGTGCAGGGCCGCATGTAGGCGCCGGAGTTGCGCTGTGCTGGCCCCCTGAGGACCGCTGAATTGCTGGGCCAGGAGGCCCAGTCACGCCGGCGTGCACCACCCCGGTGTTTACGCCGGCATCAACACTTGGCCAGGATTTCGGAGAATCCCGGCCCAGGGCATTGAATCAGTTTGGGCGAGATATGTAATAGCAAATGTAAGAAGTCTCTTGTGGAACTAGCTTATAGGTCCCCTAACGGTAACTACACTGAAGGACAGGGTATGCAGGAAGAAATAAGATGGCTTGTAAGAAATGTACAGCAATAACCATGGGTGATTTTAATCTGTATGTAAATTGAGGAATCATATTGGTAAAGGTAGCCTAGAAGATGAGTTCATAGAGTGCTTTCAGGACAATTTCTTAGAGCAGAACGATTTAGACCCAGCTAGAAAGCAGGTTATTCTAGACCTGGTAATGTACAATGAGACGGGATAATTACGAACCTCATAGTAAAGGAGCCTCTGGGTAGCAGTGATCATAACATGATTGAATTTCGCATTAAGTCTGACAGAGAGAAGAGTCAGTGTCTAAAACAAGTGTTTTAAGCTTAAGTACAGGCAATAAAAAGCATTTGAAGATAGCTGTCTAAAGCAAACAGGGAAATTATGCTAAGGGGTAGGTCAGTAGAAATTCAGGGCGGACATTTCAGGAGAAACTTCATAACACTCAGTGAGAAAGACTCAAGGAGAAGGATGCACATCTGTGGCCAACTAAGGAAGTTCAGAGTAGCAGCAAATTGAAGGAAAAAGTGTACAATTTTGCAAAGATTACATAGAAAACACAACACAGAACAGGCCCACGATGTTGTGCCGAACTTTTGTCCTAGATTAAGAACAAATTAATCTACACCCCATCATTCTACCGTAATCCATGTACCTATCCAATAGCCGCTTGAAGGTCCCTAATGTTTCCGACTCAACTACTTCCACAGGCAGTGCATTCCATGCCCCCACCACTTCCTGGGTAAAGAACCAACCTCTGACATCCCCCCTATATCTTCCACCATTCACCTTAAATTTATGTCCCCTTGTAATGGTTTGTTCTACCTGGGGAAAAAGTCTCTGACTGTCTACTCTATCTATTCCCCTGATCATCTTATAAATCTCTATCAAGTCTCCCTCATCCTTCTCCGTTCTAATGAGAAAAGGCCTAGCACCCTTAACCTTTCCTCGTAAGACCTACTCTCTATTCCAGGCAACATCCTGGTAAATTTCCTTTGCACCTTTTCCAAAGCTTCCATATCCTTCCTAAAATGAGGCGACCAGAACTGCACACAGTACTCTAAATGTGGCCTTACTAAGGTTTTGTACAGCTGCATCATTACCTCACGGCTCTTAAATTCAATCCCTCTGTTAATGAACGCTAGTACACCATAGGCCTTCTTCACAGCTCTATCCACTTCAGTGGCAACTTTCAAAGATGTATGAACATAGATCCCAAGATCTCTCTGCTCCACCACATTGCCAAAAACCCTACCGTTAACCCTGTATTCCGCATTCATATTTGTCCTTCCAAAATGGACAACCTCACACTTTTCAGGGTTAAACTCCATCTGCCACTTCTCAGCCCAGCTCTGCATCCTAACTATGTCTCTTTGCAGCCAACAGCAGCCCTTCTCACTATCTACAACACCACCAATCTTCGTATCATCTGAAAAGTTACTGACCCACCCTTCAACTCCCTCATCCAAGTCATTAATGAAAATCACAAACAGCAGAGGACCCAGAACTGATCCGTGCGGTACGCCACTGGTAACTGGGCTCCAGGCTGAATATTTGCCATCCACCACCACTCTCTGACTTCTATCGGTTAGCCAGTTCATTATCCAACTGGCCAAATTTCCCACTATGCCATGCCTCCTTACTTTCTGCATAAGCCTACCATGGGGAACCTTATCAAAAGCCTTACTAAAATCCATGTGCACTACATCCACTGCTTTACCTTCATCCACATGCTTGGTCACCTCCTCAAAGAATTCAATAAGACTTGTGAGGCAAGACCTACCCTTCACAAATCCGTGCTATCCCTAATCAAGCAGGGTCTTTCCAGATGCTCACAAATCCTATCTCCCAGTACCCCGACAGAAGATTGGACACAGTGAAAAACCAGCAAAGAATGACAAACAATTATGGAGAAATTAGCATACGAGAGAAAGATTATTAGAAATATAAAAACAGATAGTAAATGTTCCTAGAAGTATTTAGTCGTGTCCCAGTATATTATCAACTTTCAGTCTATATTTTTAAAAATTGCAAACACAGACTACTAAAATGGCTGCTGCAACTCACATGGCCTTTGGCATTTTGAGTTTCAGACAATCCCACGACTTTTTTTTTAAATAAACATTTTATTGAGGTATTTATGGTTTTACAACAACAAAAAAATAAGAAATGTACATGAATTTATAAACATAGTGCAAAAGCTGTCTTCCTCCCTTACAGGTCCCACCTTTATTAACCCCCTACTCTAGGCTAAACTAACCCCCCCGCCCCCCCTTCTGCTGACGATTAATTTTCCGTAAAGAAGTCGACGAATGGCTGCCACCTCCGGGCGAACCCTAACATTGACCGTCTCAAGGCGAACTTGATTTTCTCCAAACAGAGAAAGCTAGCCATGTCAAATAGCCAGGTCTCCGACTTCGGGGGCTTTGAGTCTCTCCAAGCTAATAATATCCGTCTCCAGGCTACCAGGGAAGCAAAGGCCAGAACATCTGCCTCTTTCTCCTCCTGGATTCCCGGGTCTCCCAACACCCCGAAAATCGCCACCTCTGGACTCGGTGCCACCCTTGTTTTTAACACCGTGGACATGACGTCTGCAAACCCCTGCCAGAATACCCTAAGCTTTGGCAATGTCCAGAACATGTGGACATGGTTCGCTGGCCCTCCTGCACACCTTGCACACCTATCTTCCACACCAAAGAACCTGCTCATCCGGGCCACTGTCATTTGAGCCCGGTGAACAACCTTAAACTGTATCAGGCTGAGCCTGGCACATGTTGCGGACGCGTTGACCGGTCTAAACCAGGGTCAATAACTGCGTTGAACCCATGACCAACTTATGCAAATCTAGGTCCGGTATCTTCCCCAGCATCCTCTTTATAAACTCCACATCATCCCAATTTGGTGCATACACATTTACTAATACCACCTGCACCCCCTCCAATTTCCCACTGACCATAATGTACCGAACTCCCACATCCAAAACTATCCTTCCCGCCTCAAACACCACTCTCTTATTAATCAGGATCGCGACCCCTCTAGTCTTCGAGTCCAGCCCCGAGTGAAAACCCTGTCCGACCCATCCCTTCCTTAATCTAATCTGATCAGCTACTCTAAGGTGCGTCTCCTGTAGCATTACCAAGTCCGCCTTCAGTGCTCTCAAATGCGCGAACACGGGTGCTCTCTTAACCGGCCTATTTAGCCCTTGTACATTCCAGGTGATCAGCCTGGTTGGGGGGCTCACTCCTCCTCCCTCCTCCTGCCTCCCTCCCCCCCCCCCCCCCCCCCCCCAACCGATCAGCCATCACCTTTCTTGGGCCAGCCTGCAGGCCACACCTCACGCCTCCACCAGCCCGCCCCCAGGCAGCCTCCGCCCCAACCTCCTCTCTGTCCCTCAGCAAAAGTGCCTCCCTCGTCAGCAGAACATTTCCCCCCTCCCCCCCTAGTAACAGCACGATGTAAATCGACCCCTTCGATAAGCCTAACATCTGCTCACCCCCCACTGTGCTTCCGTGAGCCAACCTGCCCAGCTGGCTTGGTGGCCCCCGCCCTTGGCACCAGACATTTTCCCACCTACTGTTCCCTCCCCACCCTCCCTCCCCCCCCCCGACTCATACACTCATATTCAAATGAAAAACAAACCCAACACAATTGCCCGACAAAAAAAACGCAAAACAAAGAAAAGATCAAGCAAAGTTCCAGCATCTAACAAACACACGTCCATCCCCCATCAGTGCAAATGTGAACTTTAACTCACACAGCTCTGCAACTGGCCCCAAATCAATACAGAAGGCATTACAAATAACGTCCGAAAAACGAAAAAACAAGAAACATTTTTAAACGTGAACGTTGCAGCAAAGTTCAAAGTCCTCAATCCGCCACCAGTCCTTTCCTTTTTGCAAAGTCCAGCGCTTCCTCGGGTGACTCAAAATAAAAATGTTGCTCCTCATACGTGACCCAGAGACGGGCCGGATACAGCAGTCTGAACTTCACCTTTTTCTTAAAAAGGGTCGACCTTATCTGGTTGAACCCCCTCTTCTCCTGGCCACCTCTGCACTCAGGTCCTGATAGATCCGCAAGACACTGTTCTCCCATTTATAGCTCCGTGTCTGCCTGGCCCACTGTAAAATACGCTCCTTGTCCAAATACCTGTGGAATCTCACCACCATTGCCCTTGGGGGGTCTCCCATTTGCGGCTTCCTCGCGAGCGCTCTGTGAGCCCTGTCCAAGGGTCGGGAGAACGTCCCATCCCCCAGCAGCTTCTCGAACATGCCCGCTATGTATGCCCCAGCGTCCGCTCCTTCGGACCCCTCCGGGAGCCCAACGATCCTCAGGTTCTGCCGGCGGGACCTATTCTCCAGGTCTTTCACCTTCTCCAGGAGCCTTTTATGCTGATCTCTCAGCATCCCCACTTCCAACTCCACCGCAGTTTGATGTTCCTCCTGCTCAGCCAGCGCCTTCTCTACTTTCTGGATTGCCCAATCTTGGGAATCCAGTCTAAGTTCCAGCCGCGCAATTGATTCTTTAATCGGGTCCAAGCATTCCTGCTTCTGTTTGGCGAAGCCCTCCTGGATAAATTGCGTCAGCTGCTCCGTTGACCGCTGGATCGACAAGCCAGGACTCAGGTCATCCGCCATGCTTTTTCCCGCTGCAACTTCAGCCCAAGCCTTCTCTGTTCGTCTGTTCCTGCCTTTGCGAGCACTTCTAGTCCGCCTCTCCATGGACCGATGTGGGAATCCAGTACACAATTGCCTCTAGCATCAATTTTCCAAATCAAGTCCGGTGAGAAATCGGGGGTAAAGGTCCAAAAGTCCGACCCGAGCGGGAGCCACCAAATGTGCGACCTACTTCTTCATAGCCGCCACTGGAAGTCCCTCGACAATTCCAAGACTTAAATGAATAGTGAATTAAGTATGGGCATTCACAACTTCCTGGAAAATTACACAATCCCTTCGGTGCCGGCTGGCGCAGCGCCAACCCCTCCGGCGCCGGCCTAGCCCCCGGAAGTGCGGAGAATTCCGCTACTTCCGGTCGGCCCGACGCCGGAGTGGTTTGCGCCGTTTTTGACGCCGGCATTGGGCCATCGCGCTGATCGCGGAGAATCCTGCCAAAGGAATATAGATAGATTAACTGAGTAGGCACAAATCTGGGAGATGGAAGATAAAATGAGAACTTGTTCACTTTGGCAGGTAGACCAGAAAGGCAACATATTATTTAAATGGGCAGAGATCAAAGAACTCCGTGGTACAGTACAGAGGGATCGGAGTGTCCTGGGAATCATAAAAAGTCAATATCCGGATACAGTAAGTGATTTAGTAGACAAATAGAATGTTGTTGTTTATTGCAAGGGGAATGGAATATAAACATTCAGCGGGTTTGCTACAATTGTACAGGGTTTCTTTTTATTCGCTGATGGGCGGTGGGCGTTGTTGCCTGGGCCAGCATTTACTGCCCTTCCCTAATTGTGCTATAACTGGTGGTGGCGAACTGCCTTCTTAAACCACTGCAGTCTATGTGGTACAAGTACGTTCATAATGCTGCTGGGAAGAGAGTTCCCGGATTTTGATCCAGCAACAGTGAACATAAGGCAAGATAGTTCCAAGACAGGATAGTGTGATACTTGGAGGGGAACTTGCGGATGGTGGTGTTCCCATTCATCTACTGCCCTTGTTCTTCTAGGTGGTAGAGGTCATGGATTTTGAAAATGATGCCGAAGGAGCAATGGTCAGTTGCTGCAGTGCATCAGGTAGATGGTACACACTGCTGACACTGTGCATTCCTGGTGAAGGGAATGATCTTGGAGGTGCTGGGTGGGATGCCAGTCGAGTGGGTTGTGTTGTCCTGCATGGTTTTAAGCTTCTGTAGTGTTGTCATGGCTGCAAGTGGAGTGTTCCATCACATTCTTGACTTCTGCCTTGTAAATGGTGTACAGGCTTTGGGGAGTCAGGAGTTACACTCAGAGTTCCAAGCTTCTGATCTGTTCTTACAGCCACAGTATTTATACAGTTGGTCCAGTACAATTTCTCACCAATGGTTACCCCCAGGATGTTGTTAGCAGAGATTCAGTGATAACTTCCCATTGACTTCAGTTTTGCAAGGGTTCCTCGATACCACACTTGGCCAGGTGCTGCCTTGATATCAAGGGCAGTCACTCTCATCTCCCTTCTGGAGTTCAGCTCTTTTGTCCATATTTGGATCAAGGCTGTATTGAGGTCAGAAGCTGAGAGGCTCTATGCTGAACCCAAACCGAGCGTCAGTAAGCAGGTTACTTATTTTTTCTTTATTTAAAAAAAATAAATCTTTTTATTGGCATTTCTCATATTTATAAACATACACATCACATTTTTCTCGCCTGCGCTAATTTCCTTTATTATACAGAGGTTTAGTTTGTCCTTCGTTTAACTGATCCTACGTGCCTTTCATTGCCCTCTGGATCGGTCTATGGTTCCTCCCCCTTCCACCCCCCCCTTCCCTGTTCACCCCCCCTTCCCGTTCACCCCCCCTTCCCCGTTCACCCCCCCTTCCCCGTTCACCCCCCCCTTCCCCGTTCACCCCCCCCTTCCCCGTTCACCCCCCCCTTCCCCGTTCACCCCCCCCTTCCCCGTTCACCCCCCCCCTTCCCCGTTCACCCCCCCCCTTCCCCGTTCACCCCCCCTTCCCCGTTCACCCCCCCTTCCCCGTTCACCCCCCCTTCCCCGTTCACCCCCCCCTTCCCCGTTCACCCCCCCCCCTCCCCGTTCACCCCCCCCCCCCCCCCCCCCTTCCCCTTCCCCGTTCACCCCACCCCCCGGCAAAAAAAATCTTATTAGGTTACTCCTCATTGTTGGCCTTGAACAGGTTTTGGAACAGACCGACAAACTGCCCCCAAGTATCCAGGAAGCCTTCCTCTGACCCTCGGATGGCGTACTTAATCTTCTCCAGGTGGAGAAATTCTGAAAGGTCAGCGAGCCAGTCTGAAGCTGTGGGTGGTGCTGCCGATCGCCAGCCGAACAGGATTCTCCGGCGTGCGATTAGGGAAGCGAAAGCAAGGGCGTTGGCCCCCTTGCCCATGTGTAACTCTCGCTGCTCCGATACCCTGAAGATTGCCACTATTGGGCATGGCTTCACCCTCACCCCCACAACCTTGGACATTGCCTCGGAGAAGGCGGACCAGAACCCAGCAAGCTTGGGGCAAGCCCAAAACATGTGGGTATGGTTGGCCGGGCCCTTCTGGCACCGCTCACATTTGTCCTCCACCTCCGGGAAGAACCTGCTCATTCGGGTTCTGGTCAGGTGCGCTCTGTGCACCACTTTGAGCTGCATTAGGCTTAGACTTGCGCAGGAGGTGGAGTTCACTCTGCTCAGTGCTTCGCTCCAGAGTCCCCATCCTACCTCTGTCCCCAGTTCGTCCTCCCATTTTTGTCTGATCTCATCCAGTGGAGTCCGGGCTCGGTCCAGTAGCTGTCCGTATATTTTCCCACATAGACCCCCTTCTTATTGCTTGTGCCTATCAGGTCCTCTAGTGGTGTGCTTTCTGGGGCCCCAGGGTACCCCACTGTCTCTTTGCGGAGGAAGTGTTTTATTTGGAGGTGTCTCATTTCCTGCCCTTTTGCTAGCCTCCACTTCCTCGTCAGTTTGTCTAGTGTCGCCAGTCTATGCCCTACGTAGAAGTCCCCGACCGTCAATGTGCCGCTGTCCCGCCTCCATCTTTTGAAGGTGGTATCTAGCATGGCTGGGGGGGAATCCGTGATTGCCGCAGATGGGGGACATTTTAGTTATCCCGAAGTGTTGTCTGAGCTGGGTCCACGTTCTCAGCGTGGCCGCTACCACTGGGCTTGTTGTGTATCTTGTTGAGGGGGGTGGGAGTGCTGCTGTAGCCAGGGCCCGGCGGGTCGTTCCTTTACAGGATGCCTCCTCCATTTGTACCCAATCTGTGTCAGGTTCTTGTACCCATCCCCTCACTCTTTCTGCCGTTGCTGCCCAGTAGTAGTATTGTAGGTTTGGTAAGGCCAAGCCCACTTTGATTTTCCTTCTTTGCAGTGTCTGTTTTGGGATTTTTGGGTTCTTACCCCCCCCACACAAACGTCATGATTAGACTGTCTTCGTTTTGGAAAAAGGCCTTGGGGATGAAGATCGGAATGGATCTAAACAGGAAGAGGAACCTTGGCAGTACGTTCATCTTGATCGTCTGCACTCTCCCCGTCAGGGAGAGTGGGAGTGAGCCCCACCTTTGAAGGTCTCTTCTTACTTCCTCCACCAGGCTGGTCAAGTTCCACTTGTGGATCGGTGTCCAGTCTCTGGCTATCTGGACCAGGTAGCGGAATCTGTTCTGGGCTGTTTTGAACGGGAGCCCCTCCAGCTCTCTCCCTCCCCCGTTTGGGTTCACTGGGAATGCCTCGCTTTTGCCCAGGTTAAGTTTGTAGCCCAAGAAGGTTCCAAACTCTTTCAGCATTTGCAGTATTGCCTTCAGTCCCTCCTGTGGCTTCGAGATATAGAGGAGCAGGTCATCTGCATAGAGTGAGACTCTGTGCTCTCTATCTCCTCTCCGGATTCCCTTCCAGCTTTTCGCGTCCCGCAGGGCTATCGCCAGGGGTTTGATGGCTAGCGCGAACAAGAGTGGGGACAGGGGGCAGCCCTGTCTTGTTCCTCTCTGCAGCTGGAAGTATTTAGAGCTGTTGGTGTTAGTTTGGACGCTCGCTTTGGGAGCGTTGTACAGGAGCCTCACCCAGGTGGTGAACCCAGCTCCTAGCCCAAACCGTTCCAGTACTTCGAGGAGGTATTTCCATTCGAATCTGTCGAAGGCCTTTTCTGCGTCCAGGGAGACGATCACCTCTGGTGTTCTCTCCACAGAGGGGGTCATTATTATGTTTAGCAGCCGCCTGATGTTCGCTGTGAGCTGCCTACCCTTGACAAAGCCGGTTTGGTCCTATGCGACCACCTCTGGTACACAGCCCTCCAGCCTTTTGGCCAGGACCGTTGCGAGTATTTTCGCATCCACGTTCAGCAGGGAAATAGGTCTGTATGATCCGCATTCCGTCAGGTCTTTATCTTTTTTGGGTATCAGTGAAATTGTGGCCTGCGCTAGCGTTGGGGGCAGGGTGCCCTTTGCCAGTGAGTCCGCGAACATGTCCCTTACGTGTGGGGCCAGGATTGGTGCAAATTTTTTGTAGAAGTCCGCCGGGAACCCATCGGATCCCGGTGCCTTCCCCGCCTGCATGGAGCTGATGCTCTCCATGATGTCTCCCAGGTCTATTGGTGCTTCCAGCTCCGCCCGTCTGTCTTCCCCCACAACTGGTAGTTCCAGTCCATCTAGGAACAGTTTCATCCCCGCGTCCGCGTTGGGGGGCTCGGAGGTGTACAGTCCCCGGTAGAAGGTCTCAAATGCCCGATTGACCTCCTCTGGTTCTGTTACCAGTCTGCCTTTGCTATCCTTTACCTGCGCTATTTCCCTTGTGGCTGCCTGCTTTCTCAGCTGGTGAGCCAATAGGCGGCCAGCCTTGTCTCCGTGTTCGTAGAAGGTCCCTTGTGTCTGACGGAGTTGGTACACTGCTTTCCCAGTGGATAGCAGGTTAAAGTCCATTTGCAGCTTTTTCCTCTCCGCCAGCAGCCCTACGGTCGGGGCCTCGGAGTATTTTCTGTCAACTTCCCTTTAAGGGGCTGCATTTTAATTTGTCCTTCAATTTGTTAATTTGGTTTACTTTGTTGTTTGTTTTGCTTAATAGGGTATAAATGCTCCTGGCATGCCCTCCTGCACACTTCATCGAACCAGGGTTGATCCCCCAGCTTGATGATAATGGTAGAGTGGGGGAATATGCCGGGCCATGAGGTTACAGATTGTGCTTGTATTCATTGCTGCTACTAGTGGCCCACAGTGCCTCATTGGTGCTCAGTTTTGAGTTGCTAGATCTGTTCAAAATCTATCTCATTTAAGGGCGGCATGTGGCTCAGTGGATAGCACTGGGACTGCACGCTGAAGACCCGGGTTCGAATCCCGGCCCTGGGTCACTGTCCGTGTGGGGTTTGCACATTCTCCCCATGTCTGCGTGGGTTTCACCCCCACAACCTAAAGATGTGCAGGTTAGGTGGATTGGCCATGCTAAATTGCCCCTTAATTGGAAAAAAAATAATTGGGTACTCTAAATTATTTTAAAACAATCTATCTCATTTAGCACAGTTGTAGTGCCACACACGATGGAGGGTATCCTCAATGAGAAGTTAAACTTTCTCTCCCCAAGAACTAAGGTGTTCACTTCTACCAAAACTGTCATGGACAGGTGCATATGCAACAGGTAGATTGGTGAGGGTGAGGTCAAGTATTTTTTTTCCCTCTTGCAGGTTCTCTCACTACAGTTTAGCAGCTATATCCTTTAGGGATCAGCCAGCTTGGTCAGTAATGCTGTTACCAAGCCACTCTAGGTAATGGATATTGAGGTTGATATCAAAACTACATTCTATGCTCTTTTTAACCTCTGTGTTTCATCCAAATGATGTTCAAATTTTGCACAAGCCCTCCAAGATGTTAGTAAGGCGTACTTTGCAAGGTTGACGAGCTATGTATGCCTGTTGTTGCTTCCGGTGCCTAGGTCAATGCCGAGTGGCCTATCTGATTTCATTATTCCTTTTCGATTGTGCAGCGGTTTGATACTACTGAGTGACTTGCTGGGCCATTTCAGAGGGATTTAAGAGTCAAAAACATTGTCAGCCAGACCAGTAAGGCTAGTAGATTTCTTTGCCCAGTCTAGTGACATTATCACCATGCTGCCACCTCGCCCCAGATGTGTGACTGCAAAACTGTACTGTGTACAGTTAGGGTTTCTTTACCACAGAACCATAGAATTCCTATAGTGCCAAAGAAGGCCATTTGGCCCATCGAGTCTGCACTAACCCTCCTAAAGAGCACCCTACCTAGGCCCACACCCCCACCAGAATGAGAGGCGATCTTATTAAAACTTACATGATCCTGAAGAGACTTGACAGATGGATGCTGAGGATTTTTCTACTTATGGGAGAGACCTGAACTGGGGGGGACACAGTTTGAAAATAAGGAGTCGCCCATTGATTACGGAGATATGGAGAAATGTTTTTTCAGGATTGTTAGTTTGTGGAATTCCCTTTCGCATGGAACTATGGTGGGCAGGGTTATTAAATATTTTTAAGGCCAAGTAAAAATAGATCCTTGATTGACAAGGGGCTATAGGGGGTAGACAAGAAAGCAGAGTTGAGGACACAATCAACCACGATCTTCTCAAACGGCAGAGCAGGTTTGAGGTGCCAAATGGCTTACTCCTCCGAATTCGAACGTTATTACACAGTGCATGGCAAGTTACTCAGTTGCATCAAAAAAACGTTTCAGCTTCATGTGTTGCTCTCTCCTCTCCCCAATTAGCTGTTGTTCTTTCATCACCATCTCCCGGCCTTGACCCTTCCCTTAAATACCCAGCCTCACTGCTTCCCTCTTTGCTTTCTTCTGCTCAGAGAACCTTCGGGAAGGGTGCTTTAGGGCAGCACGGTAGCACAAGTGGATAACACTGTGGCTTCACAGCTCCAGGATCCCAGGTTCGATTCCCCACTGGGTCACTGTCTGTGCGGAGTCTGCACGTTCTTCCTGTGTCTGCGTGGGTTTCCTCCGGGTGCTCCGGTTTCCTCCCACAGTCCAAAGACGTGCAGATTAGATGGATTGGCCATGATAAATTGCCCTTAGTGACCAAAAGGTTAGGAGGGGTCATTGGGTTACGGGGATAGGGTGGAAGTGAGGGCTAAGTGGGTCGGTGCAGACTTGATGGGCCGAATGGCCTCCTTCTGCACTGTATGTTCTATGATATAAGGTGCACTACTGAAATGTAATTTTTGTGTTGTTTTAAGCTGCTGTCAGCAACCATAAAGGTACCTCTCTCATTCAGCAGCAAACTTAACTTACTCACTTTTCCATCTCACCCTCTTCCACACGAGGTATAGAACAGCTTTCACTGCTTGGTCGCCCAGTTTCAAAGTCAAAGTAATTCAAAGTGTCCATCTCCACATCATAAAAGAAGACCCTGGAGTCTGGGGTTCCATTCAGCTTGAGGGAAAACACCCAAACACATCATAAGTATCCCAAACAGAATACAGGCTAAAGTTCCAAACTAAACATCAATAAAATGGAACAAACATAAGCTGAAATCAATTTTTCCCACACATTACTATGATAATTAAAATTCAGTAGAATAGGCCAATGGAACAGGCCCCACAACCCAAAGATGTCCGGGTTAGGTGGGTTGGCCACTGTAAATTGCCCCTTAATTGGAAAAAAAATAAAATTGAGTACTCTAAATTTATTTTTAAAATAAAATGCAGCCTGCCAGATAGAACATAGAACATTACAGCGCAGTCCAGGCCCTTCGGCCCTCAATGTTGCGCCCACCTGTGAAACCACTCTAAAGCCCATCTACATAGATTGGACATGAAATAAAGCAAAATCACTCTAATTATAATCTTAAAATGAATTTTGCCCTGCCTACCTGCGCACATTCCCATTAAATGTGGTACAGGACCATGATATCTCAGGAGATTCCCAATTCACCATGCTCCCCAGAGTTTGTAAAATCAAACTAAAGTTAGGAAAAAGCGAATACTTGGCTTTTTAATATATATATATATATATATATATATATATATATTGTGACAACAACTGAAAGTCCAGTTTCACTGCTTGGATTACATGCAGTCCTGTAAAGAGCCAACTTGTTCCATTGTCACAACACAATATTACTTGTACAAACAAGCTTAATGAAACTCCAGGGACCAGCAGGAAGTGTTGGACTTAACTTTTCGTCATCCTGAATCTTTATTGTTCAGAGAAGTCACAGAGTTTCGCATTTAAATAGGAATATTACCCCTTCCTTGGTCTAATACACCAGAGACTTTAAAAGCAAGTGCCTGGAATACCAGAAAGTCACACAGAAACATGGCTTCTGCCACCAACTGGAAACTCTATTAATGGTAACTAATAAATGTCTTGCAGTTGAATAAAAACACTTATCAAATTGGTGTTCTGCTGCATAAATGTTCATGGAATTTGTGTTCAATGGAAGCAGTTGGCCCCCTGTAGGGGCTCTTTAGCTTTGGCTACAGCCCAGCTGGGTGAAATGACTTGGAAGCTAACACAGAAGACAACAGTAAACCAATTACTTTTCCCTGGTAAATGACTCAAGAATCTCATGTCTAGGACCTATCCTCAGGCAGAACACAATGGACAGACAGATCAGCATTGTTCTTGGAACTCAACATAATATTTTGGTCACAGGCAATAGTATTTACCCAGCCATCAGATGATTACAGACACTGTAGAATGGGTCCAAGTATCATCTTTGTCGCACCTCTGTACCTTTCTCAATGGTAATATAATCCTTCTATTCTTAAGTGGCTAAAACTGCTTATTGTACCCAGGCTGGTGTCTTCCAAATAATACCATTTTTCATTTCTGTTACCATTCTGTTGTTGGCTGAAAGATAAATATTGGGCGGGACACCAGGGATAAATCCCCAGCTCTTCTTCAAAATACTGCCATGGGATAGTTTAGGTCCACCTAAGAGTACAGATGGGGCCCATGTTTAACATTGCTTCTGAAAGATGGCAGCTCCCACAATGCAATATTATGCTGAAGTGTCAGCCTTGATTTTTGTGCTCAAGTCCTGAAACAGGACTTAAACTTACAACCATCTGATCTCAAGGTAAGAATATTACTCACTGCGCCACGGCTGACGCACTGAATGGTCAGTGTAGACTGTTGAAATCCTGGAGAAGGGCTTGATTAGTTTACATTTAGATATATTGCAAATACAGGAGTGATTTGATGCTCCCAGGGACAGTGGTTCAGAAATGGGCTTACCGTGCTGTAGCCATGTTTCTGACCCACTCCCCATGAGTACAGCCAACAAGTGACAGCACAGAGTTGTGGAATTGCCTTTATGCTGATTATATGATGGAATTAAAACCATGCACCTCCAACTTCTTAACAGAATGCCACTGAAGAAACAGGTTTCACTTACCATTGCTGGCCCAGCTGCGTAGGAAAGTCTGTTTGGAGTTTAACTTACCCTGTTGATGAGAATGCTGACGTTATTACCATTGGAGCTGCACTTCACAGATGTAATACCCCCCAGATTGGGGACATGCTCTACCAGGTTTTTAGCATTACAGTGAGGCTTTGCTTCCCTGCAGAACAGAATGATCATCAGGTTAGGCCAGTGTCAGGACACTGATACTAATTTGTTCCCATAACAACAGTGAAGCCTGTAGGATAGACAAAACAAGTAACATATGTTTCATCAGTTTTCCCATTACTGAAAATCACCAGCCGTAATCATACACGCAAAGGAAATAACCTTCTCAGTAACCTCTCCTCATGTAATTGTCATGTTCTTTTGTTTGACAGGTAAGATAATTCATCCACACCATGTACTATTGTGATTAGATCAGCTCAGCAACAGGTGGAAAATCATGGAATTTCCATCTGCAGAAACGTTCCAGATGAGAGTACCTAGATCCTAATGAGCAGGGTCACTTTGGATTGAAGTCACTGTAAAATAATGAGTCCAATCTTCAAATTTCAGTCCTGTGAAGCTCTTTTCCCAGCAGTGCCATGGGATCTTTTACATCCATTTCAGAAATCAGATGGTGCCTCAGTTTAACATCTCAACCAAAAGACAACACTTCTGACATTGCGTACTCCCTGATCACTACACTGGATTACGTGCTCAGGTTTTTGGAGTTTGAATTTACGGCTTTCTGACTCTGAGGGATGAGTGCCACATATTGAACCAACCAAGTATTTTTGTTTACTATTCTCCCCCTGCCCCGAAGGTACTGATATTTGCCACGGTGAAGTTCCACGGCAACAAGTTATTTTCTAGCACATTGTTCAAGTGGATTGCTAAACTGTGGTTGTCACAAATTATTCAAACACAAGCAGTGTTCTGCACAAGTCTAATCCCATGGTCAATAAGAAAAACTTGAATTATAGAGTAGTTTGAATGAGGGACTTTAATTACCTGAATGTAGTCTGGGACAGTGGTAGTATAAAGGGCGGAGAGGGGCAAAAGTTCCTAGATTGCATTCAGGAAAATTTTCGACAACAGTATGTGTCCAGTCCAACAATAAATAATGCATTTTTGGACCTGGTTCTTGGAAATGAGGTGAGCAAAGTTAATTCAAGTGTCTGTGGGGAGAAATTTAGGAGACAGTGATCATTGTATTGTGAGGTTTAGGAAGATGATAGAAAAGGAAAATAAGCAATCCAGTGTAAAAGTAATTAACTGGGAGAGAGCCGACTTCAATGGGGCAAAAATGGCGCTGGGCTGGTTAGACTGGAACAAACCGTTAGAGGGGAAAAATATAGCCGAACAATGGGCTACCTCCAAAAGAGATATGATCCTAAAGTCTTCTGTAGTCATATAAATAGTAAAAGGGTGGTAAAAAGGAGTAGCGTTGATTAGGGACCTAAAAGGGAATTCACCCATGGAGCAGGGGGCATAGGTGAGATATTAAATGAACACTTTGCATTTACCAAGGAGATACGTGTTACCCTGGACATGGTGACAAAGGAGGAAATTATTTCCCCAGAAAGGTTCAAAATTGATAAGGAGGAAGTGTTGGATCGACTGTCGGTACTGAAAGTTGACAAGGCACTGGATGAGATGCATCCAAAAGGTATTGAAGGAAGTGAGAATGGAAATTACAGAAGTTCTGGCCATAATCTTCTTGTCTTCTCTACACTCAGAGGAGGTACCAGAGGACTGGAGAATTGCAAATGTTACACCTTTGTTCAAAAAGGGTTACAAGAATAGCCCCAGCAATTACAGGGAAATCAGTTTAACATCAGTGGTGGACAAGCTTCGAGAAACAATTGTTCAGGATAGAATTAGTAATTATATGGAAAAATGTTTGCTTAGGAAGAGCCAACATGTCTGAAAAGGAACCAGAGCTTGTGAACTTTAATAAGTGAGTCAGTCCTGCCTGTTAGTTTTGCTTGTGCTTCACGTCAGCACCCTCTAGTGTGTGAGGTGATTAATGTCAATGGTCCAGTAATTAAATATGTTCAAGTACAGTATCAGTGATGCTCTATGTAACAATATTTCAAATAACCTCCAAGGCAGCAACAGTGCTTAGCAGTAAAACACAGTCCCTCAATAATTCTTGTAACAGAATAATATCACTGTGGCTTGTTTAAAAGGGCTGCACGGTGCCAAAGTGGTTAGTACTGCTGCCTCACAGCACCAGAGACCAGGATTCAATTCCAGCCTCAGGAGACCGTCTGTGTGGAGTTTGCACTTTTTCCCTGTGTCAGCATGGGTTCCCTCCCGCAGTCCAGGTTAGGTGGACTGGCCTTGCTAAATTGCTCCTTAGTGTCTAAAAGGTTAGGTGGGGTTACTGGGTGAAGGGGCTAGGGTGGGGACGTGGGCCTAGATAGGGTGTTCTTTCCATGTGTTGGTGCAGACTTGATGGGCCAAATGGCCTCCTTCTGCACTGTTGGGATGAAACAGAAAATAAAAATGAAACAACAGGGGTCTATAAGCACTTTATAAAGGAATGGATCACAAACTGAAATGAGCAGGTCCAATGTGTGAAATGCATCATCCTTGTATCTTTGCATGTTATCCTCAGTTTGCGGTGCAACACTTAAATAAAGAGGAAATCGGATTGCTTTGATATTAACTTTCAAAAATAACACTCGAGATTTATTTCCATTAATTTGATCAAAGTCCTTCAAATGAACCCATATACTAAATTACGGTTCATTTGATGTATCTGACAAACCTGACTTATTATCGTGTTCCTTATTTCCAGCTTTATTCTTTTTCTTTTGAACAGCATTTTCACCAAAGTAGTAATCTCAGTATAGGAAAACAATTTCACAATTTCATTTCAAACACTCCTTTCAGGTGAAGCAGCACTTTCACCTTCTTCAATTTAGTCCACTGTTCCCAAAGTGGGTCTCCTCCACAATGGGAAGACTAAATGCAGACTGGGTGACCGCCTTACATCTCTGCTCAATCCGCAAGCATGACCCCAACCTTCCAGTCGCTTGCTATTTCAACTCAGCGTCTTTCTCTCAAACCCACATGTCCTTCTTTATTCACCCCGAGGGTGAAGAGGGTGTTTCTGGAGCGTAGCAGGGACAGGGGGGGCTGGCTATTATTGGGCAGCCAATGTGGCGATGATCCGTAAGTGGGTAATGGAGGGAGAGGGGGCGGCGTGGACGAGGCTAGAGATGGGGTCCTGTATGGGCACGAGCCGGAGGGCGCTGGTGACGGCACTGCTGCCGCTCTCGCCGCCAAGGTACACCACGAGTCCGGAGGTGGCGGCGACGCTGAAGATCTGGGGGCAGTGGAGGCGACATAGGGGCGAGGTGGGAGCCTCGGTTTTGTCGCCAATTCGGGAGAATCATCGGTTCGTCCCAGGAAGGATGGATGGGGGGTTTCGGGGGTGGCATCGGGCAGAGATTATAAGAATGGGGGACCTGTTCATCAATGGGACGTTTGCGAGCCTACGGGCGCTGGAGGAGAAGTTTGGGCGGGCTACCCCCGGGTAACGCTTTCAGGTACATGCAAGTGAGGGCGTTTGTGAGGCGGCAGGTGAGGGAATTCCCTCTGCTTCCGGCACATACGATTCAGGACAGGGTGATTTCGGGTGTATGGGTTGGAGAAGGCAAGGTTTCGGCGATTTACCAGGAGCTGCAGGAAGAGGAGGAGGCCTTGATGGAGGAGTTAAAGGGCAAGTGGGAGGAGGAGCTTGGGGAGGAGATAGATGAGGGTCTGTGGGCTGATGCCCTGAGTAGAGTTAATTCTTCCTCCTCTTGCGCCAGGCTCAGCCTAATACAGTTTAAAGTTACTCACAGAACGCATATAACAGGGGCGAGGTTGAGTAGGTTCTTTGGGGTGGAGGACAGATGTGGGAGGTGCTCGGGGAGCCCAGCAAATCACGTCCATATGTTCTAGTCGTGCCCGGCGCTGGATGGGTTTTGCGAGGACTATGTCCAAGGTGGTGAATGCCTGAGTCAAGCAGAGCTGGGGATTAGCATTATTTGGGGTATCGGACGAGTCGGGAGTGCAGGAGGAGAAAGAGGCCGGTATTCTGGCCTTTGCGTCCCTGGTAGCCCGGCGGAGGATTTTGTTACTGTGGAAAGATGCGAAGCACCCTAGTGTGGAAGCTTGGATCAATGACATGGCAGGGTTCATCAAGCTGGAGAGGATAAAGTTTGCCTTGTGAGGGTCTGTGCAAGGGTTTTTCAGGTGGTGGCAACCATTGCTAGACCATCTCGCGGAGCGTTAGGAGGAGGTCAGCAGCAACCCGGGGGTGGGGGGTTCTTTTCGGGTGGCGTTTGGGGTAAGGTGGGGGGTTTCCCTATTTGTGTTTTCTACTGTTATATAGGGTTTATTGTACTTGGGGGAAATCCAATGTATAATTTCTGCTTGTTGTGTTTTTGTTTCTTTTTCTTGTGTGGGGGGGGGGGGGGGGGAGAGATTGTTGAAAATTTGTTGAAAAATTTGAATAAATATATTTTCCAAAAAAAAAAAATTAATGGTTTGGATGAGAATATAGGAGGCATGGTTAGTAAGTTTGCAGATGACACCAAGATTGGTGGCATAGTGGAGAGTGAAGAAGGTTATACAAGATTGCAACAGGATCTTGACCAATTGGGCCAGTTGGCCGATGAATGGCAGATGAAGTTTAATTTGGATAAATGTGAGGAGATGCATTTTGGTAGATCAAATCAGGGCAGGACCGACTCAGTTAATGGTAGGGAGTTGGGGAGAGTTACAGAACAAAGAGATCTAGGGGTACAGGTTCATAGCTCCTTGAAGGTGGAGTTGCAGGTGGACAGGGTGGTGAAGAAGGCATTCAGCATGCTAAGTTTTATTGATCAGAATATTGAATACAGGAGTTGGGACGCCTTGAAGTTGTACAAGACATTGGTAAGAGCACACATGGAATACTGTGTTCAGTTCTGGTCACCCTATTATAGGAAGGATATTGTTAAACCAGAAAGAGTGCAGAAGAGATTGACGAGGATGTTACCAGGACTTGATGGTCTGAGTTATAAGGAGAGGCTGGATAGGCTGGGACTTTTTCCCTGAAGCGTAGGAGGCTTAGGGGTGATCTTATAGAGATCTATAAAATAATGAGGAGCATAGATAAGGTAGATAGTCAACATCGTTTCACAAAGATAGAGGAGTCTAGAACTGGAGGGCATAGGTTTAAGGTGGGAGGGGAGAGATACAAAAGAGACCAGAGGTGAAATTTTTTCACACAGAGGGTGGTGAGCATCTGGAACAAGCTGCCAGAGGCAGTGGTAGAGGAGGGTACAATTTTTTCCTTTAAAAAGCAGTTAGACAGTTACATGGGCAGGGTGGTATAGAGGGATATGCGCCAAATGCGGGCAAGCAGGACTAGCTTAGTGATAGAAACTGTGCGGCATGGACAAACTGGGCCGAAGGGCCTGTTTCCATGCTGTAAACATCTATGACTCTATAAATAAGTTTGATTCAAGTGTGTACAGGATTGTGTACAATACCTGCGGGAAAGGTCGAAGACCTTCAAATGTGATGTGTCTGTCCCCACCACCAGGAAGTTTCCACAGATGTGAAGGTGACATGGGCTTCCCTCTGTCTCATTGAACACGAGCAGCTGCTTGACTGTACCCTGAAAGGAAGAACACACTCAGGACTGCCACGGTCAGCATCACACCATGATAATACAGCAGTTATTCTAAACAGAGCGCAGATGCAGAATACTTTCTTCAAAATTAATTTGGAAGAATGTGGATATTAGCTTTCTGGATCTTTTTACCTTCTCTTTATGATTTTCTGCTCTTGTATTGCACAACTACCTTCACATCCACCACCTGCTCCTCCCTCCACACATCCTTCTTCCCCCATTGCTTGGAGGCTGTCTAACTGGGCTTCTGGTAAAGCGTCCAGGATACTAAACTCTGGTCTGTGAATTATTTTTAAACTTCCAGCCATCAATCAGTGACAGAACATCACAAACCTTGTTCTGGTTTTAGAACCACAAAACACATTCATTGGACAATGAACTGATCTTGCAATGTACATTTATTTCAAGTAGAAATTTCATTATCCAATTCCTCAAAGGAGAAAGAATAAAAAGGCACAATCTATAAAATATTACTCTACAAGCAATCTTTATAAACACGGTCTACTTTCCCTTTGTCTGTTTTATCAGCTGCACAACCTAGTTGAATCTTTCTGTAAAGATTTTGCTTTGCTCGAGAGCTCCAGTCAATTTGTTCTTTTGTTTTTTAAATACTTCTTGACTGGTTGCTGAGGCTCATTAGAAATTCACAGTTGCCAGAATGATTTGAAGAAAAGCAGTCTGATCTATGTCTTCTTCGTTCTCTTCATCTGTGCTGTGCAATGCAGTCAGTGTGTTCCACCCACTGTTTTCCCTGAATAGGAAACTTTCAGGATTGAGGAGCCCCTCTGTTTAGCCAAAAGATATTCCTACACCGACTCCACCACATCCTCTGCTGCTGCGGCTCAGGCAAGGACAACTCAGTTTCAAAACCAAAAGTAGTTACTATTCAAAAATGTCAAAACACATTGGAGTTTTTAAAAATTCATTTACGGGGTGTGGGCGTCGCTGGTTAGGCCAGCATTTATTGCCCATCCCTACTTGCTCTTCAGAAGGTGGTGGGGAGTTGCCTTCTTGAACCGCTCCAGTCCCTAAGGTGTAGGCACACCCACTGCGCTGTAAGGGAGAGAGTTCAAGGATGTTGCCCAGCGACAGTGAAGGAGCAGTGATATATTTACAAGTCAGGGTGTTGAGTGACTTGGAGGGGAATCTCCAGGTGGTGGGGTTCCCAGGTATCTGCTGCTCTTGTCCTTGCAGATGGTAGTGGTCGTGTAGAAGATATTGCCTAAGGAACCTTGGTGAGTTACTGCAGTGCATCCTGTAGATGGTACACATGGCTGCCACTGTTCGTCGGTGTTCATAGAATCATAGAATTTACAGTGCAGAAGGAGGCCATTCAGCCCATCGAGTCTGCACGGGCTCTTGGAAAGAGCACCCTACCCAAACCCACACCTCTACCCTATCCCCATTACCCAGTAACCCCACCCAACACTAAGGGCAATTTTGGACACCAAGGACAATTTAGCATGGCCAATCCACCTAACCTGCACATCTTTGGAGGGTTTGAATGTTTGTGGAAGGGGGAGCAATCAAGCAGGCTGCTTTGTCCTGGATGTTGTCGAGTTTCTTGAGTGTTGTTGGGGCTGCACTCATCCAGGCAAGTGGAGAGTATTCCATTCCACTCCTGACTTGTGCCTTTGGGGGTCAGGAGGTGAGTTAAAAAAATTAAGCATTGGTAACTAATTAAACATAATTACTTAATTATAATTTAGAGGGGCATCTAAGCCAGAGGTCGGAGAGTACTATATTTAGCTTTCGCAATTCTATTAGAAATCTAGTGCTAGGAAACAGACAGTTAACAGTAACTTTGAAAAAAAATTTAAAATATATATTTTTTTAAATTTTACAATTTTTATAGTTTTAATTAATTGACGCAATGTCAGTTAGAGGGGTGCAGTGCTCTGACTGTGAGATGTGGCAGGTCCGGGAGGCTTCCAGCGTCCCGGATGGCTTCATCTGCAGAAAGTGCACCCAACTGGAGCTCCTCACAGACCGCATGGTTCGGTTGGAGCAGCAATTGGATGCACTTAGGAGCATGCAGGTGGCGGAAAGCGTCATAGATCGCAGTTATGTAACTGTGGTCACACCCAAGGTGCAGGCAGAGAAATGGGTGACCACCAGAAAGGGCAGGCAGTCAGTGCAGGAATGCCCTGTGGTTGTCCCCCTCTCGAACAGGTATACCCCTTTGGATACTGTCGGGGGGGATAGCCTATCAGGGGAAAACAGCAGCAGCCAGTGCAGTGGCACCACGGCTGGCTCTGATGTTCAGAAAGGAGGGTCAAAGCGCAGAAGAGTAATAGTAATAGGGGACTCTATAGTCAGGGGCACAGATAGGCGCTTCTGTGGACGTGAAAGAGACTCTAGGATTGTATGTTGCCTCCCTGGTGCCAGGGTCCAGGATGTCTCCGAACGGGTAGAGGGCATCCTGAAGGGGGAGGGCAAACAGGCAGAGGTCGTTGTACATATTGGTACTAACGACATAGGCAGGAAGGGGCATGAGGTCCTGCAGCAGGAGTTCAGGGAGCTAGGCAGAAAGTTAAAAGACAGGACCTCGAGGGTTGTAATCTCGGGATTACTCCCTGTGCCATGTGCCAGTGAGGCTAGAAATAGGAAGATAGAGCAGCTAAACACGTGGCTAAACAGCTGGTGTAGGAGGGAGGGTTTCCGTTATTTGGACCACTGGGAGCTCTTCCGGGGCAGGTGTGGTCTGTATAAGAAGGACGGGTTGCATCTAAACCGGAGAGGCATAAATATCCTGGCCACGAGGTTTGCTAGTGTCACACGGGAGGGTTTAAACTAGTATGGCAGGGGGGTGGGCACGGGAGCAATCGGTCAGAAGGTGAGAGCATTGAGGGAGAACTAGGGAATAGGGACAGTGGGGCTCTGAGGCAGAGCAGACAGGGAGAAGTTGCTGAACACAGCGGGTCTGGTGGCCTGAAGTGCATATGTTTTAATGCAAGAAGTATTACGGGTAAGGCAGATGAACTTAGAGCTTGGATTAGTACTTGGAACTATGATGTTGTTGCCATTACAGAGACCTGGTTGAGGGAAGGGCAGGATTGGCAGCTAAACTTCCAGGATTTAGATGTTTCAGGCGGGATAGAGGGGGATGTAAAAGGGAGGCGGAGTTGCGCTACTGGTTCGGGAGAATATCACAGCTGTACTGCGGGAGGACACCTCAGAGGGCAGTGAGGCTATATGGGTAGAGATCAGGAATAAGAAGGGTGCAGTCACAATGTTGGGGGTTTACTACAGACCTCCCAACAGCCAGCGGGAGATAGAGGAGCAGATAGGTAGACAGATTTTGGAAAAGAGTAAAAACAACAGGGTTGTGGTGATGGGACACTTCAACTTCCCCAATATTGACTGGGACTCACTTAGTGCCAGGGGCTTAGACGGGGCGGAGTTTGTAAGGAGCATCCAGGAGGGCTTCTTAAAACAATATGTAGACATGCCAACTAGGGAAGGGGCGGTACTGGACCTGGTATTGGGGAATGAGCCCGGCCAGGTGGTAGATGTTTCAGTAGGGGAGCATTTCGGTAACAGTGACCACAATTCAGTAAGTTTTAAAGTACTGATGGACAAGGAGAAGAGTGGTCCTAGGATGAATGTGCTAAATTGGGGGAAGGCTAATTATAACAATATTAGGCGGGAACTGAAGAACATAGATTGGGGGCGGATGTTTGAGGGCAAATCAACATCTGACATATGGGAGGCTTTCAAGTGTCAGTTGAAAGGAATTCAGGACCAGCATGTTCCGGTGAGGAAGAAGGATAAATATGGCAATTTTCGGGAACCTTGGATAACGAGAGATATTGTAGGCCTCGTCAAAAAGAAAAAGGAGGCATTTGTCAGGGCTAAAAGGCTGGGAACAGACAAAGCCTGCGTGGAATATAAGGAAAGTAGGAAGGAACTTAAGCAAGGAGTCAGGAGGGCTAGAAGGGGTCAGGAAAAGTAATTGGCAAATAGGGTTAAGGAAAATCCCAAGGCTTTTTACACGTACATAAAAAGCAAGAGGGTAGCCAGGGAAAGGGTTGGCCCACTGAAGGATAGGCAAGGGAATCCATGTGTGGAGCCAGAGGAAA
Organism: Scyliorhinus torazame; assembly: GCF_047496885.1. Taxonomy (NCBI): domain Eukaryota; kingdom Metazoa; phylum Chordata; class Chondrichthyes; order Carcharhiniformes; family Scyliorhinidae; genus Scyliorhinus; species Scyliorhinus torazame. Next base: position 156,015,953 of record NC_092723.1, on the reverse strand, counting down.
TGGGCGAGGTACTAAATGAATACTTTGCATCAGTATTCACCAAAGAGAAGAAATTGGTAGATGTTGAGTCTGGAGAAGGGTGTGTAGATAGCCTGGGTCACATTGAGATCCAAAAAGACGAGGTGTTGGGTGTCTTAAAAAATATTAAGGTCGATAGGTCCCCAGGGCCTGATGGAATCTACCCCAGAATACTGAAGGAGGCTGGAGAGGAAATTGCTGAGGCCTTGACAGAAATCTTTGGATCCTCACTGTCTTCAGGGGATGTCCCGGAGGACTGGTGAATAGCCAATGTTGTTCCTCTGTTTAAGAAGGGTAGCAAGGATAATCCCGGGAACTACAGGCCGGTGAGCCTTACTTCAGTGGTAGGGAAATTACTGGAGAGAATTCTTCGAGACAGGATCTACTCCCATTTGGAAGCAAATGGACGTATTAGTGAGAGGCAGCACGGTTTTGTGAAGGGAAGGTCGTGTCTCACTAACTTGATAGAGTTTTTCGAGGAGGTCACTAAGATGATTGATGCAGGTAGGGCAGTGGATGTTGTCTGTATGGACTTCAGTAAGGCCTTTGACAATGTCCCGCATGGTAGACTAGTACAAAAGGTGAAGTCACACGGGATCAGGGGTGAGCTGGCAAGGTGGATACAGAACTGGCTAGACTGTAGTTTAGTCGGGCAGCATGGTCGGCACGGGCTTGGAGGGCCGAAGGGCCTGTTCCTGTGCTGTACATTTCTTCGTTCTTTGTTGTACCTACAGTAGGATTCGTAGCCTTTGACCTGCCCTGGTAACCACAGTATTAATGTGGCTAGTCCAGTTCAGTTTCTGATCAATGGTAACCCCCAGAATGTTGATTGTGGGGGATTCAGCAATGGTAATGCCATTGAATGTCAAGGGCGGTGGTTAGATCCTCTCTTATCGGAGGTGGTCATTGCCTGGCACTTGTGTGGCGCGTATGCAACTGTTACACGTGACTTCCATGCATCAACTTTTTGCAGATGTCTCTGGTCAGCAAATAGGATGGGAAAGTATTCCAATTTTCCACCAACCCCACCCTCCCGCTCTCCTCTGACTGCAGTGACTTTACCACCACCCAGAAGGGCAACGAATACAGCACCTCTTTTCTGTATGGCTGAGTACCACACTATGCATCTTACCTATTTACACAACCAATACTGTGATTCATTTGAGCTGAGGGTGAAATAAATCTGCATTTAGGGTGCAGCACAGTACAACTAGCAATTGAGAGTCGATGCCTGGCTGTCAAAGCTTCCACAACAGAAATTGGAAGGAGGTCTATCTGATAAAGTGGCCACTCATCCTGCTGTATAAAATAAACAAGACTTTCTGGTTGAGAATGTGTTGCAATATAGAACATAGAACAATACAGCGCAGTACAGGCCCTTCGGCCCACGATGTTGCACCGAAACAAAAGCCATCTAACCTACACTATGCCATTATCATCCATATGTTTATCCAATAAACTTTTAAATGCCCTCAATATGCAGGACCAAAACCTTTTGCACATTTCTACTTGTGCCATCATTGGGTTGTTTTACTGAACTAGTTTTTGACAGCTGAATAGGCGGACCTGTGGTTTATACAAGTCGCCGAAAGTGACAACCATTAGCTATAAAGGCCATAATTGTAACAGCAAGTACAAAGCTATTTAAGCAGCTATTGAGATTATTTCTGCACTGTCTGGATTCTAGCATATAAAGAAGAATATGGGGCACGATTCTCCGATGCCGTGCCGGTTGGGAGAATCGCCTGCCGCGCCACTTTTCCATGCGTCGCTGGTCCAACGCCCTCCCACGATTTACCAAAGCGGCGAGATCGGCCCCGTCGAGTTCTGCGCGGCGCAGGCCGGAGAATCGCCCGAGACACCCAAAATGGCGATTCTCCGCTACCCCCGCTATTCTCTGGCCTGAATGGGCCGAAGTCCCGACGGAGTGACCCCAGTTCACGCCGTCGCCGTTCATACCTGGTAAATAAAGTCGTCAGCCAGCACGACATGAGGAGGTGAGCGGACTGTTCCGGAGCTCCTGCAGACCGGGTCGGCTTCCCCGAGAACGCTGCGGCCAACAGGGGGTGGGAGGGTAGGTGAAGGATGGAGTGGCGGTGGGGGGGGGGGGGGGAGAAGAGGGATGAGGGAGTGGAGGTGGGGGGGTGAGGGAGGGAGTGGAGGTTGTGGGGGGGTGAGGGAGGGAGTGGAGATGGGAGGGGGGGGTGAGGGAGAGTGTGGAGGGTGTCATCCATCCGCGGATGCCACATGTCAGCCGCCCTGATATGGCAGGACGGTGACGAGGACACGGCGGCAGGTTGTCGTGTGGCTGATGGGCACAGGCAACTGGCACACTGGTGAGGAGGACGGTGTGAACTGACCGTTGGACGCAGACAGTGACCAGGTGTTAGGCTGGCTGCGTATCTACAGCACGACCAGGCCACCGGGGCACACAGGTATCCCATGCAACCCAGCTGCCGAGGTGTGGAAGACCCTCCGTGTAACATGTCTTTTCTCTGCCCCCAACCACCCTCCTGCAGGTCACCATGTATGCCAACCAGACAGCGATGTTCACTGCCGTGGTTGGAGCCGCAGCTCTGCAGGTGGCCATCCGGCAGCGTGGACTACGACGGCCCACAGTGCTGCAGAAGCAGCGGCTGCTGCTGCTGCAGCAGAGGGGATGGCCGCGGAGCGGCCCCTCGTTGCCGCGCAGGCTGCAGGCGCTCAGGACCCGAATGTACAGGGGGATGCCGAGGGGAACATTGACCCCCAGACGGTGAGGAATGCACAGGAAGCGGGCACTGATATCAAAGTGCATTTTGTTTGGGGGGGGTGGAGTGGAGGAAGGAGGACGAGCCACAGGCGTCCAGCAAGACCTAGGGTATACCGTGATGTCGTTCAAGGCCCTACTGGACATTACATGCAGGAGGTGACTACGGTTCAGCAGGGAGATGGTCGCACATATATGCCACCTCGTGGCGCACCTCGCACCACGTGGAATGGGAGGAGGACACGCTATACCAGTCTCCGTCAAGGTGACGGTGGCCCTAAACCTTTACGCTACTGGTTCCTTCCAGGCGCCGAGTGGGGACCTATCCGGGATCTCACAGGCATCGGTCCACAGGTGCATCAGGGCCGTGACCGATGCCTTGTACGCCATCGCGGACAGGTACATTAAATTCCCCGAGGACCGAGCACAGCAGGAAGCACGGGCACGTGAATTCGCCATGGTGGCCGGGATACCGATGGTCCAGGGTGTCATCGATGGTGTGCACATCCCCATGCGCCCGCCTGCAGACAACAGGGAAGCGTTCATGAACAGGAAGGGCGCATACTCCATGAACATTCAGGTGATCTGCGACCCCCACATGAAGATCATGCGTGTGCGCAAGGTATCCTGGGAGTGTGCATGACGCCTACATTCTGGCACAGTCGTTCATCCCCGCAATGTTCGATGGATGCCCCCCGGCTGAGGGGCTGGTTGCTGGGCGACAGGGGCTATCCATTGAGGTCATGGCTGATGACGCCAATACGGAGGCCTCAGAACAACGCGGAGAGCATATACAACGAGGCCCATGCAGCAACAGGGGTGTGGTGGAGCGGTGCTTCGGCCTGCTGAAGATGCGATTCAGATGCCTGGACCGCTCCGGAGGGGCCCTGCAATACCGGCCCAACAGGGTCGGTCATATAGTTGTGGGCTGCTGTGCGCTGCACAACATTGCCATGCAGAGGGGCGGTGCCTGGTGGAGGAGTTGGAGGGAGGACCCGATGGCACCGGAGCTAACGCAAACGAAGGGGAGGAGGAAGAGGAGGATGGCGTGCATCAGGGTGGGGGGAGGGGCGCAGGACACAGACACTGCCCGGGTGCTGGCTACGTCCAGGAGGCTGCACGACGGCACCGTCGAGGGTAGCGGGCACGCGATGAGTTAGTGGCCACACGGTTCACGCACCATGGGGGAGGGATTCGCTGAACACTGCCACGTGCACCGCCAGTCCTGCACACGGGCACCACACAGCACACCCCCCCCCCCACGTACCTCCGCACCGCATACACGGCACCAATTCCACATCACCTTACCACTGCAGCACTACGGGATTGCACAACATTGATGATTGTGTAAGCGGGTGTGATCAGTGCCATGTTGAATGATGACAGCCCGCTCTGCGATGAGCTGTGAGCTCAGATTCGCCAGCCAAGGTCTGACTCATGGCTATAGCTGAACCATCCACTCCGGTGGTCACAGCGTTCGTCACGGACATTTCATCACGTGTCCGTGTGGGGTAGCTGGCGTCGGAGTGCCGAGGACTACGGTGTCCGATTTTGGGAGGCAGGGGGGGGGAAAGGGACAGCACATCCGGCACCGACGTTGAACCGCTCGTTAACCCCAGCATCACTCGGTCACCCTCACGAGCTCCCTGGCACCGGACATAGCACAGAGTCTTACAAGTTAAGTGCAACAGTGAGTTTAATTGTGACATTCACATACAGATGCCCTACCCCCTACAACTAAACTGTGCCCTGCACCCGTGCCAACTTACTATGTTTCTAACTTCTTTGCCTTACGGGCCCTAGCACTACGTCTAGGTGTCTCCCCAAATGGTACTGCAGGAGTGGAGGCGGACTGCTGAGAATCACGCCCTGCGACATGGCTCCCCATGGGCACTCGTTTCCTGTGGCGGCCTGGCTTCGATGGGCCAGGCTGCTCGGCGGGCGTACTGGATGGCGTGGTGCCACCCTGTCCTGCCCGCTGCCCACTAGATGCGCCAGGGAGGGAACGGGGGGCGGGGGGGAGGCCGAGTGTTCAGGGACACCCCTTGCTGGAGATACCGGGACGGGCCCAGAACCACCTCCTCCCTCGGGGAGCCCGGTGGCCCCCGAGCCTCAATGTGGGACGGAGGTGCGATCGGAGACATGCCCCGTCGCACCACTGACACCGGACGCTGCCAGTCCTGGAGGCCTGCAGCGGTATGACCACGGTCTGAATGCTCGCAGAGACGGAGCCCAGGGAGTGCGACATTCCTGCCAGGGACTGTGCCACCTCAACCTGTGAGTGCGCTACGCCATCCATCACGTACGCCAGGCGGTCTATGCTCTCCGCGACTGACTGGTGGGACTGTGCCATGGCATGGTGAGACTCGGCCAGGGCCCGGAGCGCAGCGGCAATATCGTGTTGGCTCTGGCGCATGGCTACCTGTGAGAGGGCAGCCCTCTCCTGGGCCATGGATGACGCATGCACGTGAAGCACAACGCCTTGCAGAACCTGACCAATAGCCAAAACCATTTCACCCATTGCCTCCACTGCGGACGCCACCCGTGCGGCGTCGGCCTGGGTGGCTGCGATGAGCGGCACCACTCCCTGCTCCTGGACACGAATGGACTCCTCCAACTGCGTGTGTAGGTCCTGGAAGATGGCCCTCATCCCGTTATTCAGTCCCTGGGTGTCCAAATGCATCGGGTGTCCAGGTGGGTCAAGTACATCCAGGAACCGTCTGGGCGGCAGCTGGGCCTGGGCTGCCCTCCAACCGTCCAGCCCCTCGGCTGCTCCAAACCCCACCTGCTGTACCGGCTCGGCTGTGTGGTGCGCACCAGACCGTGACCCGGGAGCCTCATCACTTATTTGCCCAACCGAGGCGAGTGTCCCTGCGATGGTGGATGGTGTGGGAGACAGCAGTGCCGCTAGCTCCAGGTCATCATCCGTAAAGAAGTCTGGTGTGTACTGGTCCCCCTCATGGCCCAGCGCAGGGTGCATGCGGCCCATGTCATGTTCCGCTCCAGGTGATTCCGTGGACTGTGTGGCCGTTCTCTGTGCGTCATCGTCCACTGTCCCCGTCACTGCCGTGGATCATGGCCCTACCTTCAGGCAATGCACGGCCATCATGCTCGTCACTGTCCAGCCTGTGCCCCTCAGTATTGTCTCTGTCCGTCATCTGTGCGTCCCCCTCCAGCGTCCCAGACTGAGAGGCTGGCCTTCCTGTCCGACCGACTGCCACCCTCTGGCGTGCGTCCCTGGGTGCGGTTGAGGTTACAGATGGTCGGCTGTGTTTTGGCCGAGATGACCCTGGACGTTCGGCGGCTGGCCCTGGGGAACACAACGATACGGGGTTCGTTAGACACGCTGGGCCGGGTGTATGGTGGTGGTGGGGGCAGTGTGTGAGGGGGGAGGGGATCGAGGGTGCAGTGGCCAGAGTGTGAGGGGGGAGGGGATCGAGGGTGCAGTGGCCAGAGTGTGAGGGGGGAGGGGATCGGGGGTGCAGTGGCCAGAGTGTGAGGGGGGAGGGGATCGGGGGTGCAGTGGCCAGAGTGTGAGGTGGGAGGGGATCGCGGGTGCAGTGGCCAGAGTGTGAGGGGAGAGGGGATCGGGGGTGCTGTGGCCAGAGTGTGAGGGGGATGATGACGGGCTTGGGGGGGGGTGCTTCTGCGCCTCCTACCTGGAATGTCGCGACCTCCCGGGTGGCGGATCTCCCAGCGAGGTCCAGGGCCCTCTGCTCGTGAACGTTTAGGGGGTGCAGCACAGGCGAACCCCCTCCGGTTCTCATACGCTCACGATGGTTGTGAGCTGTCTTGTCCTGGGCGGGTATCATCAGGGCGAGCAGATATAGGCTATATTAATGCTGGGTGGGGAGACAGTTGGAGCCACGCCATAGCATCTCTCCAGGGGGTTGCTGTGCTCATGTGGGTCGAGTACAACGTTGTGCACCCTGAACCGCCCCCCCACGTTCCCGGGGGGGGGGGGGGGGTTGGTTGCGACCTGGGGGCACCCTCATGGCACTTACCCTGGCAGTCCTAGTGAGGTTGTGCAGCTTCTTGCTACACTGCTCCCCGGACCAGGGGGTGTGCCCCACAGCAGTGCCAACGTCACGCCAGCCGCGCATCCCCGTGCTGGACGGCTGGCGATGCCCACGTCTTGGGCAGGGGGTGGCCCTTCGTTGTTCAACCTCATCTAGGAGGGTGTCCAGGTCAGTGTCCCGGGAACCTCGGTGCGGCTCGTCGCCATCTCTCCTCCTTCTCCTCCTCCTGGGTCCTTCCGTGCGCGGATTGTGCAGTTTGTGGTGCTGCGCCGTGTCATTCGGGCGTCACGCGCTTACGACGCTGCTTTTGCGCCACGCAGACCCCCCCCCCGCCCGAGTTCCTCGCAGCCCCGCTCTTAGCCCATTTTCGGGCTCTGAATCGATCGCGATCGGGGCCGTTTCGCGCCGTCGTGCACGACGGTGCGGGCACTTAAGTCGCGGGAGCGGAGAATCCCACCCATGGTCTGGTGACAATCGTAGCACAGAATGCAAACAAGAACTCTTCAAAGAAAGTATTAAAGATCGCCAACCAATTACTCCTGGAGTAACACACCACTGATGCTGTAGGAAATTAAGACTTCCACTTACCTGCAGGGTGCGGACCTGAACACGGTTTGGTTCAACAGTGTAAATGCTCTCTTCATGGACAGCCAAAACACAAGAATCACAGGGAAACGAGCCTGGTGAAAACCCAGAGTGCACATTATTGTCAGTGCTGAGAACATAGGAAATACAACGGTGAAAAGAGATATGGGAAGCAAAGTGGGGAAATCACATGAACTATTCAATTAATAGAGCCCCCATGACCACAGACTCCATAAATGTCCCCAGACACTCAATCACAAAACAATCACCTAGCTCATAATTTTTGTAGAAGAAATGAATTCTTTTACAAATTGATTTTGATTGTTAACACAATTTTTGGAAATGTTTGGGAATGAAGAGCCCAGCCCCTTTGACTTTCTGTCTCATTTGGTTTTGATAAGAGTGGATACAGAGAGAATGTTTCCTCTTGTGGGGAAGAGTATAACTAGAGGCCATCAATATAAAACAGTCACCAAGACATCCAATAAGGAATTTAGAAGAATACTCTTCATCCAAAGAGTGGTAAGAATGTAGAACTCTTCATCACAGGGAGTGGTTGAAGTGAATTGTATAGGTGCAATTAAAGGAAAAATAGGCAAGCATAGGAGGGAGAAGGAAATAAATGGTTGCAATAGATTTAGTTGAAAAAAGATGGAAGGAATTCCTGTGCAGGAGCAACATTGGCATGGACTGGTTAGGCTAGATATCCTGACTCTGAGCCAGGAAACTCACTACCCACTCTATTAATGTAGCAACTGCCCGATTTCAACTGAAAAAGCTAATGATATTTTACCTGCATTTCTCAGTGATGGCCCAAATGGTTCAAAAACGGTTGTGTGTTTTCCATTCCATACTGCTACTGTTTCCTGCAACAATAGTCAACAGAGGTTTCATTCAGTGCCTGGCTCTCCAAATTAGAACTGATCAACTTTGAGATTTAACCTACAGTCATAGTTTGAGTCAAGATCCAACATTAAACTGCTCCATGATGCACTATAAATCCTCAAAGTGGCAACTGAACAAGTTTGTGAACAGCACATTTTTAGAGCTGCAACTCAGCTGTGAATCAATTCTCAAAATCATAGACAGACTTCGCAAAATGCTCTTAAATAGCAGACACTAAAAACAGGGCAATGTGGTTGGCCATTGCCACGCACGTCCACAAGGCCCTATCCCAGGAACAAGGAACCTTTAGTCTACACATCCTGAATCCCTGCACAAAGTACCCTTCATTTCATAGAATTTTCCACACACAATACGCTCTGATCATAGGCACCTTCAAATCAGTGTGTGTGGGGGGCTCAACTTTTCCTTTTATGGACTAATAAAGGACCATGTATTCATTGCATCAAACCAAAACATATATTTCAATAAGGCAAAATGTGAAAAAAATGAAGTGAGAGAGTAATATCTTGTTAGAGAACCCCAACAGCACAAAGTACCTGTGTTGGCACACATTGAGTTTCATCTGCAGGTTTCAAGGATATACAAACAAGCCAATTTCATGTGAAGTGATAAGATGTGTTTCAAACACTTACCTTGGTGACATACACCCCTTTAACATGCATGTCTGTTCGGAGCATCTGCTGGTTTCCAGAGGAGAAGAAAGTAAGGTTCAGTTGGTTGGGAGCCACCTGCATGGCTGCTACTTGTTGGTTGAAATGAGCAGACATCACCTGCTCACTGAGGATAAGGACCGTGCCAGCACTGATCACAGACAGAAGATTCTTACTGGAGCCCCACTAAACAAACACCAGATACACACAGGTTACCAAAGGTAGCAATAATCAGACAACTCTTACTTTCTCCACTTGGAACAAATAGGTTCCAGTACCACATGCGAGACATATACCATGTAATTCAACACTTTTGCAAAATATGGGCACTATAAATAATGCGTACCAGAGGCTGCAATAGAAAAATTGCAACACAGCAAATCCATTACCAACTATGCCATATCGAGACAGACCAGGAGTTTTACAACCAGGCATCTGGTAATTTTCTGTTTTTGGTTCCACCATGTCCGTGAGGAACTCAGTGATGAGACTGACCTAAATCTACACTCTCTCACTTCCCAACCAACAGCAAAGGAAACACAAAGTGAAACCTTCTGTTTGGTAGGGTTTATTAGTTTAATTTGAAAACTGGATATATCCGAACTACAGTACGTAGGCGCAGAAATGCAGACATTCCCATTCTCCACACCTCACAATTTGAGTGCCTTTTGAGAATTTGAGAACCTTTCTCAGCAAGACGTGAATTGATCTGAAATCTTTATTGAGATTACTCCACTCATCTCTTTTAGACATGGGGCGGAATTCTCCAGTAATGGGGCTATGTCCCCACGCCCGCAGAAAAACACACGCGAATCACTCTGGACTTACCTGGAGTAAGTCCAGGGTGATTCTACGATTTCCAGGGGGCTAGCAAGGCCCGGACTGCTCCTCGCAACTCCGGCTGCCGATACGGGGCCCTGCACTTCCGGTCGGGAGCCGAGCATGCGGACGGCGACGGCCTCAGTCGGCCACGCGACATGGCCGACCCATACCGCGGACCGGCACTGACAAAATAGGACCTCCCCAAGATCACGTGCACCCGTTGATCGGTGGCCCCCGATCGGAACCCTGGCTGTCCTAGAGGTCCCTCCCGATGAAGGATCCCCCCGCCCCCCACTAGGGCAGCCGCGGACTGTGTCCGCAGCCACCACACTGAGTGCCCGACGGATGGAACCATGAGAGAACCACGCCGGTGGGAACTCGGCCAGTTGACTTTGGAGAATCGCCGCGGGGCCTTTTTCAATGGTCCCCGACCGGCGCCGCACCGACCACGCACACCCGATTTGCAGCGATTCTCCGCCGACCAGAGAATCACGGGAGCGCCATTGGACCCGATCGTGGGTTTGACACCCATTCTCCGCCCCCACACCTACCGCGATTCCGGCGCAGAGGCTGAGAACCCCACCCATGTTCTGCAAGAACACTGTCAACATTTCCCTTCTCACTAAAACCTCATTCACGCATGGCATGGAAAAAAAATTTTTTTAAATAAATTCTTGAACATACATTTGGTCTGAAGATACATACAAGAGCTGTACAGTCCTGTGATGTCCAAAACTAAACAAAATTCCACCACATACAGACAATATGGGCACTAGAAATGGTGACTGAAATAACCAGCAGCAGATAAATACAAGTCAGAGAATGGTGGAAGACTAGGTCCATTGGTCTTGTACAGAAGGTTGAATGTGCTGTGTGCATCTGCTTGTGAGAATGAGTCACCGGGGGGGGGGGGGGGGGGGGGGTTCCACCTTCATTACCTTGATCTGTATGATATTTCCTTCAAGATCAATTGGAGCTTGCAGTTTCCATTGGTCTTTTCCATCTATTTTGCAACCACTCAAACTGTTGACCACAGTCTTTCGCCATAAAGCAACCTGTCCCTTACTGGTGCCAGCTGCTATGATACCTAGGAGCAAAATTATTCATCCAATCAGATTCCTCATAATGTAAGCAGTGAATGACGTGGCAATTTATAGTTTTCTAAATAAGCCTTAATTTTACTTGTCAACATTTATTTTACAATGCAATTCTTTTCAGCGAGTGGGTAAATATATTACCCAATGTGATACTGAATCTTACAAACCTGGAGCTTCCATCTTGAATGAATGATTAATGCAGAGCAGTAATGCATTGCAATACAATTGACAGCAGAATCTCCTGCTGGAGGCACAAGTTCCCATTAATCTTCGGCAAACCTTGCAAAAGGGTGATATGAATGGCCATGAGTAATGCAAGGATCAGGCTCCACTACAACTGACCCCACAGTCAGAGAGCCACTGGCAATCTGGGTCGAAATCCACATTGGCAAAAAGACCTTGGATACCTCTGTGAAACTCACGAGTATGAAAAAATAAATTCAGTGGTGTATAAAATACAGGAAGAATGCTCAACCAAAATCAATTTATGTTAAATAATAACAGAACATTCTGGAAATACGCAGAAGGTCTGGCAGCAATGAGAGAGAAACAGAGTGGAAACGGCACGGTAGCACAGTGGTTAGTACTGTTGCTTCACAGCTCTAGGGTCCCAGGTTCGATTCCCAGCTTGGGTCACCGTTTGTATGGAGTCTGCACGTTCTCCTCGTGTCTACGTGGGTTTCCTCCAGGTGCTCTGGTTTCCTCCCCCAGTCCAAAGATGTGCAGGTTAGGTGGATTAGCCATACTAAATTGCCCTTAGTGTCCAAAAAGGTTAGGTGGGGTTACTGGGTTACAGGGATAGGGTGGAGGTGTGGGCTTAAGTAGCCTGCTCTTTCCAAGGGCTGGTGCTGATTTGATAGGCCGAATGGCCTCCTTCTGCACTGTAAATTCTATGATTTGGGAGACTAAGTGCCCCCGCTGGAGTAGAATCGCTCATGGTCTCCTCTGGCACAAAGAATGGGTCCCGGTCTGCAATTCCCTTTCCTTTGCCATGCAAATGTATTTCTGCAGGGAGCTTGTGGGATTCAGTTGGAGACCTGGCATCGGGCACCCATTCTGAGCGGGCATCCCGATAGAGGTTCAGCAGCGAGCCCCCTTCTCCCCACAATGCAAATCCTGCCTCGCTGACAAGTAGGGGCTTTCGCCGCCCCCCCCTCACCCCAACAAGCACATGAATAACGGGCCAACCCTCCCCCTGCACGCATGCACGAGGGTGGCCCGACACACCCCCCCCCACACCCGACCCCCAACCCCAAACAGTAACCGCCCACATCAGAGACCACTGCCTGAAAGTTGAAGAGACGCCCAGGCAGTAGGTTGAAAAATCACTGTATTTTCAATTACCCTTTCCTAACATCTGCTGTTCAAAGCAGCAGCAATTACAAGTACCAGATGCTTCTTCAAAAGCCAGTATACATCAAAGTGTTTGAAATCACGGTACCACAGTGGTTAGCACGGTTGCTTCAGAGCTCCAGGGACCAGGGTTCGAATCTCGATTTGGGTCACTGTCTATGTGGAGTCTGCACGTTCTCCCAGTGTCTGCGTGGGTTTCCAACAGGTGCTCCGGTTTCCTCCCACAGAGTCCCGAAAGACGAGTTTATTAGGTGAATTTGACATTCTGAACTCTTCCTCAGTGTACCTGAACAGACGTCGGAGTGTGGCGACTAGGGGATTTTGAAAATATCTGCACCAATTCACACCCACATGAATTCCAGCTGAGGTCTGGAGCATTATGGAGGCATGGAGAATCAGGCTTCTAGTCCGTTAATCGGATGCAAATGGGTGTACATGACCATTTGCATCCTCCCGTCCGGTGGGGCGTGAAGCCCGCTGCCACTGCTGGCGGGGACCGGAGCATCGGAATCTGATTCCGTTTTTAGTCTGATGCTCAGTTCTCTGATGGATTGGGAAGTCCGCTACCAGTGGCGGGCGGTGGAGAATCAACCCCCAAGTGTAATTTCAGCCGGGAAAACAGTGAGAATCCCGCCGGTTGTCCCAGCGTGATTCCCATTGCAATTCTCCCGCTCTTAGTCATTTTTTGGGATTTTGGGAAATTCCAGGTGGGAAAAAGTTGTTGAGGACCTAAAGATGCCTGCTCCTCGGAGATGAGGGTGCCGTTTTCCAAACATCCTTAGTGCACCACCACCACTCCCTCCACTTACTTTGTGTTTCTGTGCCAAGGAAGGGTTAAAGCTCCAATTTTGTTTCATTTTCAACAGAGGTGCCTACACGTCTTTGGTTTAGTTACACTTCAAACTTTGCCTGCATTGTATTTGAGGTTTTACAGCGCAAAAGCAATTACAGGCTTTCAGTTAAACTAAACTGTTGCTTAGCAACCAGAGACCTACACTGAATAGCAGAAGCATTTCAATTCAGTTGGAGCCAGGTAATCCAGAAGCAAGAACGTTTTCACAGAAACTGCCGGTACAGGCAAGAAAGTACAGGGGGACAGAAATAAAATCCCAGAAACAGGGAGTGAGAGCTTCAGGAATTTAAAGGAACAAAGAACAGAAATCAAGAAAAGAGTTCTGTTCAGTGAAGTCAGGAGCAGAGGGAGGTTCCTAGTTAAAGACAGGGGTGCAAGGTGCAGAGCTGGAGATGTCAGCTAGTGAAAGCCAGACATCCTTAATAATAGCGCCGATTGATTTCCCTGTAACAGGTGTTGAGCTAACTGGCCTGTAGTTGTCCTATTGCATCCGGGAAGGAGCTGAACTCCTCGGGCGGGATTATCCCGAATCGCTGCAATGGCCCGAAAACTCCCCAAACTCCCTTAGAGTCTGCATGACCTCCACCATCCCCTCCATTGGATCCGCCACGTACAACAACAGGTCATCCGCATATAGCGTCACCCGATGCTCTTCTCCCCCTCGGACCACCCCCCTCCATTTATTAGACTCCCTCAATGACATGGCCAAGGGTTCGATCGCAAATGCAAACAACAGGGGGGACAGGGGGCACCCCTGCCTCATTCCTCGGTTGGCCGGCATATTCTGGCGCATGCGCAGGGGGGTGTCTGCTCTGCTCCAGCCATGGTGGAGCCCTACAGGAGCCGGCACGGAAGGAAGAAGTGCCCCCACGGCTCAGGCCCGCCCACAGATCGGTGGGCCGATCGCGGGCCAGACAACCGTGCCCCCCCCCCCCCCCCTCCCCGGAGTCGGATCCCCCCGCGCCCCACCGAGGACTGCACCAGCCGGCCTACCAGTCATGTCCTGCCGTGTGGGACCATGTCCAATCCTTGCCGGCAGGACTGGCCAGAAACCACCAGCCGCTTGGCCCATCGGGGCCCGGAGAATTGCCGGAGCGGCCGCTGTCAACGGCACCCGACCGGCGTGGCATGATCCCTGCCCCCACCCGTAAACCGACATCGGAGAATATGGCAGCCGGCGTCGGAGCGGCAGGTAGGGATTCACGCCGCCCTCCCAGGGATTCTCCGACGCGGCGGGGGGTCGGAGAATCCCGTTGCTGGTGTCTGGAATATTTTAAAGATCTGTTAAAATTGGGAGATAGGACAAATGGACTTATTTTGTAGAATTGTTTTAAAATATTGTGGATTGTCTCTGATTCTGTGATGCAAATTGTCACAACTTTCAAAATATGAAGAGTTTTCAGAGCAGATTTTGGATATGGAGTGGTCTGAAGTCTCCTCAGTGAAATGGAAACTCTTTAATAAATATATTTCTTCTTTCATTTTTAGTTACAGGGTACAACCAGGCTGTGAAAAGCCAAAAGGAAGAGTCTGGTAATTGTAATAACCTCAGGTTAACACCACGTGGCAGAGGTATAAGGTGTACTGAGTACCGTCTTCATTTGCTGCTGACTCTGTCCGCTAAATGAACGAAATGGACAGGACAATTCTTCTCTATGAGTTGAGGATGATTTGCTTCCGCATTAAAAATGAGTTCTCAGGTGGCTGAGGAGTCCAATGCGTGACCTACAGTCTCTGTCAGAAGTGGGGCAAATGGTGGTTGGAGGAGATGTGGGTGGGATGTCCAGGTTTCCATGCATTCCTTGTTGCTGTCGATGCTTGGATTCAGCATTCTCTTACCGCTGAAACATGTGGGGTCAGGGATCACGCCATACCGGTCGGGGGCCCTTGGCAGCGGCCCCCCCGGCAATTCTCCGGGCCCCAAGGGCCGAGCAGCCATTGGTTTCTGGCCAGACCCGCTGGCGTGAAATGGACATGGTCCTGCATGGTGGGTCTTGGCTGGTAGGCCGGCTGGTGCGGTCCTCGGGGGGGGGGGGGGGGGGATCCGGCCCCAAGGGGGCCACCACGGTGGCCTGGCCCGCGATCGGGACCCACTGATCTGCGGGCGGGCCTGTGCCATGGGGCACTCCATCCTTCTGCGCCGGCCTCTGTAGGGCTCCGCCATGGCCTGCGCGGAGGAGACACCCCCCCTGCGCATGCTCAAGAATATGCAGGCCAGTCTGCGCATGCGCGGAACGCCGGCGGTTCTGCGCATGCGCGAACTTGATCCAGCCCCTCTGCCGCCGGCCTAGCCCCCGGAAGTGCGGAGGATTCCGCAACTTCCGGTTGGCCCGACGCCAGAGCGGTTTGCGCCGTTCTTGGCGCCGGCGTCGGGCCAATTCGCCGATTGCGGTGAATCCCGCCCCAGATGTGTATCTATTCCAAAATCTAATCAGTTCTTCCTTGGGCTATATTTATTCTTTAAAGTTTTTAAGGGCCAGCCAGTTTGTGGATTTTCATTATCAAGGGCACAGTGCAGTTTGCAGAAAGTAGATAGCTAGAGCAAGATACAAACCTACCTTTACTTTCACAGTATGAGATGCAATTTATGATTTCTCCAGTGCTAAACCCCAGGTGTTCATCTAGTGTCAGAGTGTAATTCTCATCTTTATCCAAATCCCAGAGCCTGATGGAACCAGCACAAAGTAAATGAAACATCAATTCATCTTGCCCTTCAAAGCAGGTACATTAAAAGATGTCACAACATGCATTAGACAGTGCAATTTACAGGTGTGACTCTTATATCAGGCATCTAAAAGGCTGTGTGTAAAGCTTTTCCAAAGATAAAACGAGCACAAAACTGTGAATTATGATTCAATGTCTGCACATTTACTGAGAGAGGATCCAAATTGCATGATTCTGGTCATTAACATGACACACAGGACATCAGTAAATAAAAGTTATAGGGGCAGCATGGTGGCAGCGCACTGCTGCCTCAAAGCATAGAGGACCCGGGTTGGATCCCGGCCCCAGGTCACTGACCGTGTGGAGTTTGCACATGCTCCCTGTGTCTGCGTGGGTCTCACCCCCACAACCCAAAAAGATGTGCAGGGTAGGTGAATTGACCATGCTAAATTGCCCCTTAATTGGAAAAAAAGAATTGGGTACTCTAAATCTTTTTTTAAAAGTAAATAAAAGGTATCAATTGTAGAACTGATTGAAAAAAACTATTGACCCAAACATACCAAAAATGAAATATCAGGCAGATGCTCCAAGTGTAACAAATTATATGAGAGTCTGTTGAAAAAAATGAACATGTACTTGTTTGTCATTATAATGTTTTCAAGGTTAGTTTCAACCCATTGCCTTTTAATCTACTGCACAGTAGTTTGACTGCAGATCTGACCATCATCACTGTTGGGACATGTTATCAGTCCAAACCTCCTTTGGACTGCATTGTATTGGCAAAATATCATGACCAAGCCTGAATTAAACTTTGTGGGGGAACTGCTATCCTAATAATTGTCTCTTTTCAGTTGGAGTGAAAAATAAAATTACTTTTAGCGTGCCAATGAAGAGAAGTCAGATTGTAAAGTAGGGAAATATAACAGCTAATTTGCACAAAGCAAACTCCCACAAACAATGACGTTGGTTGAGGGATAAATAATGGCCAGGGCTCTGGAAGAACACCCCTTGTTATTCTTTCACAAATGCCATGGAAATTTTTACATTCCCTTGAGAAGTTGGGCAGGCCTCAGTTTAATATCTCATTGGAAAAGTCAACTCTTGACACTGCAGTCAGACATAAATCTGGTGGATTACTACACTTGAATGCAGTGTTCATTCTGAACTAACAAGTTTCCTGGCATTTGCTATGAAAATATGGCTTTGGAATCAGCAAGTTATGAGAACTATGCTACCTTCAATGCTTTGGCATTCACAGAGACAATAAAAAAAATAAAGTTTGCATTTCAAAAACAGGGGGAAACTGCAGAGTATCACAACAATCAAATCTACATCTTTGCCAGTGAGTTACCCATTCCTGTTTGAATGAACTGTGATCTATTTTTCTTCTGAATATCATGTAGACTTATTCCTTGTGAAGAATTCATTTCTGCTTAAAGGCAAATAGGGTTAAGGAAAATCCCAAGGCTTTTTACACGTACACAAAAAGCAAGAGGGTAGCCAGGGAAAGGGTTGGCCCACTGAAGAATAGGCAAGGGAATCTATGTGTGGAGCCAGAGGAAATGGGCGAGGTACTAAATGAATACTTTGCATCAGTATTCACCAAAGAGAAGAAATTGGTAGATGTTGAGTCTGGAGAAGGGTGTGTAGATAGCCTGGGTCACATTGAGATCCAAAAAGACGAGGTGTTGGGTGTCTTAAAAAATATTAAGGTAGATAAGTCCCCAGGGCCTGATGGGATCTACCCCAGAATACTGAAGGAGGCTGGAGAGGAAATTGCTGAGGCCTTGACAGAAATCTTTGGATCCTCACTGTCTTCAGGGGATGTCCCGGAGGACTGGAGAATAGCCTATGTTGTTCCTCTGTTTAAGAAGGGTAGCAAGGATAATCCCGGGAACTACAGGCCGGTGAGCCTTACTTCAGTGGTAGGGAAATTACTGGAGAGAATTCTTCGAGACAGGATCTACTCCCATTTGGAAGCAAATGGGCGTATTAGTGAGAGGCAGCATGTGAAGGGGAGGTCGTGACTCACTAACTTGATAGAGTTTTTCGAGGAGGTCACTAAGATGATTGATGCAGGTAGGGCAGTGGATGTTGTCTATATGGACTTCTGTAAGGCCTTTGACAAGGTCCCTCATGGCAGACTAGTACAAAAGGTGAAGTCACACGGGATCAGGGGTGAGCTGGCAAGGTGGATACAGAACTGGCTAGGTCATAGAAGGCAGAGAGTAGCAATGGAAGGATGCTTTTCTAATTGGAGGGCTGTGACCAGTGGTGTTCCACAGGGATCAGTGCTGGGACCTTTGCTCTTTGTAGTATGTATAAATGATTTGGAGGAAAATGTAACTGGTCTGATTAGTAAGTTTGCAGACGACACAAAGGTTGGTGGAATTGCGGATAGCAATGAGGACTGTCGGAGGATACAGCAGGATTTAGATTGTCTGGAGACTTGGGCGGAGAGATGGCAGATGGAGTTTAATCCGGACAAATGTGAGGTAATGCATTTTGGAAGGTCTAATGCAGGTAGGGAATATACAGTGAATGGTAGAACCCTCAAGAGTATTGAAAGTCAAAGAGATCTAGGAGTACAGGTCCACAGGTCATTGAAAGGGGCAACACGGGTGGAGAAGGTAGTCAAGAAGGCATACGGCATGCTTGCCTTCATTGGCCGGGGCATTGAGTATAAGAATTGGCAAGTCATGTTGCAGCTGTATAGAACCTTAGTTAGGCCACACTTGGAGTATAGTGTTCAATTCTGGTCGCCACACTACCAGAAGGATGTGGAGGCTTTAGAGAGGGTGCAGAAGAGATTTACCAGAATGTTGCCTGGTATGGAGGGCATTAGCTATGAGGAGTGGTTGAATAAACTCGGTTTGTTCTCACTGGAACGAAGGAGGTTGAGGGGAGACCTGATAGAGGTCTACAAAATTATGAGGGTCATAGACAGAGTGGATAGTCAGAGGCTTTTCCCCAGGGTAGAGGGGTCAATTACTGGGGGGCATAGGTTTAAGGTGAGAGGGGCAAGGTTTAGAGTAGATGTACGAGGCAAGTTTTTTACGCAGAGGGTAGTGGGTGCCTGGAACTCGCTACCGGAGGAGGTGGTGGAAGCAGGGACGATAGTGACATTTAAGGGGCATCTTGACAAATACATGAATAGGATGGGAATAGAGGGATACGGACCCAGGAAGTGTAGAAGATTGTAGTTTTGTCGGGCAGCATGGTCGGTACGGGCTTGGAGGGCCGAAGGGCCTGTTCCTGTGCTGTACATTTCTTTGTTCTTTTGTTTCTTTGTAACCCCAAAAATAGTAGTCACAAGGGTGGCACAATGGCGCAGTGTTTAGCACTGCTGCCTCACGGCACCGAGGACCCGGGGTCGATCCCGGACCCGGGTTACTTTCTATGCGGTGTTTGCACATTCTCCTCTTGTCTGAATGGATCTCACCCCCACAACCCAAAGATGTGTAGGGTAGGAAATTGCCCCTTAATTGGAATTTTTAAAAAAACTTTTTTTAAAAAGTAGTCAGTTTAAAAAAAAAATATGATCCCAACTT
This sequence comes from Scyliorhinus torazame, assembly GCF_047496885.1. Classification (NCBI taxonomy): domain Eukaryota; kingdom Metazoa; phylum Chordata; class Chondrichthyes; order Carcharhiniformes; family Scyliorhinidae; genus Scyliorhinus; species Scyliorhinus torazame. The sequence goes on along the minus strand of NC_092723.1, from coordinate 155,996,686 downwards.
CACGAAGTCAATCAGTTTGTCATGTTCATTCACACCTCCTTTTAAAAACTGTAATTTGGTTTGTTCACATTAACCTTGTAAAAAAGTAGAAGTAGCTTTTTTCTTATTTGAAGGTCCCTCACCAACAAAATGAATCTCCAGTAATAGAACTCAATGGTGTGAGCCGTGGCGGATATATAAACTTAGAAGGGAGAGTGGTGGGCGGGATGGGGAGAGATGGGTGGAATATACACTGGGTGGGGATGGGGAAAGAGCATGGGGAACAGCCAGATCTCCATTCTCTTGTGATTTTAGAAGGAGTGCTACACTGGGTTTCCTGCCACTCTACCCTTATATAAATTTATATATATATGTATCCTTTCTAACTGAAGAAAGACTCCTAATTTAACTAAAATACGTGCATATAGATTGAAAACCAAAAAGCAAATTGATTCCAATCTTCTCAAATGAAGAACAAAACTTGGAACTTATTTGAGGCTCTACAAAAATGAAAAGAATAGAAAACCAAGTAAGCAGTTTACTTAATTATACCTGCAAACTGAACCTTGGTGTCCTAGCATCAGAGTCAAATTTGGTTAAATCTCTTGACAACGAATATTCTTGGTGCCAGTTGTTATCAACACTCACTTGGTTTTCAATACAAACAAACCATGCACATTAACTCTCAGCACAGGTCAATAAATCCAACAGGTGAAAGTACATGACTGAAAATTTATAAAAGTCATAGAGTACTGTAATAAAATAAATAACATTAAAATGCATGACACAATCATAGCATGCCTACAGCGTAGGACGTCATTCGGCACATCAAGTCTGCACTGGCCCTCTGAATGAGTCGCTCCTCGCCTCCTAACTTGCACATCCCTGGACACTTGCACATCCCTGGACACTGAGGGGGAACTTTTTGGTACAGCCAATCCACATAACCTGCACATCTTTGGACTATGGGAAGGAACCAGAGCACCCGAAGGAAACCCACGCAGACAAAAGAAGAACATGCAAACTCCACACAGTCTCCCAAGGCTGGAATTGAACCCGGGACCCTGGCGCTGTGAGGCTGCAGTGCTAACCATTGTGCCACCCCACTTCACCATATTGTCCCAAATCCAATAGTCCTTTCCCAGTACTGATATGAAATTCACTGCAACCCATCCAAGCCTCACCTAATAACTATCTCGCCTGTTGCTGTAATGAGAAGGCCACTCTCCACCCAGACAATATCAGCTTTTTGTCCTGCTTTTCCGCTCAGCTTTACCTGCAAACAGAAACAGAGACAGGTCCAGGTACAATGGAAGCCGTGTAAAGACACAGCAGTTACTTAAATGGGAGTTTGAACAGGCAATAAACAATTCAGAAAGCAGACTGCTGGTGGCAGAATCACAATCCCAACTAAGACACATGTCACATTCAAACTTTAATGATTCACGCCAAAGGTGAATTTTCATCCACTGGATTCTTGTCACTCCCTGAGACAGTAACTCTTGTTGGGATAATGGTCCACTCCCATGGATGGTCCTGCAGTCTGCTAAAATTCATATCAAGTAGTAAATCTTTTTCCACGTGTTTAATTATGCAAATAATAAAATTAGAATATTTCCAACCAGCTATCTATCAAACTTGATGAGGAATAAATAGAAAGTTTACCCAAAAAGAGAACAATTTCTGTTTCAGTTCTTTATCTTTAGGGGCTGGTTTAGCACAATGGGCTAAACAGCTGGCTTGTAATGCAGAACAAGGCCAGCAGTGCGGGCTCAATTCCCATTCTGGCCTCCCCGAACAGGTGCCGGAATGTGGCAACTAGGGGCTTTTCACAGTAACTTCATAGAAGCCTACTTGTGATAATAAGCGATTATTATTAAAAGCTATCGTATGCATTCATTCCCAAATCAGTGAGATTGCATAGGTAAATATTAATTAAATGCAAACAAACTTGAATATATTTTCTATCTGAAAGTGGAAACATGCATAATGCAAGAAAATCCACAGAACAAAACATCCTCGGGCACCATGGTGACGCAGTGGTTAGCACTGCTGCCTCAAGGCGCCGAGGTCCCTGGTTCGATCCCAGATCTGGATCACACTCCGTGTTTGCGTGGGTTTCGCCCCCACAACCCAAAAATGTGCAGGTGGATTGGCCACACTAAATTGCCCCTTAATTGGAAAAAAATGAATTGGGTACTCTAAATTTTTTTTTAAAGAACAAAATCTCCTGATATAATCCTCCAAGATTTGCCATCCTGTGATCTCTAGAAAATGACCATTTTGTTTGCTGTACCCTTGAGGTCATCCAAAACAATCTTAAGTCCCGTTCACCCATCACCTCTGTCCCCGCTGACCTACATTGGTTCCCGGTCAAGCAATACATTGATAAAAAAATTCTCATCCTTGATTTCAAATCCTTCCATGGTCTCATCCCTCCTTGTCTTTACAGCCTCCAGCCCCACAACCCCTCAAGATATCTATGCTCCTCTAATTATGGGTGAATTTCAAGGGTCTGTGATGTCACAGAACCACTGCACAAATCTGAGAGCAGCTCCAAAAATAATATCAAGGTTATATGATGGCACAATTCTCATACCGAGGAGACAAATTAGCCGGACAGTCCAATGTAATGGCAAGAAGGAATATTTCAAGTTCTAGATAAATAGATGGACACAACGGCCATGAATTTCAGCTAAAGCAAGTCTAAAGCTTGGACTGGTAACTCTGAAGATGATTCACAACAGGCTGAATTTTCTGGCAGAGTGTGCAGTGGGTGGGAAAAATGGGGTGAAAGCCGCTAGCCCCAAGGCGGCTTCCTCTGCCATATTCTTAGGCTCTTAAGGGAAAAAGGTGAAGGGGCAAGTCCCACGACGTTGAACTCCCCAACGCAGAATGCCCACTTCACAGCGCCAGGGTCCCGGGTTCGATTCCCGGCTTCATAATTTATATGTTTCTATAAGATCCCCCGCATCCTTCTAAATTCCAAAGAGTACAGTCCCAGTCTACTCAACCTCTCCTTGTAATCTAACCCCCTCAACTCTGGGGAGTCTGCACGGTCTCCCCGTGTTTCCATGGGTTTCCTTCCACAATTTACCAAAATTCACTCGGCTCTGGGGTGGTTCCGGTGGATTAGAAATTAGCAAACGTGACACCACTGTTTAAAAAAGGAGGTAGGCAGAAAGCGGGTAATTATAGGCCAGTTAGCTTAACTTCGGTAGTAGGGAAGATGCTGGAATCTATCATCAAGGGAGAAATAGCGAGGTATCTGGATGGAAATTGCCCCATTGGACAGACGCAGCATGGGTTCATAAACGGCAGGTCGTGCCTAACTAATTTAGTGGAATTTTTTGAGCACATTACCAGTGCGGTAGACAACGGGGAGCCAATGGATGTGGTATATCTGGATTTACAGAAAGCTTTTGACAAGGTGCCACATAAAAGGTTGCTGCATAAGGTATTAATAAGTCTTTCTCTGGTTGGCAATCAGTAGCTAGTGGTTGCCTCAGGGATCAGTGTTGGGCCCACAACTGTTCTCAATTTACATAGATGATTTGGAGTTGGGGGACCAAGGGCAATGTGTCCAAGTTTGCAGACGACACTAAGATGAGTGGTAAAGCAAAAAGTGCAGAGGATACTGGAAGTCTGCAGAGGGATTTGGATAGTTTATGTGAATGGGCTAGGGTCTGGCAGATGGAATATAATGTTGACAAATGTGAGGTTATCCATTTTGGTAGGAATAACAGCAAAAGGGATTATTATTTAAATGATAAAATATTAAAACATGCTACTGTGCAGAGGGACCTGGGTGTACTAGTTCATGTGTCACAAAAAGTTGGTTTACAGGTGCAATAGGTGATGAAGAAGGCGAATGGAGTTTTGTCCTTCATTGCTAGAGGAATGGAGTTTAAGACTAGGGATGTTCTGCTGCAACTGTATAAGGTGTTAGTGAGACCACACTTGGAGTATTGTGTTCAGTTTTGGTCTCCTTACCTGAGAAAGGACATACTGGCACTGGAGGGTGTGCAGAGGAGATTCACTAGGTTAATCTCAGAGTTTGAGGGGGTTGGATTACAAGGAGAGATTGAGTAGACTGGGACTGTACTCTTTGGAATTTAGAAGGATGTGGGGGGGATCTTATAGAAATATATAAAATTATGAAGGGAATAGATAGGATAGATGCGGGGAGGTTGTTTCCACTGGCGGGTGAAAGCAGAACTAGGGGGCATAGCCTCAAAAATAAGGGGAAGTAGATTTAGGACTGAGTTTAGGAGGAATTTCTTCACCCAAAGGGTTGTGAATTTATGGAATTCTCTGCCCAGTGAAGCAGTTGAGGCTCCTTCATTAAATGTTTTCAAGATAATGATATATAGTTTTTTGAAGAATAAAGGGTTTTGGTGTTTGGGAGCAAAAGTGGAGCTGAGTCCACAAAAGATCAGCCATGATCTCATTGAATGGTGAAGCAGGCTCGAAGGGCCAGATGGCCTACTTCTGTTCCTAGTTCTTATGTTCTTAAGTGCTGTAATCTTTGTTATCTATAACAATTTTGAGTAGGGATTTCCCAAAGTCCTACAGACACCAGCATACATGCTCCTACCTTCATAAGCTCTTGACTTGTTCCATCAAGACCAATACTGTGCTGAGATAGAAAAAGTGCTTCAGTCACAACCATTAGGATTTCCTTCTCCTCCATGTACATGAGTTGCCTGATTGGTCCATCAATGCGGAGGACCTGTAAGCTCTTCCCTTTTTCACCAACATGGTACACAGTACCTAATTTAGAGAAATAAAAACAGAAAATGCTGGAAATGTCCAGCAGGCATGGCAGCTTCTGCAGCAAAAGACAGTTTTTTAAATAAATTAGAGAATTCTAATTTAGAGAATACTTGCTGGCCTAAAGCTGCTCGTGACCAACACCTACAAACAAAACATACAAAATGGAAAAGGCTATCGGAACTACTCACAATAAAAATGCTGAGGAGAAAGCTTAACACAGTACAGCACAGACTTCCCATGAAGAAAAAGCCACATAACAGGTGAAAAGTCTCAATCAGAAGATACTAAAATTCAATGTACCAATAAAATTTAATAACAGACCTGTCCCCATCAGGACTGTGCCCAGTGTCATACAGTGACAGTCCTGTATTCTAACCCAGTGTTAAACCGTTCAAAATAGGGCAGCACGGTGGCACAGTATTTAGCACTGCAGCCTCACGGCACCGAAGTTCCAGGTTCGATCCCGGCTTTGGGTCACTGTCCGTGTGGAGTTTGCACATTCTCCCCTCGTTTGCGTGGGTTTCGCCCCCACAATCCAAAGATGTGCAGGGAGGTGGATTGGCCATGCTAAATTGCCCCTTAAATTGGAAAAAATTAATTGGGTACTCTAAATTTTTTTTTTTTTTTTAAACCATTCAAAATACTTTGTCCAGCCATATCCGAAGTTTGGAAGTACAAAATCTCCAATTCTGTGTTGGATATTTTCACACCTAAAGGGTTCAGAGTATGAACATCTAAACAACAATGGTAGTTTGCCCTGTGAATCAATTTACTGCAGTCTCCATTTGCTTGGAAAAATTATTTGCACCCACCCACCATTGTGCTGAGTGAATTGCAAGTGGCAACAATACAACTTTGGTAAAGTCAAAATTGTACCAGACCTCTAATTGGGCCATATAGATCTGTTGAGTAAACAACAGGCTCTGCAAAATTTCTAAATAATTTTGATTTCAGTAGAACTATATGGCAATGTAAATTATTTTGGTTTCCTTCAGCTTTAAGAATGGAGCATAACAGAATATCAGGGGGACAAACATATAGCTAGGATCTTATGATTATGCACTGCAAACTAACCTCAAGACACAATGTAATGGTCTGTACCTTGCACAAACTCTTCCAGAAGGTAGCCCAGTGAATTACAAGCAGCACATCACAACAGAACAAATTAAACAGATAGAAATGTCACAACTGAAAGTCAGAAGTGAAGCATCATGAGACTAAGAGTTATGTTCCCAATCAACAACGCAAGGTGCACAGCAATTTTACTTTCACTCCCCACCCTAACCTTACTGTCCGCAACAATTCTGTTCTCCCTTCCCATCCCTACTTCATGGTCTGCATCATTCTCACCGTCATATCCCACCCTACCCTCACAGAGCAGCATTCTCTTTCTTCCTCCACACTCTAACCTTATGACGCACAGCGCTCTCTTTCTCCATTCCACCTTTGCTTCACCAGTGCGCAGGAGTCTCGCCCTCCCTCTCCACCCTTACCTCACTGTGTGCATCAGTTTCTTCCTCCTTCCCCATCCTTGTCTCACACCCTGTTGCTGGGTGCAGATAATTGTTTTCCAAGCAAATGGAGACTGCAGTAAATTGAGTCGCAGGGCAAGGTACCATTGTTATTTAGATGTTCATTGTACGCAAGCTAATGGATGATGCCATCTTCAAAATAAAATCTTTATAGCTAAGAAACCATCTGATAGTTTTCAGGTTTAAAAAAAATTGTGATGCCCACATCTGAGACAACACAATTCAATTAACCATATTTGCGGTGGTTCTGGCAGGGGTTCTCAAATGTTATGTGGGGAGAGAGGTCGATATATTGGCCTTTGCCTCCCTGATAGCCCAGAGACAGATCTTGTTGTGTTGGTGGGACTCAGAGCTGCAGAAGGCAGTGGTATGGGTGAGCGACCTGACAGAATTCCTGAGATTCGAGAAAGTCAAGTACGCTCTGCGGGGGTCGTTAGAAGGGTTCACCCAGAGGTGGAAACCAGTCATTGATTTCTTCAAGAAGAATTGAGGAGTCAGCAAGGAGGGTGCAACCTGTATGTATTGATCCAGTGCTGTGCTATTTTCCACCCTCAGGTGATAAAAGAATGCACATAAGCAATTTACCATGATCAAAGTTAATTGCTAGATCTGTTTTATATGTACTTAGATACAAGAAATAGAGGTTTAAGTTTGTAGGAGATTGATTTACTTACAGAAGAAATGGTGTTGGAGAATAGCCCAAACTAAAATGACACTCATGCTTCAGGAGAGGAACTCAAATAACTTTTGTTTATATTTCAATATTTTTACGGGTGTGAAAATTTCTCTAAAACTTGAAAAATACCACCCTCCCCCTCTTAGAATACATAATTCTTCATTGTAGTTAATGTAACCATTGGAAACTACATCTCTCAGCATTTTTCAAGAGAGGATTGGAATATTTAAAGCTATCCAGAGGGTGCTTTGCTCACCATCTGTTACACTGACAAAACATGTGATTCCTTGCTGAAGTCCAACTTTAAATGGTGCGTCTCCTTTTCCAACCTTTCTCCAATTGAACATATCCAAAGCATTTTCATCCCCACTTACTGCAGCTTTAGCCAACTGTACGAGGTCCCTGCAGAATCAAGCATTCCAGTCAGTCTCATTCCTCTGTTTATGCAGTCAGTTATCAACACATATGCCAGCTCCTGCTAACAAGGAACAGCAATACAACATAAAGCAAGCTCCGATTTTTCTGAATCTGTACTGAACTAGAGATCATGCTGGCATGCCTTCTTTCAGAAAGTGGTAGACTTGTACTTATGTCACCGGATCACTTTTGCAGAGAAGTGCAATGGAATGGACTGTTATTATGAGGTCAAATACAGCGACCATTTTACATGCAATAAGAATTCACAATTATCAGTCAAACTATTTAGAGTGTTGTTAGTGAAGGAGAAATGCTGCCTTGGACACCTTCTTTAAAGAGAATCATGAGATCTTCAACCTGCACAGGAATGAGCAAACTGCCTCATTTTGATATTGTGTCTGAAAAATGACACCTCAACCAATGCAGCATTCCTTCAGTATTGCAATGAAAGGTTAGTCTTGATTTTTTTGCTCGAAGTCCTGGACCTTGGCTTGAACTCTCAACTATGTAACACAAATGCATACCTGACATATTAGTCCTCCATGTGCCATGGAGTGTTCGGCTGCAAAAAATGTTTCATGAATGATAGGTCTAAATTATACTTACTCTCCTGGAGCAGGAGGTTTGAAGATGCAATGGGTCAGTTGTTTGCCATAATCTTGTTTACCAAGTGGTGATCCTTGCACTCGCCCATGCTGATCCACCCGCCATACCATCAGAACTCCAGCCTGGCAGCAACCAAATGAAGGTGCATTGGTAAAGGAAACATTTGAATTTTTGCTATTCCAACTAGTCCTTAAGTGTTGAGAAGATGCAAGATCCATCCCCATCATCTACAGTCTACTGGCATAACAATTTTACAGATAATACTGTCACCTTACATAGACTCAAATAATGCTTCAAGCATCCTACAGAAAAAAAAAAACTTGTATCTCAGAACTCGATGTGTAAAGGATTCAAAAATGTCTCGAGGTACACATAATGCATTTCTATTCTTTTCATAACAATACTGAACCACACTACAGTGTATGATTACACCACAGCTGAAATGACTCCTTATTACTGCCATAAACTGGTAACATTATTTTCTTTATATTAGAGGAATCATAACTTTAAGGGATGAGGAACAGGAGGAGAATAGGATCCAAATTGGATTGTGGAGTAAAAGTCTGCAGATTAGATGGCACAGAAATAAACCAATTATAAAATGAAACACATTGGCAAGAAAGGAGTTTTGTACACCAGACAATGAAAGATTTATTACCAGTTATGTCAGTCTCCAACAGTAACATAGTTCATTATTCATAGGGCTCATAATTACAGTAGTCCCAGACAGTCATTTTCCGGTGGGTGTCATAAATTGGGACACTTATCATTGCAACAGTCATATGATTATGAATAGTTAAAGGACTGCTCAAAAGGAATATTCAGAAACTTTTATTACTAACATAGTCAATTGCCTGTATTTCCACAGGTAGCTAAAACCAAGTGTAGCGTTTATATCAAAGGTCAGGGGACTATGTCAATCAGAGAGGGTGGGAATGGCACACTCATTCCTGGAGTGAAATTTATGGTTTTCACGACAATCCAGCAGTTTTCATTTTGATTCTAGTGCCAGCCCACAAATTGCCAGATATTTTGAAGCCAATTTCAACTTGCCATGGTGCCATATGAACTCTCAACCTTTGGAGTGTTACTGCAGTATCACAATTACTAAATTACTGTAACCATATTATGTAGATGTTGATAATGCAATTTTTCAAATCCACACTTCACACTGAGGAGGTACTATAGGAGGAAGAACAGAACAGCAAGTTCTCAGAATCTGTCAGTCAAGTGCTAAAGTGTGCCTTGACTCCATGGAACTCTTAGACAATGATGCATGAAATAATCATCCACAAAGTTCCTCAGTTTCTTGCATTAAAATGAGTGTTGCCATCAAGTTACTTTAACATTATATTATCTCAGAACTCAGACCTGGTAACAAAATCTCAACATCCTCTCTTATGTAATTGTCATGTGAGAGTACCTTTAAGAAATGGATGTTTATCAAATAGCTGTAGTGGATGTACCTTTAAGAAATGGGTGTTTATCAAATAGCTGCAGTGATGTCAGTGTGTGGGTGGAGCTGAGCTGTGACTCTGCTTTTACTTTCGCTTTGAGCAGAAAAGCTGGTGTGTGTGTGTTTTAGTTTAGTTTTTTCTGAGTGAAGAGCTGCAGTGAAAGCAAGCAGATGTGTATGGATATCTCTACAAGCTAAACAATGTTCATTTGGGTGATTTCAAAGTAATACCTGTTTCTGTAGAGAATTTAAACCTGCTGTCTTTCTGTAAAAAGGGTAATTTGGTCTTATAGATGCTGTTAGGAAAGTTATGAAGGGTTACTTATAGAATATTGTATCTGCTGGGATTATTGGTGTTGATAGTTGTTAAGATGTTTACCGTGGGTTTATAAAGTGTTGACTGGATTCATAAATAAACATGGTTTTGTTTTAAAAGTACTTTAGATCTCTGTTGCATCACACCTGTAAAGTAGGCCCTTGTGCTCCCCATAACCACAATCTATTAAAACTCATGGGTCAGGTGAACTCCATGATACACTTTGGTGTTCTCTAAACCCTGGCCCATAACAGTAATAAAAATAGAAAATGCTGGAATCACTCAGCAAGACAAGCAGCATTGCGGAGAGAGAAAGAGGGTTAAAGTTTCAGGTCAATGATCTTGTATCAGATTGACAAAACATTAACTTTGTATCTCTCTCCACAGATGCTATCAGACCTGCTGAGTATTTTCAGCATTTTCTGTTTTTATTTCAGGTTTCCAGAATCGGTTTTTGTAACTTCTTTCATGTACCTTATCAGCAGTGACAAGCCGTGTGCCATTACTGCTCCATTCCAAGATGGTGATCGGAGCTCGGTGTATACCAGCTGCGATCTGTTGTTCATCCACACCCTGCTCAGACCAAAATATCACTGCTCCAGTTTCCCAACCAATAGCTACAACCCTTTTGCACGGATGCCAACTGATGAACGTTGGTTGAAAGGGACGCTCAATGTGTGCATTGGGTATGTGTTCTCCCTGTAAACAACAGGTCAGTCAACATTTAATCCAATTTAGTATAATATCATTAATCTGCAGTGTACACACAAAATGTTTTAGAAGAATGCACAATTATCACATCCATGGTGCAAGTTAATACCTGTACAACAATGCTGTGGGAGGATATGCTTCATTTCCAAACCTGAATCTTCACACACAGTTAATAAATGCTCTCTGTGCTGCTACTTTGGGACATTTAGGCTGCTACACAAAAGGTGCAGTCTTGGAATGTATTTCAGTGTTATAAATTGAAAGTACCCACTTTGTTTGTTTTTCAATTAAGGGGCAATATAGCGTGGCCAATCCACCTATGCTGCACATCTTTGGGTTGTGGGGGCAAGACCCACGCAAACACGGGAAGAATGTGCAAACTCCACACCGACAGTGACCCAGAGCCAGGATTGAACCTGGGACCTCGGCGCCGTGAGATTGCAGTGCTAACCACTGTGCCACCGTGATGCCTCGCAGAGTAGCATCATGAGTGTAGATGGTAATATATTCACATTTTGTAGTTTTATACATGACAGCATTTCACCATGGAATGAAACATTAGAACATGCTTACAACAGGCACAGACTTTTTTTCAAATGCACCATTCCCATTACTTCCAACTGCCACTGCCCAAATAACTACAGTCTCTTGGTTCTCAAGTGACTGGAACAGTTCATCCTGTAATGAAGTGTATACAAAACAGTCTACGCCCCTAATCATCAGTGTTGTGTTAGGTGATTGTGGAAAGAGCAGTTGGCTTATGTTTTCAAGTTAAAAAGAGATGATCGAGGGGAGATTTAATAGAGGTGCTCAAAGTCAAGAGTGATCTGGACCAAGTAGATAGGAAGAAACTGCTCCCACTGTTGGAAGATTCAATAACCAGAGGACACACATTTGAGGTGACTGGCGAAAGAAGCAACGGCTTCATGAAGATCAAATTCTTTTTTTTAAAAACACAGCAAGTGGTTAGGATCTGGAATGTGCTGCCTAAGGGTGCAGAGGAGGCAGAATCAATTGTTGTTTTCGAAAGAGAATTGGATAAGCACCTGAAGAGAAACCTTTACTAGGGAACAGAGGTCTAACCATTACATGATTCAATAAACTGGAGAAACCAGCCAGGATCCCTACTCCAGTGACACACTGCTGACAATTGGGCTCAGCTGTAAAGCCCTTTTAATCAATTAACTTGCTCACATCTAGCTCAGTGTAGCCAACAGCAACCAAACCAAAAGCAAAGGGACCAGGTCTTATAGAGAGGGGAGGAAATTATGAGATACCAACCTGCTCAAGATAGACATCCACACTGCCCCCTGGAGTGCTACTGGTGCTGACAAAGGCTACTGCCAACAAGGGGTGGATACGATGCCAAGCAATCTCTGATGGCGTACCCACAGTGTCAGGTGCATCAATGCGATGATCAAAGTAAACTGCCATGTTAGCATAGTCAACCTTGTTCAATTCTGTCAGGAAACAATGCAATTTTAATGTACACCCAATCAACAAATATATTAAAAATGTCAGCTTAATTCTCTAACGAAATGTGTATTGTCTTTGGATAATCCCTGTTCACCCTATTGACAGTTACAAACAGTAGCCAGTTACAGCTCCAAATATCTGTAGCACAGGGCAGAGTAACTCTGACAACAATATTCCTTGTATCAGTTCCAGGCGTAGATTGGCAGAGGTTTAGGATTGAGACTCTCCCATTCACCTTCTTGGTCAGGGTGTGGTTTGCCATGGGTTAGGGAGTTGGGGCTAATTTGGGGATGGTGGGGGTGAGTGTTGTGTTTTAATTATGGGGTGGAATGGGATAGGTTTGTATTGGCAATGGGTGGACATGTTTTAGTGATAGGTGAAGGTGTTTTGGTGAGATGGGGGGATAAAAGCTTTGACAAAGGGTCTTCTGGACTCGAAACGTCAGCTCTTTTCTCTCCCTACAGATGTTGCCAGACCTGTTGAGATTTTCCAGCATTTTCTCTTTGGTTTTAACATTGGAGTTGTTTTAGGATTGGACTGCCAGTTTTTTAAGCGATGGGGTGCGGGTGTTTTAATGATAGACCGGCAAGGATTTTAGATGGGGGGGGTGGGTTGCAGTACCTTATTGATTGGTGGGGATATGGGATCTTACCTCTCACTTAAAACTTTATAACATTTCCCCCCGTTCTTGTGAGAGGTCATCGACCTGAAACGTTAGCTCTATTTCTCTTTACAGATACTGTCTGGAAAAGCATTTTCTGCTTTTATTTCAGATTTTTACCATCCGTAGAGTATTCTGCTTTTCGATTGGGGTGTTTTAGTAATGGGGTTGGGGGAGGATGTGTTGTGCTCCCCTCCCCTGTGTCGGGTGCTATTTTCTCGGGCTGGTGCCGGAAATCTTTGCTGATTGTGATGACTGATACTGCCGAATGCCCAAAGCAGGCGGCACACATAGCGTCCCCCCCCCCCGTTACTGAGGCACCCGGAGCCGGGGCCCATCAGCCGTATCATCCCACATGTTTTTTAAAAAAAAAGCTGAAGCCTCCCTACATGTTCCAGGGTTACTGAAAGCGGCCTTACCCGCAAGCACGACCGATGTTGGTCGCCCTCCTGATCCTTTCTCCTGGTCACAACTGGAGGCCTCGGCGTACCCACAGTTACCGTAACAACCGGCTCGAGCGGAAGCGAGCGCCGGGACTGCCGAGCAGGACCGGAAATACACGAAGGTCGAAAGGAGCGTTATGGGAAATGTAGTTTAGTCCTTATCCACCCCGCCTGTGGATCCCGGCATGCAGAGCGTCGCCCGCGCATGCTCCATGCTGCTTGGGTATAGGGCAGCTGATAATGGGCGACCAAGCTCAGGACGTTTGAGGGGAGAGACATCTGTCCCGGACCTGAGAGAGAATCTGACCCAGCCTCTGCCCAGAGGGGCCCTGTTCCCGAAGACTATAAATCCTCGAGTTTGAGGGACTGTATCCTCTCAGGATTGTTGAGGGTTCTTGTCTCTGGGTCTGCCCCCAGGGCGAGGCTTTCCAGGCAGGGAGGGAAATCAAATTCATTATACAAGAACAGTCATGTCTGGGACAGGCAACATCCTTGAGGATGTGGATACCGATGACTGTTTGTTGAATTATTCCTATATTTTCAGCCTTGATATCCTAAAGTAAGTTAATACATTAGATTGATGTGTAATTTGGGTCAATTGAGTGAGCTAGCACAGTGGGCTAAACAGCTGGCTTGTAATGCAGAACAAGGCCAGCAGCACTGGTTCAATTACTGTACCTGCCTCCCCGAACAAGTGCTGGAACGTGGCGACTAGGGGCTTTTCACAGTAACTTTATTGAAGCCTACTTTGACAAGCAATTATTAATAGCTGTTTAAAAAAATACCCTTGCAAATATTCCTGGAATGGGTCCGTCCCCCCCGACTTTCTTTTTCCTTGCACACTGCAGGACTATTTTGTTGTGAGATGCTATTGTTCTATCCTGATTTGAATAAAGCAAATTCCTACTGCTAACCCGTTGTATTTCTGAATAGGGACAAGGTGGCATTCATCACAGGAGGAGGGTCTGGCATTGGATTCCGAATTGCAGAGATTCTGATGAGGTAGGGCAGCAGCTGCAATATGGGCAGAGGTAGCATGTACTTGAAAGCTTCATGAGGATGCTGGCGATGGTGCAAGTGGTAAGAATCTTTGTGATCTGTTTGTTTCCCAAAGAGTGGCATAGGGTGTACAAGTACCATTTTGCTATGGGCAGGGAGAAGAGGGGGCTGTCTTTTAAGCTGTTTCATCATTCAATTACGTAATAACTGATCTATCAGAATGACTTTGTGACCACGGCTATTGAGACCCAATTTTTTCCCCAATGCCCAAGATTTGTAGCCTACTAAGTCAGGAGCTGACAATTTGGGACAATAAAAGAATGAGGGAGCATTTCTTTCTGTACAGCCAGGCAGTGGAATGGCCTTTTGGACAGCTGAGGGTACATTTTGTATTTACATTACGAACATAATAAATAGGAGCAAGAGTAGAAGGCAGCTCACAGAATTTACGGTGCAGAAGGAGGTCATTCAGCTCATCGAGTCTGCACCAGTCCTGGGAAAGAGCACTCTACCTAAGACCACGCTTCCACCCTATCCCCGTAAACCCAGTAACCCGACCTAACCTTTTGGACACTAAGGGGCAATTTAGCATGGCCAATCCACCTAACCTGCCCATCTTTGGACTGTGGGAGGAAACCAGAGCACCCAGAGGAAACACGCAGACACGGGGAGAAATGCAAACTTCACATAGACAGTCACACGAGGCCGGAATTGAACCCGGCACCCTGGAGCTGTGAAGCAGTAGTGCTAACCGTTGTCTCACAATGCAGACCCTGATTAGCTATTCCTATATTTTCAGCCCTGATATCCTAAAGTAAGTGAATACATTAGGTTGATGTGTAATTTGGGTCAATTGAGTGAGCTAGCACAGTGGCAGTAATGCAGAACAAGGCCAGCAGCACTGGTTCAATTCCCGTACCTGCCTCCCTGAACAAGTGTAATACAGAACAAGGCCAGCAGCACTGGTTCAATTCCCGTACCTGCCTCCCTGAACAAGGGCTTGGTAGCACCGTGACTCCCCAGCTGAGTTAAGTATTAAAACTGGGCGTTAACTCTGACCCATCTGTGTAACGATTTTTAAAATGACTGTTGTATTACAGACACGGATGTCAGACTATTATTGCCAGCAGAAGCTTGGAGCGAGTACAGGCAGTAAGTACACAGGACTTTGATAATTCAAAACACAGTGAAGTAGTATAACTGTAATGCCCCTTGTTTTTACTGATCCATCGGAACCACTTAGTTGGCAATTGATGATTTGATTGTGCTGGTGCAGGTAGTGGAATTGAGTGAGTTGTAATGTTATAAGTGGAGATGTTAAATCACAAATAACAAATCTGGCATGCTACTATTTGTAATATCACTGCTCCATTAATTTTCCACATTTCGTTAGCTTTATCTGGCTAATCTTTACAATTATCCATATTTAATCACTCTCATTCTGGGTTATGATCTGTTGCTAGTCTCACATCTGTCTTTTTAATTAAATAGCATTCTGTTTTCAATCAAATTAAGTTTGTGACATTATTCCCCAAAATAATGTTTTTAACATCCTTTATTATTACCTTAAATGTTCCTCCTAAAATGCACAATGTTAAAATGGGAAGCAGATGAACTTTTGTAAGGGCCCCGAAGAATCCAGCACGAGTTTTAAGGATACAAAATAATAACGTTTATTTACTATAACAATATATACATAACAGTAGCAGTAACTTCCCTTGCTACCTTCTCCTTCCTCCTGGTTCCTGGACTGGCCAGCTTATTTATAGTAGGAGTTTCTCCGCCCCCCTCATTGGGGAAGTTCATACTCCCATAGGATTGTGGGATAGTCATTAGTCCCCAGCCAATCGTCAGTAGGCAGGTTATAACATCCCTCCCCCCCCAAAGTCCAAGGAATCCACCGTAGGCCCTGGCGAAGGAAGGCGTCGAACTCGTTTGGCCGCAGGCCGGACGCCATTTGCACGCGGCACTGGATCAGGCGGCGTATAACGAGACGGAGACCGGCGCTTCCGTGATGAACGGCGCGGTTGTACATCCACGGCCTGTGGACCCGAGGATTCCCCCTCTGATTCATCCTGTGTCTCCATCTCGGAGTCAGAGTCTGCTGCCTCCGTCATGTCAGCGTCTCTATCCCCATTCGGTCCCGTCACGACCTGCGCAGGCTTCGAGTGAGGCACCAGTGGCAGATTTGGAGGACTATCTTCCCTGGTTTCTGGTCTTTGCCGCTGTTGAACTGAGCTCCGGGGGCGGGGAATCTTTTGCGGGGATGATCTTCTGGACCGGACGTGGTCTACATGTTTTCGCTGGAGACGACCCTGGGCTTGCACTTGGTACGATATAGGGCCCGTTTGGCGAAAGATTACACCAGGAACCCATTGGGCACCACCAGCAAAATTCTGCACGAATACTGGGTCACCGGGCGCAAACTGCCGAATCGGACGATGCCGAGACAATCCCGGTCCCTGCCGTTCTCGTGTGCGGCGTACTTTTGCGCCAATGTCCGGGAAGACCATACTAAGGCGGGTGCGAAGTCTCCGGCCCATTAGGAGTTCTGCGGGAGCTACCCCAGTCACTGTATGGGGGGTGGTCCTGTACGTAAACAAAAACCGAGCCAGTCTCGTGTCCATTGATCCGGAAGACTGCTTCTTTAGGCCTCTTTTGAATGTTTGCACTGCACGCTCTGCCAACCCATTTGAAGCCGGGTGGTAAGGGGCAGTGCGGATATGGCGGATGCCGTTCGTCTTTGTAAACCTAGCAAACTCCTCACTCGTGAATGGAGTGCCATTATCCGTGACCAGCACCTTGGGGAGGCCATGCGTGCTAAATGATAAACGCATTTTTTTCAATTGTTGCGCAGGACGTTGTCCCCTGCATCTTATGCACCTCCAGCCATGTGGACTGGGCGTCAATTAGTAGAAGGAACATGGATCCCTGAAAAGGGCCTGCAAAATCTGCATGTAAGCGTGCCCAAGGCCGCCCTGGCCATTCCCAGTGATGTAGGGGCGCGGCCGGCAGAAGCTTCTGATGCTCCTGGCAAATGGAGCAGTTTTGGGCCACCTTCTCAATGTCGGTGTCGAGGCCTGGCCACCAGACATAACTCCGGGCCAACATTTTCATCTTGGTCACGCCCGGATGCCCATTGTGCAAGTCTGATAATATCAGCTCCTGGCCTTTTTCCGGGACAATCACACGCGTCCCCCACAAGAGGATGCCGTCTTCCACGCTGAATTCTGACAGCTTGGAGGAAAATGCACGCAACTTGCCTGGGAGCTGTCTATGCTGCCCACCATACAGGACTATGTGCCAAACCTTTGACAGGATTGGCTCCGTCTGGGTCCACTCACGGATCTGTGATGCCGTGACAGGCAAGGTGTCCATAAAGTTTCGGGTTGCAACCACCTCACCGGTCGTGGGGGTCGACATGGGGCCGGTCGATAAAGGCAATCGGCTCAGTGCGTCGGCATTTGCTATCTGCGTTCCTGGTTTGTGCTCCAGAGAATACTCGTATGCAGCAAGCAACAAAGCCCAGCGCTGGATACGTGCAGAAGCAATGGGCGGTATTGGCTTATCCTCTCTGAAGAGTCCCAGCAGGGGCTTATGATCAGTCACGATAGTGAAATGGTGGCCGTACACATACTGGTGGAAGCGTTTCACCGCGAAAACCACTGCCAGGCCCTCCTTCTCGATCTGCGCGTACTTCTTCTCCGCTGCAGTCAATGTGCGGGAGGCGAAAGTTATCGGTCGCTCGGCCCTGTTCTCCATCTTGTGGGACAGGACAGCCCCAATACCATACGGGGATGCATCACATGTGACGAGCAAAGGCTTTCCCGGATCATAGTGGGTTAGTAACCCAGACGACAATTGTTGCTTTACCCGCCGGAAAGCGGTTTCTTGCGGCTGACCCCAAACCCAGGTGTGATTTTTCTTTAGCAGCAGGTGTAAGGGGGCCAGCGTAGTTGCCAGATTGGGGAGGAACTTCCCATAATAGTTTACGAGACCGAGAAAAGAACGAAGATGCGAAGTGTCAGTCGGGGTGGGGGCATGTTGAATTGCACGCACCTTCTCTGCGACGGGGTGCAGACCCTCGCGGTCCACCCGATAACCTAGGTAGACTACTTCTTTTGCCTGAAAGACGCACTGTGTGACGTAAACGGACTCCAGCCTCCGAAAGGCGTTTAAGGACAGCCTCCAGATTTTCCAAATGCTCTTGCTCCGACGTCCCTGTAATCAACACGTCATCTAGGTAGACAGCCACACGTGGTAAACCTCTCAAAATGCCCTCCATAACACGTTGAAAAATTGCGCAGGCAGAGGATACTCCAAAGGGCAACCGTGTATATTCATACAGGCCCCGGTGTGTGTTAATTGTTACATATGGTTGGGAGGCAGGGTCCAGCTCCAACTGCAGGTAGGCGTGACTCATTTCTAATTTTGTGAATGAGAGTCCACCTGCAAGTTTCGCGTAGAGATCCTCTATGCGAGGCATTGGGAATCGGTCGAGTCAGGAAACTGTATTCACTGTAAGTTTATAGTCGCCACACAAGCGAACTGTGGCATCTGGCTTCATTACTGGTACAATTGGTGCTGCCCAGTCAGCAAAACGGACGGGCCTGATAATACCCAAACTCTCCAAACGAGTGAGCTCCCCTTCTACCTTCTCGAGCAAAGCGTAAGGCACTGGGCGCGCCCGGAAATAGCGCGGTGTGGCTCCTGGTTCAACTTGGATACGGGCCACGGCCCCTTTTATTTTCCCCAGACCAGGCTGGAATACCTCTGGGTATCGTCCTAGCACCTCAGTCAACCCTCCAGAAACTGTTTGGAGGATGTGCTGCCGTTGCAACCGCAAATGGCGCAACCAGTCCCGACCCAACAGGCTGGGCCCATGGCCACGCACTACGATAAGTGGGAAACGCCCCTCCTGGCGTCCATAGACAACAGGGGTCATTGTAGTTCCTGCAATGTCCAGTGGTTCCCCCGTGTAGGTGGCCAACCTGGCCTGTGAGTCAGTTAGTGTAAGGGTCTGTAGACCCTGCTTGATGCGGTCGAATGTTCTCTGGGCGATCACGGAGACCGCTGCGCCAGTATCCAACTCCATCTCCAGCGGGTGGCCATTGACCCGTACTGTCACCTTAATGGGGGCCACACGGGGAGCTGCCACACAATGCAGCTGCGGGCAGTCGTCCTCCGTCTCCACGTCCTCAGGAGTGGTCGCCGCAGGTTCATCCACATGGAAGGTACGGCCTCTGGGCTGGTCCCAGTTACGGCCCCTGGGCTGGTCCCAGTTTCGGTCGGAACGACGGCGCCTCTGGCATCCCCAGGACCGCCGTCCGCGACGGGGTCGGCGCCTACAAGTCTGACACGGACATGGCTCCTCATCCATTGGCTCTGGAGAAGGCTCCCTTCGGGGAGGAATGTCCGATGGCCACTGGCATCGGTCTGGTCGTTGCCTCGCCCAAGGTACCGCAGGAGTGCGGGGGGACGTTTTTGGGCGGAAAGGGTTGCGCCCCAAGGCATGCACTTCCATTCCCTGTAGCTCCTGTACTCCTCGCTCTGCGCTCTCTCGGGACAAGACTATTTGTATTGCCTGTTGAAAAGTCAATGTTGGCTCCGCTAACAACTTTCTCTGGGTGGCCGCATTGTTAATACCGCAAACCAAACGGTCGCGTAACATTTCTGACAAGGTCTCACCATAGTCACAGTATTCCGCAATCCCGCGTAGCCTGGATAAAAAAAAATCGGCAAGGGATTCTCCAGGGGTCCTCTCAGCGGTATTAAACCGGTAACGCTGGACTATCGTGGACGGGGTTGGGTTAAAGTGTTGCCCCACTATATTCACAAGTTCGTCAAACGTTTTGGTGTCCGGCGCAGCTGGGTACGTAAGGCTCCTAATCACCCCAAATGTATGCGGCCCGCAGGCGGTGAGCAATATGACCACCTGGCGCTCGTTTTCGGTGATATTGTTTGCTCGGAAATAGTAACGCATCCGTTACGTGTACTGGTTCCAGCTTTCCAGCGCAGCATCAAAAACATCCAAACGTCCGTACAGAGGCATGGTATAATAGAAAACAACTTCCAACCTGTATCCAACAAAAATCCAGGGAGGTGGCTTCAGCAGTGTAGACAGCTATTCACTTTTACCTTCGTCGCCAGTTTTGTAAGGGCCCCGAAGAATCCAGCACGAGTTTTAAGGATACAAAATAATAATGTTTATTTACAATAACAATATATACATAACAGTAGCAGTAACTTCCCTTGCTTCCTTCCTCCTGGTTCCTGGACTGGCCAGCTTATTTATAGTAGGAGTTTCTCCGCCCCCCCCTCATTGGGGAAGTTCATACTCCCATAGGATTGTGGGATAGTCATTAGTCCCCAGCCAATCGTCAGTAGGCAGGTTATAACATGAACATTGTGGTATTTATGTGTTCAGATTTGATCCAGGACTGCTGCTTGTCTGTATGTAACTGATGTCAGGGATAAGCTTTTTTTCCCCCGTTTCCCACACTAAAATCATTTGAGTTGCAATTAATTCGGTGACAACAATGCTCTCATGTGCAGTGCTTGTGAAGATTGAGATATTATCTAATCAAAGTGTTTACAATGACAAAAGGATTCTATTGGGTAGATAGAAACTATTTCCTCTGGTGGGGAAATCCAGAACAAGGGAAGATATCAGGCTTGGGCCATTCAGGAATGATGGAGTATTTTTCAGGATAATGTATATATTGTAGCAGTGATGAAAGAGGACCAGTGGATGTGCATTTGGATTTTCAGAAGGCTTTTGATAAGATCCCACACAGGAGGTTGGTAAATAAAATTAGAGCACAAGGAATTGGGGGAAATATACCAGTATGGATCGAGAATTAGCTAACAGACCGAACGTCTGTAGATGATCAGCCATTATCTAATTGCAAGGCGGGCAAGCTTGTAGGCTGTATCGCCTACTCCTGTTCCTATGTCAGGTAGCATTTCTTTACATAAAAGTACATTCAGTAGAGATTGAAAGTTTTTTTTTGGTAAAGGTGTCAAGAAATATGGAGCACAGGCATGTAAATGGGTTTGAGATACAGATCAGCCTTAATCTAACTAAATGGCTGAGCAGGCTTAAGGGACTGATTGGCCTCCAGTTCCTAATAGTTTCAAGGTTAACTGACTTGTGTGGCTAAAGGACAGTCTCTGACAATGTGATTACATGCTGCAGTCTCAGTGAAATGGAAAACGCACTGATGAGAGGGACAGGGACTTTGATTGACAGCTATTGTGATATCACTGCAGAATGATTGTGCCACAGGATCATATGGTTGGAAGTTACTTTACAGCTCCAAAGCAGAATTATAAGGCATTAGGTACAGTACATATTAGTCGTCTAACAGTTCATTAATTCTCCAACCAAAGAGCACAAGTCTTTCCCACAGAATATTGGAACTTTTGAGTTAATTTGTATGAGAAAGCTGAATCCAAGGCAGGTTGTTTCAGTCAGTGTGAAATGAAACAGTTCATATGTTGCATTCAGCAGTAACTAGCATGTCTGTCTTTTAATCCAGTCTGCAAAAAAACTCATGGCAGCCACTGGACTGCGTTGTCTGCCAGTGTCTCTGGATGTCAGGCAGCCTATGACCATTGTTACTGCTGTGGAGGAGACACTGCAGAAATTTGGGAAAATTGACATCTTGGTTAATGGTAAGTAAGAGTTCTCTTTTCTTGTTACTTTTCAGTGGAGATTGAACTGTAAGGTGATCCATAGAGCCCTGTTAGTTTACAGTTCAGTTGATTTTAGATAATACACATCACTGCTGTAAATGTTAATCTTATAAACATGCAGTGAACTTGATTCTACTGTGAAGGCCATTTTTATTTGTAAAATTCTCCTCTCTTTACCCAGGTGCTGCAGGTAACTTCTTGTGTCCTGCCAATGATCTCTCATTCAATGCTTTCAAAACTGTCCTGGAGATTGATACAATTGGAACCTTCAACACCAGCAAGATACTGTATCAGAAATGGTTAAAAGTGAGTCGCATTTGCACTGGTGAAAGAACCAGATTTTTGTTTTTGGTTGGTTTAAATATCTCCTTTTCTAATCGGTATACAGGTCACCCAATAACTAACTAAAAGGCTGGGTAGTCAGAGGGGACAATCGTTGTTTCTCTGGGAGAGTTAGGTAGCATTTTTGATTTTAAAATCAGTCCTGGGGCCCTCTCCTGATCACTCAGCTGACAGCTAGGCAGACCAGGAAGAGCCCCAAGTTTCTTTTGGGAGCATTAGTAGGAGTGCTGCAATTGGCCTCATGCACCTGAGTCACTGAGGGAAAGTGATCAGGGTTCTTGCAGACCTCCAGTTCATTGAGGTGGACTTTGGGTGAAGTGAAGCAGCTAGTCTGATACTGGCCATCTGAGCTCATTGATAAAGAAGGTAATTTGAGGAAGTGCATCAAGCAAAAGGGTCAATGGTTTCAGGAGAGGATGGGTCACGGTGTTTTTTTTATATAAAAAAGGAGGCAAAGAAGTAATTTTTCTTCATTGTGTGAAAACAAACCTTTCACACCTCTTGTCTCCAGGGTCTATATTTGAAATTCACTTAGACTCATGGGATGTGTACTTTTTCTGGCTGAGGGTTCCTAGGTAAACTGAATTAGTTGGCCTGAAATCAGTTCTTGCAAACAGTTACATAGCTCAAAATTCCCCACAACACTCTGCTGGATTTCCTATTTGAGAGACAACAAGAATGACATGTGGGAAATGAGACATATTTTGAGCTCTTAATTTATCACAGTCAAACTAGGCGTTATTTACAATTTGGTGAAAGTGAGATGGAATTTAATTGTGAAAGTACGAAGTTTGTGGAACATTGTTAGTAACCTGCTGTTACCCTAGGAGCATGGAGGAGTTATTGTGAACATCACAGCCACACTGCACTATAGAGGACAGATTTTGCAGGTCCACGCTGGGTCTGCCAAAGCTGCTATAGGTAAGTTTGTATTTTAAGTACTGAGTGGTCCCACTGATCTCAGCTCCCTCTTATTGGAAACACCAGTGAATTCAATTTGATCAGCACAGGGCTGGTAAATGAGCCTCTTTTGGGTACTTGTGGCTGGCATTGAAATGGTATTGAAAGTCACCAAAAAAATAACTTATTGTTTCTACTACCATTTTGGTATATGTAGTCCACGTTCTTCCTCTTCAAGTGATAATATCAAGTCTCTAGGTATTTATTTATTCCTTCTCAGGATGTGGGTGTCACCAACAGCATTTATTTCCCTTGGGAAAGTAACGGTGAGCTGCCTTCTTAAATCACTGCAATCCATGTGGTGTAGCTACACCCACAGTGCTGTTAGGGAAGATGTTCCAGGATTTTGCTCTGTGCCAATGAAGTCAGAATGGCAAATGTGACAGTATGCTTATCTCCAGCTGTATGTCTTCACAGAAGTCATATCTGTTATCAGTTCTGATATTTCCTCATATGACATGACCTTCCACTGCCTTTTGTGTTTTAATCCAGTGCTGCAGTTTTTACTTTGTGTTTATAAACATGCTGGAGTTGATATTCCAGATGCCCTCAAACACTGAAATTATATGACTTAGAAATTGTGACACATCTACACTCCATTATCCTGTGCAGCCCTGGGCTGGGATGGAAAACCAATTGGATTTCCCTCACCTGATGACAGTCAAATGACACCAGTTGGAAACGGTGTGCTTATGTGACTGTGAGCAACGTCCGGATCAAGTTCACTGATGTCCTTCCCACTCACTGTCCAGCTTCTTTCTTGTTTTTTAATTTTTTCAATGAAGGGGCAATTTAGCATGGCCAATCCACCTTTCCTGGGTTGTGGGGGAGGGGCCCACGCAGACACAGGAAGAATGCGCAAACTCCACACAGGCAGTTACCTGGGGCCAGGATTGAACCTGGGTACTCGACGCCGTGAGGCAGCAGTGTAATCCAGCCTCTTTCAATAACCACACAAGGAAGGTCTGGAGGAACATATTTGGTCAAGCTGTTTCTCGGGGTTGGGGAAGAAATAATGACATTTTGTGCTCAAGAAAATCAATGCACTGACCTTTGAATCTTGGAAGTGCATAGACCAACAGCCCAGATCAAGCTACTATCAAAAATGAATGTTTGTTGATATTTAACTTTTATTTTCTATTTTACATGGGATTAGTGGAAAAATAAATTAAAACCTGTTTTTGTGCACCTGCAGCAGGTGGGTGTCTTGGTGCCAGTCCTCTGATGTCTCCTATTTGGTTCCTTGAGGAGCTAATTTACACAAAAATAGGTGGGAAGGCAAATGAGGAGGATGACAATCTACAGGGGGATATAGATAGGTTAAGTGAGTGAGCAAAATCTTGGCAGATGGAATATAATGTAGGAAAATGTGAAGTTATGCACTTTCGGAGGAAGACTAAAGGAACTGAATATTATTTAAATTGAGAAAGATGCAGCACAGAGGGATTCCTTATGTATAAATCACAAAGGACTAGCATGCAAGTTCAGCAGGTAATGAGGAAGGCAAATTGAATGTTTCCCTTCATTTCAAAGGGAATGGAGTATAAAAATAGGGGTGTCTTGCTAAAACTATGCAAAGCACTAGTTAAACCACACCTGGAATACTGTGAACAGTTTTGGTCCCCTTATCAAATGAAAGATAGAGTGGTGTTGGATGCAGTCCAGAGAAGGTTCACTGGGTTGGTCCCAGCTATGGATATGAGGAGAGATTGAGTCGAATGAATAAGAGGCGATCTTATTGAGACATATAGGATTTTCAGGGGCTTGACAAGAGTAAGTGCTGAGTGGATATTTCCTCTTGTGGGAGAGTCTAAGACCAGAGGGCACAGGGCATAATCTCAGAATAAGGAGTCACCCTTTTAAGACAGAGATAAGGAGGAATTTCCTCTGAGGGTAGCGAATCTGTGGAATTCTTTACCGCAGAGGGCTGTAGAGGCTAGGTGGTTAAGTATGTTCAAGGCTGCAATAATCAGTAAGGGAATCTAGAGTTGTGCGGATAAGATGGGAAAAAGGAGTTGAGGATTATATCAGTTCAGTCGTGATCTCACTGAATCGCGGAGCAGACTCGATGGGCCGTATGGCCTACTTCTGTTCCTATGTCATATGGTCACATGTGGATCTATAATTTTAATATTGGAGTAACGGATAGCTGATATTGTTTAATCCAAACTGTGCTGGTGCTAAAGGACCTTTTGGAGTGCATGGAAAAGGGTTCTGGCTGACTTTTAAAAATTCAGTAAGAAGTCTTAACACCAGGTTAAAGTCCAACAGGTTTGTTTCGAATCACTAGCTTTCGGAGCACAGCTCCTTCCTCAGGTGAATGAATTTTAAAATTCATTCATGGGGTGTGGGCATCACTGGAATGTCCAACATTTGCCCATCTCTAATCGCCCTTGAACTGGAGTGGCTCACCGCACCTATTTGCAGGACATTTAAGGGTCAACCACATTGCTGTGGGTCTGGAGTCACATGCAGCCCAGAGCAGTAAGGATTGCAGATTTCCTTCTCCAAAGGCCGTTAGTGAACCAGATAAGTTTTTACTACAATCGGCAATGGTTTCATGGTCATCATTAGACATTTAATTCCAGATTTTTAAAACATCTAATTCAAATTTCAAACATGACACGAACCTGGGTACCTAGAGCATTACCTTAGCTCTCAGGATTACTAGTCCAGTGACAATACCACTGCGGCCACCTCAACTGTAACTGTATCCTCCACAGGGAAGTACTTCACCCCCAAGGTTGGGACCTTTCTCTGTCAGCAGTCAAACTTGGTAACTTTGCACATGAGTAGATACAACTGCAACTTTCATTTCTGCACTGGAGCCAGAATATCACCTGAGTGCTTCCACAATCTGTTGGTAATTTGAAGTAATTTGCATGAGGGCGGCGCAATGACATGTCACCTCTTGGATATGAAGCCTCAGCACAGCATGCAATCTAATAAAATAATTTACATTGCTTGAACAGTGACCAATGAGTAAGGGGAACATTGGAAGAAAGTCTGCTGGAGCTGGTATTGTTGATCCCTCTCACACTCGCCAGTAAGGGATTTATTTCCCAGTGTCCTTGTGGAGTTTGCACATTCGCCATGTGTCTGCGTGGGTTTCACCCCCACAACCCAAAGATGTGCTGGTTAGGTGGATTGGCCACGCTAAATTGCCCCTTAAGTGGAAAAAAAAAATTGGATACTCTTTTTTTAAAAAAAATTTAAAAAAAAATTTTTAAAGGATGCATTTCCTGTGCCTCTTAATGTAGGCTTGGGTCTACAACTAAGTAATCCACTCAACCTCTGCACGAAGAGGAATCATTAGGAACATGAAAAGTTGCAAGAGGAAATCTACACTTTCCCTGTGTTTCCCTTTTCAAGGGCAGTAGGGATGGGGCTAAATGCTGGCCAAGCCAATGACACCTTCATCCTGTGAAATAACTTTTAAAAAAGCAAACTTTACTTGTTTTGTGACTTAAATCATTGTTTGCTGACTATCTCTCACTCTGCTTTACAGATGCAATGACAAGGCACCTAGCAGTAGAATGGGGACCTGACAACATTCGCATTAATAGTTTGGCACCAGGCCCCATATCTGGGACTGAGGGATTTCGGAAATTGGGTAAGGGTCTTCAAGGAAGTGGCTGCGGAGATAGTGGATCCATTAGTTATAATATTCCAAAATTCCCTGGATGTGGCAAAGATTCTAGTGGATTGGAAAAATGCTAATGTAATATACCCTTATTCAAAAAGGAAAGGAGGCAGAAAGTAGGAAACTATAGATCAGTTAGTTTAACATGTCATTGGAAAATTGTTAGAATCCATTATTAAGGAAGTAATAGGACATTTGGTAAGTCAAAACATAATCCAGCAAAGTCAACATGGTTTTATGAATAGTTTTATGAAGGGTAAATCCGTTTGACTAATTTGCTAGAGGTTTTTGAAGATTTAACAAGCCAAGTGGATAATGGAAATCCTGGAGATGTAGTATATCTGGACTTCCAGGAGGCATTTGATAAGATACTGCACAAAAGGTGAAGACCAAGGTAAGATCACATCGGGTCAGGGGTAATTTATTCCCTTGGATAGAAGACTGGCTAACCGACAAAAGGCAGAGTGTTGTAATAAATTAATCTTTTTCGGGTTGGTAAGATTTAACTAGTGGGGTGCCACAGGATTTGGTCCTTGGGTCCCAACTATTTACAATATATATTAATGACTTGGATTCAGGGATAGAAGGTACTATAGCCAAATTTGCAGATGACACTAAAATAGGTGGGATAATAAATTGCAATGAGGAAATAAGAAATGTACAAATAGATGCAGATAGCTTAGGTGTGTGGGCCAAAATTTGGCAGATGGAGTTTAATGTGGATAAGTGTGAATTTATCCATTTTGGTCAGAAAAATGAAAAGGCAACTTATTACCTATATGGAGATAAACTTCAAAGTGTTTTCATGCAGAGTGATCTGGGTGTCCTCGTGCCTGAATCACAGAAAACTAGCAGTGCAGGTACAGCAAGTAATAAGGACGGCAAATTGAATTTTGGCCTTATAGCTAAGGAATAGAGTGTAAAAGTAGATAAGTGTTGGTGAGACCGCACCGGAGTACCGTATACAGTTTTGGTCCCCTTATTTGAGGAGGGATGTGGTTGCACTGGAGGCAATTCAGAGGATGTTCTCTAGATTGATACCAGATATGAGGGGTTTGTCTTATGAAGAGAGATTGAGCAGTTGAGGTCTCTACTCTCTAGCATTTAGAAGAATGAGAGGGGAGATCGAATTGAGATATAGAAGACAAAAGGTATTGACAAAGTAGACGTAGAGCGGATGCTTCCTCTTGTGGGACAATCTAGAAGGAGAGGTTACAGTAATTAGGATAACGGGTAGCATATTTAAAACTGACTTGAGGAGAAATTACTTCCCTGAAAGGGTCGTGAATCTGTGGAATTCACTGCTCCAGAGTGTGGTGGATGCTGGGACATTGAGTAAATTTGAGAAGTTAGACAGATTTTTAACTAGTAATGGGTTGAGGGATTATGGAGAATAGGCAGAAAAGTGGAGTTGAAGCCAAAATAGGATCGCCATGATCATATTGAATGGTGGAGCAGGCTCAATGGGCTGAATTGCCTACTCCTGCTCCTAGTTCTTATATTCTTATGCTGAGGCTGGTGCTCTAATAATTGGCCTATAAATGTTGACAATGTATTGTAAAACAGGAAAATAATGTATGCACGCTTGATTTATATTCCTAATCCTTATTTTGTCTCTTCCCCTACCAGGTGGTTTGACAAAGGCTATGGTTGACCACGAAAAATTGATTCCACTGCAACGAGTAGGGACAAAGTTAGAAATAGCCCACGGTGTACTGTACCTTGTGAGCCCAGCAGCATCGTATGTGACTGGCACGTCACTTATAATTGACGGAGGAAATTGGCTTACAGGAGTCAATAACATGCCAGCAATGCAGGCACTCATGCAGAAATCAGCTAGGCTGTAAACTTGGGTTGGGTGGTGAAGGGTTTCAATAAATGTAAAATACTGTATACCTGTCAGTGTACGCATATATGTACACCATCCCACTGCTGAGAGGATGGACAGGGGCCCTGAGCCAGTCTTGCCCCTCCTCACTCTTCAGCCACCTGCCAATTTGGTGCCTGACAGTACTCTGGGATGGCTTTGTCTAGGTTTTCCCCAGGATCATCCGTTCAACACTCTGCAAACAATGGTGACTCATGGCCAACATCATCATACATCAATCACCTGAGGCATCCTGTGTGTTTCTAACTCTGGTCAGCCAATAACATAGAACATACAGTGCAGAAGGAGGCCGTATTTCTTCATGTGGGCTCTGCAGTATTTTCTGAATTTTTTTAGTGTTGAGTGTCTAAAATGTTTGCTAGTATATCAAAGTGCTGCCAGTGCTTTCTAATTGGTTATTGTCTGTTCTCTCACCAATCTCATTCGCAAATTATACAGATGTGCTGCCACATCTATCCTCCTCCTGGCTGAAACCCAACGTTCAACAAAATCAAGGCCCAATGCCAGATTTGAGAAATCATGGTCCTAACTGTGGGTAGTTGGTAATATAGTTGCTCTTGAGTCAAAGTTGTGGATTTGAGCTCCATTTTAAAACTTTAACACATAATCCAGCCTATATATAGTGCAGTTCTGTGGATGAGATATTAAACTGAGGTTACATGTGCCAATGCAACTGGATGTTAAATTCCCACAGCACTATATAAAGACAAGCTGCAGGTTCTGCTCCGTGAAAAACAGGTTATCTGGCTATTCACCTTGCTTTTATTTGATTATCCTTTTGTGAAGCGCCTTGGGGTATTTTTCTATATTAAAGGTGCTATATAAATGCAAGTTGGTTGTGGAAGCTTTACAACAGTGCACTTCAGAATCATTCCCTTGGTTGTAAACAACTTTGAGATTTGCCAAGGATGTGATAAAATGAGAAAAATAGAATAGAAGTATTTTCCAAGTCACCAGAGATTCTATGCTGCCCAACCATGCTAGAGGGAGGAAGAGACGACCAGCTTGTTTGTGTGTTGTATCGGTTTGTAAGAAGGTAGAAAATATAAAAATACTGCCGAGTCTGGAAATCTGAAATCAAAATAGAAAATGCTGGAAATACATGGATTGGGCAGCATCTGTGGGGCAAAAGAAAGTTCATGCTGAAGTTCGATAACTTTAAGTCATAACTGTAACAAGTTGGATATGTAGTAGGTTTTAAACTTATACAGAGGCAGGAAAAGATGATGGTGGGGGGAAAAGAACAAAAGGGAAGATCTGTGATGGGATGGAAGGCAGGAGGCATGATGGTGCAAGAAACAAGTAAGCCAATTGGGAGCTGAACCCAGTGATCTGGGGAAAGTACAGACAGCAGTTAATGAGAAATATTCATTGTTAACTTCCTTCCATGCTGGCTCAACAATGAGCTCGATTGATCTCTGCAGCTGACTGAATTGAAAAGTGCATTTTTACTCTCAACTAAGACAATAAAAGAGGGGAGGTGAAGAAAAAGCAACAGAAATTCTGGAAATCTAACATCAAAATTGAAATGCACAGTGGTCGGACAATGCCTGAAGGAGGGAAACAATTTGTTTTGCAGCAAAAGTGGTCGTGGAAGCAAAATAACCTCTTTATCGAACATTAAAACATTACAGTAGAATTGGTAGGCACATAGTACAAATGTATAACTGCTTTGACAAAGATGCAAATAGTAATTTTTGAATAGATTTAAGATGCAGGAATGAGATGTAGGGTACTGTAAACATTTGCAGTCAGGCAAACAAAGCGCGAGTCAAAAGCGCCTCAAATAAAAGGGAATATGATGGAATGTGGAATCTAACACAAAGGGCAGCATGGTGGTGCAGACGGGCTGGTTTAGCACACAGCTAAATCGCTGGCTTTGAAAGCAGACCAAGGCAGGCCAGCAGCACGGTTCAATTCCCGTACCAGCCTCCCTGAACAGGCGCCGGAATGTGGCGACTAGGGGCTTTTCACAGTAACTTCATTGAAGCCTACTTGTGACAATAAGCAATTTTCATTCATTCATTCATTTCAGTGGTTAGCTCTGCTGTCTCACGGCGCCAAGGTCCCAGGTTCGATCCCGGCTCTGGGTCACTGTCCGTGTGGAGTTTGCACATTCTCCCCGTGTTTGCATGGGTTTCGCCCCCACAACCCAAAAGATGTGCAGGGTAGGTGGATTGGCCATGCTAAATTGCCCCTTAATTGGAAAAAATAATTGGGTACTCTAAATTTATTTTTTTTAAAGAATCTAACACAAAAATCAGAGACTATTGAGATTTGAAATTTTTGATGCGCATGCTGGAGAACTGTAAAACATCCAAGCCAAATACATTGACACAAGGGGTGGAATTCTCCCAACTCACCCGTGGCAGGTTTGGTGCTGAGCAGGCAGCCAATCTGGCAAGAATCAAAATGTTGTAAACTCACCGGCGTAAAATCATGTTGCAATTCTCCCAATGGTGGTTTAAATGATGGGTCTCTCGTCCCGGTGGCAGGTGGTACAAATGCCATTAGCATCCCATGAATGCTCATTAAAGCAGTGACCTGCTGGAATCCCCTCAGTCTTGTGTCACACCACTTGATAAAGGTTGACATGCACCAGACAGCTCTCAGTTCACCAGAGACTTTGAGGTGAATGCAACATGCAAAGCCTACCTGTTGTAGTGCTGCGTTGCTCCCCTTATGCACTGCACATCAGTCTGCCAGAGCAGACCAGTTCCTGTCCTCCATCTCCATGCCAAGCTAGTCTTCATGGACAGCACCATGCTGCTGGACACATGGACCCTCCTGTGTCACCAACTCCGATCAGTACTGCGGCTGGGGGTGGGAAGTACTGTGGTTTCTTTTCCCCAGTTCTGCGCACTGTGCTGCAGGACTCATGCAGGCTCAGTAACAAAGCTCTGAGGTTTGACCTGGGGTGGGTTGCGAGGTGAGCGCAGGGGTTGGGAATGGGCAGATGGAGACAATGTACAAGGAGGGGCTGGGGGAAGGGCAAACATTTAAGGGGCAACGTGGCAGGAGGGCTATGCAATGCTTGGGGAAGGGTATACAACAGCGGTAAAGGTACACAACAGCAGGCAGAGGGGCAAGGAGATAGATGAAGAGGACAAACAATGGAAGGTGGAGAAGTTGGACCCTGACAAGGCTGCATGACGTGGACAGCCAAAAGGGTCAAAGAGATAGTACATATATTACTGGAAGGGGATGAATGCAGATGGCAGATTCTGGTGTGTGTGTTACTGTGGCTCATTGGGGATCGTTAACACAAACATTAAACAGGTTGGGGCTGCAATGCTAAGTGAAGGTCACTTGTACAAAGCCCTCATTCGAAATGGGAAATATGTCAAGGCACCCGTTTAATTTCAAGGCTGGCAGACAGCAGAGAGAGAGAAAGTGCAGATATTCCTGCTGCAAAATGGAAAGGAGTCATAGATGATAGGGAGTTCAGGGGCTGTGTCTAGCTCAGTCTGAAGTCAGTGAAAGGAGACAGTGCAGTGCAGTATTGTCACTGGGCTGGTGACCCAGGGTAATATTCTGGGGACCAGGGTTCAAACTCTGCCACGGCAGGTGGTGGAAATTGAATCCAATAAATATCTGGAATTTAAAGTTTAATGATGACCATGAAACCATTGTCGAAAAAACCCAGCTAGTTCACAAATGTCCTTTAGAGAAGGAAATCTGCCGTCCTTACCTCGTCTGGCCTACATGTGACTCCAGATCCACAGCAATCTGATTGCTTCTTAAATGCCCCTTGACATAGACTAGCAAGCCAATCAGTTGTATCTAACTGCAACAAAGTCAATAAAAAGGAACAAGACCTGATGGAGCACCCGGCAGCGACCTGGAAATGACAATGGCAAATGCTCCCATGTCAACCCTGCAAAGTCCTTCTTACTACATCTGGGGCCTTTTACCAAAATTGGGAGAGCTATCTCACAGACTAGTCAAGCAACAGCATGGCATGGTCATACTCGCTGAATCATACCTTACAGATAATGTCCCAGACATCACTATCACAATCAGAGGTGGCTGCATGCTATGCAGTCAGGAGGGAGTTGCCCTAGAAATTCACAACATTCACTTTGGACCCCATGAAGTCTCATGGTCCAGGTCAAATATGGGCGAGGAAACCTGCTGATCACATTCTGTCCATCCTCAGCTGATGAATCAGTCCTCCTTCATGTTGAACACCACTTGGAGGAAGCACTGAGGGTGACAAGGACACAGAATGTACTCTGGGTGGGGGACTTGGATGTCCATCACCAAGTGTGGCTCGGTAGCACCACTATTGACCGTGTTGGCTGAGTCCTAAAGGACATAACTTCTAGACTTGGGACTGTGCCAGGTGGTGAGGGAACCAATAAAAGGGAAAAACATACTAGTCCTCATTCTCACCAACCTGCCTGCCGCAGATGCAACTGTCCATGACAGTATTGGTGGAGTGACCACCGCACAGCCTCTGTGGAGATGAAGTCACATCTTCACATTGAGGATCGTGCTGTGTGGCACCACCATCATGTTAAATGGGATAGATTCAGAACAGATCTAACTATTCAAGACTGGGCCTCCATGAGGCACTGTGGGCCATCAGCAGCAGCAGAATTGTACTCGGCCACAATTTGTAACCTCATGGTCCAGCATATCCCTTGACCACGAGGGGATCAACCCTGGTTCAATGAAGATTGTAGGGGGGCATGCCAGGACCAGCACCAGGCATACCAAAAAATTAGACGTCAACCTAGTGAAGCTACATCACAGGGCTCCTTGCATGCCAAATAACGTAAGCAGCAAGTGATAGACAATCGTGAATAGTGGTGGACAATTAAACAACTCACTGGAGGGGGAGGCTTCAAAAATATCCCCATCCTCAATGATGGAGGAGCGCAGCACATCAGTGCGAAAGACAAGGCTGAAGAATTTGCAATAATCTTCACTAGAAGTCCCAAATGGATAATCCATCTCGGTCTCCTCGAGAAGTCCTCAGCATCATAGATACCAGTCTTCAGCCAATTTGATTCACCCCACATTACATCAAGAAATGGCTGAAGGCACTGGATACTGCAAAGGCTGTAGGCCCTGACAATATTCTGGCAATAGTACTGAAGACTGGTGCTCCAGAATTTGCCGTACCACTAGCCAAGCTGTTCCAGTACAGCTACAAAACTGGCATTTACCCGGCAATGTGGAAAATATTCCAGGTATGTCCTTTACACAAAAAGCAGGACAAATCCACCCAGCCACTTACCACCCTTTCAGTCTATTCTCAATTATCGGTAACGTGATGGAAGGGATTATCAACAGTGCTATCAAGAGGCACTTACTTAGGAATAACCTGCTCATTGATGCTCAGTTTGGGTTCTGTCAGGGTCACTCAGCTCCTGACCTCATTACAGTCTTTGTTCAAACAGGGACAAAAGAGTTGAACTCCAGAGGTGAGGTGAGAGTGACTGCCCTTGACATTAAGGCAGCATTGTTCCACTGATTGAAATCAGTGGAATTTGCAATAGGGAGGAAGAACGAAGTGGAGAAATTTACCACCCTAGACTTCTCCAACCAAGATTCAGAAACCTAGAGTGGAATTCTCCCATTTTGAGGCTAAGTGCGGTGGTGGGTGGCCCCGGCGGCACCTGTCCCGCTGTCCAGAATGGCAGAATCCCGTGCCAGATTCAGTACTCAGAACTTCATACTTATGCACAGGCGAGTTCCTCTCTGACTCTCCATCAGCTGATTTGTCAGGATCATGATTGCGGATAAACCATTAACATTCAGCAAAGTGCTCACCTCACCTATTTTTGTCTGCCTCATATAAGAGGACTTTGTCATCAGATTGGAGGGAATACGGAAACCTTCTATCTTACAAGAAAAAAGTTTGGAACCTCATGATGAGAAGCCAATGGGACAGGTGTTGCATCTTCAGTTGCAGGGCAAGTGTCTGGTGAAAACATAACGGGATGATAGAAGGCTTAAGAAGAGAGTTCTGGGGGGGAAAAACTTCACAAAATAAAACCTGGACCGAAGGACAGACCAAAGCAAACGGAATGGTAGGTGAGGACCAAAAGGACTCAATTGTTATGAAAGGAGGAGACAATATAATGAGAAATGGGAGTCTCACTCTCACAAGTTAAGTCAATGGATGATGAAGACTATCATTGCGGAACTAGTGAACATAACCAATACTCAAAATCAATCACAACTGAGATAATCAAAACATTTCTTCCAGCCTACTCGGCCATGTCAATGCCAGGAAGCTTTTTCAACCCGTACCATAGCTTCCAGAGAAATTTGTGTTATCCCACTCCCGGTCGGGAAAGGGCTGCTGCCAGTATAGCTCTTCCAACTCAACCACTGAAAGAATGAACACAGCTGATGAAAGTGAAATATACCCCTTATTTCAACCAACAAAAAGAAGAGGGGTGAGTGTGCTTTCTCCAGCCCAGCCAATGAAAGGGAATAACAGCTTCTCTCCATACTAGTTAAACCCATGATAGAGATCCTCCTCAAAAAAACAATGAGAGGGAAATAAAGCAAAACTCTGAACACCGGACATCTGAATTAAAAACATGAAATACTGGAAATACTCGGCAGGTCTGGCAGCTTCTGTGGAGAGAGGAACAGAATTAACGGTTCATTTCATGGACCTCCTGAAACGGATGTGCGTATCACCCGTGAGGATAACATGCCAGGAGATCTCAGAGATGCCGTAATTGTGACCATTTTCAAGAACGGTGACATGTCCGGCTGCAGTAACCTCAGAGGAATTTCCCTGCTGTTGGCCACAGGGAAGGTCATTGCAAGAATCCTCCTTAATTGTCTTCTCCCTCTGCCTGAAGAACTCCTCCCAGAGGTCCATTGCAGATTCCGCCCACCAAGGGGCACAACAGACATGATCCTCACACACAGCAACGACATGAGAAATGCAGGGAACTGCACCAAATTTTGTACATGGCATCCACCACTTGCAGGCCAGATCCAAGGTTGTACCATCGCAGACGATGCTTGCGCCTGTGCAGACTCGGAGGCTGCGCTCCAAGCCATCGTCAACATCTTCACCGAGGTGTATGAGTGCATGGACCTTACACTAAACAACCTGCCCTCACTGCACAACACTGCCTCCTGGTTATCAAAATCCACGATGAGGCCTTGGACAACATGGACCACTTTTCATACCTTGGGAACCTACTGTCAACAAGGGCAGACATCAACAATGAGATTCAACATTGCTTTCAGTTTGCTAGCACAGCATCTGTTTGCCTGAGAAAGAGAGTGTTTGAAACCCTGGACCTGAGACCCGGCACCAAGCTCATGGTCTACAGAGCAGTAATGACACCCACCCTCTTATATAGCTCAGAGACATGGACTATGTACAGAAGGCATCTCAAAACCCTGGAGGAATACCACTAGCATTGCCACCGCAAGATCCTGCAAATCCAGTAGCAGGATATGTGCACCAACGTCAGTATTCTCGCCCAGGCCGATATCCCCAGGATTGAAACATTTACCATGCTTAATCAGCTCTCCTGGCGGGCCACATCACTTGCATGCCTGGCACGAGACTCCCGAAACAAGTACTCTACTTGCCGCTTTGACATGGCAAGTGAGCCCCAGGAAGGCAGAGGAAACACTTCAAGGACACCCTTAAAGCCTCCTTGAAAAAGTGCAACATCCCCACTGACACCTGGGAATCCCTGGCCCAAGACCGCCCAAAGCGGAGGAAAACCATCTGGGAAAGAGCTGTACACTTCGAGTCTCATAGAATTTACAGTGCAGAAGGAGGCCGTTCGGCCCATCAAAACTGCATCGGTCCTTGAAAAGAGCACCCAACCTAAGCCCACGCCTCCATCCTATCCCCGTAACCCAGCAACCCCACCTAATCTTTTTTGGACAGTACTGGTCAATTTAGCATGGCCAATCCACCTAACCTGCACATCTTTGGTCTGGGGGAGGAAACCGGAGCACCCAGAGGAAGCCCACGCAGACATGGGGAGAAAGTGCAAACTGCACAGTCACCCGAGGCGGGAATTAAACCCGGGTCCCTGGCGCTGTGAGGCAGCAGTGCTAACCACTGTGCCACCATGCCGCAATGAGACAAAGGAACACGTGGCAACCCGGGCACCCCATCCACTTGCTCCTTCAACCAGCGCCTGCCCCACTGGTGGCAGAGACTTTAGGAGCTGCATTGGGCACCTGAGAACTCAATTTTAGTCATCCTCAACTCCGAGGGTCTGGCTGAGAAGGACCTCTTGAAATGTTTCTCTCTCCACAAATCGAGAGGGAAAGCTGGGCCCGCGGAGGGGGTGGACTGCGCCTCTACCTCACTAAACCAATGAGAGGAACGGGTCAGCATTTAACCAATAAGAGCAGGAGCGGCAGCTTATATCCGAGAGCTGTTTCTGACCGCCACATGACACTCTGCGGTACCATGGCACATTTCAAGGTGAATATTCAACCACATTTTAATGCCGTTCATTCATTTTTTCGGCCCTAAGATCCAGGATGGCGAAACCTTCAACCGATGCAGCAAGTGGCGGGACCGCTGTAAAGAAACTTTAGAGGGAGCTTTTATTTTCCCAGTCAGCGGAATTCGCATCGTTATTAGTCTGGTCAGCAGCTTCAGTTTGAAATGAAGATCTGGCTGATTGGGCCCTTGAAATCCTCAGCCCTCCGAGCCCATGTGTTGTGGGGATATTGGTTGTCTGGAGGTTGGTCTCCAGGCCCGGTGTCAAAAGTTGAACTAATCCTCATCTTTTCTCACATTCCGCTGTCGGTAATTCACCTGGAGATTCGGGTAAGGAACGATCTAGGGATGGGCTCTTTTGAAGGCGCCGAGACCTTTAACTTTGTGAGGGAGGGGAATAACAGCCATACACGTGCTGCGGCCGAGCATGCTCAGTTAGGGGGTTGATGTGCCGGCAGCTGGGCATGCTCAGTTAGGGGGGGGGGGTTGAGGTGCCGGCAGCCGGGCATGCTCAGTTAGGGGGGTTGAGGTGCCGGCAGCCGGGCATGCTCAGTTAGGGGTTGAGTTGCCAGTAGCCGGACATGCTCCATTAGGGGTTGAGGTGCTGGCAGCCGGACATGCTCAGTTAGCGGTTGAGGTGCCGGCAGCCGGGCATGCTCAGTTAGGGGGGTTGAGGTGCCGGCAGCCGGGCATGCTCAGTTAGGCGTTGAGGTGCCGGCAGCCGGGTGGTTGCTATGTAGCGTCTCTAGGGCGGCGCGGGCGCGATGGAAGGGTGATAACGTCATCGCTGCTGATCCGAGTCATGGCGGCGCCGAGCGGCCAAGGGATAGAGTGAGGGAGCCCGGGGAGAGGGAGTCCGAAATACCGGGGCCCGAGTGAGAGAAGCTGGGAGAAAGGGGACGGGGATGAAGCGGATCGACTCCCCGTGATCGGGGAGCCGCCAGCAGTCGCTCATGGAGCCTGCCCCGGGGCCGGAGGGGGCCGGGTGCCCGGGGCTGGAGCTACAGCCCCCGGGGCCGGAGGGGGGCGGGAGCCCGGGGCTGGGGCTACAGCCCCTGGGGCCGGAGGGGGCCGGGAGCCTGGGGTTTGAGTCGGGGGAGTGCGACCGGCTGCGGGTGGTGTTCGACATGTTTGATGTGGCCGGGGAAGGACTGATCCGGCTGGAGGATTTCTGCCAGATCGCCAGCAGCTATGGAGCGGAGCAGGTAAGAGAGCGGCGCAGGACGGGTCACCCTTGCTCACCTTCCAATGTTTCGGTCCGGTGTTGGTTTTGCGAAATGAGGGATTGCTGTTCAGGAACCCTGTGTGTGGATTAATGGTCCCTGGGCCGGTGGCCGGTCCCATGGTGGTGACTGGGCTGGGTTTTAAATTTGGTCTCGGTGTAAATACTAAACTGAAATGCACTCCTTTTTAGAAAATGCATTCGACGCAACTTGGTGTCTTTAATGCTCACCAAAGGGGTCCAACCAGATCTACAGCCTCCCAGTTTACATGGTTAAGGATCATTCATTCAGTGCAGTTTATTAAGTTATTGCGCTAGTCTTGCTGCCTGTGAAATGAAAACGTTTAGTGTATGATTTATTAATGAACCATCTATTAGAGTGTGCGATGATGATAACGGAGTCGTGGTGCTTTTCATCTTCTGATTTTGTGCACACTGCCTGCATCTGTGCTGAATGACGGCCTTCGTTTCAATGTAGGTCAGAGCATAATGTGTTGGATGGTACGGGGAGAGAGAGAAAAGTTGCTGTCCTTGTATCCTCCAACTGGAGAGGGGATAATTTCAATGAGACTGAACTAATTCAACAAGGGAATGGTAAATCACACAACCAGAGAACTCGGTGCACTAGGTTAGAAAGAACTGAAACACGTTGTCTTTATAGCCTCCATTGATTACGTCAGTGTAATTTTGTGTTCGATAAAACCGTTTGTTGGGAATTTGCCTTTTGGTTTTTTTCCTCTAGCTTTTACCTTGTTACACAAGACATCAAGCCACATTCTTCCACCCGGGGATAGGGTGCTATTTCCAAGGGCTGGTGGAGACCTGATGGGCCGAATGGCTCCCTGCACTGTAAATTCTACGACGCTGAGCCCAAGGAACTTTGCAGGACATGCAAAATCTCCTGTTTATGTATAAATTCTTGGTGTTGGTTGAATTATCTTGAGGCTTGTTTTCGAAGAGCGCCAAAGATAGTCTCCCTGACTTAGACTTAAACTTGCCAGTAGGGGTCTGTGCTCCCTGAGAAAAGTGTCAGTCACCTGGCATGGATATGGTGGTGAACCTTGCAGTTGAAACTGCTAAGCACATTCCTTGAAACTGCAGTCTTGAGGTACTAACTTCTAATTCTGCTGCACTTTGCCTTGACGTATTGAAGCCGTGCATCACTGTGTTACTGAGCTGCCACACTGTTATGGGTGGATCAAGCATTTTTGAAAGCAAGTAGTTGTCTTCCAGTCCCATGTAAGGTATGTTGGTAGAGTTTGGACAAATTGAGAAAGGTGGAGTTCTCATTTCTGTCTTTTAAATGCATTTTTCTTAGCACCAGTCTATATTCAAACTCTCAGGGACAGACATAATTAGGCAAACCTGGCCCCAAGAATAGCATTCCATAGGGATACACCATGCGCCAGTTTGGACTGTGATATCATCCTCCAAAGTATGCACACTCCATCACCTTCCAATCTTGTAAATTCCAAGCTAGCTTTAAAGCTGGGCAGGCTTCCTGATTTTAACCGTGTGTTTTTTTTTAATAAAAAAAGGCTAACTGGCAAGCTCCCCTTTGTCTCTTTGAAGATGTTTACTTTCCTTTTTAGCAGCAGCTTGTTAATCACCAAAGAAGATCCTTTGTTGCCAAATTCTAGTTGATTGAGTCTCCCTGGATTAAAAATGCAGGCTTGTAAACTGAAGAGTAGGAAAAACCTTTGGAAATATGTCGTGTCCAAATGGGTGCTTCATGTGTGCATTCCTGTAGTATGTAAACTGATTGTCCAAGACCGTTCTTAAATCCTATAAATGGAGTTAAGGAAACTTGTAAAGTACATTTTAAGGTAATCCTACGTTCTAGATAAAAACACATCCTTGGAATATTTCCAGCAAAACTGTAAAGTTCAGTATGATATTAAAAACTTTAGTGACATCTGAGAACTAGATTGTGACTGAATGCTTTTGTTGCTGTTGGCTTGCTTCAATATAGCCTTGTCATTCTGAAAATACTGCAGATGCTGGAAATCGGAAATAAAAATAGAAAATGCTGGATAAACTCAGCTGTTCTGTAGAAGGGTCAATGGACTTGAAGCGTTAACCGTGTTTCCCTCTGCACATGCTGCCAGGCCTGCTGAGCTTATCCAGCATTTTCTGTTTCCTTTTCATTCTGAAAGGTACTACTCGAACAAATGCTTCATACTTGGGTTTTTATAAATCTTTACTTTTTTCTTTATTTGATGACATGGGGTGGAGGTGGTTACAGAGAGGGCCAAGATCTTGGCATGTTTTGAACATGAGGATGAGAATTTTATGATCAAGGCGTTTGGTGGATAGGGAGAGTGTCGGTGAGCACAGGAATGTTGGGTGAACAGAATGCAACTTGATCTGAGTTAAGATACAGGCATCAGTCTTGGATGATCTCCAGTTTGATTGGTAGAAGATGAGGCCAGCCAGCAGATCATTCGAATAGTCAAGTCTGTAGGTAACAGTGAAGATTTCAGCAGCACTTGGGCTGAAGCAGGTGCAAAAATGTGTGACTTGATGGATGGAATATGTAATGCGAAGTTTAAGTTTGGGGTCAAATAGGACACCCAAGGTTCAGAACAGTCTGGAGTATTGGCCATGTCAAAGGCTGCTAACTGGTTGAGAAGAATGAAGGATAGTGCATCTTGGCCGAACTAGAGGGTGGTCATTATTGACTATGGTTTGGGCTGTGTATACCATGGCAAGGATAGAAACCCAACTGAAAAGGTTCAAACGTAGTTACAGAGAATATAAATCACATTTAGGAGGCAACATGTTGAAGGATTTATTCCTTTTAAAAAATTATTTCTTATAACAAATGTTTTTGGCATTTAACAATCTCCCAATTGATTTACTTTAATAATTTATCTTGGATGTATCCTTTGTAAGCATGTAGGAATTTGGAGGACGCGGAGGAAGTGACTTCCTCCAAGCTTGCCCCACCCATAGGCAAATACACTGAATGCCTGACTTTGGTAAGTTGTACAATGTTTAATTCTCAGAATAGGCTGCAACAGTCTTTGCGGTAGACATTCTCTAGCTATGGCAGCATTCTGACTGGGTTGGTGTATCTTTCATGCAAAATGAATGCATTCTGCAGTAGGAACATCATCAGGACAGAGTTGTGTAGGGCCCAACGAAACCGGTTTTCATTGTTACAAAGCACTTTTGAAATAGAAACCTTTCCAATAGTGA
Source organism: Scyliorhinus torazame (assembly GCF_047496885.1). NCBI lineage: Eukaryota > Metazoa > Chordata > Chondrichthyes > Carcharhiniformes > Scyliorhinidae > Scyliorhinus > Scyliorhinus torazame. Next base: position 155,955,229 of record NC_092723.1, on the reverse strand, counting down.
CAACAAGGAATGGCCTTTGCTACTTCAGTCCAAGCTGTGCAAACTTGAGAGCCTGAATCTGTCTGCAAGAGTTGGCATTTGTGTGAAAAGAGTACCGAAGATAAAAGGTTGGGTGAACCAAGCAGCTGGTGAGATGATGTACATACAGTATGTCTCCCCCATCTGGCAACCCCAGTCAACATTTGCATCACCAAACTAATGTGCTTTACTCGATTCAACAGTACTGGTTTTTTTATTTGAAATTGTTGAATGCCCCAATCTGATCCCAAGAAGACCAATTCATAAAATTACTGAAAAGCTTTTAACTTCTCACTATGTAAATACTTATCTCACTGAGTTGTTAACTGATATCATAAACTGAATGACTGGCTGTTGGTCATGTTAGACTTGTGACATAGCTTCACAGGATTAGTTAACACCGAAAGGAGCTGCTGCCATTGTGGCAGCTGTGAAAAGATTTTGGTGGCAGGGCTAGTTGCTATCTGAAATTCCTTGACTGCAGACTTGAGCAACATTAACTTTTATTGTTTTTTGCTACCTTAATTCTAAAATGATATGTATATTTTTGTTTTAGTGATTCAATTAAGGGGCAATTTTAGTTTGGCCAATCCACTTACCCTGCACATCTTTGGGTTGTGTGGGTGAGACCCAAGCAGACATGGGGAGAATGTGCAAACTCCACACGGGCAGTGACCCGGGGCTGGGATTGAACCCAGGTCCTCGGCACTGTGAGGCAGCAGTACTAACCACTGCCACACCATGCCACCCTACACCAATGTATATGAAGTGTGTTTGGAGCTACAATATTTGACACAGTAGTATGGCACCTGGAAATTTTTTAAATGAAATGTTTTGCAATGGAAGTGTGTTGGTTGGGCTCTAGGCACAGTGTTGTGGCTTTATACCAACCCTCACTTTTGCATTGGCCCAACATCACTAGATTTGGTGAGAGCTGATGTTGCAATGTTGATGTTCAACGGTTTTGGGGCTTGCTCCTTGCTGGAGAGTGATGTTTTCCTTGTGCTGGTCAGATCTGGTACCATTCCATTTAAAATAAACAAAGCTCCCGGGTTCGAATCCCGGCCCTGGGTCACTGACCGTGTGGTGTTTGCACATTCTCCCTATGTCTGCGTGGGTTTCACCCACACAAGCAAAAGATGTGCAGGTGGATTGGCCATATCGTTTTATTAAAACAGTAGAAAATATATACAGAGCCAAACGGTACAAACACTAATTTCCCGTTGGAGAAACAGGGTACCCTCCCCTCAGTACCAATGTACGGGGAGGGGGATGGATACTCTGATTATTAAAACAGTTCACAACACAGTTGTACAAAAACCAAATGGTACAAGCACTAAACTTTGCACTGGAGAGACCAGATACCCTCGCCTCTGTACCAACAGAAGGGAAAGGAAGGGGGGTGGTAGGGAAAGAGGGGAAAGGAGGGTGGTGGGGAGGAAGGGAGTCTGGGTGGAGGGGAGGGGTGGGGGCCGGGGGACCCTATAGGACATTGATTGAACTATCTACCCGGAGGGGGGGGCTATAGGACACTGCTTGGACTATCTACGGAGGCAGAAAAAACAAGAATCTTCAATTATGATGTGCTAGATTTCAGGAGACCCCAAAGGGGGTGAGGGACTCTGGCACGAGCCCCACTGCAGAGAGCCTCGTGTGCACCCTCCGCTTCTGACTCTGGGCAGCTGACAGCCTTTGGAGAGTCCCCCTCCGGGCCCAAATCCACTACACTTGAGTGCGACGGGCGACACTGGCCCACCAACCAACCCAGCCGCCACCAGAATCATCGACAGGCGGGATCTCCGCAGGCTCCTCCCGGGGTCCCAGGCCAGTGGGAGCCAGATGCCTGCTCCACCCTCGCCATCTGGTCACTGGAAGGCCCCAAGAATAACTCCGGAAACTGGTCCGGGATGACGGCAGAGCTGCCAGAAGACGGCGATTGGGGCAGAGGGTCTTCCAAACTATAACTCACTGAGAAGCAGGGGGTTATCGCTGACCCCCCTCCCCTGAGAAATTCAAGTCTGGGGTGCTAAATTGTACTGGGTGGAATGGACTCTCTGGTCCTGTCCAACCCCAAAGCATCCTGCTCGGATTTCCTCACTATCCCCCGCCTCCTTTCTTTTGGGGACTGGGCGTGACATCTATGGAAAAGAACCTGCAGTGACGCTGTTTGCGGGGGAGAGGGTCACACGCCGGGGAGACCTCTATCTCTGGAGGCCTATCCAGGCTGACTCCTTGTCCCTCAATGCTTCTCCCCAGATTTTGTGGCTGGGACAAAGCACCCTCTGGTTCGAGGTCACGCACCTCATTACCGCCACCCACAGGGACCTGTGCAGAAGTATCACCGGGCTCGGCATCCGATGATGAAATGGATCCGGGCTGAGGGTGTTGCTGGGTAATGGTGGGGTGAGGCGTAACAGCTACACCCGAGTCAGTAGCCAGGGGCACTGGGTCAGTCCGCGTCAAAAGGGTCAGAAGGATCCAAACCTGACGTCTGGCGAATTGCCCTGTTGGTCTTTCCCTCAGCCTTCTGGCCACCTGGCTGTCCACTCGCCTCCACGCCAGTGGAAGTGGAGGTGAGTGCACCATCAGCGTTAGCGTTAAATTGCCCCTTAATTGAGTGCTCTAAATTGAATAAATAAACAAATCTACTCCTGGAGGCAAATGATGTCTCCTGGAAAGCAGGTGGCTTAAATTACAGGAGGCAACTGAAGAAAAAAGTCTCCCATGACTATCTCCAAACGAAGGTGAACAAATCTGCAGTGCTGCTTTTTGTATCGGCGCCTATTGAAAAGTATGAAACTAAATACCTAATGGGGTTTTCCATTAAACTGGACACTCTAGAGGGTCCTTCAGCAATCAGTCTATTCCCTGGAAGAAAGGTGTTGCTATCGTCATGTCACTAAGTAGTAAATTACATAGGTAGGGGAAGAGGCAGGCAGGTAGTAAATTACATAGGCAGGGTAACTGAGGTAATGTGTTGAGTCATATGTTCAAGGGAGTGTAGAAGCTTTGGAGATAAGTCAAGTAGTGAAATGATATGAAAAGGGCTGCCTATTGTCTCTTAAAATAATGAAATGTAAATAGATCATGGAGACAGATGATGAATGAAGATTCTGCTATTTTGGGAATCGATGGTTGGAAATGGGTCGGTGCTGAAGAATTGACTAAAGCACAATAAATGTGATGCTAGTAAGGCTGGGGGCTGCCAGATCCCCTCCCCACTGGCCCATGTAGGGAAAGGGCAGAATATTGTGCAGTTATCCAATGCCATTAAGGGCATGGGATTTTGGGGACATGATATAACTGAGATATAAACTGACCTGTTCCGATCCTAACTCGAGTTGGTGCCAAAATAGAGATGTTTCAGCTAGCAGTAAGCTAGTACCTGTCCTATTGCCCCAATCAGTGACAACTTAATGTATGCAATAAGGGTACAATGGAATGGACTGCTGGAGCTCCAGTTAGAACAGCTAACACAGGATGGTTAATAGATCTTTGCATTGCATGTCGGTTTGCTCAGTTGGCCGGATGGCTGGTTGATGATACCGAGCGATGACAACCGCGCAGGTTCAATTGCCATACCAGCTGAGGTTATTCATGAAGGTCCCACTTTATCGACTTTACACCTTGACTGAGGTGCATTGACCTCCGGTTAAATCACCACCAGTCAGCTCTCCCCCCTCAAAGGGTAGTGCAGCCTCTGGAGCTGTGGTGGCATTTATGTTTTAACTATACCAAATATAGCCAACTTGCAGTGGAGTTAGTGTTCAGAGAGAGCATATTTTAATCTTCATGCAAATGACTGAATATTGTGTGGCTCAGTACAGAATATTGTGCAGTTCGGTACACTGCTGTTGAAATTCACTGCAAGCCTCAGTGATTGCTGCATAAAGCCTGCAGTGCTTGAGGGATGATGCGCTCATTGATACAGCATTACGGTATCAGCTTATCTCCATAACTAATAGGATTATTGTGTTCTGAAAGGTACTGTCCTAATTCCAAGTCCATCCTTTATCTCTTTAGGCACTGATGGCACAGTGGCTGTCACTGATTAGCCAAAGCGGTGTATTTGGAGGCAGCCAGATCATGCAACATTTACCTTTCACTGTTTTCACACATGGCAGCAAATAATTGTTACAGTTCTGAAATCACCCCCCACCATAATTTCAGAACTGGTGAATGGATACTACACTATATGATGAAGACTCTAACTGGGCAAATCTTCATTTTGTGTCCAGGATGATGTGGCCTATTGTCACATCAAGGCAACATTCAAGGAGGTGCATGAGACAGTTCGAGGATGACTGAGATGGGCCATTCTTAACCTTTCCAGATAACCAAATGCACCTGTGACCATATTCTTAATGATGTCAGAGAATCGTGATTCTGAACCTACTGCCCCCTCATGGTTTACAGTAAAGGGTTGTGCAATTGGGATATGGATGGAATGATTTCAGCATTAGAGTAATAGCTGTACCAATATACTACAGGGTGAATTCTACAGGTCTCCAACCAATGGAAAAAATGTACAAACACATTTGCAAGAAAATTGAGGTGGAAAATGAATATCGTAATTATAATGAGGGTCTTTTTCTACTTTTGGGTAATTATAATGCGAAGAGTTGCTAAATTGTGTTCAGGAGAATGTTCTACAGGTTTCCAGTCTAACATGGAAGGCAGCATTGCTGGATCAGGTATGAAAGGGAAATCCATGCTTGACAAATCTACGAGAATTCTTTGAAGATTTAACCGGGTCTGGTTTAGCACAGGGCTAAATCGCTGGCTTTGAAAGCAGACCGAGGCAGGCCAGCAGCACGGTTCAATTCCCATACCAGCTTCTCCGAACAGGTGCAGGAATGTGGCGGCTGGGGGCTTTTCACGGTCCCTTCATTTGCCAATAAGCGATTTTCATTTCATTTCACCAGCAGAGTTGACCAGGGAGAACACAGGTGGATGTGGTTTATTTAGATTTGCAGAAGGCTTTTGACAAGGTTTCACATAGCAGATTACTATGTAAAGTTAAAGTGCATGGGATTGTGGGTAATGTCTTGAGACGGATAGAAAGCTGGTTAGCAGACGGGAAGCAAAGAGTTGGAATAAATGGGTCTTTTTCCGATTGGCAGGCAGTGACTAGTGGGTGTCATAATATGCAAACATGCAGCTAATGAACACAGAATAGGCCATGACCAATGAGCAGTCAGGACACTCGGGGGTGGTATCTCACTGTAAAAGGGATGAGACACTCACACCCCACCTCTTTCCACAGACCAACATCTACAGAGTGAGACAGGGTATATCCTCAGCATCACACCCCAGCACGTGGCTCAGAGTAAGGCTGATTCAGTTAGACTGAGTTACTACATTTAGATTGATGTGGAGATGCCGGTGTTGGACTGGGGTGAGCACAGTAAGAAGTCTTGCAACACCAGGTTAAAGTCCAACAGGTTTGTGTCGATATCACTAGCTTTTGGAGCGCTGCTCCTTCCTCAGGTGAATGAAGATGTATGTTCCAGAAACATATATTTGTTTCGACTTTAACCTGGTGTTGTAAGACTTCTTACTGTGCTCACCCCAGTCCAACTCCGGCATCTCCACATCATGGCTACCATCGACACCGCAAACTGCCGGCTCAAAGTGGAGAGGATCTCCAGGAAAATCGCACATATAGACACTGACATTAAGTTTCTACAAAGATGCAAGAAAGCAGACAAGATCCCGAAAGGGCTACAGATCACAAACCCACTCAAGTCGACCTACAACACAGACTACGCTGAGAGACACTGCCATCGCACCTCTCTCGCACTCCTCAACCACATCGTCCGCCAGCTCTACAGCAGACGACGCAACCTGGAAACCAAGATAGAGGCCATATTCTCAACTTGCGCTCAGGACGCAGCAGACCAGCTGCGGAACACCGCCGAACAGATGAGACAACAATACTATGCCACCTATATGCATACCAAGAACAGGAAGCTTGAGAACCTCTGCATCACCACCAGCAGCAACCAAGCCACCCCCGGTACCACAGTAGAAAACAATACAGGGAAATCTATTGTCAACTTGTCAGACTACACCCTTGAACCAGACTAAATCGAAGTCCTCAGCAGAGGGCTCAATTTCTGCACCACCTCCAAAATGGACCCCATCAGTCTCGCGGCAGACACGGAGGAATTCATCAGGCGAATGAGGCTCTGGGAATTCTTCCACAAGAAGAAACAGCGAGGCCAACAGCGAACCCAAGCAGACTATCAATGAACCAGAACAGCAGACCAAGAGATCTGCGGTGCGGCAACCGAAGAGGAAAGAGCCGAATTGGACCCCTCCGGAAGGCCGCTGCCCTAGACTTGACATGTATGCTCAAGCCGTCAGGAGTCGCGTCAATGCCAGATTCATCAGTCGCATTCACAAGACAGCCCTGAACGTCACCCAAGTACAACGCAATGCCATCCGCACTCAAGACCAACCGCAGCATCGTCATCAAACCAGCAGACAAAGGAGGGGCCACTGTCATACTGAACAGAACGGACTACTGCAAAGAAGTATACCGACAACTGAACAACCAAGAACACTACAGACGGTTACCCGCAGATCCGACAAAGGAACACATCTGCCAACTTGACAGACTGATCAAGACCTTGGATCCAGATCTTCAGAGCACCCTACGTGCTCTCATCCCACGTACTCCCCGCATTGGAGATCTCTACTGCCTCCCGAAAATACGCAAGGCCAACACACCAGGCCGCCCTATCGTTTCAGGCAATGGGACCCTATGTGAGAACCTCTCTGGCTACATCGAGGGCATCTTGAAACCCATCGTACAAGGTACGCCCAGCTTCTGTTGCGACATGATGGACTTCCTACAGAAACTCAGCACCCATGGACCAGTTGAACCAGGAACATTCCTCGTCACAATGTTCGTCTCGGCACTCTATACCAGCATCCCCCATGATGACGGCATTGCTGCAACAGCCTCCGTGCTCAACACCGACAACTGCCAATCTCCAGATGCAATTCTGCAACTCATCCACTTCATTCTGGATCACAACGTCTTCACCTTCAACAACAAGTTCGTCATCCAGATGCACGGAACAGCCATGGGGACCAAATTCACACCCCAATACGTCAACATCTTCATGCACAAGTTTGAACAAGACCTACTCACCGCACAGGACCTTCAACCGACGTTTTACACACCAGATACATCGATGACATTTTTTTCCTTTGGACCCACGGCGAAGAATCACTGAAACGACTACACGATGACATCAATAAGTTCCATCCAACCATCAGACTCACCATGGACTACTCTCCAAAATCAGTTGTATTCTTGGACGCACTCGTCTCCATCAAGGACGGTCACCTCAGCATTTCGTTTTCCCGCAAACCCACGGATAACCTCACGATGCTCCACTTCTCCAGCTTCCACCCTAAACACATTAAAGAAGCCATCCCCCTATGGACAAGCGCTCCGTATACGCAGGATCTGCTCAGACGAGGAGGAGCGTAACAGACATCTACAGACGTTGAAAGATGCCCTTGTACGAACGGGATATGGCGCTCGACTCATCGATCGACAGTTCCAACGCGCCACAGCAAAAAAACCGCACCGACCTCCTGAGAAGACAAACATGGGACACAACCGACAGAATACCCTTCGTCGTCCAATACTAACCCGGAGCGGAGAAACTGCAACATCTTCTTCACAGCCTTCAACACGTCATCGATGAAGATGAACATCTTGCCAAGGTCATCCCCACTACTTGCCTTCAAACAGCCGTGCAACCAAACCATTGTTTGCAGCAAACTACCCAGCCTTCAGAACAGTGACCACGACACCACACAACCCTGTCATGGTAATCTCTGCAAGACGTGCCAGATCATCGACATGGATACCACCATTACACGTGAGAACACCACCCACCAGGTACGCGGTACATACTCGTGCGACTCGGCCAACGTTGTCGTCCTCGTACGCTGCAGGAAAGGATGTCCCGAAGCGTGGTACATTGGCGAGACCATGCAGACGCTGCGACAACAAATGAACGGACATCACGCGACAATCACCAGGCAGGAATGTTCCCTTACAGTCAGGGAACACTTCAGCAGTCAAGGGCATTCAGCCTCTGATCTCCGGGTAAGCGTTCTCCAAGGCGGCCTTCAGGACGCGCGTACCTCTTCATTCACCTGAGGAAGGAGCAGCGCTCCGAAAGCTAGTGACATCGAAATAAACCTGTTGGACTTTAACCTGGTGTTGTAGGACTTCTTACTGTACATTTAGATGAGCAGAGAGTCAAACTCATTGAGAACTGTGCTAATAGTTCAATAAAACACATTGAACTCACTTCAAAGTCTGGAGCATCTTTTACTCAAAACTGCATCAAGTGGCAGCTTGTGTTATTCCAAATTACATAAAACAACAGTGGGGTACCACAGGGATCCGTGCTAGGACCCCAACTGTTCACATTATATATTAATGATTTGGATGAGGGACCCAAGTATTACCTCCAAATTTACAGATGATACAAATTGATTGGGAGGGTGAGTTGTGAGGAGGATGCAGAGATACTTCAGTGGAATTTGGACAGGTTGAGTGAGTGGGCATGTGCCTGGCAAATGCAGTATAATGTGGATAAATGTGAGGTTATCTGCTTTGGCAGCAAAAATAGGAAGGCAGATTATTATCGGTGTGTAAATTGAGAGAGGTGAATACTCTGCCTCCTCATACACCTGCCTCCTCCTACATATTGGCTATGTAGGGAATGAGGTGGGTCAAGCACCAGTAAGGAAACATATTAACGGGCAGTCATCATAAGTTTTATAATGTGTGGGAGGGAATGAAGAGCAGACTAAATTTAAAATATTAATGAGGGAGGGTAAATTTCGGAGTGAAAAAACATCTCTGGCCCAGGTAAGTTGGAATCAAAGATTGGCATGCAAAACTGTAATTGAACAATGGGAAATAGTTCAAATACATTAGAGTTTGTGTTCCCACCAGGAGGAGAGGAAAAGGGAAGACACGCAAGCCAGGGCGTAGATGACAAAAGTAAGCAATAAAAGGTGTGTATAGCAGATATTGGGTTGACAATACAACTGAAAACCAGGCTGAATATAGGAAGCTCAGAGGAGAAGTTTAAAAAGCAGCAAAGAGTTGAGCAGTCAATACTGAAGATAAGCCAAATGTCTTCTATTGGCACAAAAGGAAGGATGGGGCTGGTTAGAGATTAATAAAGGGGGGAGTGGTTGCATGTGGAAGCAGAGGGCATGGCTTGGGTACTAAATGATATATGCTGAGGGCAGAACGGTGGAAAGAAGGTAGTTGAGATCCAGGATGGACTAAAAATTTATAGAGGCATTAGAAAGGTTGGTTGGCTGGCTTGATTTAAAAGTTGATATCTCACCAGAACCAGATGGGATTCATTGGAGGATACTGAGGGAAGTAAAGGTAGAAATTGTGGAGGCACTGGCCATAATCTTCCCATCTTTTTGGGATATATGGTGCTAGAGGATTGGAGACTTTCCAATGTCTGGCCCTTTTGTTCAAGAAAGGATGTAAAAAAAAATTAACCCAGCAATTGCAGGCCAGCCTGTTTAATCTTCATGGTAGGAAAACATTTAGAAATGATAATGAGGGACAAAATTAACTGTCAATTGGACAAATGTGGATTAATTAAGGAAAACCAGGACCAATTTATTGGCACATGTTTAACTAATTTGATTTTTATTTTTTTGCTGAAGTAACATGATGAGGGTGATGTAATTGATATGGTGAACATGGACTTCTAAAAGATGTTTGATGAAGTGTCACATTACTGGCTTATCACAAAATTGAAGCCCATTGAATCTTGGGAACAGTGGTAGTATCGGATACAAAATTGGCTGAGTGACAGGAAACGGAGTAGCAGAGAATGGTTTTTTTCAGCTGGAGGAAGATGTGCAGTGGAGCTCAAGGGGTTGGTGTTAGGAACACTGCCTTTTAAAAATAAATAAATAAATAATTCCAATAAGTGCCAATTTAGCGTGACCAATCCACCTAACCTGTACTACATTGGGTTGTGGGGGTGAGACCCACACAGGCACGGGGAGAATGTGCAAACTCCACACAGACAGTGACCAAGGGCCAGGATTGAACCTTGGTCCTCGGCGCTGTGAGACAGCAGTACTAACCACTGCACCATCGTGCCACCCAAAGTGAGCTTAAACTTTGTATGAATGACTTGATTTTAGGGCACAATTTCACAGTTTGGAGAAGAGACACAACTTTGAAATATTGTGAGCTAGTTAGGAAGATAGGAATGGACTTCAAGACAATTATAGGCTGGTGAATGGTCAGACAAGTGACAGATCAAATTTTATACCGAGAATTTTAATATTAATAATCGCTTATTGTTAAACGTAAGCTTCAATGAAGTTACTGTGAAAAGCCCCTAGTCGCCACATTCTGGCGCCTGTTCGGGGAGGCTGGTAGGAATTGAACCCGTGCTGCTGGCTTTGTTCTGCATTACAAGTCAGCTGTTTAGCCCACTGTGCTAAACCAGCCCCTGAAAGAATGGGGGGAAAAATGCAATTCTGAAGGCGGTGTAAGTAGAGGAACCTGGAAGTATGTGCATAAACTGTTGAAGATGATCGGAGAGATTGACAAAGCAGTTAATAAAGCATACAGGTTACTGAGCTTTATAAATAGAGGCATAGAAATCTATGAAACTATGGTGAACCCTCATAAAATACTGCTTCAGCCTCATCCACTGTCAAATAGAATCCAGAATTGTTCTCCATCACACCACATGTTAGAAAGGATATGAAGGCTGCAAAAAAGGTTGGGGTCTTTCCAGGGATGAGACTTTAGTTCATAGGTTGGTGAAACCATTCTGCTTGGGTATGAGATTTGATTTGATGGAACTGCTCAAATGATGAAGGAATTGGACAGTGTAGAGAGGGGAATAACTGTTCCCAGCGATGGAGGATTAATAACTAACGAACATTGATTTAAAGGATACAATTTTCACAGTGGGATGCACTGCCTGAGTGTGGTGGGGGCGGATTAGATTCTGATTAGGATGTTGTCCCTTGTGGGAGAGACTAAACAAGGGGCCACAAATGAAACATCCGGGATTATGAGGAGAATCTTTCTCCTGAATATTGTGGAATTCTCTCAGAACAGTAGAGGTGGGGCTATTGAATATTTTGAAGGCGAGATAGATAGTTTGGTCTAGACCGGTTGTAGACCGGACAGAGGGCCACAATTGGAATAGCCATGATTTTATCAAATGGTGGAGCGTGCGCAAGGAGCTGAATGGCCTAATTACTCCTAATTTCGATATTCATTCCGGCCTTCCGGATAATTACCAGAAGGAAAATATGTTTTGGCCACAAGGAAAGTGCGGAGGAATGACACCTGGTTAGTTCTTGGAGAACTGGCACATCAAATGCTGCCTTCCTGCATTGTAGCTATTCTACTACATTGAAGAGGCGAGGGGAGTTGCTGGTTAAATCCTTTACTCCACCCACCTGTTGTGAAATATTTTTGAAGCTGTAGGTATGGCCTGTTTTTGCACGTTTAATATCCGAACCTCTGAACCTAGATTCCAAGACCACTCCATCCTGCCACCTTGCTCCATTTTCAAATCTTCCCTTAGCTATATCTGTGCTTTCTCCCAGTCCCCAAACTCTTTGGTGTCTTGAACTCGACCCCTATACTTCCTTCGTGGGTAAAGCATTTGGACAGTCTGTCTCAGTACTGTTGTAGTTGGAAAATATGAATGTGTGAAATCCTGCTTCCAGCTGTAACCCCCACTCTGGTATCCGGCTCAGTAGGTGTAGGGTGCAACCATCAAGTGATTCTGGTGCAGACACACAAGTGCAAGCAGGTTTAGCCATTAGTCTGCAATAAATCAAAATGTCAATATTGGTTTGGTGCCTCTACACTCCCTTTCCAAAGTGCTTATTTTCTTGAAAGGAGTGGAAGTATGGGGTTTACAGGCAACCCCATGACATTGGTTGGTTTGTTTATATGATGCAATTTTTTGCTGTTATTTTGCACACTGCAGGGCTGGGAGTGTGTTTCAGTAAACCGGTTCACACACAATCGCAAATGGTTTGTGCTTGTTCACTATTTTGGATTAAAAATAAAGGCTTGAGAGGACTGTCTTGTTCAGATACTCAGCGGGGTTACTATTTATTCATACTGTTATTGCTGCAACTCCAAAAAAATCAACAGTGTGAAGCATTCGGACTAGTTTGACTGGTCCGGTTTTGAAGGAACTGTCTCCACCCTTGAAAATATCCCTCCCTCCCGAAATCTACCTCCGAATTTCAGGTTTAACAGTTCTCACTATTACTCATTTTTAAAAATCATACAATTGTTACAGAACAGAAGGATGCCATTCAGCCCATCGTGTCTGCATTGATTCTCCAAATGTGCCATTTTCCACTCTTTCCCACAATCGTGCACACTCTTTGCATTCAAAAGGGAATTAGACTGTTTCAGTTGAACCTCCTATCTACCACACCTTCAGGCAGTGTATTCCAGACCGTAGCCACTAGCTGTGTGAAAAGTGTTTTCGCATATCGCTTTGGCCAATTAACTTAAAATCTGTGCCCCCTCGTTCTTGATTCTTTCATGAGTGGTAACAGTTTCTTCCTATTTACTTTGTCCAGACTCCTTGTGATTTTAAATGCCTCCCAAATCTCCTCACGCCTCCTTTTCCCCAAGGAAAATAGTCTTAAATTCTACAATCTCTAACTTCAAAACTGAAGTTCCTTATCCCGGGAACCATTCTCCTGAACAGAATTGACGGCTTGAATTTGTAGCCGAGCAACCCCTTTTTCTTTAATTGCAACCTTGACGACTGTTTCCTCTCCCTGTTTTTCCAATGCCATTTGATATCTTGCTCAAGTTGACTCATCCGAGATGTTGCACAGAGCCTGCCCAATGCCCACTAATATCTGCACAAATGCTTCATCACTACCTTCCAGCTAGCAAACCAGAATGTCAACCCCTCCTCTTCTTCTTCTACTTTCCTCCCCCCATCAACATCCAAAACCTGGGGCTGTTGCTTGATTTGGATTCTGCACAGATTTGGGAATTGAATCTGAAACTACTTAGCTAGCCACTGGGTAAACTTGTTTTCTCAGCCCTTTTAATGCTCATTGCTGTGCAGCTGGAAATGGTCTATATCATATTGGGGGAGGCTGATAATATACTTTTGTGTTGTAACTTCTTGTGGGTGGCGGGTAAGCTGATGGTGTGAGGATTTGGAGTGTGATGAAAGTGTACCATGCGTACTTCTATGTCTGAGTCTTAAACTCCGATCTTTTGAGACACCCTGGGATATTTGTGATTTCAGGGATACTGAAGATGGGGCTAGTCTTCATATGAATGAATCATGGATTTCGTTGTCTTATAAAGACATCACAGTACTGGCAATACTCAGCAGCCCATAAATCCCCACAAAAGGAAAAGAATGGTCTGCAACATGAATTTGACTTTCTTTTTAGATGCTGTCAGTCCTGCTGTATTGGTCCACTGTTTTCTATTTTCACTTCCATGTTAGCAGTTGTACCTGTTATTAAATGCCAGTTAAAAGATGGTTGCAACCATTTTTTAAAACATTTGTGGAATTTCAGTCACCCAGGACAAAGCAACTCACTTCCACTGCCTTAAATTTCTCTACTTCCACCACCGATGTACAGTGCTAGCAGTATGTCCATCTACAACAGTCGTTTTCAATCTCCAGGTCGCTGGTGGATGTCGGGAGGGCCTCTCAGTGATCAGTTGCAGCATTCCTGATCGCAGGAAGAAGTGCCCAATGGTCACCCTTGACTGACTCTTGAGAATGCTGCCTGTCCCGTGCCTGCATGCCCCCTCAGCCAGTTGTAGCAGCGCGCAGGCCCAGAGCCCAGGGGGCTGACTGGCTCCTCCGTACATCTGCGTGCTGTACCAGGAGCAGATTTTTTAAAATAGTGTCTTCCCACCAGAAGTGGCTGCAGAGAGCAGATCACGTGTCCGGTACACGGACATCACAAACTCTGGGCGTGCAATTACTGAGGAGCGCCTCCTCCATTTTGTATCTAGTAGCAAGCAACAGGACTGTGCAAAGAACTGAAGATGGATCTTTACTGAGGAAGAGGGGGCCAGAGACACAAACGGGCCAAGATCTCCCAACTGAATTTGCTGGAGAGAGCTTCGCAGGAGAGTCTGTGGCAGGACAAAGCAGTGCTGGTGTGAGCTCCAGGACCTCTGAACAACCCAAATATACCATTGAATGGCAAAGCAAGTGAGATCATGAGGACCAAGCAGGCTCACCTGTCACATTAAAGGTAAGCAAAAACAGTGGATCTTGAAGGTCGGACGGCATGTGTCGTGAAGATCTGCCGGTTGGTAAAAATGGGTCCCCAGAAAAACACTGACAAGATGTACTACAATTTGCCAAGGCTTCTTTGACAGAACCTTCCAAATCTGTGACCACTGTCGCCGAGAAGGACGAGGATAGCAGATGCATGGGAACACCACCACCTGCAAGCTCTCCTCCACACACTATTCTGACTTGGAAATATATCGCCGTTCTTTCACTCTTGTTGGGAAACACACTTTCTAACAGCACAGTGGATCTATTTACACTACATAGATTGCAGCTATTCAAGAAAGCAGCTCACCATCACTTGTCCAGGGCAGTTGGGGATGGGCCGAACCAGTGATGCCTACATCCTGTGGAATTTTTTTTCAAAAGCATAACATTTTAATGATGCGTTATATAAGATTTGCAATTTTTTTTTTAACCCTTCAACCTTTTGGACCTGGATTTGCATCTAGCCTCGAGAAATTTTGTTTTTCCTGGTGGGAGAGTTCTATATGTAGCTATTTATTTTGATTCCAACTTAGCTTGGGTCACTGTCTGTGCGGAGTCTGCACGTTCTCCCCGTGTCTGCGTGGGTTTCCTCCGGGTGCTCTGGTTTCATCCCACAAGTCCCAATAGATGTGCTTGTTAGATGAATTGGACATTCTGAATTCTCCCTCTGTATACCCGAACAAGCGCGGAATGTGGCGACTAGGGGCTTTTCACAGTAACTTCATTGCAGTGTTAATGTAGGTCTACTTGCGACACTAAAAGATTATTATTATTATTATAAAAAGAAGTCTACTTTCCGTAGCTAAGTGACAAAATTATAGATCCAGACCATGCAGAATGTGGATTAAAAAGCGGCTCCTGAAATCTTTCTGGGAGTGTTGATAATGAATATAGATCTTTAGCACCAAATTGACACGTCACACCAAATATTTGCTGCGTTTAGCTAATCTTGACAGTGAGTTAGAAATGTTTCTAGTAGCTTCCGTGCTTGTTCTGTTCAGAGATTTTGGTTTTGTTCAGAGATTTTGGTGATGAGGGAGGATTCTCGATTCGCTCTGCTGTTCTCTATCATAGAAATTTAGCAGAAGGAACCAATTGTGCCTGTACTGGCTCTTTGAAAGCGCAATCATGCTTAATCCTACATCTCCGCTTTTTGTTCATATACCCTGTAATTTGCTCAAACTCAATGCCTCCAACTCCCTTTGACAAATTATTTATGGAATCAACATCCAACACTTTTTTTCATTAATTAAAGGGCAATTGTTGCTCTGTTTAGCCTTAGTTTTATTACCTCTGATTATGTCACCTTTGCTCACGAGTCGCCAGGTATCTTTCTGATACCGCCACGTGGTTCAAGCTCGAGTTATGATTAATAAGTCAGCACACCGCTTAGTAAGATTGAAATCAACGGTCATTTATTATATACAACAATTAATGCTTACACAATAATCCTACTATCTATTCGAAACCTACCACTACTGGCCGATACTTAACTTTAGGAAGGGCCCACCACGTCAGGGAAACGAATGGCTTATCGGATCTGGCCCGCGGGATTCAAAAGGCTGATGCGGGTCGATGGCTAGGAGTCTTTATCGGGTAGCAATCGCTGGAGTCAAACTGAGTTTCTGGTCGAAGTTCTTGCAAAGGTCGTGAGCATGAGAAGAAGGGAGGGAGAGAGCGAGATCTGAACTTGGCCCCTCACTTTATAGGGCCCAGGGGCTTCCCGCCTCTCGGGGCGGCCCTTGACCCTGAGTTCCAAGTGATTGGACTTGTTCCCAATCACTGGGTTCAATATGCTCCAATAATGGGGCGATTCCTCGATCGGGGGGTGGTCGTTCACCTGTCTTTGTTTCGACCACTGCAGGCGCCGACAGGTCTGGCCCGGCATTCAATTGCTAATATGTTGCAATTGTTCCCGGGGATAGCCGATTAAACTGCAGATGTCTGAGTTGATGTGCTGCCAATAGTCTTGAGTATCGATCTGGGCCGACTTCCCCCAGAGCCGAATATGCTATTCTGTCTGCAGCTGTCCGTTTGTGTCCTGTTGGCTGCTTTTCCCATCAGCCTTTTCGGTTAGCCATTTTAAATTGGGTTTTGGCCAAATTAATAGCGAATCAGCCATTTTAGGTGGCTACACAATTTACCTACCCTGCACATCTTTGGTTGTGGGGGTGAGACCCACACAGACATGGAGAGAATGTGCAAACTTCATGTGGACAATGGGCCGGGATCAAACCCGGGTCCTCTGTGTCGTGAGGCAGCAGTGCTAACCACTGCGCCATTGTGCCGCCCTCGCCACCTTTAATTTGAACGTTCCAAATCCAGACAACTGAGCAGAAAGATACTTTTCTTCATCTTCCTAGATTTCTAGATTTTTTTACCAAAGATTTTGAATCTATGATCTACTTGCTAGAGAGAGTGGAAATGGATCAAAACCTCACATCTTGAACATCGGTTAGGTCAGATCTTGCCTAACGTTTCTAACCTCACCCCAGTAACATCTTTGCTTAACACCCTTTTGTATCTTTCTTCCTTAAAGCCTTTGCATCATTCCTGAAGTGTGGTGTCTAGAACTGTCCACAAAAGTCCAGCTGAGGCCTAAACCAGTAATTTAACATTCCAGCTCTTGGTGACGTTGTGCAGATTAATGTGTGTTTGTTGGCATCTTTTCCTGCTCCCCTGCTCTTCCTCACCCCTCTTATTTCACATACATGCTGCCCCTCAGCGATGCCATCTGAAGGCGCATTGTTAGTTTTTGCATATACATTGATGACACCCAGCTGTATCTCTGCATCACCCCTCTTGATTCCATTATTGCTACATTATCAGACTGCTTACCTGAAATCTAGGGAGAAGAATTAAGTCTGTATTGAGCCTTTGTTTTACAGTCCCTTCTCTGCCAGAGCACCTCAACTGTGTTCCCTCAATACCAACTTCTCCCTGGCAACAGTCTGAAATTAAGCCAGTGTATTCACAACCTTGCTGTCACATTTGACACTGAGATGAGTTTCTAACCCTTCATTTTGCCAACACTCAAGACTAGTCCTAATCTCTACCCTTCTGTTGCTGAAATCCTCATTCCTGCCTTCATTACCTCCAGACTCGACTAGTCCAAGGCACTCATGGTAAACTTTAGGCCATCCAAAACAACTCTTTTAACTTGCAACTTGCCCTGTTCCCATCACCCTTGTGATCATTGACCATAAGTTGACTCCTGGTCAAGCAGCATCTTGATTTTTAAAGTTCTCATGGTTGTTTGCAAATCCCTCAATGGCTTTTCTTTCTTTCCTCCTCCAGTCCCCATAACCCTCGAGATATCTGGGCTTCTCTAACTCTGGCCTCTTGTGCTGTGTCTTCAGGTGCCTAGATCCCAAGCTGTGGCATAACCTCCCTACATCTGTCTCCACCACCTTTTCATTGAAGACGCTTCTTAAAACAAGCTTTTCATCATCTGACCTTATATCTGCTTATGTGATGTCCTTTTTCATTTTATAATGCTCCTGTGAAGTGCCTTGAGATTAAAAGCACCATGGTGTTAAAGGCACTATAGATAATGACATTATTGTGGCATAGCATTGGAAAGCAGAGGTGATAAATTAATCAGGCTTCCTGGAGACCGACTGTGATCTATGTATCCTCCCTACTTTTCGGTCTGTTATCTTTTTGTCCGCAAGATTTTCTCATAGATTTTGCTGATGGCATAATTCTAATTGGCTGGGTGGTTGATGCTCAGTAGATCATCAACCTCAATTCAGACTGACCTTCAGTGCCTCATGAGCTGCATGCAGCTATACTCTTGCTGGCCTTGTCTCTTTTTCCCCTCCCCATTCTATGGATTTAATGGAGCATGATGTTTGGAGCCGGCAGCATTCTTTCCATGCTGACTCAGCTTAGTGCGAGTTATTTGCAGTGTTAAACTGCTTTGCTTTTAGTCAGAAGTGCCCTTGTGTTGTGTGGCTGGGACTGCAGGCAGGTCTTGTGCAGTGAACTATTGGTGGAGCAGCTAAGATGTCAGATTCTGTTGGCTGGTGGTGGGAGTTCACGGAACGTGGGGTTAATTACGTTTGTTAGGAGAGAGTGACGTAGGATTCAGGAAATTGTGGTATAACACCATTACGTTGAAGGTCACTGATTTACATATTTTCCATGCTATAACTGTGGTTGTAATGCGAGTGTTGGTGTGCACACGATACCAAATTTAGACAAGTTCAAATATTGTGCATGCAATTTCATTTTCTGGCTATGAAGCTTTGGTTCCCTCTGGGCTAAAATATTTTGGCTGAAAGATGGGATAGAAAGTGACTGGAAGGGCAGCACGGTGGCGCAGTGGGTTAGCCCTGCTGCCTCACGGCGCCGAGGTCCCAGGTTCGATTCTGGTTCACTGTCCGTGTGGAGTTTGCATGTTCTCCCCGTGTTTGCGTGAGTTTCGCCCCCACAACCCAAAAGATGTGCAGGCGAGGTGAATTGGCCATGCTAAATTGCCCCTTAATTGGAAGAAATGAATTGGGTACTCTAAATTTTTTATTTTATTTTTTTTAAAAAGTGACTGGATAAAAGCAAACAACTAGCGATATGATGGAAGTGTCCATTGGCCAAGGTGGAACTAATTTGTGAATGAGGGCATGGATACTAGTATTACAATCTGCTGATGTTGGAACTGGGCAGAAGATACAAGAATAGAACCCTGGCTCCAAACTCTAACGGCCAGAGTCACCGTCTAGTTCTATAGTCAGAAGCAGTTTTTGTCCTATTGCGGTTTTTAAAACCATTTTTACAGATAGATAATCCAAGTAGCATAGTGGTTAGCACTGCTGCATCACAGCTCCAGGGATGTGGGTTCAATTCCAGCCTCGAGCGCATGTCTGCGGTGTTGCACTGTGTGGAGTTGCACTTTTTCCCTGTGTTTACATGCGTTTCCTCCCACAGTCCAAAGATGTGCAGGTTAGGTGGATTGGCATGCTAAATTGCCCCTTAGTGTTCAAAAGGTTAGGTCAGGTTACTGGGGTTACAGGGATAGGTTGGAGACTTGGGCTTGGGTAAGGTGCTCTTTCCAAGGGCCGGTGCAGAATCGATGGGCTGAATGGCCACCTGCACTATATTTTATGATGCGTTAGTTCTTGATTATTAACCAGCAATTGGTTTCTATTGAAGAGTAACTTGGCCAAGTTTTATGTCCCCATCTTTTAGTGACAGTGACCCCATTTTTCTCCCAAAGCCACAGTTCCTGCCCCTTTGACTGGACTGTCCAAAGGAAACTTGCATGAATAAGTGGGTGGATTGAGATGGTATGTTACTACTACAGTTCACTGAACTGATTTCTGGGAGGAAGGGGTTGACTTCTGAAGAAGGTTGAGTGGGTTGGACCTATACTCCGTATGATTTAGAAGAATGAGAGTTGATCATATTGAAACATCTAAGGGGGCTTGACAGGGTAGAGCATATATTGCCCTCATGAAGACACTTTTTTTCCCCCAAGGGTATCCTGTTTAAGACTGAGATGAGGAGGAATTCCTTCCGAGGATAGTTAATCTTTGGAATCCTCTCCCACGGAGAGCAGTGGAGGTTGGGTCATTGAAAACTGAGTGAAACAGATTTTTGATTGACCAGGGAGTTGAGGGCAGGCAGGAAAGTGAATTATAACTACAATCTGATCAGCACTATCTCCTTGATTGATGGCGAAGGCTTGATGGACCCTACTTGATGAAATAGCCTACTTTACAAGTAAGTCTGATTGTCTTCTGAAGAACAGCAAGACTGTACATGTTAATTGCCTACGTTATATTGGTGGCTGTATTAAATTCCATGGGGGAAGGATACAGGATACCACTAATATTGCATTTGTTTTATCACCCTCTGGCAAGACATTGAGATGTTTAAATCTTTTAAAAATTCATTTTGCTTGTATGTGATTCTGAACATTGCTCGTATTTGAAGTAAAAAGGCCAAGATGTGTTTTATTACTGATCAATCTTGTTTTGATTAAAATTCAATTTTAACAAATATAGTTTGAAAACGCACAGGCCTGTTTTTAACCTGCCGCTATTTCATTCAAAATGTACAGATTTCCTAGAATCCCTACAGTACAGATTTGCCAAACCAGCAGATCCTGTTTGCCGGTGAGAGCTCCTTTAGAAAGCCCAGTCAATGCAGAGGTGTTCTCTTTTGTGGATATCATGGGAGCTGCCCATTTGGTATCAAAATGACAAACCTCCATTGGGGAAAATCCTGACTGGCCTAAACTATTCACTTGCTGCTGAATCAGCATCTGTTGCTGAGCTAGCTGATGAATGTTGACTGGGAATTATAGTTTAAGTCTGAATCTTGTAGGGAATTCATTAAAAAAATTTTTTTTAAAAATAATAATAATTAAAGCTTGTTTAAAACCAGACCAACGTGACTTGGGATTTACACCTGCATTTTTACAATTTCAGATCTATTTGAGCCCATGTACCTGTGAAGTTTTGCTTCATTGTGTTGCTCATTTACTTTTGGCATATAGGCTTGCATTTCCATGTGACTGACAAGATATTCTTTCATGCACTCATATTTGCTTCATGGGATGTGAGCATTGCTGACAAGCATTTGTTGCCCATCCCTAATTGCCCTTGGTGGTGGTGTTGGTGAGCTGCCTCCTTGAACTGCTGCAGTCCCCATGCTGGATGTACACCCACCATGCTGTTCAGGAATTCCCACCTGGTGATATAGCTCCAAGTCGGGGTGGTGACTATAGTTCGCTTCTCGACCTTTTGGCTAAGATCAAGTCCGATTTAAGCACCAGATGAGATGCAATGCTTTTTTTGTATGTCTCCCTTGTGAATTGGCTTCAATTTGAGTTGGCAGTGAAGTGGATTAAGGGTTTGCCGTATCCACTCTGCATATTGGCTTTGTAACTTTAAGGATGGGATTTTTTAAAAAAATTGTAATAAGGGTGAGTGTTTTGGAGGAAAATTTGCAGGTCATGTTCCCATGCTTCCGCTGCTTTTATCCTTTTGGGCGGTAGAGGTTGTTGCTCTTATTAGCCTTAGTTTTATTAGCTCTAATTCTGTCACCTTTGCTCACGAGTCGCCAGGTATCTTTCTGATACTGCCACGTGGTTCAAGCTCAAGTAATGATTAATAAAACAGCACACCGCTTAGTAAATGTTAAATCAACGATCATTTATTATATACAGCAATAAATACTTACACAATAATACTACCTCTAGACTATTACCTACCACTAAAGGCAAATACTTAACTTTGGTGATGGCCCACCAGGTCAGGGAAACGAATGGCTTATTGAATTGGGTCTGGCCTGTGGGATTCAAAAAGGCTGGTACGGGTCGATAGTCTGGAACACCTATCAGGTAGCGATCGCTGGAGTAAGACTTACTTGTTCTTTCGTTGAAGGGTCTCAAAGGTTGCGAGTAGGAGAAGAAGGGTCGATCTGAACTTGGCCCCTATCTTTATAGTTCCCTGGGGCTTCCCGCCTCTCGGGGCGGACCTTGACCCTGGTCCCAAGTGATTGGACTTGTTCCCAATCACTGGGTTCGATATGCTCCAATAATGGGGCGATTCCGGGGGGGTGGTTGTTCACCTTTCTTTGTCTCGGCCACTGCTGGCACCGAGAGGTCTGGATCGGCTTTCAATTGCTAATGTGTTGCAATTGTTCCCGGGGATCGCCGATTAAACTGCAGATGGCTGGGTTGATGTGCTGCTAATGGTTGCAGGTATCGATCTGGGCCGACTTCCCCAGAGCCAAATACACTGTTCTGTCTGCAGCTGTCCGTTTGTGCCCTGTTGGCTGATTTTCCCATCAGCCTTTTCAGTTCGCCATTTTACATCGGGGTTTGGCCAAATTAATCGGGAATCAGCCATTTTAGGTGGCTACATTCCCTCCTTGTGATCCTAACGTGAAGCGTGAAGGATCGCTTAAATTTGTTCTTTCCGTTCCCTGACCGGGGTGGACACCTCCTACATGGCCACTACTCTGACCCTAGCTATGCACCAAAATATCTTTACCTAAACAATTCTAAGGGCGTTATGTCAGGCAGGGGCATGCATCTACAAAAATAAAAAAACTTGGAACCTCTAATTTTACCTAAATACACTATACTCACTAAAGATTGCATTATCCTATCTTCCTAAAACTTACAACAACAATCATAACATTTAATCTACTCTTGCCTGGCTTGGCAGTCAAGCTCAGGATCATACATTTTTTGTTCATGACAAGTTTTGTACATCTTTTATTTACAGAAAAACGCAAGTGCATGTTCTTTATTATTGTGTTATAGGTCGCAGGGGTCTGATCATAACCGAATGTAGGGGATCGGATCCGATATACCGGGGTTCGAGCGCGGTACGCTCTCCTTCTCCATTTGCAGAGGCGCATAGTCTGCACTACACAGCAGAGTATCGCCAACGCTAACAGTGCTTCAATCACGTAGGACAGGGAGTACCAGGTTATGAACCTGTCACACCAGGAAGAAGCAGTGTCGCTAGTGACTGGGCTTTGGGTACTGCGGGGCAGTGAAACATTAACGGCAGGGACGTTTGGAGTAATGGGGTCTGTGTTCCCGCGCAACCAAATGTTCGTAAAAAAGATGTTGAGCACGATGAAAGAAGTCCTCGTGGCTGTCCTCGTTCCTTTTCCTTCTTGTGTTCTTTTGTTTTCTCCGGTCCTGGAGCCTCTGGAGTTCTGTGAAAACAAGCATAGTATCTGTAACTACCTTGGTTTAATATCCGGTGTGTTAGTGTCTCTGTCCTTTTGGGGCCAATTATACCCTTATAATTGGTCACTATGTGTGACTCCCTCCATTTTTTTTTTTCTAAAAACAAATTTTATGACACGGCACACTTCCCAATGACGGACCAGTGCTGATTTACCATCCAAATGTTCCAGGATGTAAATCGCAGGTGGCAGCAACCTAAAGGTCGCCTAAAAAAAATAAAACTTTTTTGAAATGAAAATGTCATATGAGGTGCGTATGGGCCGCGACGGGTAAGATTTGGATGGAGTCCCCGGGTAGGACGGCTACCAATGCCGTATCTCCCCTACCCGAGTGTGTTTGACCAACGGGGGGGTCCCCAGGCAGGGCAGGTCTCACGCTGTTTCTCCATTGCCTGAGCAACCAACAAGAATGGGCAAAAATGTAGTCATCGTGGTGGGATTGCTACAGTGATTCTATCCTCAAATCACAAGAGCAGCTACGATCGGGCATCTGGTGAGCAGGTATCTGCTGAAAAGCTAGTTCCGCTGAACAAGCGTCTGGTCTGTTGACCAGGTATCTGTAGGCAAGTTGGTACCGCTGAACAAGCGGCTGGAAAAATTAACTGTAGGACGAACAACATAAAACAAACTTACAAACAACATAAAACATCCTGCAGGTTCCATCAGGAAGGACAACACTGGACTTCCGGGTGCGGCGATGACGAGCTGAGTCGCACGTTTCGGCAGCTCCAGGCGGAACGGACTTTTGGGCTCTTAATAAGAGCCCCAACGGCAATTTTAACGGCTAAAAGTACTGTGCGGTGAACCAGAAGGGAATCCCCCCTGGATACGGATGAAAAAAGGAGAGGAAGGTGGCCGGATTGCGGTGGATCCTTTAGAGCAGCGGCAAGGAAGGCAAGCAAAAACCAAGATGGCGTCGGAAGGTGGCAGTTTAATATGGGGCCCTGAACAACACGAGTTTTTGAAACGCTGCGTGGAAGAACTCAAAAAGGAAATGAAGAAGGCGCTGTTGGCCCCGATATTACAAGCGATCGAAGGGCTAAAGGAGGAGCAAAAGACCCAGGAGCGGGAGCTTTGGGTCGTGAAGGCAAAGGCTGCCGAGAATGAGGACGACATCCAGGGCCTGGTGGTGAAGACTGAGATGCATGAGGCACATCAGAAACGATGTGTGGAAAGGTTGGAGTCACTGGAGAACAACGCAAGGAGGAACAACCTGAGGATTCTTGGTCTTCCTGAAGGTGCGGAGGGAGCGGACGTCGGGGCATATGTGAGCACGATGCTGCACACGTTAATGGGAGCGGAGGCCCCGGTGGGTCCGCTGGAGGTGGAGGGAGCATACCGAGTGATGGCGCGAGGACCGAGAGCAGGAGAAATTCCTAGAGCCATAGTGGTGAGATTCCTCCGTTTTAAGGATAGAGAGATGGTCCTTAGATGGGCAAAGAAAACTCGGAGCAGTAAGTGGGAGAACGCGGTGATCCGCGTATACCAAGACTGGAGTGCGGAGGTGGCGAGAAGGAGGGCGAGCTTTAATCGGGCCAAGGCAGTGCTTCACAAAAAGAAGATAAAATTCGGAATGCTGCAACCGGCAAGACTGTGGGTCACATATCAAGGGAGGCACCACTACTTTGAGACGGCGGATGAGGCGTGGACTTTTATCGTGGAAGAAAAATTGGAATGAGCGGGTTATTAAAAAAAGAACTTTTGAAACAAAGTGGTGGGGCGAGTATGGGGGGCGAAGAGGGGGGTAAAAAGGGGGGAAAGAGGAGTTTTATGTTATTAATCCTGCGATGTGGTAACTTTTCTCTCTTCCACAGGAGGTGGTGGGGGGAGGAAAGGAGGTGGAGGAGATGGGGCGTTGGCCATTGGGGGTGGGGCCAAGGGGGAAGCGCGAGCGCGGGCTCGGTTCCCGCGCTATGATAATCATGGCGGGAATAGGGAAGCAGGAAGGAGGGGGCGTCGCACGGTGCGAGCCGAGGTCACGGGGGGAAGCCGAGGTCGGCCAGAGTTTGCTGACTTCTGGGAGCAACACGGGGGGTGTAACTACGCTAGTGGGGGATCTAGCGGGGGGGGGGGGTGGGTGGGAGGGGGGAATTATTGGGCTGCTGCTGCTGGGGAGAGGGGGGAGCTGGCATGGGGTGGGATGGGCGGGGGGGGCACCGCCTGGGGGGGACACAGCTGCGTGGGAACCGGGTGAGGAGCTGGAAAAAGGGGATGGCTAATCGACAAGTGGGGGGGGGGGTAAAAAGCCCCCCAACCCAGCTGATCACGTGGAACGTGAGGGCTGAACGGGCCGATAAAGAGGGCACGGGTACTCGCACACCTGAAGAAACTTAAGGCAGACGTGGTTATGTTACAGGAAACGCACTTGAAACTGATAGACCAGGTGAGACTACGCAAAGGTTGGGTGGGGCAGGTGTTCCATTCGGGGCTAGATGCGAAAAACAGGGGGGTGGCTATATTGGTGGGGAAGCGGGTAATGTTTGAGGCAAAGACTATAGTGGCGGATAGCGGGGGCAGATACGTGATGGTGAGTGGCAAACTACAGGGGGAGACGGTGGTTTTGGTAAACGTATATGCCCCGAACTGGGATGATGCCAATTTTATGAGGCGTATGCTAGGACGCATCCCGGACCTAGAGGTGGGAAAGTTGGTAATGGTGGGAGATTTCAAAATGGTGTTGGAACCAGGGCTGGACAGGTCGAGGTCCAGGACTGGAAGGAGGCCGGCAGCAGCCAAGGTGCTTAAAGATTTTATGGAGCAGATGGGAGGAGTAGACCCGTGGAGATTTAGCAGACTTAGGAGTAAGGAGTTTTCATTTTTCTCCTATGTCCACGAAGTCTATTCGCGAATAGACTTTATTGTTTTGGGAAGGGCGTTGATCCCGAAGGTGAGGGGAACGGAGTATATGGCTATAGCCATTTCGGATCACGCTCCACATTGGGTGGACTTGGAGATAGGGGAGGAAACAGAAGGGCGCCCACCCTGGAGAATGGACATGGGACTAATGGCAGATGAGGGGGTGTGTCTAAGGGTGAGAGGGTGCATTGAAAAGTACTTGGAACTCAATGATAATGGGGAGGTCCAGGTGGGAGTGGTCTGGGAGGCGCTGAAGGCAGTGGTTAGAGGGGAGCTGATATCAATAAGGGCACATAAAGGAAAGCAGGAGAGTAGGGAACGGGAGCGGTTGCTGCAAGAACTTCTGAGGGTGGACAGGCAATATGCGGAGGCACCGGAGGAGGGACTGTACAGGGAAAGGCAAAGGCTACACGTAGAATTTGACTTGCTGACAACGGGTACTGCAGAGGCACAGTGGAGGAAGGCACAGGGTGTACAGTACGAATATGGGGAGAAGGCGAGCAGGTTGCTGGCCCACCAATTGAGGAAAAGGGGAGCAGCGAGGGAAATAGGGGGAGTGAGGGATGAGGAAGGAGAGATGGAGCGGGGAGCGGAGAGAGTGAATGGAGTGTTCAAGGCATTTTATAAAAAATTATACGAAGCTCAACCCCCGGATGGGAGGGAGAGAATGATGGGCTTTCTGGACCGGCTGGAATTTCCCAAGGTGGAGGAGCAGGAAAGGGTGGGACTGGGAGCACAGATTGAAATAGAGGAACTAGTGAAAGGAATTAGGAGCATGCAGGCGGGGAAGGCTCCGGGACCGGATGGATTCCCAGTTGAATTTTACAGGAAATATGTGGACTTGCTCGCCCCGCTACTGATGAGGACCTTTAATGAGGCAAAGGAAAGGGGACAGCTGCCCCCGACTATGTCTGAGGCAACGATATCGCTTCTCCTAAAGAAGGAAAAGGACCCGCTGCAATGCGGGTCCTATAGACCTATTTCCCTCCTAAATGTAGACGCTAAGATTCTGGCCAAAGTAATGGCAATGAGGATAGAGGATTGTGTCCCGGGGGTGGTCCATGAGGACCAAACTGGGTTTGTGAAAGGGAGACCGCTGAATACGAATATACGGAGGCTGCTAGGGGTAATGATGATGCCCCCACCAGAGGGGGAAGCGGAGATGGTGGTGGCGATGGATGCCGAGAAAGCATTTGATAGAGTGGAGTGAGATTATCTGTGGGAGGTGCTGAGGAGATTTGGTTTTGGAGATGAGTATGTTGGCTGGGTGCAGCTGTTGTATAGGGCCCCAGTGGCGAGTGTGGTCACGAATGGACGGGGATCTGCATACTTTCGGCTCCATAGAGGGACAAGGCAGGGATGCCCTCTGTCCCCATTATTGTTTGCACTGGCGATTGAGCCCCTGGCAATAGCATTGAGGGGTTCCAAGAAGTGGAGGGGAATACTTAGAGGAGGAGAAGAACACCGGGTATCTCTGTATGCGGATGATTTGTTGTTATATGTAGCGGACCCGGCGGAGGGGATGCCAGAGATAATGCGGACACTTCGGGAGTTTGGAGAATTCTCAGGATATAAACTGAACATGGGGAAAAGTGAGTTGTTTGTGGTGCATCCAGGGGAGCAGAGCAGAGAAATAGAGGACTTTCCGCTGAGGAAGGTAACAAGGGACTTTCGTTACTTGGGGATCCAGATAGCCAAGAATTGGGGTACATTGTATAGGTTAAATTTAACGCGATTGGTGGAACAAATGGAGGAGGACTTCAAGAGATGGGACATGGTATCCCTGTCACTGGCAGGGATGGTGCAGGCGGTTAAAATGGTGGTCCTCCCGAGATTCCTCTTTGTGTTTCAGTGCCTCTCGGTGGTGATCACGAAGGCTTTTTTCAAAAGGATCGAAAAGAGTATCATGAGTTTTGTGTGGGCCGGGAAGACCCCGAGAGTGAGGAAGGGATTCTTACAGCGTAGTAGGGATGGGGGGGGCTGGCACTACCGAGCCTAAGTGAGTACTACTGGGCCGCCAATATCTCAATGGTGAGTAAGTGGATGGGAGAAGAGGAGGGAGCAGCGTGGAAGAGATTGGAGAGGGCGTCCTGTAGGGGGACTAGCCTACAAGCTATGGTGACGGCCCCATTGCCGTTCTCACCGAAGAAATACACCACAAGCCCGGTGGTGGTGGCGACTTTGAAAATTTGGGGACAATGGAGACGGCATAGGGGAAAGACGGGAGCCTTGGTGGGTCCCCGATAAGAAATAACCATAGGTTTGCCCCGGGGAGAATGGACGGGGGATTTGGAATATGGCAAAGAGCAGGCGTAACGCAACTTAAAGATCTGTTTGTGGATGGGAAGTTCGCAATTCTGGGAGCGCTGACCGAGAAATATGGGTTGCCCCAAGGGAATGCATTCAGGTATATGCAACTGAGGGCTTTTGCGAGGCAACAGGTGAGGGAATTCCCGCAGCTCCCGACGCATGAGGTGCAGGACAGAGTGATCTCAAAGACATGGGTGGGGGACGGTAAGGTGTCAGATATATATAGGGAAATGAGGGACGAGGGGAGATTATGGTAGATGAGCTGAAAGGGAAATGGGAAGAAGAGCTGGGGGAGGAGATTGAGGAGGGGCTGTGGGCGGATGCCCTAAGTAGGGTAAACTCATCGTCCTCGTGTGCCAGGCTAAGCCTGATTCAGTTTAAGGTATTACACAGGGCGCATATGACTGGAGCACGGCTCAGTAAATTTTTTGGGGTAGAGGATAGGTGTGCGAGATGCTCGAGAAGCCCAGCGAATCACACCCACATGTTCTGGTCATGTCCGGCACTACAGGGGTTCTGCGTGGGGGTGACAAAGGTGCTTTCGAAAGTAGTGGGGGTCCAGGTCGAACCAAGCTGGGGGTTGGCTATATTTGGGGTTGCACAAGAGCCGGGAGTGCAGGAGGCAAGAGAGGCCGATGTTTTGGCCTTTGCGTCCCCAGTAGCCCGGCGCAGGATACTGTTGATGTGGAAGGAAGCCAAGCCCCCGGGGGTGGAGACCTGGATAAATGACATGGCAGGGTTTATAAAGCTGGAACGGATTAAGTTCGTCCTAAGGGGATTGGCTCAAGGGTTCACCAGGCGGTGGCAACCGTTCGTCGAATACCTCACAGAAAGATAGATGGAATGGAAAAGAAGAAGGCAGCAGCAGCAGCCCGGGGGGGGGGGGGGGGGGGAGGAACCAGAAGGACTCTCAGGGTTGTTAATATATATGTATAATATGTATAGGTCGTTGCTATAAATAATTGTATATTGGACTGTTAAATCATATTTTTGGAGAGTGTTTATCTGAGACAAGGCAGTTGCCATTTCGTTTTTGTTATATATTATTTATTCTTTGTTTATAAAACAGGTCATTGTTATTTATAGTTATATTATTGTGTAAAGGATACACCATGTACTGTGATGGTTGACCAAAAATTTTCAATAAAATATTTTTTTTTAAAAAAGGAAGGACAACACTTCTCCCAAGAGTTTCCTTTTAACATCATGTGGACACCTCAGTTCTCTGTTGCAAACAGGGTTGCAAAGGGGTTGACGGCTTGGGAGTCCGACTCGAGGTCGTCCCCTTCTCCCGGGTGCCAAACTCTGGAGTGAATTAGGGCTGAAAGGGCTGCGTGGTGTGAGTTGGGGTTGCTTTCGTCGTTGCGGACGAGTCTGTAGGAATTGTCGCGGTGCCAATAAGTTGTGTCGAGTTGTGTGGGGACAAAGTCGGGGTCGTCTGTGTGGTTCGGTGGTCGGTGGTGGGATTTGTTTTCAAAAGTGATCATGAAGGGATCACTGGAGTCTAAATCGGAGTCACTGGGTGTGGGTCCGGTTGTATGGGGATAGTAGGGAGGCGTGCTGTGGCTATCGTCCGAGTCACAGTCGCTGTCTCTGCTGCTGCAGTCTGTGGGCGTTCCGGGGCGGAGTGTAGATTTTGGGGGTGGAATCGAGGGCGTATCCGTGGCTGGGCTGGACGTGGTGGGGGTTGGTCGGGTTACGTTGGCTGTGGGCGGGGTGTGGTTTGCTGCGTCAAGCATGACGTTGTGGCCGTGGTTTGACTGTGCTCCATAAGCCTTTAACTGGTTGATATGAAACCACGCAGTCTTACCATTTGGGTATTTTATTTTATATACCGATGGGCTTACTTTATCCGTAATGGAGTACGGAACCGAGTATTTTGGTGACCGGAATGTGCTGGGGTTATATACAGACAACATCACTTGTTGTCCTATATCATACTCCGTTGCATGCGCTGCCTTATCAAAACAGACCTTGCTCTGTTTCTGTTTGGTGCCCAATTTAACTGCAGCTGCTAACTGAGCCGTCTGTACATTCGCAACTAATTGCTCAACGGCTTTCTCGTGGGTGAGGGCTGGTCAGGTCTAAACCTAACAAGTATTCTGTCCCTTTCATGGGGCGTCCGGTCATGAGAGTGTGTGGGCTGTAACCTGTGGAGGTGGAAACAGTGTTACGCAAAAACATCAGTGCAAACGGGAGGACTGAGTCCCAAGTGGTGTTCTGCTGGATCATTTTTCTGAGGGTAGTTTTTAGGGTCCGATTCATGCACTCCACTATACCACTCTACTGTGGGTGGTACGCAATATGGAATTTTTGGGTGATGCCAAATATCGTGAGGACGTTCTGCATGACCCGTCCCGTAAAGTGAGAACCTTGGTCCGATTCAGTACTGCGGGGGAGTCCCCATCTTGTAAAGATGTGGTGGGTTAGGATCTTGGCTGTGGTTTTTGCGGTGTTGGTGCAGGCTGGAAATGCTTCCACCCACTTTGTAAAAGTGTCTATGACCACCAGAACATATTTATAGCCATTCCTGCAAGGGGGCAATGGACCTATAAAATCAATCTGGAGGTTAGTCCAGGGGCCGTTAACGGGTCGGGTGTGGCTGAGTTGGGCCTTTTTTGCATATCTATCGGGGTTGTTCTGCGCACAGATAACGCAATTCTCGATGTAATGGCTTACATCTTCCTTGAGATTTGGCCACCAACAAAGCTGTTTGAGGTGGGCTGTGGTGGGATCGATTCCCTGGTGTCCATGACCATCATGGAATAAACAAATTAATTGGTTCCTATCCTGCTCAGGAACTACATAAAGGGTGTCCTTTAACACCACACCGTCATGTGTGGTCAGTGTATTTCTGAACCTCCTCGTAGGAGGCTGGAAACTTCCCTTTCACAATCTCAGTGAGAGTGCTATCCTGCTTCTGGGCCTCTACTAGATCCTCGATCCTAGTCTGCGTGACCTGAACTGCACTCACTGGCGCGCTTTCGGGGGGTTTCCAAAAGTACCCATGTCTGGATCCTGCCTTAGCCAGTGCATCGGCTCTTACATTTCCAGGGGGGGAGGAATGATGGTGGCTGCGGACTTTTATAATGCCAAAAGTCCTGTCCTTGGCTTTTTGCAAAATATGGCGGAGTAATGGGGCTTAGGGGAGGGGTTTTCCATCCGCGGAAACAAATCCTCTTGTTTCCCAGAGGGGCAGAAATTCTGTGAGGCTGTTGCAGACGTATAGGCTGTCTGAATATATGTCTGCTGGGCTGGGGAAGGAATCTGGGTGCTCTACAATGTACGCGATGGCCGCAAGCTCTGCTGCCTGAGCACCTAAGTGTCTGGGGAGTTTTAATGCTATCTCCTCGAGGGCGCGTCCCTGTGCGTCCTCAACATAAATCCCACAACCTGTTATGCGTTGCCCATCTAAGACTGTGGAAGATCCATCCACATAAATCCTAATGGGGTTACATGTGTCCGGCTGAGATGGATTTGCTAATTTTCTGGGGGGTGTTTTAGCTATAAAGCCTGTCTTGTGGTGGGGAGAGATGATTTCACACTCATGGGGGGTTCCGGGGTACTGTAAATTGTCCGCTATGTAGGTGTGGGTCTTTGTCCGTTTGGCTGTGATGTCCCATCCTTGTAAGAGAAGGGTCCATCTAGCAGCGCGGATTTGGCTGACGGTACCGTCCTTAAGTCGTCCGTCCAGTAAAAGTTGGGTGGGGGTGTGCTCGGTCAAAATGGTGATGGGGTTCAGTCCGGTAATATAGGAAAAGTACTGGACTGCCCAGAAAACTGCGAGCAGGTGCCTCTCACAGGCTGAAAATCCCTGCTCCACAGCATCTAAAATTCGGGAAGCATAGGCTACGGGTCTTAGCTGGTCGTGCCGTTTCTGGAGGAGCATGGCTGAAAGGGTGTGGTCTGTGGTCGCTACCTCTATGGCGTAAGGGGAAAGCGGGTCTGGAACTTGTAGTGCGGGGGCTGCTATGAGTGCCTGTTTGTTTTTTTAACTTTTAAAAATTCTCCTTTTTCACGTTTTCTCCCACATTTACACCCATCAACAAGATATGTCAATCCCCATAATAACAACGATCCCATTGTAAAACTCCTCCTCCCAACCTCGGTTCCCACCCCCAACCTCTGTTCCCTCCCCCCAACTTTCCACCCCGGCTAGACCACTCGGACCCTGTTCTGTCAGGGTTCGATGGCCGCAGCCCCTCCCCCCACCTCACTTCCGTTCACTGGCCGGCTTAAACCGGCCAGCGTGGAGGCCCCCGCCCGGGTCCCTTTCCCCCTTGCCCGGCCCTAGGAAACCCCAAAAATCCCCTTTTAGCACACAAACCCCGCATATCCACCTACACCCCAAAGAGCCCTCCTTTCGAGTGAAAGTCCCGTCCTTTCCCTTGTCCAAATATATGCAACATTGGCTCCTTTAGCCTCCACACCCGCGCGCAGTGATACAAAAAGAAAAGAAGAAAATACAGTCATGAGGTTACATCAGCACATGACCATTCTTCAATTTGTCAGTTCTGCCACAGTCCTTCTGCCTTCACAAAATCACTCCGCTGCTTCCGCCGTTCCAAAATAAAAGTCCCTGAGCTTGTAAGTCACCCTCAGCTTCGCTGGATATACAATGACGCACTGCACCTTGCCGATGTACACTGCCCTCTTCACCCGGTTGAAGGCAGCCCGCCTCCTTGCCAGCTCCACCGTAAAGTCCTGGTATACACGTATACCAGCTCCAGCCCACTGCACCACCCGCTTCTGCTTGGCCCAGCTCAGGACCTTCTCCTTCACACTGTACCTACGGAAGCACAGAGTCACTGCCCTTGGCGGCTCACTCGCCTTTGGTATAGGCCTCCACGACCGATGAGCCCGATCCAGTTCATATCTGGAGGGGTCCTCCACCTCCCCCAGTAGTTTTGCCAGCATCGCGGCAAAATACTCAGTCGGCTTCAGTCCTTCAACTCCTTTGGGCAGCCCCACGACCCTCCAATTCTGTCGCTGGATCTGTTTTCCAGATCTTCCATTTTTCCTCGCAGATTCTTGTTCGTGTCCATCACCTTCCGCATCTCCTTCCCCATCGAGGCAAGTTGATCACCGTGCTGCAATACCGTCTCCTCCACTTCCTTCAGCGCCTCCCCTTGCTCTCGCACCTCCGCCACTGCGCTCGCCACCGCCGTCTTCACTGGGGAAACCGCCTCCTCCACCAGCACATTCAAAACCTCCCTCATCTCCTTCCTCACCATCTCCATACATTTCTCAATCTGCGCCAACTGCTTTTGGAATTCCACAGCCATCACCTTAGTTAGTTCTTCAGCCGTAAGCACTGCGGCCTCCCTTGGTGCTCCAGCCTCTTTCCTTTGTTGACCCCGCATTGACCTTTCCCCTCTCCAACGGACTTTCAGCCGCTTTTTTCCCGGCTGTTTTTTTTGTGATTTTCGACATCCTTCTCCTTGCGCTATCCCCCGACATTTACTGCCGTCGCTGGCCTTAGGACCGGGCGTTACTCCCCGAAAATGCCGTTCCCGAACGGGAGCCCTCCAATGTGCGGCTGCCTCCCGCCCGCCGTCACCGGAAGTCCTATGAGTGCCTGTTTTAATGATTCCACAGCATCCGTATGCTGCGGAAGCCATTCCCAGGGGGCTCCTTTCTTTAAGAGGTCTGAGAGGGGCGCTGCCTTGCTGGCGAAACCGTCAATGTGGTTTCGGCAGTAGCCAACCAGTCCTAAAAACGACCGGAGGGCTGAAACGTTCTGGGGAAGGGGCAATTTAGTGATCGAGTCGATTCTTTTATGCTCGATCTCACGTTTGCCGTGTGTGATAATAGTACCCAAATATACCACTTTTTCTTCCAATATCTGGGCCTTTTTGGGGTTTAATTTACATCCAATTGACTGTAACAATTCCAGGAGTTCGGACAGAAGCTCAATGTGCTCTTCCTTAGTGTCTGTCTGCAGTAGTAGATCGTCTACATACTGTACCAGACATTCGGGGCGAGAAAATTTTGCTAGTCCATTTGCCAGCTGTCGGTGGAAAATGGAGGGGGAGTTGTGGAAGCCTTGTGGCGGGCATGTCCATGTGTACTGCTGCGCTCTGAAAGTGAAGGCAAATTTATACTGGCACGCCTTTGCCAATGGAATGGACCAGAATCCATTACTGACGTCCAAAACCGTGAAATATCGGGCATGGAGTCCCTGTTTGAGCATGGTCTCGGGACTTGTTGCTACGGTGGGGGCTGCTGCGGGGATGACTTTATTGAGTTCCTGATAATCAATGGTCAAGCGCCATGATCCGTCGGGCTTTCTCACTGACCAAATCGGGGCATTATTAGTTGAGGCTACCGATCTTAGTACGCCCTGCTCTAATAAGCTCCCTATAACCTTTAATATTTCTCCCTCTGCTTCTAGGGGAATCCGTACTGTTTCTGGGGTCTAGGGTCAGGTCCTGTTACTTGTACGGAGCCAGTCATCCGTCCACAGTCGTGCTTGTGGGTCGCGAATGCTGCCCTGTTTTTTTTTTTTTTTTTTTTTTTTTTTTTTGCAGGACTGCTCTAACCTGTCGGTCCGTGCTGAGTGTGGTGGGGTTGAACCAAAACTCGCCTACTGCGCTAATTTTGTTCATGTAGTCCCCTATGTTGAGCGTTGCGGGGGCTCTAGCGGATTTCGCCATCTTCCAGACACACTGGTTGACTGGATAGAAAGATAGGTGGTGGGAATTCATAAAGTCGATTCCCAGAATGTGTTCTGCTGTGTGGGGCAGGTCGACTAACACTACGGGGTGTTTTGTGGTAATGTTTCCTATTTGGATGGGTACAGGGGCTGTGATGTGTCCCTGCTGTGAGTGGCCTGTGAAGCCGCTGAGGGTGATAGTGGCTGTAGTGGGCCATGTGTCCTGACAAAGGGTGGAGGAATTTAAGGTGGTGCGGGACCCTCCTGTGTCCCAAAGAAACTCGATAGGCTGTCCCCGAATTTTCGCTGCGACTGCAGGTCGTCCTGACCTATCCCAAAGGGTATCGCAGACCCAACTGGGGGAGCCTGTACACCATCAGTCCGTTCCGGTCAAGTCCGTTTGATCCGAACGGGCGCTAACGCTATGTAAGGGATCTGCCTTTTTCTTACTGAGTGCCTGTCTGTTGGGCTCTCGGTGGCTTTTTAGGGGCATTGCATTCTTTGGCAAAACGTCCCAACTGTCTGCAATTGTAGCATTCTTGCAGTTTTGTTGGGGGGGGGCTGTTCTTTCCCTCATTTACCCAGGCGGGGTTGTGGGGTGTGGCTTTTACTGCCTGCATGTCTGCGGCGGCTTGCTTTTCCTCTGTGGTTTCAGCGGCGGGTCGATTGTGAACAGACTGCTCCCAAACGCCGGACAATCTTTTAACCACCCACTTCTCGTTACGAGCCTCCTCCGAGGGATCATAATTACTACAGGCATTCTGTCCTGCCTCTCTGGCATGGGAGATAAGGGTGCGGGTCCATTTGGCCATATTGTCTGGGGACAAATGGGCACGGTCTACATCTCCGAAAACGGCTTCAAAATGAATCCACAGGCGTCCTGCGAACGGTGTGGGGTGTTCAGACTTCTTCTGCCTACACTTATTTAGGCCATCTACAGGGTCACCCCGGTTATACCTGATCGCATCCAGGATCGCGGTATGCATTTCTGCAAGGGTGCCTCCTCCTACGTTCTGTGGGTCGGGAAGGGCTGCTGCTACCGATGGATCTAGACTTAGAACCATGAGCTTTACATGCTCTCTCTCATCTAGGCCGTACATGGTCGCCTGATGTTTGACGGTGGCAAAGAAATGATGTGTGTCTGAAGCGGGGAGGAACGGTGTGATTTTTGCACACGCGTCTCGTAATTGGGTCACTGAGGGGGGTGGAATATAGGAATTCCGCCTCGTCTGATTTGGCTGTGCGGTGGGTTGTTACAGGGTTCATGGGAGCCTGAACTACCAGCTGTGTGGGGGGCGGTGGTGCTTTTCTCCTTTGGGGCTTTCCCTGCGCACACGTTCCCTGAACATATCTCTGCGCTGTTTCCTGTAATTCTTCCCAATCAGGGCCGTCTTCCTGGTCTAAACTTTCCCCAAAGGTTTCTTGGAATCCCTTTTGGACAGAAAGCAGTGATTGCAGGTCTGCAATTTGCTTCCGGCACTTCGTATGGTCTATGGTGCTCTGCCTTTGTTCCGTGGTTGCAGCGTGGAGCGCTCTCAAGGCTGCCTTGAGATCACTACATTGCTTCTGTAGCGTCTCCACCTGCTTCTCTGTTTCTTTCTTTACCAGGACTGCACGCTGTGTGTCCTGATGAGCCTTTTCGTACTGGGACTGGAAACTACTCAAATGCGCCAGACAAGACTGGTGACCCCGTTTGGCGACCTCTTCGTCCTTTGCTGCTAATTTCCGCCTTAATTCCAGATTCTCTTTCTCCACCTCGCATACATCGACTTTACTCATACGATGTATGCCCTCTACTTCTTTGCGGAGCGTCCTAACGACCTCCTCTGTGCCTTACAATTGTGCCAGACAGGACACCATTGCCATCGGCTTGCGAGCTTTTGTTAAATTCTTTTTGTGGATTTCACTTCTCCCACCAAGTATGCCCTATACTTCCGGGACCTGCGTCGTCATTATTACAAGAATCATTCCACATGGGCCATCTTTTGCCCTTGAGGTATTTCCGAATCTCCTCTTCCCAAGTGGGGCACTGTCCCACTCTACTGCTGCTGGTCGCTGCGACCGCAAATTCCTCTGGATTCATGAGTCGTTGCATTGCCTGCATGGCATCTCTCCTATCTGCTTGCTTTGGTTAAATTTGGAACAGGGTACTAAGGTGGTGTCGTAGATGCGGGTACGGCTTGCGCTAATTTCCGAAAATACAGACTTCTGACAGTTTTGACGCAACAAAAATCTATCAGTTTTACCTTATAGCCCTGTTAGTTTCGCATGCGCATACACACTTCCAAATTATGAATTATTAATCAGAACCGCTTGAACACTTGTGATTTTTGTTTCCAATTGGATTCTAATTCAAAATTTCTTGGGTTCTCCCGGAGTGGTTTTCCACTTCTAGATCGGGTCCCGTCAGGATGTCGCCAAAATGTTGCTCTGATTAGCCTTAGTTTTATTAGCTCTAATTCTGTCACCTTTGCTCACGAGTCGCCAGATATCTTTCTGATACCGCCGCGTGGTTCAAGCTCAAGTAATGAGTAATAAGACAGCACTCCGCTTAGTAAATGTTAAATCAACGATCATTTATTATATACAGCAATAAATACTTACACAATAATACTACCTCTAGACTATTACCTACCACTAAAGGCAAAGACTTAACTTTGGTGATGGCCCACCAGGTCAGGGAAACGAATGGCTTATTGAATTGGGTCTGGCCTGTGGGATTCAAAAAGACTGGTACGGGTCGATAGTCTGGAACACCTATCAGGTAGCGATCGCTGGAGTAAGACTTACTTGTTCTTTCGTTGAAGGGTCTCGAAGGTTTCGAGTAGGAGAAGAAGGGTCGATCTGAACTTGGCCCCTATCTTTATAGTTCCCTGGGGCTTCCCGCCTCTCGGGGCGGACCTTGACCCTGGTCCCAAGTGATTGGACTTGGTCCCAATCACTGGGTTCGATATGCTCCAATAATGGAGCGATTCCGGGGGGGTGGTTGTTCACCCTTCTTTGTCTCGGCCACTGCTGGCACCGAGAGGTCTGGATCGGCTTTCAATTGCTAATGTGTTGCAATTGTTCCCGGGGATCGCCGATTAAACTGCAGATGGCTGGGTTGATGTGCTGCTAATGGTTGCAGGTATCGATCTGGGCCGACTTCCCCAGAGCCGAATACACTGTTCTGTCTGCAGCTGTCCGTTTGTGCCCTGTTGGCTGATTTTTCCCATCAGCCTTTTCAGTTCGCCATTTTACATCGGGGTTTGGCCAAATTAATCGGGAATCAGCCATTTTAGGTGGCTACAAGGTCATGAGTTTTAGAAGGTGCTGTTGAAGGAGCCTTGGCAAGTTTCTGCAGTTCATCTTGTAGATGGCACACTGTTGCTGAGCCAATTGTGGACAGGGTGCTAATCGAAGGAGCTGCTTTGTCCTGCATGATGTCAAGCTTTTGTAGTGTTGGGGCTGCACTCATCCAGGCTGGTGGAGAGGATTCCAGCACACTCCTGACTTGAGCCTTTTAGATGATAGACAAGTTTTGGGGAGTCGGGAGACGAGTTGCTCGCCCAATTCTTGATGGTAATGCCAGTGACTGTCAAGGGGGATAGCAAGATTCTGTCCTGTGAGAGATGGTCATTGCTTAACATCTTCGTGGCATGAATGTTAATTGTCACTGATCAGCCCAACCCTGAATGTTGTCCAGGTCTTGCTGCATGCATTAGCCGTTAAATCAATCTTTTAGGATACCAAGCCCATTTGGTGTGAGGATTCTGTGGGATCATGCCATCTCCCATACATGTCCAAGAGACACAATTTTAATTTTAAACTGTACTCTTCACATCAATACACCAAATTCACTGCCAAATGTCATCGAGATGCCAATAAACTTTGGTTGTTGGGACAGTGTTGTTCAGATTGAATTGCTGACTGTCTACAGCTCAGATCACTTAAAGGTTTTTCTCAACAATTTGCAGAAAGTCTTACCTAAGCGAAACAGGTTAAGTATCCTTTTTACATGAGTCCAAAGACTGAAAACATTGAGAAACCACAATTTTTTGAACCTTAGCGACATTTAGAGCAGGAAGTCTAGTTGTTTGTCTGCATTGTTTACTTTGCAATTCTTTTTGTGGTGACCATGTCAAAAATAAACTTATTACAGGTAGCTTGTATTTATTATTCAGTAGTACACCTTTTATAGCCATTTTATTTACTTTGACTATAGGCTTAGGCTAAGTTTATATGTGGTATCCAAAAAAATTATCTCCGATGCAATCCGTCCTGAGGGTTTTGGACCTGTAGTATGATTCTCGTAAAGGATTAGAAGTGCACTAATCTTAGCAAGCAGCCAACCCAGTAAATTGTTTGGAAGGTGGGAGTGCTGTATGGTTTCTGTCTTTTCTTCAGTTCTATTTTTTTCATAGGACCGTACATATAATGTCGAAGGAGGCCATTTGGCCCATCGAGTTTGCACCAGTCGTGGGCAGCATGGTCGTGCAGTGGGTAGCACTGCAGCCTCGCGGCGCTGAGGTCCCAGGTTCGGTCCTGCCTCTGGGTCACTATCTGTGTGGAGTTTGCACATTCTCCCTGTGTTTGTGTGGGTTTCGACCCCACAACCCAAAGATGTGCAGGGTAGGTGGATTGGCCACGTGAAATTGCCCCTTAGTTGGAAAAATGAATTGGGTACTCTAATTTTTTTTTTTTTAGTAGGTGTTTGCACCAGTCCTCTGAAAAGAGTTCCCTACCTAGGCTCACTCCCCTGTAACCCCAACTAACTGTTGGATCCGAAGGGGCAATTTAGCATGGCAAATTCACCTAACTTGCACATCTTAGAACTGGGGAGGCAACTGGAGGAAGCCCACGCTGACACTAGGAGAAAATGCAAACTCACAGTCACCCAAGGCTGGAATTGAACCCGGGTCCCTGACAGGCAGCAGTGCTAATCACTGTGCCACCGTGCCGCCCACATTTTGATTCTGATTTAGGTCTGCTTCATGGATTTTGTATTCTCCTATTCTCTTGCTTGAATCGTAAATGATATTGTATTGTGGGTCATTGGGTTTTGCCTTTGGACTTAACCTGCTTTAGTTTATTTGGATATCCAAGCATTAAATAAAGTGACACACAAAGTTATTACTCAAAACAGTTGTTCAGTATCTCTATCTGCTTACCTATTTATCTATACCTTGCACTCCATTTTTCTCATGTGCCAAATTTAATTCTTCATTGGGACTCTGCAATCAGGTCAGTTTTATTATCTGACCACCTTGTATAATAACTGTACAATCATTCAGTTTTCAAGTATTTCCTTTCATCTTGGGCTCAATTAAACTGACCTGGACTGACCTCTTGTATTGTGCTCAAAGTGAACCTGCATTTGTGCCTCTTTTCAGAGTCCTATCCCCCATTGAGTCTAAATTATAGGGTAAATGAATTCCCTTTTTTAATTGCAGTAATTCTGCACCAGATTTTGAGATTAAACTGTAGTGTGTGTGTGGAAGGACATTTTAAGCTATTAATTTTGTAAAACTAACTTTCACTCCTATTTGAAGGAGCCCCATAAAAGAACATTTATTTCCTATAAACTTTGGTATAAAGTCATTTACTCTGAGGTTGTGATGCAGCCATGCAAGACTGAACTTGTTGATTGTAGAATCTGTGCTGCAACTTCTATTTTTATCACGAAAGGTAACCAGCAAACGGAATCCAATGCTGAAGCGCTGCTCAGAAGCTGTAGCTGTAACAAGCTAGAAG
Source organism: Scyliorhinus torazame (assembly GCF_047496885.1). Classification (NCBI taxonomy): domain Eukaryota; kingdom Metazoa; phylum Chordata; class Chondrichthyes; order Carcharhiniformes; family Scyliorhinidae; genus Scyliorhinus; species Scyliorhinus torazame. Next base: position 155,914,600 of record NC_092723.1, on the reverse strand, counting down.
TTGTACATCTTTGCCAATGCATCACACAAGCAGGTTGCTTTCTATTTGCTTGGCACAATCCTGTCTGCATCCCAGAAATTGCACCTGAATTATTTAATGTGGTGGCAGTTGTTTGCTTTGATAGTTGCTACGTTTCAGAGGGATGTTTGTGCCGAACGGGTAATTTTATTGTGTGCGGGTTTGGTGCTGTGTTGGTTTTGTTACATAATTAGTGTTGACTTGACTAACAGCTGAGCTGCTTTTATATTGCTACCAAGGAATAGACTGGTTTCTGGGTGGTGCCAATGTGACTTGGATTTCTGGAAGCTTTGAAGAGCGTTTGAATTTGTTTTTTAAAAAACCTGTGCACTTGCTGTTCCCCTCTTGTCCCTCCCTCCCCAATCTTTTCTCTCTCTCTCCCCTGGTGGTGTTCCCATGCATCTACTGTCCTTGTCCTTCTTGGTGATAGAGGCTGCAGGTTTGGGAGTTGCTGCACTGAATCTTTTCGATGGTGCACACACTTTGCCACTGTGCATTGGTGGTGGAGCACAAGTCTTCCAACACTATTACTGGAATATTGTTGAGATCCATAACTAAAAGTATCCAATGCCCCAGCCACTCTTTGATATCATGGAGTGGATTGAATTGGGCAAAGACTAGCCTCTGCCATAGCTGTATCGGAAAGAGTAGGCTATTCAGCCCCTCGTGCCTACTCTGCCATTCAACTAAATCATGACTGATCTTCAAGCACCCATGTCTTTTCCTGCGCTATTCCCCCATATCACTTGATACCTTTAATATTTGGAAAACTATTCTTGTTTTTTATGTTCATTCAGGGATGTGACCAGTATTTGTTGCCCAACCCTAATTGCTCTTCGGTGGTGGTGAGCTTTCTTGAACTGCTGCAGTCCATGAGGTGTAGGTATACCCACAGTGCATATAGGAAGGGGGTTCCTGCATTATGACCTAAAATACTTGCCTTCCATCTGCAGGCCTCTATTTTCCATCATTCCATTTCAATCCCATCTGCCATACCTACAGCACTAAAAGTTCTTAATCAAAATTAAGAACTGCGTTTGGGTGTCGTGTTATACATCCTCATTCTCTTGACTTCTCTCTCGACCTTGGGCAAAAATCTCCGACTTTTCTCTCCCTACCCATGTATCATTCTCTCACCATTGCTTCTGATCTCTCCTTGCCCTCCCTTCCTCGTCTGTGCATGCCCCCTTGACAACCATATCTGGTTAGGACCAGATGATGACATCTAGCTCGACTTCATTCCCTCAGCATGTCCACTGCACCTATGGTATTGAACTGCTTGTGACATTTAGTCTTGCATGCATCTTCAGCACAATATGGAGGAAACAAATCTTTGGCTTGTTCAAACCTTCCCAATTCCACCTGCCATCTTTGAATTTTGAAAAGACATTAACTTGAGTATGTAAGTAAATAAATATCATTCAAACAGCTATTTCTCTGTACATATAATGTGGCGATGCCTACGTTGGACTGGGGTGAGCACAGTAAGAAGTCTTACAACACCAGGTTAAAAGTCCAACAGGTTTGTTTCAAACCACTAGCTTTCGGAGCACTGCACCTTCCTCGGGTGATTCACCTGAGGAAGGAGCAGTGCTCCGAAAACTAGTGGTTTGAAACAAACCTGTTGGACTTTAACCTGGTGTTGTGAGACTTCTCTCTGTACATGTGCATTGCAAGTACAGAAAATATGTGGTTTATTTTACTCAAATCTGGGCCTTGGGATTAATGAGGCTCTACAATTGGCTCCAATTGTCACATCTCTGATTTGATAGACCAGTATTTTTAAAAATCTTTATTGTCACAAGTAGGCTTACATTAACAGTGCAATGAAGTTACTGTGAAAAGTTTCTAGTCTCCACATTCCGGCGCCTGTTCGGGTACACAGTGGGAGAATTCAGAATGTCCAATTCACCTAATAGCACTTTGTGTGACCTTCTCCCACCAGTCTCCACTGGACGTCACACTTCCTCCATTGTTGCAATATTATCAGACTGCTTATCTGATATCTAGTACTGGTTGAGCAGACATTCCCTCCAGTTAAATATTGGAAAGACTGAAGCCATTGTATTCAGTCCCCATTCCAAACTCCACTCCTTGGCTATCAGCTCTCTCTCTCTCTCTCTCTCGCTCGCTCGCTCGCTCTCTCTCTCTCTCTCTCTCTCTCTCTCTCTCTCTCTCTCTCTCTCTCTCTCTCTCTCTGGCAACAGTCTAAAATTAAGTCAATAATGTTCGCAAACTTGGTGCCACATTTTGATTCTGAGATGAGCTTCTGACCTCATTCCTGCCAACACTAGGGCTGTCTAGTCGTATTTCCATAACATTGCTTGACCTGGCCCCTGTCTCAGCTCATCTGCTGCTGAAACCCTCATCCATCCTTTCATTTCCTTTAGATTTAACAATTCCAACACGCTCCTGGATGGTCTCCAACGTTAAATTTGACGTCATCCAAAACTCTTCTGCCCGTGTCTTAACTTGCAACAAGTCCTGCTCCCCTGTCAGCCCTGTACATACACCTCATTGATCTACATTGGCTCTTGGTTAAGCAACATCTCGGATTTAAAGATTCTCATCCTGATTTTCGAATCCCTTCACAGCCTTGCCCATCTCTTTCTCTGTAATCTCCTCCAATGGCACGGGAGCACAGTGGTTAGCACTGTCGCTTCACAGCTCCAGGGTCCCAGGTTCGATTTGCATCTTGGGTCACTGTGTGTGTGGAGTCTGCACATTCTTCTCGTGTCTGCGTGGGTTTCCTCCGGGTGCTCTGGTTTCTCCCATAGTCGAAAGATGTGCAGGTTAGGTGGATTAGCCGTGCTGAAATTGCCCTTAGTGCCCAAAATGGTTGGGTGGGTTGCAGAGATAGGGTGGGGTGTACGTTCCAAGGGCCGGTGCAGACTCGATGGGCCTATTGGCCTCCTTCTGCACTTTGAATTCTAAGAAACCTCACAATCCTCTGAGATCTCTGCACTCCTTTAATTCTGGTCTCTTGTGCATTCCAAATCATCATTCTTTCGCTATTGGCGGCTGTGTTTTCAGTTGCCTGTGTCCCAAGCTTCGAAATCCCCTCCCTACAGCTCTTTGTCTCTCTGGTTTGCTTTTCTCATTCAACTTCTTGAAACATAACTTTTGAACATCTGAACATCTACCCTAATATCTCCTTACGTGGCTTGAAGTCGTACTTTATTTTCGAATACAGCTGTGAAGCACCTTATGTTAAAGTTGCTGTATTAAGTTGTTGGGTTCTGAGATTTAGCATTAACTGGTTGTTGGGTTTGGAAGTAATGTTTGTAATGAGTGATTCTGTAAATAAAAGCTTTTAAGCATGTAAAGGTTAGGCTTCAGGTCAATCCTCCTTCATCACATGCTATATGGAAAAGAGTATTATATAGGGATGTTTCTGTCCCACCTTCTTGCAATCTCTATCATAGAAAAAATTGCTTTAATGAATGCACGCTGTTCCAGGGAGGCCAGTTGGCCAATGGGGTAAAAAATTTCCCCTGAAGTCTGATTTCTCCAAAACTTGGGACCTGCTATCTTTTTTTATATTGCTAAATTTCATCCATGTCGGTGGTACATTACACTTCAAACATTTCAACTGGTTTCAAAGGTCTTGTGTAGATGGTCTGAACATCCTCGGTACATGAACCATGCAATGCAGTCTGAGCCAGGTAGCACATAACTTGCCAGGATCCATGACTTGTTTTGCAAGGTTAATCCAGGCCGGTGAGGGAGTGTACCAGCAACCTTCAGGCTAACAGGGAGTAAGTTTTGCTGCTGACTGCTCAACAGTGGTTCTTTGGATAACATCCCTGTGGTGACGAGAAGTGATAAGATCACAGGAACATGGGACCTGGGAGCAGGAGGAGGCCATTTTGACTTTTGAGTCTGTTCCTGTTGGTGTTTTGGAAATTGTCCTTGGTCTCTTGAGTCAATGTTTCCACTGAATGCTTAATATAGGAAGTAATAAAACTGGAATGAATCCATGCAGGTTGGAAAAACATGGATTGCAGATTAATGAGCGGGGATCAGTGTTGGGATAGTTCCTTCCCTTCCTGGTCACTTGTACAATTGAAAATTGGGTGAGATCAATACTGTCTGCCTGGTACATTTAGAAACATCAATTCATCTTTTCCTGATGGGATAATTCCAAGGTCTTTGGTATATGGAAGAAGATTGATTTAGAAAAGTTGCCAGAGCCAGTAGATTTAAAAATAACAGTATACAGGAATAACTTCTACATTGTGCTTGAAAAGATGCTTGATGTCCACGAAAGCAGAAATGGCATCAAAAAATATTGTTGAAAATGAGCTTTTTGATTTTGTTTTTTTTACCTGAGGGAGGTGGCAAGCTGGAGATGAGTGGAAGCCAATGTGAAGCTGGAAATGAGGAATGGGCCTGTTGGAGAATTGTGACAACATGGACATGGGGCTGGAAGGTATAATGTGTGTAAAAAGCATCCAGGGATTTGAAAGGGAGGGCAAAGATTTTTGGCATTTGAGACCTTGTGGAGCTTGGAGGACAGGACCAATGCAGGCAGGGTCTTGTTATGAGTGACGTGAAGACCATTTTGTAGCAGTATAGATTTTTAGCTTGGAGGTGAATTTAGAATCGGAGGATTGGGCAGTGGCTGAAGATATTGTGAGGTAAGAGAATGCAGTCTGGGTGATGGATCAGGCCCGCAGAAGGAAGTGAACTTGACGAGCACTCCCATCAATTCTGCACTATGGGATGCTGGTATCCAAGCAGAAGCTGTGGAGGGAAATTGTTTTAAAACCAGGGAGATCTAGCAAGGGCTAACATGGAAGACGTTTGGCCCGTCCAAATTTTTATTGTCTGATAGCTGCTGTCACCATTTTTGGCTGCCTCTGGGCAGAAGTGAAGCTGGATATCATTGCTTCCAGAAAAGGTAGCTGGGGTGGGAAAACATAGCCTCCTGTTGTACACTGGGCCATCAGGAGGTCATGAGAGCAAAGATCATTTGAAGTGATTTTAGAATTTGGGTCTTTTATTCATGGTCAATGGGATATGGGTTTGCCTTATCCATTGGAATATAGGACTTGGGAGCAGGAATAGGCATTGACCCCTTCAATCTGCTCTGTCATTCTCAAGATCATGGCTGATCTGGTTGTGGTCTCGACTCCACTTGCTGCCTGCCCCCCCCCCCCCCATAACCCTCGACTCCCTTGTCTAGTAAAAATCTGTCTAACTTTGCCTTGAATAAATTCAATGACCCAGCTTCCATTGCTTTCTAGATGTGCTTTCTTCACTGCTTACCCAACATTCCATCAATTGGCAGAGGATTGTGGGAAGGATTACAGGTATTTCTGTTCACATGCTGAATGAGGCTATTTGGCCCATCGTGTCTGTGCCAGCCCTCTGAAGAAGCAATTCACCTTTTGCCACTCCCCTGCCTTTTTCCTGTAGCCCTGCATATTTTTTTTCCCTTTTCAAGTAATAATCCACTTCCCTCTTCAAAGCCTCAACCCTGCCTCCACCACACTTTGAGCAGCACATTGCGAGTCCTAATTATTCAGTGTGTGAAAATATTGTTCCTCATGTTGCCATTGATTCTTTGTAGCACTTACTTGAATCTGTCTCCTGGTCCTCAATCCTTCTACCCATGTTCAAACCCCACATGATTTTAAATATTTCTATCAAATCTTCTGTAGCCTTCTCCAAGGAGAACAGTCCCAACTTCAATTGACCTACATAGCTAAACCTCCTGATCCCTCAACCCTGGAACCATTTTTGTGAACCTTTTCTGTACTCTCTTGTACAGCATCTAGATCTGAGCACATTACTTCAGTTGAGGCCAAACCAGTTGAGGCCAAACCAGTGTTTTTATGCAGGTTCAAAATGGGTTCCCTGCTTTTGTACTTTGTGCACCTATTGGGAAAAAGTCCAGGATGCTGATGCTGTATGTTCACTCCACTGCCCTACCACCAATGATTTATGCACATCTCCACCCAGGTCCCAATGCTCCTGCATCCCCTTTAGAATTGTATCCTGTATTTTTGTTATAACCCTCCGGGAAGTCACAAGATGAGGACAATTCGATTCCAGGCGACCTCCTCGGAGTTCCCCCGGTAATGAGGGTGGAGTTTCCCCCCTTAACTGAGAGCTCAACTCTCTAGTATAAAACCCCCGCCTGGGAGCAGGTCGGGGGGGAGGCTTTTGGGGAGAGTGTGATTTTGTGAATAAATAGAATCGTTGTTTTCGACCTGGCTGTTCCATGTGTGCTGCTTTAGTGGATTCTGCAATTTTGTAGTTTCTGTGGTCTTCCTACCAAAATGAATCACTTCATGCTTCTTGGCATTAAATTTCATCTGCAACTTGTCTGCCTATTCCACCGACCTGTTTGTCCTTTGAAGTTCTACATTATCCTTGAGGTTTACAATACTACCAAGTTTCCTATCATCTGAAATTGTCCTGTACACCCAAGGCTTGTATCATTAATAATATAGATCAGAAAGAACAGAGAAACACTGATCCCCGGGAAACACCGCTACAAACCTTCCTTGACTTGCAGGGGTAAACAACTGTTCACCACTACTTTGTTCCCTACGTTGCACCCTATCACTGGTATTCCTGCTACTATTGTCCTTTTTATTCCATGATGTGTTTTGTGTGGTACTTTTTGGAGGTCTATGTATACCACCTCAACCGTCTGTTATCTTATCAAAACCTTGAGGGCACTATTTGCCCGTTACAAATCAATACTGGCCTTCCTTAATTAACCTGTATTTGCATAGTTGGCTATTAATTCCGCTATTAATTTTGTATCTGCTTTCCCTTTTAATAACCAATATCTGACACTACCATTGGTTGAGGGAGAAGGGTAAACAACTGCTAGGGTGTGGCAGCACTGCCCAGAAACTGGCATTCCCTTTTTTGAGCAAGTGTCTGAGCTCCTAATTAATGGGTTGTACAATGTCCTAGCTTGGAGAGAACTGAGAATATACTAGTAAGAATGGAGCTTGATTTGAGGTTCTGAGTTGTGCTTTGGAGAGGGAGTGGGGTGGGGAGGTGATGCAGGTTAAAGTGGAGTTGGGGTATGAGATGGTGATTGGCCATCAAATCAGGTGGGTTGTAATGGATTACTGTGTTAATGTGATCTCCTAATTCTAACCTTGATCAAAGGATGTTTACTGGTTGCTTGGATGCATGGCTGATAACCTATCATGTTTTGTAGTTTGTATCATCAGTATTTGAAGTAGGGAATGTTGTATTGGCCAGTGGTGTAAAGCATACTGAGGCACTCACTCAGTCATGCAGTGTATTATTTTTCATGTATCGGGGTTCATCTGAAATTGTCAATGTTGAATTGAGGCCTCGTAACTTCCTATTGTTACAAAATTAGGAATCTGTACTGAACCGTCCTTTTGCTGCAGTCTACATAGTGTGCATTTTTCATTGTGGATGACAGATCTGATTTGGGTGCAGAGTAGATGTGTTTTGTGTACCTTTCATCCAACAGCATGATCCACACAGTGCTGATATTGCAGCTACGATATAGAAAAGTATACACCTGATGAGATGCGTCCTTCCGTCTGTTTTGTTGCTAAAGTATTGTTCGAAAGTCTTGTTAGATGGGGAACCATGTCACTCTGCTGCTTGGGGCTGTTTTCATAGCCTCCTGGGGTAATATCTTTAAGTGCATTCAATAGGCCAAGATTGGCAGGTGGACAAGCATTAATATATTTGAAATTCCTGTCTGACACCTTCCCATGGTTTATTGCTTATTAGGTCACAGACTTTCTTGTTCCCTTCAGCTAAAAGGTTGAGTCCAGTGGATTGGGGGGGGGGGGGGGGGGGGGTTGCAGCCTACGTGTTTTCATGGGGATTGTTGTTGTACAGTGAGCTTACCATGCCAGTTTCTGTTGGCCAGGGAAGTAAATTGCTTCATGATAATGTGAAGTAACCACCTTGCCATCCAAGGGAACCCCATGAGTGTACTCAGCTTCTAGCTGAAGAGGACAAATAGAGTCTATAGCCACCTTGTTTGGGAGGGGTATGCCCTCCCTACAGAGCTTATAGGTGCGATCTCCCCAAAAGGGGCCAACGTTCCCGAGCGAGCGTGTTTAGCTGTGTGTTTCACGGCACTCGAGGTTTAAATAAGGGGCCTAAACGGGGAGCGAGTGGACGAGGCTGCACATAGCCCCGTTCTTTTACAAAAAGGTGCTCCGCTCGCCGGAACTCCCCATTGTAGCGAGAGATCAGGATGCTATTTTTAAATGGCGTCCCAATTCCAAGACCCACCCAAAAAATCCCCAATGCCCATGGCGGGCAATTGTGCTCGTGCAAAAAATGCCAGCTTGGCACCTTGGCAGTGCCCCTGCCAGCTGGCAGTGCTGCTCTCCTTGGAGACCCCCCCACAAGTGCCATTTCGGCTGGTCCCCATTTGTGGGGATCAGTACCAAACTGCTCCCGAGGTCCCCGAGGCGATGGGATTGAATCCCAAAGCCTCAGCTACCTTCGGAATCTGCACATTGGAGTGTTGGAATAAGGCTTATGCCTCTGTTATATGCAGATTTGCCAAAAACTGATCCCGCCCATAGACAGAACTCCCCTTGCCATGTCTCGCAAGATTCAACGGAGCCGGGTAGATCCTGGGAGTGGGGTCTCCTGGCTTTCACTGACCACGCTGCACCGCTGCTTTTCAGGCGCAGCATGGCCAGAAGATTGCCCCCTATATTTATTGGTTTGGCCATGTAAGACACTTGTGTAATAAACTTGTCGGAGTTCGGACAAAATGCAAGGATATGAAACTAAACATCTGTTCTTTCAAATAGTTAGCACAGGCATGATGGGCTAAATGGCCTCCTATAATCTAAACTTTTGATTCTTCAATGGAACCAAATAGTTTTGTAAAATATCTTGTTACCCGTGTGCACTGCAGTGCTCTAAGCTTGCCTGTATTGTGTGCTGCCTGTACACCTGTAATTGCTAGTAAATTGTTTGGTTGTGAGAATGGGTTTGATCATCTTCGCCTGCCTTTTATCTCCTATACCTTTTGCATCTTTTAGTCTGTAGCTGCTTGATGCTCCAATGTTACAGTGGTTCCTTTTTTTCCCCCCCTCAGGTGAAAGAGTTGACGAGGTTCCTAGATCCTGCTGGTCTTGGGGTCATTGCATTTGACGACTTCTGTCGTGGAATTGCTGCAATAAAAAATAATGGAGGTAAGGCAAAGTAAATCTGCAAGATTCATGTGGACTTTCATGTTGCTGAGTTGCTCCATTTTATATGGTTTTGGTTCATATTAACTCTATTTTAAATCGGGAATGAATGAACTGGAAGAATTCCGTATAATGGTGAACAAAAAAAATCTGTTATTCTTGATGAACACACCCCACAAACCCAAATAGTTGTTTGTTTAGTTTGCTTTAAGATGATCTGCTCTGGATCTGAACCGCAAGTGTCACTTAACTTGCTGTAATAACCGATCCTAACATGGTATTTGTAAATTAAGTGTTAAACTCCAGTGAATGTGCTATACACGTTTCAACTCCGTATCAGCGGCATGTATCTGGAATGAAATTGAAGCCTCAACCCTTGGGTGTGGGATAGCTGAAATGTTTTTAAAAGCCCCTCCATCTTGTTGTTTTTTCTCGGGTAGCAAGCTCACATAACTAAAATCAAAATGCTGCCGCTGCTAGAAATCTGAAATAAGAACAGAAAATGTTGGAAAGATCGGCAGCATCTGTGGAGAGAGAAACAAGAGTTCTATGTTTAGAGTCTATCTGACTCTTCAGATAAGACTCGTATGGACCTGAAACATAAACTCTGTTTCTCTCTCCACAGATGCTGCCAGAGCTGCTGAGTCCTTCCAGCATTTTCTGTTTTTATTACAGGAACTAATGTTACAATAAAACTTGTGACACTCAGATTTCCAATCTTGTGTCAGCAGATACCCCTGAAACTCTGGGAATGCACGGTGATTAGGAAGTTTTGTCATGCTTTGAATTTTACCCTAATCTGAATATCGGAGGGAAGGCTGTTGTTCTTATTGTGGTGATATGCATCACTGGATATACACAAGGGGTTAATGTAAATACACTACAAAGTAAACACTAGAGGGAGCACCGGAGATGTCATGACATGCAGACATACAGCTAATGAATACACCGAATCGGACGCGTCCAATGGGCAGTCAAGACACTACCACAAGGGGGCAACCCATATAAAAGGACAGGGCACACATGCTCGGTCTCTTTCCACAGGCGACACTTGGAGAGAAAGACAGGGGCAGATCAGAAGCATCACCCCCACCGCATGGCTTAGAGCAGACTGGTTAGTTAGACTGAGTTACTATAGCGAGATTAGCAGGAGAGTAGAACGCATAGAGAACTGTGCTAATGGTTCAATAAATCACCATTGAACTTACTTCAAAGTCTGGAGTATCTTTTGGTCAAAGCTGCATCAAGTTGCAGCCCGTGTTATCCCAGAGTACAAAACACATCACTTGTATTTGTTGTTTACTGAATGTACAAATCCCAGGCAAACTCCGAATCCAACTGTGAGATGGGATCCTGCCTACATATGTTAATCTAATAATTGCAACCTTGTTTGCTTTCTTTCTGTGGATGACCAATTGAGTAGGTTGGAGGCCTGGGCAGATTGAATCATAGAATCATAGAAGTTTACAGCATGGAAACAGGCCCTTCGGCCCAACCAGTCCATGCCGCCCAGTTTTTACCATTAAGCTAGTCCCAGTTGCCCGCACTTGGCCCATAACTCTCTATACCCATCTTACCCATGTAACTATCTAAAATAGAATGAAGATCAAACTTTGCAAACATGGATCAAATTTAACCTGCTCGATAGGTATTTTAGGAAGATCTGTTCAAGCATGTGTAGCAGCCATTTAATCTTGGGAGAATTGGGATATGCAGGGTTGTAATTGCAAAGGGAGTCCCTTTTTGCCAATTTGCGTCCCTTCATTGCTGGCCACACAGCAATGGTTTTGGGCAGCAGTGTGGGGCATACCTGTGTAGCACAGTGGTTAGCACTGCTGTCTCACAGCACCAAGAACCCAGGTTTGATACCAGTCTTGGGTGACTGTATGTAGTTTGCACATTCTCCCAGTGACTGCGTGGGTTTCCTCCCACAGTCCAAAGATGTGTAGGTTAGGTGGATTGGCCATGCTAAATTGTCCCTTGGTGTCAAAAGGCTAGGTGGGAGAGTGGGCCTAGGTAGGGTGCTCTTTCAGAGGGTCGGTGCAGACTTGATGGGCCGATTGGCCTCCTGCACAGTAGATATTCCAAATTAAGAGTGGGCAATGAATACTGGCCTAGCCAACGAAGCCCACATCCTTTGAAAGAATATTCTTTGGAGCAAACAACTAGGAAGGCTAATTCTGTTGGTCTTCATGACAAGGGGATTTGAGTACTGAAGTAAAGATGTCTTGCTGCAATTGTATAAAGCTTTGGTGAGACAACAAAAGGGTATTGTGTACAGTTTCGATCCCTTTTTATCTAAGGAAGGGTATACTTACCATAGAGGGAATGTAACAGATATTCACTAGACTAATTCCTGGGATGGTGGAATTGTCTTGTGAGGAGGGATTGAGAAAACTGGGCCTGTACACGCCATAGTTTCAAACAAAGCAAGGTGGTCTCTGGGACTTGCAAACAAAAGTGTTAGTTTGTAACAGGGTAGATTGCATGTTCCCTGACTGGTGAGTGAAGAACCAAGGTACTTGGTCTTCAAATAAGAGAGCATTTAGGACTAGGAGTAATTTCTTCATAGGGCGATCAATCTTTGGAATTCTCTACCCCAGAGTGCTGTGGAAGCCACTGAGCACGTTCAAGACAGACATTGATAGGTTTCTTGATACTAATGTCATCAAGGGATAGGGGATTGTGGGGGAGAAATTGTGTGGAAATCAGTGATCGGTTTGAACAATGGAGCAGGCTGAATGGCCTGTGACATACGGGCAGCATGGTGACACAGTGGTTAGCACTGTTGCCTCTCCATGCCCAGGACCTGGGTTTGATTCTGACCTTGGGTGACTATACAGTTTGCACATTCTCCCTGTGTTGGTTTCCTCTGGGTGCACCAGTTTCCTCCCACAGTCCAAAGATGTGCAGGTTAGGTGGATCGGCCATGCTAAATTGCCCCTTCGTGTTCAAAGGTTAGGTGGGGTTATGGGGATAGGGTGGGGGAGTGGGCCTAGGTAGGCTTCTCTTTCAGAGGGCCAGTGCAGACTCTACGACTAACATTGATCCTCTTCCTATCTGAGGCCCAGGAGCGCTCAACCTTGTTTTCGCTCAGTATGTTGAACACAAGAAACCGGATTTCTGCATCACTCCTGTGCAGTTTTTATACCACATGGTGAACTGATGAGGTAATACTCTAGGCTGCACGAGTGATGACTTGCATCTAGGAATGGATCTTAATGCTGAGCATCTGATTTTAAATGCCGAAAGCCTAAATTTTGTGATTCTTAGTTGAATGTCTCTAATTTCTTCATTTAGTGCTTGACACCTTCCAAAGGCTATTTATCGTACAGAGATCGATCCATGTTTTTAACTGCTGAGCAGTCAAACATTGCAACAGTGTGAAACATAGACTCTTTTTTTTTTTTCTCTCACTTCCTAAGATTTAACAATTTGTTTTTGTAAAGCTGAGCTAGGATAGGAATCCCAGATTCTCTGACCCTGATGAGCCCAGTGCTTAACCAACCAACTCCAGTACCCAGGGTGGGAGCCAGTTGCCAGTACCAAAATACCGGTGACTTTGTGGATGCTTTGGGTGCCGTGATTAGCACTGTCTCGGCAGTGTGGTCCCAGGTTCAATCCCGGCCCTGGGTCACTGTCCGTGCGGAGTTTGCACATTCTCCCCGTGTTTACGTAGGTTTCGCCCCCACAACCCAAAGATGTGCAGGGTAGGTGGATTGACCACGCTAAATTGCCCCTTAATCGGAAAAAAAAATGAATTGGTACTCTAAATTTTAAAGAAAAAAAAATATTCAAGATGGTGGTTGGGGTGCTAATGGAGTGGGGTGCTTCATCTCCTAGATGATGATCTTGTTGAATGTTGCTGGAGCTGCACTCATCCAGGCAAATTGAGTGTATTCAATCTCACTCCTGACTGATTTGTGCCCTGTGGATGGTGGACAAGCTTTGGGGAGTCGGGTAAGTTATTCCCTGGAAATTGCCAGCCTCTGACCTCCATATGTATGTGGCTGGTCCTGTTAGCTTCTGGTCAATGGAAACCTCTAGGATGTTGATGGTTTGGGTTCAGCTATGGTAATATGGTGATGGAGAAATGGTTAGATTGTCTCTTGTTGGAGATGGTCAGTACCTGGCACTTGTGTGACACAAATGTTACTTGTCATCTGTCAGCCCAAGCCTAAATATTGTCCTGGTCTTGCTGCAAATGACAGCATCTGGGTAGTTGTATTGAGCATTGTACAATCACCAGCGAACATCCCCACTTCCTACCTTTTAATGATGAAGGGAAAGCTATTGAAGCAGCTGAAGATGACTGGTCCTAGGACACTGCCCTGAGGAACCTCTGCAGCAATGTCATGGGACTGAGATAATTGACCTCCAACAACTACAACCGTCTTTGTGCGAGGTATGATTCCAATCAGTGGCAAGCTTTCGCCTGATTCCTGTTGTCTTCAGTTTTGCTAGGACTCTGAAGCCATACACTATCAAATACTACCTTTTTAATATCTGAGGCAGTCACTCTCTCCTCACCTCGAGTTCAGCTCTTGTCTATGTTTGGACCAAGGCAGGTCAGCAGCTGAGTGGCCTTGACAGAGTGCAAACTGAGCCTCCGTGAACTGGGTATTGCTGAGTAAGAGCTGCATGATAGCACCATCGACAATCCCTCCCATCACTTTGCTGATCAAGAGATAGAGTTGTAATTGGCTGGGTTGGATTGGTTCTGTTTTTGTGGGCAAGGTGTAGCTGGGCAATCATCATTTCTGGTAGTTCCATTGATGTAGCTGTACTGGAACAACTTGGTTAGGGCTGTAGCTAGTTCTGGAGTACAAGTCTTCAGTACTACTGCGGGGATATTGTTGGGGTCACAGTCTTTGCAGTATTCAGCTCCTTCAGCCTTGACATCACATGGAATTAATCATATTGGCAACTCTGACACTGGGGACCTTGGGAGGAAACTGATATGGGCATTCCTCCTGTTAGTATTTTAATTATCCACCACCATTCACGACAGGATGTGGTAGGACTACAGAGCTTTAATCTGATCCATTGGTTGTGGGATTACTCGGCTCAGTCTATTGCGTGCTGCTGCCCCTGTTTGGCATTCAAGTAGTTATGTAGCTTCACCAGATTGTAGCTCTGGCTTCACCAGATTGATGCCTCATTTTTAAGTATGTGTGCTGCTGCTCCTGGCATTCCCTCTGGCACTCTTCATTAGAACAAAGAACAAAGAAAAATACAGCACAGGAACAGGCCATTCGGCCCTCCAAACCTGCGCCGACCATGCTGCCTGTCTAAACTAAAATCATCGTCTACACTTCCGGGGTCTGTATCCCTCTATTCCCATCCCATTCATGTATTTGTCAAGATGCCCCTTAAACGTCACTATCGCTCCTGCTTCCACCACCTCCTCCGGCAGTGAGTTCCAGGCACCCACTACCCTCTGGGGGAAAAAAACTTGCCTCGTACATCTCCTCTAAACCTTGCCCCTCGCACCTTTATGCCCCCTAGTAATTGACCCCTCTACCCTGGGGAAAAAGTCTCTTATCCACCCTGTCTATGCCCCTCATAATTTTGTAGATCTCTATCAGGTCGCCCCTCAGCCTCCTTCGTTCCAGTGAGAACAAACCGAGTTTATTCAACCTCCTCATAGCTAATGCCCTCCATACCAGGCAACATCCTGGTAAATCTCTTCTGCACCCTCTCTAAAGCCTCCACATCCTTCTGGTAGTGTGGCCACCAGAATTGAACTCGACTCCCAAGGTTCTATACAGCTGCAACATGACTTGCCAATTTTTATACTCAATGCCCTGGCCAGTGAAGGCAAGCATGCCATATTCCTTCTTGACTACCTTCTCCACCTGTGTTGCCCTTTTCAGTGAACTGTGGACCTGTACTCCTAGATCTCTTTGACTGTCAATACTCTTGAGGGTTCTACCATTCACTGTATATTCCCTACCTTTATTAGACCTTCCAAAATGCATTACCTCATTTTTCCGGATTAAACTCCATCTGCCATCTCTCCGCCCAAGTCTCCAGACGATCTAAATCCTGCTGTATCCTCTGACCGTCCTCATCGCTATCTGCAATTCCACCAACCTTTGTGTCGTCCGCAAACTTTCCAATCAGACCAGTTACATTTTCCTCCAAATCATTTATATATACTACGAACAGCAAAGATCCCAGGATTGATCCCTCAGCTTGATGGCAATGGTAGAGTGGGGGATATTCTGGGCCAGATGATTACAAATTATGGTGAGTACAATTCTGCTGATTCTGAAAGCCCAAGCACCTCATGGATGCCCAATTTCAAATTGCTGGTCCTATTCCATTTAACAGGATGGCAGTGCCACACAACACCATGGAGGGTATCCTCAACATGAAGGCAGGACTTCACCTCCAAGGATTGTGCAGTGATCACTCCGACCAATATATATATTTTAAAATTTAGAGTACCCAATTATTTTATTTTTTTCCAATTTAGGGGCAATTTAGCATGGACAATCCACCTAACCTGCACATCTTCGGGTTGTGGGGAACACGCAGACACGGGGAGAATGTGCAAACTCCACATGAACGGACAGTGCCCAGGACCGGTATTCGAACCCGGCTCCTATATATACTCACACACTCAAACATTCACACACTCACCGGAAAGGGGAGTATAAAAGAAAAAAATAATGTGAAAAGTAAAAGGGTAAGAGTCTCTGTTTTAGGTGGACATCTCTAGTTAAATTCTTTCGGTCTAGTTGGGTGAGGTCTTTGTTTCCAGTCTGTAATGGTTTTCGCTGTAGATTTATTAGGGCCTTGAGACTTCTCTGCAGATTCAGAAACAGCAGGCAGGAGACATTTGGGGGAGAAAGAGAGAGCAACTCTGAATGCCTCTTCTCAGCATCCAGGATCTCTGCTGGGTCCTCTGAAAACCCCCACCTGGCAGTACCCAATCACTGGTCAGTTGCCAGGCAGGATTCTGTCCTTGTCCAATCCATTGTCCACCAGCCAAACAATTGACCCAAATCCTTTGGTTGCGGTAAAGTCTGAGTTCTTCTATTCAATAGATAAAACTTCAGAGCACAGTGTACTATTTTGCAACTTGAGTTCCTCACTTCCCTGCTCAACTTAAAAGGTATATGTCCATTAAAGATCTATGGATCAAAAATGATAACGATAAAAGTAAAAGAAATAAGGGCATCAACAGGAAGGACCTGCTGCATACCCATTCTGGCAGCCATGTTATCATAGAATTTACAGTGCAGAAGGAGGCCATTTGGCCCATCGAGTCTGCACCGGCCCTTGGAAAGAGCACCCCATTTAAGCCCATGCTTCCAACCTATTCCTGTAACCCAGTGTCATGTGAGAGTACCTTTAAGAAATGGGTGTTTATAAAATGGCTGTAGTGGATGTACCTTTAGAAATGGGTGTGTATCAGTGATGTCAGAGTGGGTGGAGCTGGGCTGTCTCTGCTTTTACTTTCACTTTGGGCTGTCTGCTACAGGGTACATTTTAGTTTTGTTTAGAGAGCTGGATAGCTGTAGTCACAGCAAGAAGGTGTATTAGTCTCTCTCTGCAATCTAAAGACTGTCTCCAGATTCTTTGGTGATTTTAAAAAAATACCTGTTTCTGTAGAGAAGTTAAACCTGATGTCTTTCTGTAAAAAGTTTTTTTTTGTCTTGTGGATGTTGCAAGGAAAGATTAAGAGTTACTTAGAGTACTGTATTCTTTGGGGAATTTATTGGTGTTGATTGTTGTTAAGATGTTTACTGTGGGTTTATAAAGGGTTAACTGGTTTCATAAATAGACATTGTTTTAATTTAATTTAAAAGTACTGTAGATCTCTGTTGCATCACACCTGTAAAGTAGGCCCGTGTGCTCCCCATAACCACCACAACCTATTAAAAATTGTGGGTCAGGTGAACTCCATGATACATTTTGGGGTTCTCTAAACCCTGGCCCATAACACCAGTAACCCCACCTAACTTTTTTGGGACACTAAGGGACAATTTAGCATGGCCAGTCCACCTTAACTGCACATCTTTGGACTGTGGGAGGAAACCGGAGCACCCGGATGAAACCCGCGCAGACACTGGAGAATGTGCAGACTCCACAGTGACCCAAGCCGGGAATCTAACCGGGGACATTGGAGCTGTGAAGCAACTGTGCTACTGTTGTTCAGGGCTTGGTCAGTGGTGATGCAACCAAGCCACTGTTCGTAATGGACATTGATGTTCCCTATTCAGGATCTAGTCTGTGCTCTGGTTTCCTCCCACAAGTCCTGAAAGTCGTGCTGTTAGGTAAATAGGACGTTCTGAATTCTCCCACTAACAGGCGCCGGAATGTGGCGACTAGAGGCTTTTCACAGTAACTTCATTGCAGTGTTAATGTAAGTCTTTTTGTGACAATAAAGATTATTATTATTAGGATACATTCTGTGTCCTTTCCACCCTCCAGTGCTGCTTACAGTTGGTGTTCAACATGGGAGTACTAATTAATCAGTTGAGGGGAGCAGGCGGTGATGATAACCAGCGGTGGTGGTAATCAGCAGGAAGTGTACTTGCTCATGTTAACCTAATCCCATGGGATTCCGAGTGAATGTTGAGGACTCCCTGGGCAGCTCCCTCCTGATTGTATAATGCAGTACTGCTACCTCTGGTGGTCCTTCATGAATAACCTCAACCGGTATGGGAATTGAACCCACGTTGCTGGCCTTGCTCTGCATCACAACCAGCTGTCTAGCCAAGTAAATTAAACTGGTTATTTATCTCAACCTTCCTTGCCCCTCGCCTGAGGTGTGGTGATTCTTGGGTTAAATCACCACCACTCCGCTCTTACCCTCAAAGGGGAAAGCAGTCAATGGTCATCTGGGACTATGGCGTCTTTACCTTGCCTCTAGTAGGTCTCGTCAGGACATACCCAGGGATAGTGACAGTGTCTGGAATATAATACACACAGAATTGTGTAACGTCAGATTGTTTGAGTAGTCTTTTGGATAGCTGTCCCAATTTTGGCACAAGCCTCCATATGTTAGTGAGGAGTACTTTTCAGGGTTGACCAGACTGGGTTTGCTGTTGTCTCTATGACTGGGTTGATGCTGGGTGTTCAGTCTGGTTTCATTATTTTTAAGACTGTAGCAGTTTGATACAACTGAGTGGTTTGCTAGTCCATTTCTGAGAGAATTTGGAGTCAAACACATTACTATGGGTCTGGAGTCACATGTATACCAGACCAGGTAAGGACAGCAGATTTTCTTCTCTGAAGGCAATAGTGAGCCAGATTGGTTTTTAATGATGGTTTCATGGTTAACATTACTGAGGCTAGATTCAGATTTGCTTATTTGAATTTAAATTCCATCAGCTGCTGTAGTGGGATTTGAACCTGTGTCCCCAGAGCATTATCCTGAGGCCTCTGCGCCACTGCATTCCCATGTTGCTCCGTACAAATCTGTTTTCTTTTAGTCCAGAAGAGGTAAATTGGGCCTTGCTTTTAGGAGGAAGGGGCTAAAATCCCCAAGTGCAAATGCAACATTGACTGTGTTCTTTCTTGGAGTGTTTGAGGAAAAGACCTGTCTTGAGTGTTTCTTTGTTTGGCACCCTCTGGTTATGCCCAAATTTATTATTGACATATATGTGATGTAAATCACATTGCAGATCTTTAACGACCGAGGAATCATCAACTCTCTCTTTGGCACTCTACGCAAACAGCGAGTGCTGGTGCTCCCCATTCCATCATTTGGGGTTGATGGGGCAAATGGAAATCCAGTCTTCACTGTGACCAATGTGATCATTGCTGCTCAATGGAAGTAAAAATGGCCATTGCACTACCCAGCACCATGCTTATAAAGTCTTGCTGTAAATGTGTTGACACACTCCATAAAAGTGTTTACAGGGCTAACGAGGAGTGTTAGAATACCAACAACAATGCAGGAAATCCACAGGGAAAGGGGTCAGCTGTATGCAGGTGATTGTAAGAGATGTGGGATGTATTTGGCATCACAGTGGCATGAAATAGTCAACATTCCAAATGAGTTACACTGGAAACTTACTTTACAGCAGTCTGTTGGACTGCATTCACGTAGTGAAATGTGGTCGCTGTCCCCAAGAGACAATGGGGTCTGAGTCTGTATAAATCTGTATAGTTTTTGATTGTCTAAACTAGAAGATAGTGAGGCGTTGAAGTGCAGTTAAGGGAAGGAAAATAAAAGCTAGTGAGTTTGCGGGGTGATAGTGTAATAAGTTGGGTTCCCATGATGCAGAGCTATTTCATTTTAGGTTGCTACAAATAGGGACAAGATGAATTGCAGTCTTTACAACTAAAATCTCTACAAAGGGTTGGCAGTAACATTGCTGCTGAATATTCTCCTTTACTCCTGCTGTGTTCAGTATCTGCCTCCTCCCCCATGGCTGGCCTTATTTTTGAATTGAATGGGAGGATTGATGGGTCTTGACCCACAGGTTGAGAATGCTATCCTGCACATTGTTAAACTGCACAAATTCTGAATTACTTTGTTCAGGTGCTGTGTACGGGAGGTGGTGAAATACCCAAGGGTTGGAATGGAAAGCAGTTACTATATCCATAATATGTTGCACGCGGTTTAGAGGTAATGTTCTCCTATTGTTGGCATGTAGTTGCCATTATTAAGAAACTAGTCCCTGTTTTGAACATCAAAGCAGTGTGCACTGAGAGGCTGATTACAAGGCTTAACATTCAGGCTGTTGCATGCACTAATAGTTAGGTATGTACAGGGCTGTACGCTACATTGTAAATCTAGCTGCCTAAACACATTCCACTCTATTGTAGTTAATGGTTGTCAGAGTGCAGTGTATCTTGGTGCCAGGGTAGGGAGATCCGGGCCAAGAGGGCATCAGCCTTTTAAACTTGCATTGTCCTGGCTTTTTTTCCCCTTGGAAGTGTGCTGAGCAAACATAAAACAAAATGATGCGTGCAAGGGCACATGAGGGAGTAAATTAGAAGTTATGTAGTGTGCAAATTAAATTTGCCAAATGTGTAAATGAAATTATTTTCCGAGAGCTTATACTTTAAAAAATCTCCACCTCCTCCATTCAATTCATAATTTCTTACGGTTTATAACTCCTATATCAGTCCCTATTTAAAAATGTATCTCCTCATTATCCCCAACCTGCATACTGCCTTCTCCAGAAGTTAAATAGCCTTATCGAATCTGCACACTTCCCAATAAGGACCGATATCTCCTCAATCTGGTGGTTGCTGAGGGCTGACAGGTTCCTGGGACAAATTGTGCTGGGTTGACCTCTGGACAAGGCATGGTTCCCAATATCACTTTGTTACAGTACAGATCTAATATTTGATTTAGTTAGTAACAGTTAATTTTGCAAGGATTGAATTCCAGGGAGTGTGAAATAACAAGCCAAATACATTCTTAAGACAGCTCTGCCAGTCTATCATGGCTGAACTTCCACAGGAACTCCCTTTCCTCATTCTATTTCCACATCTCTTGATTCCCTTGGTCATCTAAAATCTATTTCTTTATTGTTCTTTCATGGGATGTGGGCATTGCTAGCAAGACCAGTATTTGTTTCCTATCCCTAATTGCCCTTGAAGGTGATGATGAATTGTTGTCTTGAACCATTGTATTCCCTGTGGTGTAGGTACACCCCACAGCGCTGTTGGAGAGGGAGTTCCAGGATTTTGACCCAGTGACCGTGAAGGAACAGCGATTATATTTCCAAGTCAGGGTGGTGAGTGACTTTTGGGGGAACCTCCAGGTCATTCCCATGCATCAGCTGCCCGTGTCCTTCTAAATGGTAGTGGTCTTGGGTTTGGAAGGTGCTGCCAAGGAGCTTTGAATTCCCGCTGTGCATCTTGTAGATGATGCACATTGCTATTTATGTTGAGTTTCTTGAGCGTTGTTGGAGATCCACTTGTCCAGGCAAGTGGTGATTATTAGATTGCACTCCTGAATTGTGCCTTTTTAGAGAGATAGAATGTGAGTTGATTGCAGAATTCCCAGCCTCTGACCTCCTCGTCACCACAGTATTTGTATGGCTGGCTCAATTCTGTTCCTGGTCAATGCTATCCACCCCCATACTTGACTGAGCAACCACAGCATTTGGGTATAGCATTCCAAAGAGTCTCAATATTCAATGAAATCTCAATATCCAAGAAATGTTTCATCTTGGTTTAAAATGGCTGAATACTTATGAATACTGCCATGATTGTCACTTGTTCCAAACTCCTGCAGCTGGGGAAACAACCTGTTGGCATCTATCCTGGGCATTGGATTGGGGATGGTGGACACTGAATTGGGGATGATGGCGCGGCACGGTGGCACAGTTGTTAGCACTGCTGCCTCACAGCTCCAGTGTCCTGGGTTCAATTCCGGCCTCGGGTGACTGTCTGTCTGTGTGGAGTTTGCACTTTCTCGCCATGTCTGCGTGGGTTTCCTCCGGATAATTCGGTTTCCTCCCACTATCCAAAAAAGTGCAGGTTATGTAGATTTGCCATGTTAAATTGCCCTTAGTGACCAAAAGGTTAGGGTTACGGGGCTAGGGTGCAGGTGTAGGCTTAAGTAGGGTGCTCTTTCCAAGGCCAGTGCACACTCGATGGGCTGGATAGCCTCCTGCACTGTAAATTCTATCCTGTCAAGTCCTCTCCAAAGTTGGTATTTCAATGAGATTGCTTAAACTTTAGATTCTATAGACTTATTTTGTTACATCCTTCCTATGACAACCCTCCCATTCCAAGAATCAATCTAATGAACCCATGCAAGCAAAGTATATCCCTCCTTAGAAAAGGAGGCTAAACTATACACCCCAAAAGGGCTTGATTGAGACTGCACCTACAAACCTGGATATCTTTACTCGTATACCCTCTTTCCATACAAATCCAACCAAATTGTCTTCCCAATTTACACACACAATTACTGTTTTCACCTCTGCTAGTCTGTTTGTCAAAAAAACTATCCCCAAAACGAATGGAAGGAGGGTGGCACGGCGGCGCTGTGGTTGGCACTGCTAACTACGGCACTGAGGACCCGGGTTCGATCCTGTCCTGGGTAGCTGTCTGTGTGGAGTTTGTACATTCTTCCCGTGTCGGCATGAGTTTCACCCCGACAACCCAAAGATGTTCTGGTTACGTGGACTGGTCAAGCTAAATTGCCCCTTAGTTGGAAAAAACGAATTGGGTACTCTATGTATTTTTAAAAAACGAATTGAACGAATTCAATGGAACGTGGGAAACCAGTAAGATATGGCCCAAGGAAGAACTGATTAGTTTTTGGTGAAGATATGGATCCTGGAATTTTTATTAAAGAGTTACGGTTTAAAAGATCCATTAACATTGGGAGATGCAGCCAGTGTGGTGGAGAAAAGTGCTCTACTGAATTCCCTCTTCAGTTATTTAAAATTATTGCCCTTTTCATTAATCAACCTTTCCATTGCTGGCGTACACAGTGTGACTGGTTCAATAATATTCTGAACAAGTCATTTGATATGGTACAGAACAAATTTCTATACAATTAATGTTGTACTTATGATTCTGGGGTAGTTAACATAAACAACAGCTTTTACGTTGCCCTGAATATATAAAGTTAAATGGCAAGAGTCTGATATATTGGAGGAGATGCCACATACGTTTTTCCCATTAAGGGGCAATTTAGCTTGTCCAATCCACCTAGCCTGCCCATCTTTGGGTTGTGAGGGGTGAGACCTTCGCAAACACTGGGAGAATTTGCAAACTCCACATGGACAGTAACCCAGGGCTGGGATCAAACCCAGATTCTCAGTACCGTGAAGCAGCAGGGCTAACCACTGTGCTACCATGCTGCCCTGGAGATGCCACATAAGTGAAGGCCCTAGAAGTGTTGGCTAGGAGAATCACTTCTGAACCATGGGATTCTGCCCCACATTGACCCAATGTGCTACAAAACAAATTGTTGGCATATAATAAAAGGAATTTTTTCAGTGCCATATCACATTTTCCAAAAGGTCCATGAAGCAATCGATTACTTTAAAACAAAGTCATTGCTGGGGGTATTGTTATCGACACATTCTCGCCGGTCCGGTACTCCACAAACCCGGTAGTAGTGGCAGCCCTGAGGATGTGGGCACCGATATGGGATGACGACCGGTTTGCTCTGGGGGGGCTGGACTGGGCATTTTGAAGGCGGCAGCGGGCAGGGATCGAGAGATTTGGAGATCTCTTTATTGACGAGGGTTTCCTGAGCTGGAGGAGAAGTTTGAGTTGCCAGGTGGGAATGGGTTCCGATATTTACAAGTGAGGGATTTTGTGTGGAGGCAGGTTTCGACCTTCCCGCACCTGTCGCACTGGGGACAGCAGGATAAGATGGTGTCAAGAACGGGAGTAGGCCAGGGGAAGGTCCTGAGATCTATAAGGAGCTGATTTGGGTGGGTGGGGGGTGGGGGTGGGGGGGGGGGGGGGTCTTGCAAACCATGTCCATACGTTTTGGACATGTCTGAGGCTAAGGGGTTTCTGGCAGGGGTTTGCTGACGTCATGACGGGGTGGTGCCGAGTCCAGAGGTGGCGATCTTTGGTGTGTCGGAAGAACCAGGAGCCCAGCGGGTGAGAGAGGCCGACATCCTGACTGTTGCCGCCCTGGTGGCCCGGAGACGGATCTTACTAAGATGGAAGGACTCTGAACCCCCAAAATCAGAGTATGGGTTAGTGACATGGTGGGCTTTCTCAGACTTGAGAAAATTACATTTGCCTTAAGGGGCTCGTTGTAGGGGTTTGCTTTGAGGTGGCAGCCATTCATCGACTTCTTTGAGGAAAAACTCAGCTGTCAGCAGGGAGGAGGGAGGAAGAAGGGGCGGCATGAGAGAGACGAGTGAGGGTAGGAAACCAACAGCGGGGTGACTGGGGAAGGTGGCGCAGTTTGTGTAAGTCATGTTGGCTGGTGTTTGTTGGGGGGGCGGGGTGAGGAGGGGAGTTGTTGGTTATATTGTTGTGTTTTTTTATTAAAAATTGTTAATTATAAATGCCTCCATAAAATATTTTCTAAAATAAAATGAGGTCATTGCTCAGCCAAGTCTCACAAAGTGAAATTAATTTTCTGTTTCCAATAGTGGTGGCTGAGGGACAGGTGTTGGCCAAAGTACTGGGAGAACACTGCCTAGCTTCAAATTAATCTTAACACTAACAGAGCATTTTGCAGAAACAAACTACCAGCCAAAGAATGATCTCTCCTTACTGCACTGAAGTGTTGGCACTAGCATAAGTGCTCCAGGGTCCCTGGTTCGATTCCCGGCCTGGGTCACCATCTGTGTGGAGTTTGCACTTTCTCCCCATGTCTGCGTGGGGTTTCCTCCGGGTGCCGGTCCGGTTTCCCCCCCCATCAGACCAAAGATGTGCAGGTTAGGTGGATTGGCCATGCTATGTTGCCCTTAGTGTCCAAAAAGGTTGGGTGGGGTTACTGGGTTGGAGGTGTGGGCTTGGGTAGGGTGCTCTTTCCAAGGGCTGGTGTAGACTCAATGGGCTGAATGGCCTCCTTCTGCACTAACTTCTATGATGGTTCAAACCTGGAGTGGGGCTGAACCCACATCCTTTTGATTCGGATGAGAGTGCAACCAACTGAAGCAAACTGATTGCTTCTCATTTCAAATGCTTTTGTGAACTTTGCAGAGCGAGGATATATTCCCAGCTTTTGGTCTGACTTTGCAGTAAATTGCCTTCCTTCAAATTTACCTGTTGGAATACCTTGCATTTAAATATTCCAGGTTTATCTTAGTGAATATCTTGGTTGGCTTCTCCAGATTAACCTTGTAAGATCTCTCCAGCTGGGAGAGAGACTGAACTATAGGAATTTGAGCTTCCATAAACAGACAAATTTCCCTTGTGATCTGAAGCTTCATTTTGAATATTGCTGTGAGCAGGAGACCTTTTTGCACATTTTTCCTTCTCTAGGAGTCACTGAATGTCAGCCCTTTTGAAGCACTGTTTTGGCACATTTTCATTTGCTCCTGCACCACAAGGCGTTTTGTTTTGTGTTTATAAGGCAAGAGACATTATTGCTGGGAGAAGAATCAATTCTGGAACCGGTCACAAGAGGTTTCCCAAGTGTCTGATTATTTTTTTAAAATCCTTTGTGGCTGAATTATGTTCCAGCTCTTGTTTTTGTTCCAGTTCAGTAGGTTCCTCAGGCTGAATTCATATTCATCATTCCCTGACTGATTTTCTATGCGTTAATGTTCTTAATGGAGCTCTTCTTGTAGTATCTGATTTGTGTTGACATCTTCACCCAATTTAGTGACAATAGACCTTTTTTTAAAAAAAAAAATTTTTAAATCACATTTCCCTGCATTTTAATGATCATAGCAGTGCACTGAGGCAATTAAACTGTGCTCCAGCTCCAAATTTGTGAATCCTCTTCCTGGCTAGGGGCACTGCTTCCTCTGCTGCTGTTAGAGAATTTAACTAAACAGATTGCACCCCCACTTCCACAAAAGCACTCTGAATCTGCCAAATAGTACACTGCATACCATGCAGTCCATTGTGTCTGTACTAGCTCTTTGTCAAAGTGAACTAAAAAATATTCTCATGTCTTTCTCCTCCCCATGACCTTTTCCATTAAAATATATCTGTATTACAGTTTTTGTCTTTCTGATTGGCTGATGATTGATTTGGGGCATAATTAGCGTATGCCGAGGCACATGGGAAAGGGAGGTTTGGAGGACAAGGGTGTGGAACATGTGTCACTGCCAGTGATTGGTGATGGGGTAGGGGTATGGTGGTGGAGGAAACAAAACGGTGGAAGGTAGAGAGCTCAACAATCGTGGACCCACATGGAAGAAATGGTCTCTTCCTGTTCTCCATTGCAGTATTAATAATAATATTCATAATTTTTAAGATGTTTACTCCCTTTCCTCTGACCTAGTGTTTGATAGAAGTGGTAGTATTTGCCTCCTGACTGTAATTTCCTATCCTAGGCATCATAAGAACATATGAAGAAAGAGTCTGTTTTGCTATTTTTTTTTTTTAAAAAAGGACATGACTTGATCTGGTCTTGGCCTCAATGCCACTTTCCTGCCTATTACCCATAAACTTTGTCTCCCCTGTGGTTCAAACGTTTGTCAAACTCAAGTTTTGAATATATTCAATGACTCCCTTCCACGGCTCACTCTCCTGGTAGAAGGTACCAAAGATTCATTTTTAAAATTTTTTTATTTCATAAATTTAGAGTACCCAATTATTTTTTCTCCAATTCAGGGGCAATTCAGTGTAGCCAATCCACCTAACCTGCACATCTTTGGGTTGTGGGGGTGAAACCCATGCACACATGGGGAGAGTGTGCAAACTCCACACAGACAGCGACCCAGGGCTGGGATTCAAACCCAGGTCCTCAGCGCCGCAGTCCAAGTGCCAACCACTGCGTCACATGTCGTCCGATTCCAAAGATTCATGACCCTCGAGATGAAAGTATCCTAATTTGTCTTCTATGAGCAACCCTCGTCTGAAGCCATGCCCCCAGTTCTATATTCCCCATAAAGGGAAACATTTGCCCTGTCAAGCCCCCTAGAAGCTTGTTTCGATACGATCATAATTGTCTATCTACACTGTACACACTCTGCCTTTTAATGTATCTTCTAGAATCGGTACCCCCATTGCAGCAGATAGTGCCACCTAACCAATGTTTACTCTGCTCTATAGTAACATCAATGGCTTGCAGTTATGGAAAGTTCTTTTAACATAACCATCCCTAGCTGTTTAGAGGCCAAAAAATGGGATGCTGAGTCAAAAATCAAGGGTTTATGATTTGGGGAGGAAATTCCAGAGCTTGGGGCATGGGCTGCTGAAGGCACTGCTTCCAATGTTGAGATGAAAGGTGGATCCACCAGACCACAGAAGGTTGATAGCATCTGAGCTGTTGTGTAGGGTTTGAGAAGATTGCAGCGACCAAGAGGAGACCATGGATGAATTTAAACGCCGCTGGTGGGTGTTGACGTGATGAATGAATTTAAATGCAAGAATCAGAATTGTAGAACTTGATGAATTGGCAGATTGAATGCCAATGTAGGTGAATGTTGGATGACTTGGGGATGGGGGAGAGGGGGGGTTACATGGTGCATAGTTTTGGATGAGTTGAATCTAAGTGTAGAGGTGGCCAGGAGAACATTGGAATAGTTTTGAGTCCACAGGTGACCGAAGTATGGATGATGGTTTCAGCAGCAGAAAAGCACATGGGTGGGTGATGTTGCAGAGTTGGAAGTAGATAGTTGCTCCATGCAGGGTCACTAAGATTACAAATATTATGGTTTAGCCTGAGACCAAAGAGGAGAATGGAACCGTTGACAAGGGTGCAGAGTTTGTGGCACATCCACAGAATGATGGTTTCAGTCTTTCTAGTGTGTAGCTGGAGGGAAATATGACCCAAGAATGTTTGGATGTCAAAACAGCTTAAGTGATGAGTAATTACCCATATCTGTAGGTACACTCAGCTCTCGCATCCGAATGTCAAACAGCTGAAGGAGTAATTACCCATGTCTGCAGGTCCTCCCAACTCTCGCACGTGAAATGTTATCAGCCTTATGGCTCAAACAGACATCAAACTGGTAAAGTCTTGTGTATGTGTGCATGTGTACCTGTATAAGGCATACATCTACCCATGTGTGATAAAAGCTCAAGGCTTCGTATAAACATTTTAAAAACATTATGGCATGGATAGGAGCCCTTTGGCCCACCATGCTGTGCTGGCCAAAAGAGTTACCCAACCAATCCTTCCATCAAGTGCTTTTAAGTGCAATGAGGGTTACTGCCTCAACCAAATGGTCTGGAACAGTGGTAAAGTGTTACTCCTCAACTTTCACTTTGTCCTACTACCAATTATTTAAATCTATGCCTCCTGGTGGTTATTCCATAGTAACACTAAAATGCAGAAGGAGGCCATTCGGGCCTGCACCAACCCTGCGAAAAAGCACCCTATCTAGGCCCACTCACCCACCATATCCGCATAACCCCAGTTAATCTGCATATCTTTGGACTTCGGTAGGAAACCCACACAGTCACTGGAAGTTTGTGCAAACTCCACAGTCATCCAAGGTCGGATTTGAATCCTGGACCTGAGGCAGCAGTGTTGACCACTGTGCACCCTCTGAAGGGAAATGAGTTCTTCCTATCCCCTTTATCTAGGCCCATCATAATTTCTATTTACCTCTTGCTCAGCCTCCTCTGTTCCAGCGAAAGCAACCCCAGACTATCCAATCTTTCCCCACAGTTAAGACTTTCCATTCCTGGAACATCCTCTTGAATCTCCTCCACACCCTCTTTCTTTTTTTTTTACAGGAAGGATTGTTCACTACAATGTAGTGACCAGAGCTGTACACCGTACTGCTGCAACCTAACTAGCATCCAATACCTTTCTAGCACAACCTCAAAGCAAAGGCATAGACTACAAAAGAAAAGTTCCCATGTTTGCCCTTTGTAATCATCTTATCAGGGATATGTGGATTTAGATCGCAAGGTCTCTGTTCCTCTCTGCTTCTCACTATCTTACCATTTATTGTGTTCCCTTGCATTGTTTGTCCCTGACACATACGTTACTTCTACAGATTGAATTCTATTTTTCATTTTTCTGCCACCTGGCCAGTCCATTGCTTTCTTCCTTGTTGTGAACCACATAACCAATTTTTACATTATCTGAAAACCTTTTAATCATGCCCCATATGAGTCTAAATCATTGATAAATATCATGCATGACTAAGGTAATGTAGTTCTTGAGATCTACAGAACAGCCTTCATGACACTAAAAACACTTCTCATCCATTACCTGTTACTTGCTACCACTAAGCCCTTGTGTTCTACAAGCATTTCATATTTTGGCCAGTCTGCCATATGACACCCTGTTAAAACCCATGTACACTATATTTTACCTCCTAAAAAAGATCAACTAAGTTCATCATACAAGATCGTTCCTTTAATCCATGCTGCCTATCTTTGATGAATCCCAGGTCAGCACGGTGGCGCAAGTGGTCAGCACGGTTGCTTCACGGCATCGAAGCCCCAGGTTCGAATCCGGCTCTGGGTCACTGTCCGTGTGGAGTTTGCACATTATCCCCATGTTTGCGTGGGTTTCGCCCCCACAATGCAAAAGATGTGCAGAGTAGGTGGATTGGCCCTTAATTGGAAAAAAAAATGAATTGGATACTCTTTTTAAAAAAAAAAAAAAAAAATGTTTTTAAATTTTAAAATTTTAATTTAAAAGTTTACCCGCATCAAGCCAAGTGACTGGTGTAACTTTAGGAAAAAAAATCGTTGATTAATCCCCACCTTTTAAAATTATTTATATTATCCTTTGGAATTTTCCCCCAATAATGTTTATGCTTGTGTTCCTGCAGATTCTGATAGCCAGAACTACGATGCTGGATTTGGGAATGAAGATGACGTGTTGCCATGCACAGAGGAGTTTGAGGACTTCACCTGTTTTGAGGCAAGTACATGATTGATGCAGAAAAATCTTACCTTCAGTCGTGTATTTTTTTTTTTTAAATATGTGGTCGTTCATTTAGTAACTCCACTGTTTCCAGACTGACCACAAAGTTCCACAGTTGATTACTACTTTGTTGTTTGATCTGTTAGCAATCTCTGGCGCATTCACTCACTTGGGTCAGAATGTTGACGGTGCCATCTCTCAGCTCTTGCTGTGCTCATTCAGTTTAGTTCCATCCCTTTTCAACCCAAACTTTGTAATTTAAATTTCTAAATTCCACAACTCTGAATATGACCACCTCCATATATTTGTAAGGATAGCCAGATGGTAATTGATTTTTGTTCTCAGTTGCTCTGTGCTGATGAAATTTTTTAACTTGTCTCTGCAATACCACCCTTAAGGTAGATTGGGGACATTATGCTGCTATGCTTTTTAAATTCACTTCCAGTCACATGACATTGAATCAAGAGTGTCCCATTTTAAAACTGTCTGTAGGTTGTAACGGCTGTGTTTTGTACTCTGGGATAACACGGGCTGCAACTTGATGCAGCTTTGACCAAAAGATACTCCAGACGTTGAAGTAAGTTCAATGGTGATTTATTGAACCATTAGCATAGTTCTCTATGGGTTCGACTCTCCTGCTAATCTTGCTATAGTAACTCAGTCTAACTAACCAGTCTGCTCTAAGCCACGTGGTGGGTGATGCTTCTGATTTGCCCCTGTCCTACTGAAGTGTCACCTGTGGAAAGGGACCGAGCATGTGTGCCCTGTCCTTTTTATAATGGTTGTGAAATGCCCCCTTGTGGTAATGCCACCTCTGGATGTCCTCATTGCCCATTGGTTGTGTCCTGTTGTAATGACCCATTGGCTGTATGTCTGCATGTCATGACATCTCTGGTGCTCCCTCAAGTGGTTACTTAGTTGTAGTGTATTTACATTAATCCCTTGTGTATTTACAGTGATGCATATCACCACAGTAACCTCCTGTATAGCAAGGTGAACAGATACTGTCATTCCTAGTGTTTAAGATTTTCTTCAGCATTTCGGTCAGACCTGTTGACATTCTGCCCTCTTTCCACCCATGGTTGCAAGTCTTTCTCTTCAGACTTGTTCAAGAATTGTTTTCAAGAAAAGGCAAGGACTTGCTGTAGACTTGGGCTCACTCGTGCACTCTGCTTTGTGTGTTGCGCTAATGGTTGGCAGTGAGGAGCCCTGAAAGCACATTTGGATAGGTGGCAAAGCATGTCCTGTGACTGGTTTTGGTGGGCCACAGATCTTAAGTACAGTCATGTTGGTATGAGTAGGTGACCAACATGGAGCCACTGCACTGCTCTCCCAAGGACAGCTGAGGTTTAGAGACCGCTCTCTTGCTCAGTCGACTTGAGAGAACTGGTCAGTTTGATCCTTTGCTGTTTTAGTAATGCATGTTTAAGTGTGACCTGGAGTACAGGAGACCCTGCACATAGTCTCTCAGACTGTCAACTGCATCATCAATGTTGAGCTTTTCTTTTGCATGATGTATTTGGCATTGACCATGCAGCACAAATGGTATGTACAGTAACTCTGAACCCTTGATCATAGAATGATTGCAGCACAGAGAGAGGCCATTTGGCGCATCAGGGAATCTGTAATAATGGAAGCACATTTTCACCCAGTTAGCAGCAGCACTTTGGTGACTGGCTTTGGAGTTTCTAACCATCCATTGAGCTGGAAGTGATTGGGGTAGGGTACCTATTGGGACTTGGCGCTAGGGTATCCAAACTGCAACCTGTGGTCCACATGTTGCCCTTAGGCCCTGTCATTTTGAAGTATTGTCAACAATTTTTCAAATTGTACTAGTGTTTCTTGTTTTGCTGGTTTCCTCTATTTACAAAGCTGTGTGCACCAAAGGGTTCGGGTGACATCCTCAGCAGATTTATTCATAGCAAGTTGGTATTTGAAAATCTGAGAAGATTTAAATGTATATGGCCACTTGGAATCTATGGTATATGTCTTATTAAGATGAAAGCTTTGGTCACAATTAACTCTGCGGATTAGAAAGTCCCATGTTTCCTTCCACAGAGTTAGCTGATCGTAACAGGCCAGTGGTTTGGGCAGCATTGTTGTGGGGATCTGCTGCTGTGCTGTCATTGTGTGGAGTGCAGCTCAATGCGTTGCTCTGCTCTGCTGTTGCAGAGTGGAACCTTTCATGCAGGGCTGTTGCTACTCTGGTGTGGGGTGGAGCTGTTATCTTGTTGACCTTCTATGACATTGTATGAATTGTGGCTGCTGTTGAGTGCCTGCATTACAATGAAAGTAAGCCTGACTTGTTAGTTTTGCAAACAAACAGCAATTCAGACTGTGGTTGCTCTCACCTGCAGTCTTATGAATCATTCAGTTGAGTTTTCAGAGTTGGCTCAACTAATTTGTTGAAAAGTGTGGAGGAAGAGAGGGAATCCATGTCCACCAGTTCCCTGAAAATGGCACGAAGGGTAGATAAGATGGTTAAAAAGGCATATGTGATGCTTTCATAGAGTCATAGTTTTACAGCACAGCAAGAGGCCTTTCAGCCCATCGTGTCTATGCTGGCCAACAAGCACCCACCTATTCTAATCTCATTTTTCAACACTTGGTCCACAGCCGTGTATGCAATGGTATTTCAAGTGCTCATCTAAATGTTTCTTTAGCTGAGGCACAGAATGTTGGATAAGTTATGCCAAAACTGTATGAAACATTGGTTAGGCCATAAGACCACCACGGGCAGATCTGTTTACTGGATGGGTACAATAAACATCGAGAGGGTAAAGAGATCTGAGTATGTTGGCAGGAATGGAGAAATTTAGCCACGAGGAAAAAAAATTGGATAGGCTGGGGCTGCCTTTCCTCTTCTAAAGAAAATGATGTGGAGATGCCAGCATTGGACTGGGGTGAGCACAGTAAGAAGTCTTACAACACCAGGTTAAAGTCCAACAGGTGTGCTTCAAATCACTAGCTTTCAGAGCACTGCTCCTTCCTCGGGTGAAGGAGCAGTGCTCCGAAAGCTAGTGATTTGAAACAAACCTGTTGGACTTTAACCTGGCAAAGAAAACAAGGGAAGATATAATTCAACAGGAACATCAACCCTGCAAATTTTCCCCTAAGCCACACACCCTCCTGACTTGGAACTATAGCACTGTCACTGGGTTGAAATCTTGGAACTCCCTCAAGGCATTGGATGACACCACTTGTACTAAAACAGTTCAAGAGGGCAGCACACCACCACCTTCTTGAGGGAAGTTAGGGGAGGAGCAAAAAACTCTGGCCTTACCAGTGATGTTCACAAACCAAGAATGAATTTAAAATATTGAAGGGCTCCGATAGGCCCTTCCTATCCACATTATTTTCCTTAGCCGAGGGCTCAATAATCTGGGACATAGATTTAAATTGGTGGAAGGATTAGAGGGGCACCAAGGGATTCTTTTCACCCTGAGGATAGCGAGTGAAAATCCTCATGAAAAGTATGTATGGCACTTTGGAGTGCGAATTCTAAAGGACACTGAATCAAGAGCTGGAAAGTAGGATTAGGCTGGAAAGCTTGTTGTTTTGGTAGCAAACACACCATGAATTAAGGGCCTCCTTCTGTGCCATAGTTTTCTGATTCACTGAGCTAAGCAATACACTTTGTTTTGTTTAACTTTACTCCTCTGAGCTGCATTCACTGACGTACAAACAACCATTCCAGGGAGACTGTAGAAAACAAGTGATATTTAGGAACTTGCAAAGCCAAGTTAATCAGCTTTTAAAGGAAGAAACTGAGAGAATCTCCAAACTCAAGTTATTGAGTCATATGGTCACTGTGGAGTTTGCACATTCTCGCCATGTCTGCGAGGATTTCGCCCCCACTACCCAAAAGATGTGCAGGTTAGGAGGATTGGCCACTCTAAATTGACCCTTAATTGTGGGGGAAAAAATAATTGGGCACTCTAAATTTTTTTTTTTTAAAGTCCAGAGTCCTACAGCTCAGAAAAAGGCCCTTTGGCCCATGTCTGCGTGAGCTATCAAGCATCTATCTATTCTAATCTCATTTTCCAGCACTTGGTCCATGGTCCATAGCCTTGTATGCTATGGTGTTTCAAGTGCCCATCTCAATGCTTAAATGTTGAGGGTTCAGACCTCAATCACCTTTTCAGGCAGTGAGTTCCAGATTCTTCCCACCCTGTGTGAAATTTCTTTCCTCTAATCCACACACACACCACACGCACACCACACGCACACCACACGCACACGCACACGCACACGCACACGCACACGCACACGCACACACCACGCACGCACACACACCACGCACACACACACACACCACGCACACACACACACACACCCTTAAATCTCCTGTCAAAGAGAGAGGCTGAAAATGAGCTTCAGGAACAGATCACCTCTTTTCACTGGGTGCCTTTACAGCCTTCTGGACTTGACATTGAGTTCAACAATTTTGCATCATAACCCCTGTCTATTAGGGTGGCATGATGATGCAGTGGATACCACTGCTGCCTCATGGCACTGGGGACCTGGGTTCGATCCCGGCCCTGGGTCACTGTCTGTGTGGAGTTTGCACATTCTCCCCGTGTCTGCGTGGGTTTCACCTCCACAACCCAAAGATGTGGAGGGTAAGTGGATTGGCCATGCTAAATTGCCCCTTATTTGGAAAAGAAAAAGTAATTGGGTACTCCAATTTTTTTTTTTAAAAACCCTGTCTATTTTGTTTGTCCTTAATTTTGTTTTATTTCTGAATTACTTTGTATTCAGCCAACTGCTATCCTGCCTTCCTAACTCCTGTAGGCACATTTTTTTTCTTGTCCTATTACCACTCCATTTACCTTTAGTACCATGAAACCTTTCATCATTTAATCTCTCTGACCCTCCACCCTATCACAAATGTTCCCTTTTGTTCTGCTACTCTCCACTTCCTTTCCATTTAAACCTATCATATTTCTAATTTTTCTTCTTTCTGATGAAAGGTCACAGCCTGAAACCTTCTCTCTCTCACCGCTTCTGCCTGACCTGTTGTGCTTTCTTTTTTTTAAAAATAGTCTCCAATTCTTTTTTTTTCAATTTAGCGTTGCCAATTCACCTGCCCTGCACATCTTTTTGGGTTGTGGGGGTGAGACCCATGCAGACACAGAGAATGTGCACACAGACAGTGACCCAGGACCGGGATCAAACCCGGGTCCTCATTGCCGTGAGGCGGCAGTGCTAACCACCGTGCCACCCAGACCTGTTGTGCTTTCATCATTTCCTATCTTCATTTCAGATTTCCAGTGTCCTCCGTATTTTACTTTTTGTGTTAGTATTTTATATAGTTGAAGTTTCCAATTCCACATTTTTGTGGCCTTCCCTACGGGCTAAATTGCTGGAATTTCTTTAACCTCTTGGGATTATGGAATAGTTACAGCACAGAAGGTGATTCAGTACATGGTCTGCCGACCCTTTGCACAAGCTATTCACCTAATCCCTCTCCACTTAACTCTGCAAGTTTCCTCTTCAGATAATCATCCCATGCTCTT
This sequence comes from Scyliorhinus torazame, assembly GCF_047496885.1. NCBI lineage: Eukaryota > Metazoa > Chordata > Chondrichthyes > Carcharhiniformes > Scyliorhinidae > Scyliorhinus > Scyliorhinus torazame. The sequence goes on along the minus strand of NC_092723.1, from coordinate 155,879,474 downwards.
GGAAGCCATGATTAGAATCGGTTTCCTCCATATTCTTGGAACATTCTAGATCCTACCACCCACTGCATAAATATGTTTTTCCTCATGTTGCTTTTGCTAATCGCCTTTAAACCAATGCTATTTGGTTCTTTATTCATACCTGCTTCGTCCTGATACCTCATGATTTTGAACACTTCTATCAAATCTCCCCCTTAATCTTTTCTCTGAGAACAGTCCCAGCTTCTCTATCTATTCAAAGTCCCTCCATCCCTGGAACGATTCTTCTGAATCTTTACTGCACCCTCTGTCCCGTAACAGCCTTCCCGAACAGGCGCTGGAATGTGGCGACTAGAGGCTTTTCACAGTAACTTCATTTGAAGCCTATTTGTGACAATAAGCGAATTTCATTTCATTATACCAAATATCCTTCCTAAAGTCTGATGCCAAGAATTTAATGCAAGGTCAAACCAATGTTTTATCGAGGTTTGTAATAACTTTCTTGTTTTTGTACTGTTTTATGATCCTATTAATGAAGCCCGGGATCCCATGTGCTTTATTGATCACTTTCTCGATCTGCTGTCAACTTCAATGATTTGTGCAAATATATCCCCAGGTCCCTGTGCTTCTGCATCTCCATATTTTACATCCTCTCTCCATTCTTCCTACCAAAATATATCATTTTGCACTTGTCTAACTTGTATGATCTGTCCAGTTCACTTGTGCTCTGTGGATCTGACTGTTTATTTAATTATTGTCTTAATTGCACCACACTCTTAATGCTAAAACTAATGAATTCATTGTAACTCTCAGACCATCTTCACTTTTACTGGGTTAATCCAATTCAATTAATTATTTGACCCAGTGCAGTATTGCTCATGTTTAAAAATGCCAGGTTGTTTTTAGTCCGGGGCTGGTTTAGCACAGTGGGCTAAATGGCTGGCTTGCAATGCAGAACAATGCCAGCAGCGCGGGTTCAATTCCCGTACTGGCCTCCCTGAACAGGCGCTGGAATGTGGCGACTAGGGGCTTAAACCATACCCAGCTCAGTCCCTACCAACCACCATCACCTGCTTGATGTTGCTGGAGTGATTTGGGGGTGTTGAAGTGTGGTGGGGGGAAATAAACACAGTGATGTTTCTGTGGACAAAATATCCTTTGAATGCTGCTGTGCTTTTTAAAAACTGTATTAACCAAACACCAGCAGGGTGACTGTTTATATTCCTCAGTCCAGCTGCCTTTGAATCGGCCCCAGTTTAAATGATTATATTGGAAGGGAGTTCCTCTTGTGTGAGAATAGGTCGTGCAAGCTATAGTTTCCCCTCCCCTCCTTACAAAAAAAAAAGCTTTCACTTTTTGTTGCTACGTCTCTTGTTTCACAAAGTATTTTATTTCTTTAAGCTGTACAGTTTCCTGTTGCCTCCCACAACAAGCCTGTTGTTGCTAGAAGTGCAGCTAATCTACCTTGCAGCCGAAAAGTTGGAGATATGGAAATATTTCTCTCCGTTTGTATCTTGGTGTTATCTTGCTATTTAAATAATTAACTGAAAGTGAAGAGCTTTCTGTAGCTTAACATTTGCAAGTCGGCAGGCAATCTGGCTTCAATACCAAGAGCCTGAAAACAGGTAGGGAATTTGTGTTTAACTGGGCAACAATGCTTAATCAACTCCCACGGGGACTTGGTGTTGAGCTTGTGGATAATATGACATTCTCGAATGACGTGAACGGTTTGTTACACTGGTGCCTTTGCTCTATTTATGTAAATTTTCAATATATGGGCGTCGCGGGCAAGACTGGTATTTATTATTGATTTCTAGTTTCCCTGATGGCTGTTTGTTTGATATAGCGGAACTGGCTGGATTAGTTTGGGGGGCAGTTGAAATTCAACCACGTTATTATGGGACAAAGTCTTGTAAATCAGACCAGGTAAAAACAGCAGGTTCCCTCCTGTAAAAGGCATTAGTGAACCAATTGGGTTTTAATGACAATAATTGTAATGACCGTGTTACGATCGCTGTTACCGAGGCCAACTTCTTAATTCCGAGTTGAATTCAGTCTTGACCTGAAATATTGGGATTTGAACTTGTTCTCTGGATTATTTACTAGTAACGTGGATACACCGCCAAAACATTTTATCATTTCCATGAAACACTGTTTACCCTGGGCATTGTACAAGGGATGTGAGAAGGATGGGCATAGCTGTGGTTTGGTTGGCAAGACAAAGCTGCTGTGTTGACATTGAAGTTGGTGATTGGGGCAATCAATCTGGTCAGAATAGATACTGCAGACAATTGAGCATTTCAATCATACAAAGGTCCATTTGGGTGATGGCTTTGTGTACGTAAGATAGTAAAACTTAAATGGCGAGGAAACAATGGATTTAGTAATCGAAATTAAATTTCAGTATTTGTACAAGAGGTCACAACTTCAAGCCCACAAAAGGCAAATTTGGGGTTAATATTGAGTAGCTTTTCTTGACACACACAAATATATGGAGTTGACTCTCCAATACACTAATGAGGGCTGAATCCTTAGAATAATTTGAACAGCAACTGGATGCTCTATTGAGGGAGCTGTTGCATCACTGTGATGGTTGAATAAAGATAGGCAAATTACCTTCCTTGACTCAAATTTATCTTGTGACTGGCATGTGATATAACAATTTCTATTCATTTTGGGAGTGATCAAATTTAAAACACTTGGACTGGTTATTTCAGGCTTTGAGATTGGGGGGGGGGGGGGCTGTTGACCTATCTATATTGTATATTTCCAACTCTGCTGTGGCATTATTTATCTCTAGCAAAATGTAGTGCTGACTGGAAATAGGTGGGTGAAAAATTGTTTTTTTTTTAAATTCAACGAGGTATAATCCCCAGATCACCTATGTTATGTTGATATTTGAATCATAGCAGTACCATGGAGTTTCTTGATGCAGTTCTTTAAATAAATCATCTGTTCATCTACAATTATGTGGAAATGTGATTAATGGCTGGAAAGAATTGCAGATCCAAAAAAGTTGGAGATGAAAAGTGGGTCCATGAAATTAGTGTAAATTCTTTGTCAGAGCAGAGAATATTTGTCACAAAGGATGCATATTTTCCCCCTTGAGCTGGAGGAAGGAACGGGTGCCTTTGTCCAAATCCACAATTGCATCGACCAATTTTATTTTTGTTGTTGCAAAAATATACTTTATGAATAAAATGTCTGAAAGATGACTTTACAAAGCATTTCAAATAGTTAGAACCAGAAAGTGCAATGAGATTCCCATTTTCTACAAAGGTCAAAATGCACTTTTTGAGGTGCTTCAATACAGTAATGAGAACATTGCATTGACCTGAAGCTCGACTTTGCAAACTCCAGCGTGGTCTTTATGTAGGTGTTTTTTGACCTTTTGTTAATCCATGTTGCAGTGATCACATTGACCGAAGTTGCCTAAATTCAGTTTCTAACTTGTAGTAGCAGTAGTAGTAATAATAATCGCTTATTGTCACAAGTAGGCTTCCATCAAATTACTGTGAAAAGCCCCTAGTTGCTACATTCCAGCACCTGTTCGGGGTGGCCCCCCGTGCTGCTGCCTTGTTCTGCATTACAAGCCAGCAGTTTAGCCCACTGTGCTAAACCAGCCCCTGCAATAACCAGCATTCCATTTGTACTCCGTTGCTGAAAGGGTTGTTCGGGGTGACATAGTGGTGCAATGGTTAGCACTGCTGCCTCACACCGCCGAGTACCTGGGTTCAATCCCATCCCAGGTCACTATCCGTCTGGAGTTAGCACATTCTCCACGTGTCTGTGAGGGTCTCACCCCCACAACCCAAAGATGTGCAGGTTAGGTGGAACACTAAATTGCCCTTAATTTGGGAAAAATAATAATAATTGGGCGTTATTCGTTTTGAGCTTTGACATTTCCAAGAAACTTGTTTGCATTTTGTAAGGGGAATGTGATGTTGGCTGGTGTCAGTGCCACTTTGTATACTCCCATATACAGCTCAACACTTTTGGACTATATGTACAGGAGAGATTCAAATTCACTGGAGAGGTAAAGAAAACCTTTTCCAGCATATTCAAGAGCACATACTAGTAATGTGCATTTAAAAAAATAAATTTGTTATACCCAATTATTTTTTTTCCGTTTTAAAGAGTATTTAGCATGGCCAATCCACCTGCCCTGCACATCTTTAGGTTGTGGGGGTGAGACCCAAACAGACACTGGGAGAATGTGCAAACTCCACACGGATAGAGACCTGGGTCCTCCGCACCGTAGGCAGCAGTGCTAACCACTGCCACCCTCTTAGTGAGTGCATATGTGTCAACAGGATTTTCTTCACCCCCCCCCCCCCCCCCCCTTTTATTAAAAAAAAAAATTAAAAAAATTTAGAGTACCCAATTACCTTTTTCCAATTAAGGGGCAATTTAGCGTGGTCAATTCACCTAACCACATCTTTGGGTTGTGGGGGTGAAACCCAGTCCCAGTGCTAGTCACTGCACCTTGTGTCAACAGGATTGAATTTACATGATTCCAAGGACATCCAGTCATACTGGTGATGCAAAAGTTGCAGTGTCCACAGTGCGCTCAAACTTTCTGGTCTACCGAAATAGCCTGGCTACTGAAATCCGCTGAAAGCTTGTCAAATTTGCAAGAAATGTAAAAAAACAAACCCAACATAGGATTTTAAGTTTTGATGAGTTAAATCAGTAAATGGGCTGTGAAATTTTGAAATACGGCATGTAGGCCAGAAAATGTGGACATAAATATGCAATTGGTGTTCGCTCTGGTGAGCTGGGGTGCTGGGAAGGCTGGCATTTATTTCCCATCCATTCTGACTTGCTTATTAAGGTGGTAGTGAGCCTTTTTCTTGAACTGCTGTAGCCCATAAAGGTGCTCCGATTGTGTTAAATGGCGAGTTCCAGGAGTTTGACCTAGCAATATTGATCGTATGTCCAAGTCAGGTTGGTGTATTGACATTGAGGGGGATGGTCTTCCCATGCACCCCCAGTCGTTGTCCTTCTGGATGTCAGACTAGCCAATATTGGACTTTCAATCAGGACAGGGGACCTGCAAGTAATACTACATTTGAGGGGAGGTGATGGCATAGTGGTAATGCCACTGGACTAGAAGTTCAACCTAATGTTCTGGGAACAAGGAGTTCAAATCCCACCACGGCAGCTGGCGGAATTTGAATTCAAATTATAAATGTGGAATTGAAAGCTGGTTTCCGTAATGGTGACCATGGAACCATTGTTTTTTTTTTTTTTAATTCTCCTTTTTCACATTTTCTCCCACATTTACATCCATCAACAATAAACTATAATCAGCAAGATATGTCAGTCCCCATAATAACAACGATCCCATCTACCCACCAACCCCCAAACCTTAACCCGCATGTTTACATAAACAAATGACAAAAAGGAATCGGGGATTACCCATAGTCACCTTTAATCTTACACAGCTCCCCCCCCCCCCCCCCAAAACCCACCCACCCCAGGTCTCCAGCTCCTCCCGTCCACTGCCTCTTGTAAAACTCCTCCTCCCAACCTCGGTTCCTTCCCCCCAACTTTCCACCCCGGCTAGACCACCCGGACCCTGTTCTGCCAGGCTCCGATAGCCGCAGCCCCTCCCACCCCCCCCCTCACTCCCGTTTACTGGCCGGCTTAAACCGGCCAGCGTGGAGGCCCCCGCCCAGGTCCCTTTCCCACTTGCCCGGCCCTAGGAAAGCCCAAAGATCCCCTTTTAGCGCACAAACCCCGCATATCCACCTACACCCCAAAGAACCCTCCTTTCGAGTGAAAGTCCCGTCCCTTCCCTTGTCCAAATATATACCACATTGGCTCCTTTAGTCTCTACACCCGCACGCAGTGATACAAAAAAGAAAAAATACAGTCATGAGGTTACATCGGCACATGGCCATTCCTCAATTTGTCAGTTCTGCCACAGTCCTTCTGCTTTCGCAAACTCCTCCGCTGCTTCCGCCGTTCCAAAATAAAAGTCCCTGAGCTTGTAAGTCACCCTCGGCTTCGCTGGATATACAATGCCGCACTGCACCTTACCAATGTACAGTGCCCTCTTCACCCGGTTGAAGGCAGCCCGCCTCCTTGCCAGCTCCACCGTAAAGTCCTGGTATACACGTATACCAGCTCCAGCCCACTGCACCACCCGCTTCTGCTTGGCCCAGCTCAGGACCTTCTCCTTCACACTGTACCTACGGAAGCACAGAGTCACTGCCCTTGGCGGCTCACTCGCCTTTGGTACAGGCCTCCATGACCGATGAGCCCGATCCAGTTCATATCGGGAGGGATCCTTCCCCCTCCCCCAATAATTTTGCCAGCATCGCGGCAAAATACTCAGTCGGCTTCGGTCCTTCAACTCCTTCGGGCAGCCCCACAATCCTCAAATTCTGTCGCCTGGATCTGTTTTCCAGGTTTTCAATTTTTCCTCGCAGATCCTTGTTAGTGTACATCGCCTTCCGCATCTCTTGCCCCATCGAGGCATGTTGATCACCGTGCTGCAATAACGTCTCCTCCACTTCCTTCAGCGCCTCCTCTTGCACCTCCGCCACTGCGCTCGCCACCTCCGTCCTCACCGGGGAAACCACCTCCTCCACCAGCACACTCAAAACCTCCATCTCCTTCCTCACCGTCTCCATGCATTTCGCAATCTGCGCCAACTGCTTTTCAAATTCCGCAGCCATCACCGTAGTTATTTCTTCAGCCGTAAGCAGTGCGGCCTTCCCTGGTGCTCCAGCCTCCATTTTCCTTGGTGACCCCGCGGTGACCTTTCCACTCCCCGACGGACCTTCAGCTGTTTTTTTTTCCGGCCGTTTTTTTTGCTCACCCTCGACATTTTTCTTTGGTTTTTTTTCCCTCCTGTGTCTTCACTGTGCCTCCTCCGTGCCTTCTCCCTGCTTCTGCTGCCTCCGTGGACCCTGGGACCGGGCTTAAAGCCCCGAAAATGCCGTTCCCGAACGGGAGCCCTCCATTGTGTGGCCACCTCCCGCCCGCCGTCACCGGAAGTCCATGAAACCATTGTTGATTGTCATTTAAAAAAAAATTTTTTAAAGCCACCTGATTCACTAATGTCCTTTAGGAAAGGAAATCTGGCCTTGACCACACATTATTCCAGACCCATGGCAATATGGTTAACCCCCTCCGCAGTGGCCTAGCAAGCAACTCCGTTGTATTAAACCAGCACAAAGTCGAGAAGGAATGAAACCAGACGGTCAGAGTCTTTGTCAATCCTGCAAAGTCCTCCTTATTAACATCCAGGAGCTTGTGCCAAAATTGGGAGAGCTGTCCCAAAGTAGCATTACTCACGGAATCCTATTTTGCGCTCAGCCAATGCTCATGACACTCGCCATATGTAGATATGTCTTGTTCCACCAGCAGGGCAGACCTACCAAAGGTGCTGGCATAGTGGCATATGATGAGGCGGGTATTGTCCTGGGAGTCCCCAACAATCACTCTAGACCCATGAAATCTCATGGTATCATGTCATGGGGGACTTCAATGTCCATCACCATGGGTGGCCTAGTAGCACCAATACTGACCTATGGGCCAAATTCGAAGGGACATCGTTGCTAGACTAGGTCTGTGGCAGGTGGTGAGGGGGAGAAACCTACTTGACCTTGTCCTCCCCTGTCTACCTGTTGCAGATGCAACTGTTGATGGGAACGACCACCACACAGTCCTTGTGGAGTTCTGCCTCCACATTGAGGATACCTCCCATTGTATGTGACACTACTGCTAAATGGGATGGACTTTGAACAGCAATTGAAAACTGGGTATTCATAAGACGCGAGCCATCAGCAGAAGCAGAATTGTATACAATGGCAATCTGTAATTTCATGGTCGACATTTTCCCCACTCCACCATTACCATCAAACTGGGGAATCAACCCTGGTTCAGTGAAGAGTGCAGGAGAGCGTGCCAGGACTGGCACCAGGCATTTCTAAAATGAAGGTGTGTGTCAAACCAGCAGCTCCAGCACCAAATTACTTGCATGCCAAACAGCAGAAGCAGCACATGATGGACAGAGTTAAGCTATCCCACAACCAACAGATCAGATCTAAGTTCTGTAGTGTAGGTTAGGTGAACCCACACCTCCACTCTTATACTCCTCCAGTTTCGTGGAAACCTGTCTCACTAACAAAGCAAATGTTTCTTTTTTTTTAAAAATCACCCATGACTAAAATTTCACAACCTCACTGTAAACTGTTGTCTTGCATATTGTAACAATTTCATGAATAGTTCATTAACCTACAAAGGTGGTTTTGATGGGGTATATCCTGTTCTATCAGGTCAGTTTCATTCTAATTAAAAAGTTCTGTTCCTGAATATTATGGGCGCGATTTAATGGAAAGGTTTTTGAGTGTCATTTGTGGTGGGGTTTGCTGGAGGGTTTCTGCCGGCAAGTTCCCCACCACTATCTAACGACACTTAGTCATTTTTCTGGGCCCTATGAAGTTTATAACCAATTTAGTCCACACTTTGAATTTTTTTTTCCATCACTGGGGAGCTGAACTCTGAGAGTAGGACACCATTTTGAAAGGGTGTCCTGATCTCTAAATGAGCTAAAGCTACCACTCATGGGCAATATTACCCCCCCCCCCCGCCCCCGCCCCCCAACCACCACCACCCAGACACACAGGCATTATTCCACCTCTCCCAACTGAGACACGCTTTGCTATGGGATCCCTGCACCCCACTTCCACCCTCATATCCACTTCCACACTCCTTTCATGGACCTGACCCTTGGCAGTGCCACCTCCCTTGAAGTGCCCCTGCTGGCTTGGCTGTGCCCCCCAGGAGGGCCAGGCAGCCAGCACTACCCCTGGCCAAGCAGGGGCCTCCAATGGCCCTCAGAGTGCCATCCCAGATGGTCCACATTTGTGTGGGCCAGTACTGGGTGGTGCTCGACTGCAGCCCCCCTGGGGAGGCCAGTAGATACTGGATAAGTGGGTTTAAGGCCTACTTATGCAAGTGAGGGTTGGTCCTGCCCATTGTGAGTGAGGCTTGGTCACGCCCATTGTGAACCACATAGCCGGTAGATCCCAGGTGAAGCCCATGGCTGTCGGGAAGCACGCGGGAGACTTCACCTGGGATCTACTGGCCACGTCGCACTCCCATTGGGTTGCGATGTGGCTAGTAGATCACACCCTATATTACCATTTGAAGGTGGCATCAATGGGAAGATCCTGGTTCTGATATCAGGTCGGTTTCGTTCTTCTAAAAATGTTCTCTTGAGAGTAGTATTTGCCAGGCATGTGGGAACACATTCCGGTTCAGTGGTTTCAGATCTGAGAATATTATTTACAGTTCTGCAATTTGTAAATACATGCCTGTTGTGTGATCTGTTTTTTTTTAGCTATTGCTTGATCAGTACATTGAAAAATTCACGGACTGTCAGGCTTTCTGGGTCCCATGGAATGCTGGGAGAGAGTTTCTGAAAATTGTCCATCACAAAGTTTTTTTTTTTGCAATCCTTTTTTGGTTTCAAATGTTGGCTTAATTGAATGCATTCTTGCTGAATGGTGGTGGAAAACTAACAGGAGGATGAGGCTCCACCAATATCCCCACCCTCTATAATGGAGGAGCTGAGCATATCCATGCAAAAGCTGAGGCTGAAGCATGCATCCAGAAATGCCAAATATGGATGATTCATTGGTCTCCTGAGGCTCCCAGCATCACGGGCAATATGATGACTAATCAAATAGAGATGGTTTATTTTAGATCTAGTAATGTGTAGTGTCAACAGGCTAACCAATCTTTGTAAAAATTCTAGGGAAGAGTGACCATAATATGGTGGAAAGTTTGAAAATGTTCAGTCCGAAACTGGGGTCTTAAACCCAAACAAGGGGATGAAAGTATGAGGGGAAAATTGGTGGCAGTAGATTGGGAAACTGTGGACAGTGAATGGCTAGCATTTAAAGAATTCATACATGGTTTATAACACACCTTTGCAAGAGGATTTGAGTACAGGAGTAAGGACGTCTTGCTGTAATTGTATAGAGCCTTGGTGAGATTGCACATTGTGCATTATGTGTACTGTTTTGGTCTCCTTGCCCACCCAAGGAAGAATAATTGCTATAGAAGGATTGCAACAAAGGTTCACCAGACTGATCTTTAGAATAGTGGGACTGCTGTGTGAGGAGAGATGGAGGAGACTTTTTAATTCATTTATAGAATGTGGGTGTTGCTGGCTGGGCCTGCATTTATTGCTCATACTTGGTTGCCCTTCAGAAGGTGGTGGTGAGCTGCTTTATTGAACCACTGCAGTCCCCAAGGTGTAGGTACGTTGATGGTGCTGTTAGCAAGGGAGTTCCAGAATTTAAGGGGGGGGGGGGGGGGGACTACTTCCACCAACAAATCAAGTGCACTGCTTTGTCCTGGATGGTGTCAAGCTTCTGGAGTGTTGTTGGAGCTGTCCTTGTCCAGGCAAGTGGAAAGTGTTCCATCACACTTGACTTGTGACTTGTAGACGGTGGGCAGGTTTTGGGGAGTCAGCTGGTGAGTTACTTGCAGCAGGATTCCTAGTCACCGACCTGCTCCTCTGCTGCAGTATTTATATGGCTGGTTCAGTTTCTGGTCAATGATAACACCCAGGATGTTGATAGTGGGGGATTCAGCAATTGATATGCCATTGAATGTCAAGGGATGATATTTAGATCCTCTCTTGTGCAGGACAATGGCCATCTTCAACTTGTGTGCCGCAAATGTCACCTGCCACTTGTCAGCCCAAACCTAGGTATTGTCCAGGTCTTGCTGCATTTGGACATGGACTGCTTCAATGTCTGAGGAGTTGCGAATGATGCTGAATATTGCGCAGTCATAAGAGAATATCCCCACTTCTGACCTTGTGTTGGAAGGAAGGTCATTGATGAAGCAGCTGAAGATGATTGGGCCTAGGACAGTGCCCTGAGGAACTGAGATGATTGACTTCCATGAAGACTGAGCCTGTATTCTCTAGAATTTAATGAATGAGAGGTGATAATTCATTATAATAAAATTCAGAAGATGCAGAAAGGATATTTCCCTGTCTGGCATGTGCCTACAACCAGGCAACACCGTCTTAATAAGAGGTAGCCCCTGGAGGACTGGATCAGGAAGAATTTCTTTACTGAAGGTAGTGAATCTTTGGACTTCTCTACCCCAGAGGGCTGTGGTGGCTGTGACATTGAGTACATTCAAGACTGTGTATCCTGCTTGATTGGCACCCGATCCACAAACATTCATTCCCTCCAACACCAACGCACAAAGATGCAGTGCAGGAACTTACCAAGACTCCTCAGACTGCACCTTCCAAACCTATAACTGCTACCATCTAGAAGGACAAGGGAGCGGATGCATGGAAACATCACCTACAAGTTCCCCTCCAAGCTCCACATCATCCTGATTTGGAATGTATTTCCTTCAATGGTGCCTTCATTGTTGCTTTGTTTCAAGATTCTGGAACACTCTCCCAAACAGCACAGGGGTTGTACCAATGCCACATGAACTACAGCAGCTCAAGTAGACATCTCACCACTACCTCCTTGAGGGCAATTAAGAATAGGCAGTACATGCTGACCCACATCTTACGAAAAGAGATTAATAGCCTTCTAAATATTAACTGTATCAGGGGATAAATGGCTAATGCAGGAAAACCACATGGTCATTTAAGAGCAGCCATGATCTAGTTGAATGTTGGGGAAGCACAAGGGGCCTAATAGCCTACTCTTTCCTTGTTCCTATCACCGTGCTAGACTTCAGCCAATTTGATTCACTCCACATGATATCAAGGAACGGATGAAGGCATTCGGTACTGCTAAGGCTATGCGGCCTGATGACATTCCAGCGATTGTACTGAAGGCTTGGTGTTCCACCAATGACCGTGGTAAACCTTGTGTTCCATATACAACATGCACTGCAGGATCCTTGAACAGCACTTTCCAAACATGTAACCTCTACGCCTAGAAGGACAAGGGCAACAGATGCATGTGAATGCCAATATCCCCCAAGTCTCATACCATCCTGACTTGGAAAAATATCACCATTCCTTCACCGTCACTGGGTCAAACTCCTGGAGCTTCCTTCCTAACATCACTGGGTGTACCTACACCACATGGATTGTAGCGGTTCAAGATGGTGGCTCACCATCACCTACCTTTCTGAGGGCAATATAGATGAGGGCAATAAATGCTGGTCTGGCCAGCAAAACCCACACTCTAGCCTATCCGTGTATCTGTTTGAAGGAAGCTTCTCTTTTCTGTTCTGTCTTGCCAATTTGTTCCAGAAATGAAAAAGGGACTTAAATTTGAAGTATTGAAAACTCCCCTGCTACAGTCCCATTGTTCAGTCAGTATGCTTTCAGAAACACTGTTGCAGGAAGATGTGGCTGTGTTTACCTTTCAGATTAGTCAATTACCTTGCCCCACCACTCAATTAGATCACAAATAAGGTAGCACAATGGGTAGCACAGTTGCTTCTCCGCTCCAGGATCCCAAGCTCGATTCCCGGCTTGGGTCACTGTCTGTGTGGAGTCTGCATGTTCTCCCCGTGTCTGCGCGGGTTTCCTCCGGGTGCTCCGGTTTCCTCCCACAGTTCAAAGATTTGCGGGTTAGGTTGCTAAATTGCCCTTCGTGTCCAAAAAAAAAGGTTCGGTGGGGTTACGGGGGATAGGGTGGAGGTATGGGCTTGGGTAGGGTGCTCTTTCCAAGGGCTGGTGCAGACTCGATAGGCCATTGTTACACGGTTCTGGGTTTTTGTTCTATTATACCTAATTTTTCTTCCAATACCACAGATGCTTATGTCGAGCCGGTGGCCCAATGTATGGTTGAAGTATTAATAGTACCTGTGTCTAGATTACATGTTTTCAGCTGTAGCAGACACTGTCCTACTGTTGTGCTCCTGAGTGCACCATTAGATACTGTCCTCCGCATCAAAGTATTTTTGTTACTTTTTTTTAGAAATCTAATCAACCCGTTATGTACTTTGGATTGTAATGAATTATGCCTCGTCGGAATTCTATCATTAATAGATTCTACTACTCTAACATGGAGAATGCTAGAAGAAACTGTTGTAAAAATAAATGAGACAGATTTTGAGCTGCACTTTATTCTCCACCACTTCTGACCTGTGCCATCATTTTCCTGGACTAGTAATGTGCAGGCTCAGGATGGGGGCTGAAAATGGAAAGTCTGACATTTCCACTCAAACTAATTGTACCCCAACAACCTTTGATTTTGTTGCTTTCTAACGATGTCTTGACTGTATGTTCAGCATTGTCTATGGATAAACCTGCCACTGGCATCCTTGCTGTTGGCAGAGTTGCCCTACAAATGTTTCTATTCACCTGTACTCGTCCACCTGAAGTACCTAGTACTGGCCTGATAGCGGCAGTTTTGTGTGTGAGAAACAGGCTGGGCTGTGACGTGGATCCCTGCACCTTGTTGCTGCCCATGAACAAAGCTGCCTGTGAGTGGAGGCAACTGGTCTTGGCAGAGGCCAGTGAGATGCAAGCAACTGGTTAGACCCTCCCTTGATACTAATGAGGTCATCTCTAAACACCATGCCAATTGGTGGATGTGTGTAGAGGAATTATAAGTCTCCGCATTCTGCTTGAACTTTGGACTTAACTCGCAACGGTGGAATAAACACTGGGAAGTTGAGGTTGAATTACAGCAATTTAACTGTGCGTGTTTGTATTCGGGACGTCAAGGAAGGTAACCATAGGACCCAGCGACACCAATGGCCAGTGATCGGGTTATAATTTTAATGCTCTTGCTTCAGTTTTTATCCAGTCTGACTGCAGAAATGTCCTTTTCAACTACTTCATAAGAACTGCTTGCGTATACAGATTGTTCCGGGTAGCAGGTATTTTTAGCTCAATTTTTCATAAGAGTTCAGGTGGTTCAAAAGGCCCTTCTTGCCCTTGGAGGTGAGGCCTTGTGCAGAGATTTCTTGACTGCGGTGTCATCTGTTGACCATCTTTATGACCTATCGTGAAATTGGATGTTTATTGATCCTTGCTTGTTTCATGTAATCTGTCTAAGGAGCAAGACCTTTTGTGTTGTTGGGTTATTAAGTGTGCGTTTTGTTTGTGTCAGTTATCCCTAGAGTCCTTTCCTGATTTGCTAAACTGGTGAAGTTGCAAAATGCATCTGCTACTTCACCAGGACTACTGTTTACAGGAGGGTGCCTGCCCTTTACTATTTACTGTTTGACTTTGTGTATGACTTTGGGAACAGCTGGCTGTTGCTATACACTCAAAACATACAGGTGAATCAAAGCATGGAATTATTCATTGCAGAACTAAATATTTCTTCCATTGGGTTAAGTACTGTATAGTTCTGAGCTAAGGCCCAGATTCTAGTCTATTGCCTGTACTTGCTACATCCCATATGTGATTTTTTTTAAATTCATGGATGTGGGTCTGTTTGCCCATCCCTAATTACCCTTGAGAAAGTGGTTGTAAGCTGCTCCCATGAACTGCTGCAGTTCCCAAGGTGTATGTACATCCACAGTGTTGTTAGCGTCGATGTTCCTGGGTTTTGACCCAGTGACAGTTATCCCAAGTCACGTGAGTGATTAGGCAGAGACCTTCCAGGTGGTGGTGTTCCTATGTCTGCTGCCTATTGCCCTCGTCCTTCTAGATTTTAGTGGCCATGTGTTTGTAAGGTGCTGCCTGAGGAGCCTTGGTGAGTTCCTGCAGTGCAACTTGTGGATGGTGCACTGCTGCCAGTTTTTTTGGAGCTGGGGCAATTAATGTTTGTGGGAAGGGTGTCAATCAAACTGGCTGCTTGGTCCTGGATGGTGTTGAGCTTTTTTAAAACAAATTTAGAATACCCAATTTTTTTCTCCAATTAAGGGGCAATTTAGCATGGCCAATCCACCTAACCTGTGCATCTTTGGGTTGTGGGGGTGAAACCCACGTAGACACGGGGAGAATGTGCAAACTCCAGACAGTGACCTGGGGCTGGGATCGAACCTGGGTTCTCAGCGCCGTAGGCAGCAGTGCTAGCTATTGTGCCGCCCTTGTGTTGAGCTTCTTGAGTGTTGTTGGAGTTGCACTCACCAGGCAAGTGGAGAGTACTCCATCACATTCTTGACTTGTCTTTTAGATGGTGGATAGGCTTGGGAGAGTTGGAAGGTGAATTACATGCTGCAGAATTCCAAACCTCTGATCTGCTTTTGTAGCCACAGTATTTATATGGTTGATCCTGTTCAGTTCCTGGTGAATGGTAAGCCCCAAGATGTTGATTTCAGAGAGTTATGAAATCACTGGAAGGTCACTGAAGCAGCTGAAGATAGTTCAGCCTAGGACACCACCCTGAGAACTCCTGCTGTGATGCCCAGAGACTGAGATGATTTCTCTTCAACCACTACAACCATCTTCTTTTGCGCTAGGTATGAGTCCAATCAGCAGAGGATCTTCCCCCTGATTCCCATTGACTCTAGTTTTGCTTGGGCTCTTTGATGCCATACCCTGTCAAATATGGCCTTGATGTCAAGGACATTCATTCTCACCTCACCACTTTTTTTTTTTGGTCCATGTACAAACAAAGACTGTAATGAAGCCAAGAGGTGCTGCTGGCGGAACCTAAAATTAGTATCAGGGAGCAGTTTATTGCTAAGCAAGTGCTTGATAGCACTGTTGTTTTTTTATTAAATATTTTATTGAAAATGTTTGGTCAACCAACACAGTACATTGTGCATCCTTTACACAATATTATAACAGCACAAATAACAATGACCTATTTTATATAAACAAAAAAATGAATAAATATTAAATAACAAAAATGAAAACTAGCCCTAATTGGCAACTGCCTTGTCACAAGTTACACCCCCCCCCCAAATCCTGGGCTGCTGCTGCTGCCTTCTTTTTCCCATTCCATCTATCTATCCGCAAGGTATTCGACGGACGGTTGCCACCGCCTGGTGAACCCTTGAGCCGACCCCCTTAGGACGAACTTAATCCGCTCTAGCTTTATAAACCCCGCCATGTCATTTATCCAGGTCTCCACCCCCGGGGGCTTGGCTTCTTTCCACATTAGCAATATCCTGCGCCAGGCTACTAGGGACGCAAAGGCCAAAACATCGGCCTCTCTCGCCTCCTGCACTCCCGGCTCTTGTGCAACCCCAAATATAGCCAACCCCCAGCTTGGTTCGACCCGGACCCCCACTACTTTTGAAAGCACCTTTGTCACCCCCATCCAAAACCCCCGTAGTGCCGGGCATGACCAAAACATATGGGTATGATTCGCTGGGCTTCTCGAGCACCTCGCACACCTATCCTCCACCCCAAAAAATTTACTGAGCCGTGCTCCAGTCCTATGCGCCCTGTGTAATACCTTAAACTGAATCAGGCTCAGCCTGGCACACGAGGACGACGAGTTTACCCTACTTAGGGCATCTGCCCACAGCCCCTCGATCTCCTCCCCCAGCTCTTCTTCCCATTTCCCTTTTAGTTCATCTACCATAGTCTCCCCTTCGTCCCTCATTTCCCTATATATATCTGACACCTTACCATCCCCCACCCATGTCTTTGAGATCACTCTGTCCTGCACCTCTTGTGTCGGGAGCTGCGGAAATTCCCTCACCTGTTGCCTCGCGAAAGCCCTCAGTTGCATATACCTGAATGCATTCCCTTGGGGCAACCCATATTTCTCGGTCAGCGCTCCCAGACTCGCGAACTTCCCATCCACAAATAGATCTTTCAGTTGCGTTATTCCTGCTCTTTGCCACATTCCATATCCCCCATCGATTCCCCCCGGGGCAAACCTATGGTTGTTTCTTATCGGGGACCCCCCCAAGGCTCCAGTCTTTCCCCTATGCCGTCTCCACTGTCCCCAAATCTTCAGTGTAGCTACCACCACCGGGCTTGTGGTGTAGTTCCTCGGTGAGAACGGCAATGGGGCTGTCACCATAGCCTGTAGGCTAGTCCCCCTACAGGACGCCCTCTCTAATCTCTTCCACGCCGCTCCCTCCTCCTCTCCCATCCACTTACTCACCATTGAAATATTAGCGGCCCAATAATACTCACTTAGGCTCGGTAGTGCCAGCCCCCCCCCCCCCCCTATCCCTGCTACGCTGTAAGAATCCCTTCCTCACTCTCGGGGTCTTCCCGGCCCAGACAAAACCCATGATGCTCTTTTCAATCCTTTTTAAAAAAAGCCTTCGTGATCACCACCAGGAGGCACTGAAACACAAAGAGGAATCTCGGGAGGACCACCATCTTAACCGCCTGCACCCTCCCTGCCATTGACAGGGCTACCATATCCCATCTCTTGAAATCTTCCTCCATCTGTTCCACCAACCGCGTTAAATTTAACCTGTGCAATGTGCCCCAATTCTTAGCTATCTGGATCCCCAGGTAACGAAAGTCTCTTGTTACCTTCCTCAACGGTAGGTCCTCTATTTCTCTACTCTGCTCCCCTGGATGCACCACAAACAACTCACTTTTCCCCATGTTCAATTTATACCCTGAAAAATCCCCAAACTCCCCAAGTATCCGCATTATTTCTGGCATCCCCTCCGCCGGATCCGCCACATATAGTAGCAAATCGTCCGCATACAAAGATACCCGGTGTTCTTCTCCTCCCCTAAGTACTCCCCTCCACTTCTTGGAACCCCTCAACGCTACCGCCAGGGGCTCAATCGCCAGTGCAAACAATAATGGGGACAGAGGGCATCCCTGCCTTGTCCCTCTATGGAGCCGAAAATATGCCGATCCCCGTCCATTCGTGACCACGCTCGCCACTGGGGCCCTATACAATAGCTGCACCCATCTAACATACCCCTCTCCAAAACCAAATCTCCTCAACACCTCCCACAAATAATCCCATTCCACTCTATCAAATGCTTTCTCGGCATCCATCGCCACTACTATCTCTGTTTCTCCCTCTGGTGGGGCCATCATCATTACCCCTAACAACCTCCGTATATTCGTGTTCAGCTGTCTCCCCTTCACAAACCCAGTTTGGTCCTCGTGGACCACCCCCGGGACACATTCCTCTATTCTCATTGCCATTACCTTGGCCAGGACCTTGGCATCTACATTTAGGAGGGAAATTGGTCTGTAGGACCCGCATTGTAGCGGGTCCTTTTCCTTCTTTAAGAGAAGCGATATCGTTGCTTCAGACATAGTCGGGGGCAGTTGTCCCCTTTCCTTTGCCTCATTAAAGGTCCTCGTCAGTACCGGGGCGAGCAAGTCCAAAAATTTCCTATAGAATTCGACTGGGAATCCATCCGGTCCCGGGGCCTTTCCCGTCTGCATGCTCCGAATTCCTTTCATCACTTCTTCTACCTCGATCTGTGCTCCCAGTCCCACCCTTTCCTGCTCTTTCACCTTGGGAATTTCCAGCCGATCCAAAAAGTCCATCATTCTCTCCCTCCCATCCGGGGGTTGAGCTTCATATAATTTTTTATAAAATGTCTTGAACACTCCATTCACTCTCTCCGCTCCCCGCTCCATCTCTCCTTCCTCGTCCCTCACTCCCCCTATTTCCCTCGCTGCTCCCCTTTTCCTCAATTGGTGTGCCAGCAACCTGCTCGCCTTCTCCCCATATTCGTACTGTACACCCTGTGCCTTCCTCCATTGTGCCTCTGCAGTGCCTGTAGTCAGCAAGTCAAATTCCACATGCAGCCTTTGCCTTTCCCTGTACAATCCCTCCTCCGGTGCTTCCGCATATTGTCTGTCCACCCTCAAAAGTTCTTGCAGCAACCACTCCCGTTCCTTACTCTCCTGCTTCCCTTTATGTGCCCTTATTGATATCAGCTCCCCCCTAACCACCGCCTTCAACGCCTCCCAGACCACTCCCACCTGGACCTCCCCATTATCATTGAGTTCCAAGTACTTTTCAATGCACCCCCTCACCCTTAGACACACCCCCTCATCCGCCATTAGTCCCATGTCCATTCTCCAGGGTGGGCGCCCTCCTGTTTCCTCCCCTATCTCCAAGTCCACCCAGTGTGGGGCGTGATCCGAAATGGCTATAGCCGTATACTCCGTTCCCCACACCTTCGGGATCAATGCCCTACCCAGCACAAAAAAGTCTATGCGCGAGTAGACTTTATGGACATAGGAGAAAAACGAGAACTCCTTACTCCTAGGTCTACTAAATCTCCACGGGTCTACACCTCCCATCTGCTCCATAAAATCTTTAAGCACCTTGGCTGCTGCCGGCCTCCTTCCAGTCCTGGACTTCGACCTATCCAGCCCTGGTTCCAACACCGTATTAAAGTCTCCCCCCATTATCAGCTTTCCCGTCTCTAGGTCCGGAATGCGTCCTAGCATCCGCCTCATAAAATTGGCATCATCCCAGTTCGGGGCATATACGTTTACCAAAACCACCGTCTCTCCCTGTAGTTTGCCACTCACCATCACGTATCTGCCCCCGTTATCCGCCACTATAGTCTTTGCCTCGAACATTACCCGCTTCCCCACTAATATTAACCACCCCCCTGTTTTTCGCATCTAGCCCCGAATGGAACACCTGCCCCACCCATCCTTTGCGCAGCCTAACCTGGTCTATCAGTTTCAGGTGCGTTTCCTGTAACATAACCACATCTGCTTTAAGTTTCTTAAGGTGTGCGAGTACCCGCGCCCTCTTTATCGGCCCGTTCAGCCCTCTCACGTTCCACGTGATCAGCCGAGTTGGGGGGCTTCCCACCCCCCCCCCCCCCCCCCTTGTCGATTAGCCATCACCTTTTTCCAGCTTCTCACCCAGTTCCCACGCAGCTGTATCTCCCCACCCATCCTCTCCCGTACCCGCTCCCCCCTTTCCCCAGCAGCAGCAACCCAGTAATTCCCCCCCCCCCCCCCCCCCCCCCGCTAGACCCACCCGCTAGCGTAATTACTCCCCCCATGTTGCTCCCAGAAGTCAGCAAGCTCTGGCTGACCTCGGCTTCCCCCCGTGACCACGGCTCGCACCGTGCGACGCCCCTTCCTTCCTGCTTCTCTATTCCCGCCATAATTATCATAGCGCGGGAGCCAAGCCCGCGCTTCTCCATTGGCCCCGCCCCCATGGCCAACGCCCCATCTCCTCTCCCTCCCCACCTCCCCCCATCACCACCTGTGGGAGAGAGAAAAGTTACCACACCGCAGGATTAGAACATAAAACCCCTCTTCGCCCCCCACATTCGCCCCACCACTTTGTCCAAACGTTCTTTTTAATAACCCACTCATTCCAGTTTTTCTTCCACAATAAAAGTCCACGCTTCATCCGCCGTCTCAAAGTAGTGGTACCTCCCTCGATATGTGACCCACAGTCTTGCCGGTTGCAGCATTCCGAATTTTATCTTCTTTTTATGAAGCACCGCCTTGGCCCGATTAAAGCTCGCCCTCCTTCTCGCCACCTCCGCACTCCAGTCTTGATAAACGCGGATCACCGCGTTCTCCCATTTACTGCTCCGAGTTTTCTTCGCCCATCTAAGGACCATTTCTCTATCCTTAAAACGGAGGAATCTCACCACTATGGCTCTGGGAATTTCTCCTGCTCTCGGTCCTCGCGCCATAACTCGGTATGCTCCCTCCACCTCCAACGGACCCGCCGGGGCCTCCGCTCCCATTAACGAGTGCAGCATCGTGCTCACATATGCCCCGACGTCCCATCCCTCCACACCTTCAGGAAGACCAAGAATCCTCAAGTTGTTCCTCCTTGCGTTGTTTTCCAGTGCCTCCAACCTTTCCACACATCGTTTCTGATGTGCCTCCTGTATCTCCGTCTTCACCACCAGGCCCTGTATATCGTCCTCATTCTCGGCTGCCTTCGCCTTCACGACCCGAAGCTCCCGCTCCTGGGTCTTTTGTTCCTCCTTTAGCCCTTCGATCGCCTGTAGTATCGGGGCCAACAGCTCTTTCTTCATTTCCTTTTTTATCTCTTCCACGCAGCATTTCAAGAACTCTTGTTGTTCAGGGCCCCATGTGAAACTGCCACCTTCCGACGCCATCTTGGTTTTTGCTTGCCTTCCTTGCCGCTGTTCCAAAGGATCCGCTGCAATCCGGCCACTTTCCTCTCCTTTTTCCATCCGTGTCCAGGGGGAATTCCCTTCTGGTTTACCGCACAGTGTTTTTAGCCGTTAAAATTGCCGTTGGGGCTCCTACCAAGAGCCCAAAAGTCCGTTCCACCGGGAGCTGCCGAAACGTGCGACTTAGCTGGTCATCGCCGCACCCGGAAGTCTTGATAGCACTGTTGATGACCCCTTCCATTACTTGACCGATGACTGAGTAGATTGATGGGATGGTAATTGGGTTGGATTTGTCCTGTTTTGTGTACAGGACATGTTCTAACTGTACTGAAATAGCTTGGTTAAGGGTACAGCAGATTCTGGAGCGCATGTCTTCAACTACTGCTAGAATATTGTCAGGGCCCATA
Organism: Scyliorhinus torazame; assembly: GCF_047496885.1. Taxonomy (NCBI): domain Eukaryota; kingdom Metazoa; phylum Chordata; class Chondrichthyes; order Carcharhiniformes; family Scyliorhinidae; genus Scyliorhinus; species Scyliorhinus torazame. The sequence continues at coordinate 155,858,151 of NC_092723.1, read as the reverse complement.
GCCTTTGGCAGGGACCAATGCTGTCTGTTTATTTCTTGATGTGACATGGAGTGAATCCAAATTGACTGAAGACTTTATTTGTGATGCTGGAGACCTCAAAAGACTGCCATAGATCATCTACTTCTGACTGAGGTTGTTGCAAATGTTTGTGTCATCTTTTGCATTGATGTGCTCTGCCATCGAGGATGGGAATATTTGTGGAGTTTTCTCATCAATGTGTTGTTTAATTGTCCACTACTGTTCATGATTGGATGTGGCAGGACTGCATGGTTAGCTGTATCTGCGTGGGTGTTGCCCCCACAACCCAAAGATGTGCAGGGTAGGTCGATTGGCCACACTAAATTACCCATTAATTGGGGGGGGGGGGGGGGGGAAAGAGAGAAAGGACTGCAGAGTTGGATCTGATCCATAACTTTGCCAGGTGCTGCGGCTGGAGCCCTGCCCCCCAGAGGTAATCCCTTGAGGGTCAAACAGGCTTTGTTAAGGGTCGGCAATTGTCAGCCAATATATATCACCTGCTAAACAATGCCCCTTTCCCATCCTTGGTGCCCCAACCAGAGGTGATTGTTTCCCTAGATGCCGAAAAGGCTTTTGATAGTGGAGTAGGAATATCGGTTTGAGATTCGTGGGAGGTTCGGGTTTATTTCCAGGGTTCAACTACTGTATAGGGGTCCCACTGCTCGTGTTCATACAAATGCCCTGAACTCTGGTTACTTCCCATTGAATAGGGGCACGAGACAGGGGTGTCCACCTTTTGTCTAGCCTTGGTACAATAGCAGCCATGCATATGACTATATATCCGGTTGTTGCTTGACTACTGAGACAACTCTCCCAATTTTGGCACAAGCCCCCAGATGTTAGTAAGTGTGCTTTGCAGGGTCGACAGGGCTGCGTTTGCCATTGTCCTTTCAGGTGCCTAGGTCGATGCGGGGTGATCCATCCAGTTCCGTTCCTTTCTATTGCCCTTTTAGCCATTTGATACTGTGGAGTGATTTCCTGAGCCATTTTTGTGGGCATTTAAGAGTGAACATCATTGGGTGGGTTTTACTTTTATTGAATTCCAATTCCACCATTTGCTGTTGTGCGACTGGAACCGGGGTCCCCAGAGCATTACCCTGGGTCTCTGCATTGCTAGTCCATTGACAATCAGTAGTGCTGGTTGATAGTTGCTCCAAGGGGGCAGCACGGTGGCACAGTGGTTAGCACTGCTGTCTCACAGCGCAGAGGACCCGGGTTCGATCCTGGTCCCAGGTCACCTGTCCATGTGGAGTTTGCACATTCTCCTTGTGGCTGCGTGGGTCTCACCCCCACAACCTAAAAATGTGCAGGGTAGGTGGAATGGCCATGCTAAAGTGCCCTTAATCAGAAAAAAGAAGAATTGGGTACTCTAAATTTAAATTAAAAAAAAAACAAGTTGCTCCAATGGATCTTGTGACTTTTTAGCTTGGAGAAAAGAAAAAGAAATTTGAATAGGTTCAAATTCACTATCTGTGACCTCTGGTGGAAAGTACAAATTTGGATGATGCCGATGACTAAATTAGACTCTACTTTCAGTGGTAGAAACACCCTCTAAATTACAGCATGAAACTGAAGCTTTGAAGGAAAGTAGGGAGGAGTGAGCTTCGGTGTGGAAACCACAGTTGACACTAGCTGACTGGATGCTGCTGCTGAGGACTTTTTTTTTTTTTACATTGTTGTGGAACAGTGTGCTGTTCTGTATGCATTCATGGACATGCATTAAGCTGGGAAAACCATTCATCTGGAAGAGCAGGAAATGGAATAGTGGTGTTGAATGCCTGTGTTTGTAATGAAACTGCGGCCAAGTGGTTTTAGAAGTAAATAGGCTAGGTTTAGAAATTTGCATTAGGATATATACAGTTATCTGTTGTTTTCAGCTGTTAAATTTCAACGGGAAGTAAAAGATGTTTACAGCTGCAACAATTTCATAATTAAACCAGGAAAGGTTATTACATTTTATTTGACCTGAAAGTGGGGGTCATAGGAATACATGAAAGATTGATTTCAATGAAGTGCTGAGGACAACAGAATTGTAGGTGATTTGGTTGGGGGGGTGGAGAGATGTTACATAGATACACAGAAGATAGGAGCAGGAGGAGGCCTTTTGGCCCTTCGAGCCTGCTATGCCATTTCTCAATAGCCTGCTTTCTCCCCATAACCTTTGATCCCATTCGCTCCAACTGCTGCATCTAGCTGCTTCTTGAATACATCCAATGTTTTAGCATCAACTACTTCCTGTGGTAATGAACTCCACAGGCTCACCACTCTTTGGGTGAAGAAATGTCTCCTTATCTCTGTCCGAAATGGTTTACCCTGAATCCTCAGACTGTGACCCCTGGTTCTGGACACGCCGACCATTGGGAACATCTTCCCTGCATCTACCCTGTCAGGTCCTCTTAGAATTTTAAGTCTCTGAGATTCCCCCCTCAGTCTTCTGAACTCCAGCGAGAACAATCCTAACCTAGTCAATCTCTCCTTGTATGACAGTCCAGCTATCCCTGGAATCAGTCTGGTAAACCTTCACTGCACTCCCTCGAGAGATACTTCCTCAGAAAAGGAGACCAAAATGGCACACAATATTCCAGGTGTGGCCTGTTGAGGAAGACCTGATTGAAACCGCTCTGGGTTTGGAGAAAGTGCAGTTTGAATCAGCCATCCAGTCAAGCCAGAAAGTCTGACGGTTCCTTGGATTTCCACAGCAGAGTGGAAGAGTGTTGGAGGGGTTGTGTGCTATGTCTTTTATTAAAGTGACAGTAGCTTTACCTTTTGTTGGGTTTTCATTGTTGAGCATGAGGCAGTGTTTCCTAAGCAGTGTTCAGCTTGTGGGGCTGACCAAGTAAGGAGTCTTTGGTGGTGGTGGTAATGATTGATGGGACTAATTTTTAACTAACTGTAATGTGTTTTTCTTCATAAATCTTTTACTTAATTCTCAAAAGGTGTTACTGGATGACTTGCTGCTAAGATCATTTCGTTTCCTCTTAGTTTTCAGACTACTAAAAACGGGGCATGGCTTAGGCCAGGTTTTCCTCTGGAATTTGGTATGCTCAGTAATTAACATTGGTCATAACAATATATAAGTGCTGAAATACGATGCTGACTATTATTGAACTTTGCCCTTCAGTTTGTACAGTAATTTACAGCAGTGACTGTCTTTGTACTGTGACACTTGGCTTTGCTGTTGTATAATTATAAAATGGTTACAAGCACCAAGGCCATTTGGCCCATCATATCTGTGTTGGCCTGCAAGGAGCAATTCACCTAGTGCCACTGTTTTTTTTTTTTTCTTCCCCCTGTAGCCCTGCAAGTTCTTAATTTTCAGATTATGATCCAATCTCTTTTTGAAAGCCTGAATTGATCTTGCCTTCACTACACTCTCTCATTGGGCAGCACCGTGGGTAGCACTGTTGCTTCATAGTTCCAGGGTCCCAGGTTTGATTCCCGGCTTGGGTAACTGTGTGAAGTCTGCACGTTCTCCCCGTGTCTGCGTGGGTTTCCTCCGGTTGCTCTGGTTTCCTCCCACAAGTCCCGTGCTTGTTAGATGAATTGGACATTCTGAATTCTCCCTCTGTGTACCCGAACAGGTGCCGGAATGTGGCGACTAGGGGTTTTTCATAGTAACTGCATTGCAGTGTTAATATAAGCCTATTTGTGACAAAGATTATTATTAGTGCTTTCCAAATGCTGGTTTAGTTTGCACCAGGGGAGCATATGGTCTGTGCCAACACTCTACATCTAGGGTGGCATGTGACACAATGGTTGGCACTGAGACTATGGCGCTGAGGACCCGGGTTTGAATCCTGGCACTTGGTCACTGTTCGTGTGGTGTTTGCACATTCCCCCCGTGTCTGTGCGGGTTTCATCCCCACAATCCAAAGATGTGCAGGTTAGGTGGATTGGTCATCCTAAATTGCCCCTTAATTGGGCGGGGGTGGGGGGGGGGGAGGGGGGAATAATTGGGTACTCTAAATTTATTTTAATAAACTCTCTGCAGCTACTTTCAGTTCTGCCACTGGGGTGAAGGAATTGGTTTGAATCGTGAACTATAGCAAATATGAACTGGCGGACTCGACAAATGAAGTAAATAAAATGATGGCGCAGGCCAAATTGGACTTTCTGTAATTCTCTTCCTTTTTCCTGAGCGCTCAAACATTGTTCTATGCTCCTCTATGTATTAGATTCAGTACTGCTGCATTTACTTCGAACTACAATCAAATGTATCTGTTTATGATGTAAACCATGAGGGTGAAAAATGCAGGTCAAAGTAGAAAGTTCAGGGGAGTGGGACTGTCTGAGAGCTGGCACGGGTGTGATGGACCAAATGGCCACTGGCTGTGCTGTAACTATTCTAAAGAAGTTGATCAAATGGCACTGTCTACAGGAAGTTAGAGACTGACTCATTGAGCACCTTTTCTCTCAGGTCGACTTTTCTCTCTTGTATCCCTGTATCTTGCTCTCTTGCTCATCTATAAAGCCTCTCTCAATCATCTGATTTGTTCACCTTTTCTTGCTGGCCTCCATTGCACCTCCTAATGACCAAGAAGCTCCTTCCATTGCCTCCCTGTTCACTCTTCCCTCCTTTACTATTCACATTTCTGCATCCCATGTGCTACACTCTCCCTCTAGTCACTGCACCTTCCCACCCTCGTGGCTGATGTGTTGGGTGTTCTGGATCACAAACCGGTCACCAACACTGGAAGTGGTGCAACTCTATTTTATTATAAGGTTAACTATATTAACACACTTGAACTGTGGATAAATGCAATACCAGCTTTAACTGTTGACCCTTGCCTAGTCCTAACCAGGTGATGCACTCAGCACATGGTGAATGTCTGTTGCAGGCTGCGAGCTCTGTGCTCCGAGCTGGCTGATACTAGAAAGAGCGGGAACTCTCCCGTCCCCTGTCTTTATAGTGTGTGTGCTCTCACTGGTGATTGGCTGCGGTGTTGTGTATGCTGATTGGTCCCACTGCATGTCCATCAGTGTGTGTGTGTGTATCTGCACCATGATATACTGGTGTATATTATGACTGTGGCATTCTTTGTGTATGCTAGATTTTGTTTTTCCCCAGAACATGAACAGAAGTTAAAGGCCTGATCATACCAAAACAAGATAGAATGAAACACTCGTGGATTGCTGTTGAAACTTCCTGGAACAGGTTCAGAAACATAACCCTTCAGCAGTGTAAGCTGCAATGGCCTGCCTCCAGGATCAGGAGGCAAGGTATCTGGTAACTGGCTGAAGGCACAATGCTATAATCCAACCAGAACTTCAGGTGATGAAACAGAAGAACAAAGTTAAGCGCTTCAGAAAAGTATCAACCCTGATATGGTGATGGTAGACTATGGAATTATATTTGCTGTTTGTTCTAATTTGGATTTGACCCGGATCATGTGACTTGTACCCCCTGGATAGTTCATAAACTGAAAGAAAGCTATGAAAATGTTCCGAAGATCTGCAGGGCTGGAGCAGGGAGGGACGTTTGCGGGAGAGGTTTGAGCTGCTGAGTTTAGGTATATGCAGGTGCGGGACTTTGTGCAAAAGGAGTGGAGAGCGTTCCTCAAGCTTCCAGACTATCCACTGTTGGAGCAACTGCTGCTCCTGGATGACTTTGGGGAGGGCTGGTTTGGAGATGTATATGGGTGGTTGGGAGAGTAGATAAGTGGTGAGGTTCAAGAGTAAATGGGAAGAGGAGCTGGGGAGGAAAATAGGTTGGGGTGAGGCAATGCGGTGGGTGAACCCCACCTTCGCAAGGAAGCTTGATTCAGTTCAAGTGATGCACTGTCAGGTACACGTGACTCGGGCGAGGATGAATGGGTTCTTGGAGGGGGTGGCCAATGGGTGTGTGAAGTGTGGGCAGGGGGCAGGAAGAAGCTGGAGAGCTACTGGGAGGCGGTGTTTCCACTATCCAGCATAGTGGGGGTGGATGTCAAGCCAGACTATGTGGTGATTTTTAGAGTCTCGGAAGTGCTGGAGCTTCTGGAGTGAAGCGGGTTGATGTTGTGGCTTTCGCCTCTCTAATTTCCTGCCGAAGGATCCTGTTAAATTGGAGGTCTGACATGCCTCCGGGGGCAATGGCTTGGCTGGGGGATTTGTATATGATTTTCTCCGGTTGGAGAAGATCAAGTTCGAGTTGAGGGGGGTCAGAGAGGGCTTCGAGCTGCGGTGGAGGCTGTTCATGATGCTATTGGAGTAGTTGTTCGTCGGGCGGGGGGGTGGGGGAGAGATTGTACAGACTGTGGACTATGTATTTTGTATTCTGCTGTTGTTACATATGTTTGGAATAGAATATCTTTTTTTTAAAAAAGGCATACAAACTTTGTCCAGGATGAATCTAGCTATAGGTTTTTGCCCTTCCAGGCACAGAAACGTTCAATTAAAATCACTTAAAACTATACCTTATTTCTAATGTTTACTGATACAAGTATAAATCCATTAAACTACCTGTTTCCCCAACACTCACATGACACCTCCCAATTTTCTGAACAAGCAATTAATTCATCCTGAAATTGGTGCCCAGAGCAGTGATCCTAGTATTCCATGCTAGTGTTCCTGTTTCTTCTTGGAATGGATTTCGCACCAGATGCAATCTGTACTTTTGCACTTCCTGATGTCTTGTGTTTTAGTAGGGACTGATTGTATTGTACGAAAATACATGTACACAAATTAAGAGGAGTAGGCCATTCGAGCCTGCTCTAACATTTGATAAGATCATGGCTGATCTGATTGTGGCCTCAACCCCATTTTCCTGTCTAACCACTATACCCGTGGCTTCTTGTCAATCAAAACTCTAACTCTGCCTTACAAGCATTCAACGATTCTGCAACTATTTCTGTCTGGGAAAGAGAATTCTGCAGAAGAACACTCTGAAAGCTGCATCCTAATTCTAGTCTCACCAAAGGGGAAACATTTCTCTCCGCATCCACCCTGTCAGAATCCTCTCCAGATCTTGTGTTTCAATAAGATCACTCTCCTTTAATACAGGTCCAGCTTGTTCTCTTCAGATAACCCCCTTCATCCCAAAAACAATCGAGTGAACCTTCTCTAAACTGTTTCTAATGCAATTGTATCCTTCCTTAAATAAGGAAACCAAAACTATACATAGTATTCCAGATGTGGTCTCACCATTGCCTTGTACAACTGTAGTCATATGCCCCTACTTTTATACTCTTTATTTCCACTTTCAATGAATGACCACATTCCATTTGCTTTCCTAATTGTGATGTACTTGCAAACTAATGTTTTGTGGTTTATGTACCAGGATATCCAGATCTCTCTACTGCAGAGTTCTGCCATCTCTCTACATTGAAAGAATACACTGATTTTCTAGTCTTCTGGCCAGTGGACAAGGTCACATTTTCCCACATTATATTTTATCTGACAAGTTTGTGCCTACATGCTTAACCTAATTATACCCCTTTTAAGAACCAGTCCCCTTTACAATTATTCTCCTATCCGAGTACCCGAGCAGGTGCCGGAATGTGGCAACTAGGGGCTTTTCACAATAACTTCATTGCAGTGTTAACGTAAGCCTACTTGTGACAAAGATTTTTTATTTTTAAAAAATGTTTTACCCTTTGTTAGCAAATTTAACAGCCATGCATTTGGTTGCTTCATCAAAGACATTTGATATAGATTGTAAATAGCTGAGGCCCTGACACTGATCATTGTGGCACTCCACTAGTTACAGCTTGCCAAACTGAAAATTACCCATTTATCCATTCAGTGCTCTCTGCTTCCTGTTAGTTAACCTTCCTGTTAGTTAACCAATCCTCTAGCCAAGCTAATGTGTAGCGCCTACACAATGAGCTCTTATTTTCTGTAGCCACCTTTTTTATGTGGCGCCCTATCAAATGTCTTTTGGAAATCCAAGTGCACCACATCTTGGCTTGTCAAAGGTGTTGTAGTTGAAGGCCACGGAAGTTTAATATTTCACAATTTTTGAAATGGGAAAACATTTATTTGTAAAGCCTGCTTTTCTGACTTTATTTTATTTTGAGGCTTCACCTCCCAGGTTTTTGCATTTAAATTTTTCTGTTATCAGTCAGATTTGTAATGTTGTCCCTACATCCTCCAACAAGGCTACAACTGTAGAACTAATCTGCCTGTTATAAGGGAGATGATTATGGACAGATCTGGCAGGTGACGCCATACTTGACTTTGGATTAATTAGTGGGGACAAAGGATTTGGGGATAGATTTTTTTTGAAAGTGGAGGATGAGCCAATGAGAATGGTCAGGTAGCATGTCAGCTGGGTAGGAACATTGGGTGGTTGGCCGTTTTGTGGAAATGGGTTTGAAGAAATCAGGAGGTAGGTCTCTGATTATAAGCTGGAACAGTGGAGATACAGGGCAAGGACTCAGTTGGTGTTTCGGACTATAGTGGGAGGGAGGATGGATTTGCTGCTTATCTATTCTATGCCCTAATAATAGCTTTAGATGAACTCCCTAGACACAACTCACATTTGGATAGCAATCTCTAATGTATACTGGATGTTTTCATTGTTCACACAGAGTACTGTTTCACACACCCGCTGTTGTACTTTGTTCAAATCCGAGTGATAACACTGGCTTTGCCTGACTGGGCAAGTTGGTTTGGAGCATTTCTGTTGGAATATTGTGGAATTCCATGAATTTGTGCCTCAGGTTATTTTAACCTTGTCCATTTGATTGTAATAATTAATTTGGTTGAAGGTTAACTGCATTAGTTCATTGGAATTGAACTGTTTGAATATTAATTATTTCATGGGTGGAGAGTTCAACATACTGCAAATAAATGAGGTGATGTCTTGGAATTGGTATTTGGTTTGGCCATCTCAGACTGGGTAAGATGCAACATTGTGCTGCCCTCCCTGTTCTATAATGTCTATGCTCTGGACTTGGAACCAGCTTCTGAGGGAATACTGCATTTGACTGAATTTTGAGGATCCAGTTTGTGTTTATTCCACCCAGGAACACCAGTGATGCAGCATGATGGGGATGTACAAAGCATGTGATTCATTGTCATTCCAAGTAAGACCCTGTGAAACTGAACAATCTCTGATGCTGGTTGATGATGATTGTGATGAGGGAGTAGATCAGGCCTGTCGAATGAAGAGAAAATGGTTGTTAATGAAATAATATAAGCATGACAGCAAGAGGTTCAGAGAGCAAGGTGCCGAATAGCCTGTGTAACCATGAACTTACCATGTAGTCTTTGTAAATAGTTTCTAGAAAGACTACATACTTGCTATCTCCACTTGGAATAAGTGAAATCGATCAAACATGACCTACATGCTGGACTTGGCTAAAATGAAGGTAATATAGTAAAACCGATTTACATTCAGTGATACTGGTCAAAAGCCCTGGTATGAGATCACTGGTAAAATCTCTTTCTGGCTTGTGCTACTTAACTGGCTACTGCTACTCCACTGGGAAAGTTTAAATTAATCAGCCGAATTTGCACCAATAGTTTTATCTACGCTTCTTCTTTTTGGAGCGTTTGATCAGCAGAAATCAGTGTGTGGAAAAGAACTGTAACTGAGCTCTGAAATTCTAACTAACTTGTGCACCTCCTAGTATTCATGGTGAGAGAACAGTTGACAGGATTATCTTCCTGTTCCAGTGTTGATATTCAGCTGCCTCAGGTTCATGTGCAGCCAGCCCAAAGGCAGTAATTGAGCTCCTTTCTGAGGAGGCCATCAAGTTTCAGTGTGAAATTTCATACTGTTTCTGGATAAATTAGCATTTTATACCCCGCCATTAAGCTTGACCTGTTTCTCGTAGCCACATAATTAATAGCTCCAGTTTTCAAACATTTTGCAGTGACACTGCACTTGAGCTGAGCTTTCGTCTGTGCAGAATATACTAATCTCCACAATAGCGAGGCCCAAGGTGGGGAGAGAATTCAGCTGGGTTCCTGCTGCAGTTGTTTCAAACTGTTTGTGGTGTGTTATGGCTCTGAGGGCACGACCAGCCTTGGCTGTAGAATCCAACTCGCGTGGTAAGGCCAGGGCGAGCAAATCTGTCAGGAGAGGTGGAAGAAAATTGCTGCGTATGTACTGCTATTTAACCTGCCTCACTGACTTTAAACCTTTCCAACAATGGATTGCAGTGTTTCAATGTCACGAGGAAATTGAAGCTCTCCTCCAATTGGGAGACTGCTTCGCCAACATTGTGGAAAACACCCCACTCTGGAGGTTTTCTGATCAGCTGTTGACTTCCTTCTACATGACTGCAGCCAGAAAAGAACAACTTTTATAAGCTATCAATTTCCGCAGGGACTTGGAATTGACTTTATTCCATTAGCTGGGAGCTAATTGTTTCGCAACTGCTCTGCCACCTACTCGATATCCTCCCTGGATCACTATTGTGGCAGGAAATACTCTGGACAGGAGCTGTCAAGATACTGAAGTATTTGGTAATAGAGCAATCTGGTCAGAAATAAAATCCCTCTGATAATCACAATATAAACCATTAAATTGTAATAAGACGTTATTGGTAGGAAATGCTGAGCAAGTATTGCCCTATTAATTATTTTAAATTAAAGGCGAACATCCATAATGCAGGACATCACAAGCTGGTAAAGAGGAAAGCTGCCTCGTGGTAGCTGTGCCCCAGCTGGATATTGGTGTAATGCTGCGATTGTGATGCAGTTAATCTACATGCTGTGGTACTGTACCTGGTAGGAGGGAGGTGTTTGGTTGGATAGAGTGTTACTCTGTTACCATAGCTACAATGCACACTGCTGAGGAAGGTAGATAGCAGAATCCCAACATTTAAGGCAGCCATGATCCCAAAGCTGGGTGGCCAGTGGAAGATGTATGATGGCATCTAGAGTGATATTTAGAATTTTCTATCCAGTTAAATTCCTGATAGACTGGAGCTTGAAGCATAATGTAAATACTCAAGCTTGCATTGTGAGCTGATTTCATGGGGCTGGTTTTGTTTGAATGTGTGTAATGTTGAGCTCGACAACAATATGTGACCTTGCATCTGAATGTCCTTTTAAAGGAGCTTTACTGCAAACCGCTCCTACCCCTCCACTATTTAAAATAGTTGAATCCTGTATGCTCAAGGACCTTCTGAAAGACTCTGTAATGAACAAGGCTGAGGCCATGATTGTTGGTCTTAACTCTTAGTTTTGTTTTTCCCATGAGTTTCCAATTTATTTTATTGCTGGTGGTTTGTATGTTATCAAGCTTGGTTATGTGTTGGAAGCTTCTGGGCAAATATATGTCCAATAATAGTCACATCACTGCCTTCAGAATTCCTTATTGATTTGGAAACCAGGTATTCTCTTCTGTTAAGTATTAACACACCATCCTCTCCCTGCTTGCTAATGTTCAGTAGCTGACCTGACCAGTGTAAGGTTATATTTTGTGTATTGCCACTGCCTTAGTTGAAACTACACTTGAATCAGGCTGATGAGAAATATGTTTGTCTAACTCTAACTCGCCTCAACTTTGGTTACTATCTCTTTTCCCATGTTATGATATGGTGCATTTTGGTTTTGCTAAGCTGATCTTGAAACACAGTAATTCGTGCGCTGAAATCTAATTTCCCCTTGTTCCATTTTCAGACAAACGAGGTGACGGACAGTGCTTACATGGGCTCTGAGAGCACCTACAGCGAGTGTGAAACATTCACCGATGAGGACACCGGCACACTCGTTCACCATGGAACACATGATGAGTTGGAGACGGACAGTGCTATTGAGGCCACACTGAACTCTGAGTTCACAGATACACTTGAAGAGCCAGAAAATAGTGTCCTATTTAATGGGGAAATTAAGTAAGTGGATCCTGTCTCCTTAACCTGAATAGTGACTCCTCTCTGCCTCTGTTAGTCAATGCTAAACCTGGTTATAGAATAGAATTCCTACAGTGGAGGCCATTCAACCTATTGAGTCTGCACCACCCTACCTAGGCCCAATCCCCCACCCTATTCATGCAACCCCACCCTAAGGGGCAATTTAGCATGGCCAGTCCACCTAACTGGCACATCTTTGGCCAGAGGAAACACACGCAGGCACTGGGAGAATGTACAAACTCCACACAGTCACCAGAGATCAGAATCAAACCTACTTCCCTGGTGTTGAGACAGCAGTGCTAATCACTCTGCTACCGTGCCGCCATTATGGTACTCCATTAATACTTAAGTATGTTTTTACCTCTGCACCTATTGATTCTAGTACAGAGTGAAGGGATGGAATTGCTTAGTTATGGAAACAGCACAGGTTTAGTGAAATCAACTGTTCTCTGTAGGTATGAACGGGGTGCACGTTGCCAGTGATCTATATGTCTAAGTCATGTCATATCTGAGGGCTTGTAATGAGTGTGTTGATTTAAATTTGGGGCTGAACAGAATTCCGTGTGGAATGCAGCGCACCAACAACTTGGCAAATTCAATTATTTTTGAAGGGGACCAAATAAAATTGAAGAAAAAAGGACGCCTAATTTGAATTTTCACCCAAAATTGAGATTAATTTAATCCCACTCTCGTCAAGCCAACCAACAAAGGGGCCTTAAAGAAATTTGTGAATCTGAAAGTCGGTCAGATTGTTTTAAGATATTCAGTTAAAGCAGAATTGGGCAAATAAACTAAGTGTGGGGTGAGGTGTGAACCTGCAGTGCTGCAACTGGCAGAGTGAAAGAGGGGGGGGGGGGAGACCCTGTCGGTGCAAGGTGAAAAGGGAGGTATGTGCAGACACAAGAAGAAAGTGAGGCCTCTGACTGTTGCATACAGTGACGCAGTATTTCCTGTGTACAAGAGTTACTGGCATCAAATGGTTCTTATGGGTTTATCGTAAAGATCAGGCTGAACATCTGAGTAGAAGAGGGAGAGCCTATCTCTCTGGCCCTGAGTGAGCAGGCTCCCCAGCGACCTTTGGAGACCTAAAGCAAAGACATAATAAAAAGAGATGCTAGAAATACTCAGTAGGTCTGGCAGCATCTGTGGAGAGAAAAACCGAGTGAATGGTTTCAGGCCTGAAATTTTCATCAGAATTTGGAAAAGTTAGCGATGTAATAGGTTTTGACCAAGTGGGAGGGAATGGTGTGGGAAGCAGGAAAAAGGAGCGAGTTTGTGGTAGGGTGGCAGGCAGGAGAAATTAAATTAGTTTTGCAGTGCAAGGCCAAAGGAAGTGATAGTAGAACAAGTAAAGAAACAAAATGTGTCCCGAGATATGAATGGTAGAATAGCTGCTATCCAAACACAAAGTCAAGGAATTGATAAAAACCAGAGAAAAATACCAAACCAGCAAACAAACATGAAATATAATGGGAGCGGAGGTTATAATTTAAAATTGTTGAATCCAGAAGGCTGAAGTGTCAAGTTAAGTTCGGGTGCTGTTCTTTGAGTTGGTGTTCAGCTTGCTTTTTATTTCTCTTTTAAAAATACATTTAGAGTACCCAATTATTTTTTTTCCCCAATTAAGGGGCAATTTAGCGTGACCATTGCCCCTACCCTGAACGTCTTTTTGGATTGTGGGGGGTGAGATCCACGCAGGCATGGGGAGAATGTGCAGACTCCACACAGACAGTGACCTGGGGCCGGGATTGAACCCAGGTTCTCTGCCGTGAGACAACAGTGCTAACTACTATGCCACCGTGCATTCCCCCACCCCCGGTGTTCAGCTTCCTAGTTCAGAGTTGGGAACAAGATGAAGAATTGAAGTGGTAGGTAACTAGAAGCTCCGGGCACACTTGAGACTTGCCTCACTTTTGCCCAATCTATTGTGTTTCTAACTTGCCCCCATTCTGATGAATGGTTACAGAGCTGAAATATTAACTCCGCATTGAAAGAACCAGTTCTGCTGAATATTTCTAGCATTTTCTCCATTTCAGGCTTCCAGCATCCATATAATTTTGCTTTTTTTTTTTTTTTTTTTTTTTTTTTTTTTTTTTTTTTTGTTGAAGCAAAGTTGTATTGGGGTTCCTGAGAGAGATTTTATCTTGGACCATTGTACCTGTAAAGAGTTTGTCATTTGCATACCCTGTTCATTAGAGTGGGTAAGAATAATTGAAGGGTAAGAACAATTGAACTTTCCTATCAAATCTGTCTGTCCTCGTCCATGGATGTCCTTGTTACATGGTTTTTAAAAAAAAAAAATTTAGAATACCCAATTATTTTTTCTCCAAGCGGGGCAATTTAGTATGGTCAATTCACCTAACCTGCACATCTTTGGGTTGTGGGGGTGAAACGCAGACTTGGGAAGAATGTGCAAACTCCACACGGACAGCGACCCAGGGCTGGGATTCGAACCCGGGTCCTCAGTGCCACAGTCCCAGTGCTATCCACTGCGCCACATGCCACCCTCATGTTACAGGATTTTTAACAAGTAGTAAGAATTTGTCAACTAGCATAAATTGTACAAAACACGCTCTATAATTAACTGGCAAATCCTGTCACCAAAATTAATAATAAATTTGCATTCGTACCATTTGTGGCGTATGCATTTGTTGCATTTAATACCTGGTACCTTCCTCTGATATTGTTTGATTTTAATATAGCCAGGCCCCTAATTTCAATCTCTGCATTATCCATCCATTAGCAATCTTTGGCTATTAATGCAGGCTGTTTACTGCAATTAAAGAATCGCTAAAACTCTGCCTTCGACCCTAAGCTGTCTTCAACTTGCAAACTGGACAGTTGAGCAGCAAATTAACTTTAAAATGGATAAATGTGAAGTGATGAACTTTTGTTGGTAAAACAGTAACATCATCACTTTAGAAAATGAAAAATTGGGTAAAAAAACAAAAGGAGTAAAAGTGAACAAATCATTTAAAGCAGCAACACCGATCAGCAAAGCAATTAAACATGCTGAAAAAACACAGGGATTTATTTCTAGAGATGCGTAATTCTTCTTAAACTTGCATGGGACTCTGATCAGGCTACACTGCACAGCTCTGGACCCCATGTTTATAATAAGGGCATAGAAGCACAGGGGAAAATACAAAATGGATTTTCTCGGATGGTACTGCACTGAGATTACAATTCTCAGGAAAGGTTAAACAGGTTGAGTTTAGAAAAGAGAAGAGTTGTAGGGAATCTGACAGATCATTTAATTATGAATGGACAATGGAGAGAACATTTCTACTTGTGGGAGAAACTAAAACTTGGGGCCATAAATGCAAGTTAGTTACTTGCAATAAATTCAGTTAGAAAAATGAGAAATTTCTTTACTCATTTAGAATATAGAATATACTATCACAAATGGTTGTGTTTAGATGCTTTCAAAAGGAAACCAGATGAAAAGAGGCTAGAAAGATCTATTGAAAGGCTGAGTGGAAGTAGATGGAATGGGAGACGTCAAGTGGAATATAAACAGCACAAACTAGTTGGGTGGCATGGTGGCACAGTGGTTAAACTGCTGCATCAGTGCCAAGGACCCTGGTTCAATTCTGACTTTGGGTGACCGTGTGGAGTCTGCACATTCTCCTAGTGTCTGCATGGGTTTCCTCCCACAGTCCAAAGATGTGCAGGTTAGGTGAATTGACCACAACAAAATTGTTGCGTAGTGTTCAAAGATGTACAGGTTAGGTGGGGTGCAGGGGAGTGGGCTTGGGGTCGGTGCAGACTCGATGGGTCTAATGGCCTTCCTGTAGGAATTTTATGATTCTATAATTTGGCATTTTGCGGTGCTGTGTGGCTTGGTATATCAGTGCAGAAAAGGTAGTTAAGAACCAACCACATTGAAATGATCTGGAGTGTCTCAAACCAGACTCCAGGATGGCAAGTTTACTTCCCTAAAAGGTTTTGTTGAAGTGTTGGGTTTTGACCATAATTTGACCACTTTTGATTTTACTGGCCCCTGATTTTATTTACAGTTTTAAACAAAAAAACTGAATTCAAATTATCGTGATCTAATTTGAACTCTGGATATCTGGATTACTAATCCAGTAACCTAGGCACCATACAACAAATGCTTCACAACGAGCTGCTCAAAACTGGCCTGAAGGTGTTGATCTGCTAGCTTTTTGGGGTTGGTGGGAAGGACAAAGGTAATATTAGAATTAGAATTTCCTATCCACATACTCCTTGTTCTGTGAAGTTCAGCCTGTATGTACTGAACAAGCTGACAACCAGTCCCTCACTCCTTCCGATGTCCACACATGTTTCCACTGTGTTCTTATTCACTGTTACAATTCCTTTTTTCATTGTTGGTCGAAATGAATAATTGACTCATTTTATACAATGAAGATAGTATGTCCTCGGGTTCAATTTTTGTTAATGGAATGGTGCCCAATAAGTGATGTTGAGTGAGTCACTTTGTGGAATAATTCAAAGAATGAGGGAAAACCACCTCGCGACTGGTACATCATTGCATATTATGTAGGATTACACAAGATATATGGCAGAGGCTGTTCAGCCTAAACCATCAATGCCAGTGTTGTGTTCCAGTTGAGCCCCCCATCTTGCTGTATCTAAACCTATCCTTGCAACCCTTTCTTTAATCCTGCTCCCTCATACTTGACTCACCTCTCCCTATGTGCATCTACACCATAAGATTCATCCACTGAGTGCCACATTCTCACCATTCTTGGGTAAAGCAATTTCTCCTGAATAGCTTTTGTTTTCAAAGACGTTCAAAACGTGCTTGCAACTTAGCCTTTCTTCCTCGTGTAACTCCTATTATAGGACCCATCGGCATAACTTTTCGATGAGCTCCAACATTTCTCTCCTTAGTGCCGAGGAGCACTTTGAAGATTACGGAGAGAGCAATGAGATTGACTTTGCATCCAGTAGCCTGTGTCAGGATGAAGGCACAACTATCAATGGTCACTTTAATCGCTCGTCGCTACTCTCTCCCAGGTAAGGTTAGCACTGGTGAATTTTGCCAGATCTCTGCTGGAGAAAGGTAAAATTGAGAAATCTGAATTTGGTGTTGACTCCTTGCAGTCACCTCGTCCCCCTCAATCCTGAGGAGCACTGACTGGTGAAAACTTCATTATTGCTAATTTTGTAGGCCAGTTGGTAAGTGTGCTGTCTGAGTGACTGTATGGTCTCTGGATACCTTTCATCCACAGAAACTCTGATTCCTAGAGTAGAATTTGGTGTATTTTAAATTAATGTTTTTCAAGAGGAAAGTGTTTTAAGTAGCAATGCCCTTTTTTTTTTTTTGAGGGGGCAGGAATTAGGGAAAAGTCTTTCTTTGTTGCTGCAGCAAGTTGCAAGTTTTTTTTCCTGAAAATCTTTAGAAGATAAATCTGCATTCCAATTGATTTCTGATTTTATGAGATCTTGATCAATGATTTCTCTAATTTCCCAATTGTCGCTTCTGATTTTCAGTGATCATTTCACTTCAGCTTTACAAAGTGTCATTGGTGAAGAGATGCTGAAGTTTTACTGCACCCAATGTCATAAGCAAATCAATCGCTTAGAAGATCTGACCACCCGCATCAACACTCTTGAAATGAATAGGTAACTGCATGATTCTGCTTTTTACTATTATGCTTTTTCCTCATGATTGTGGGTTATCCCTTTTCTGTTGTTGCTTTTGGGACAATGTTTCATTCTGTACAGAATTGAGTTTTATCTGCTCCCAGTAGTTACACTTTTTAAGAACTTGCCATCAGTTGAACTCTATATTGTATACTTCACCAGGTCCAGTTCCCCAAGTTTTCTGTTCTGAATCTTGCTGTACCAGCACATTAGCTGCTAGAACAGTTCCTTTATTGGCATTTGGGCAATTAAGTATTCTATAAACTACCTAATTTCATAATATCTTGATGAACTTTGTACCAGTTTCCATCTTCCATTATCAAGAAATTAATGTTCCAAACATTTATCTCTGACGTCCATGATCAAGACTAACAGACTTGTTGAGGGCTAATGAGACATAGAGAATGTGTTCATGTGATTCATTACAGATAAAGTAAGCCCCAATTGAACAATGTGTGACCTAACCCAGAAAGTGTGCAGCTTATGACCTCTGTATACACATGCCTTACACTGGATATGAACTATAGCTGCAGTCTTTCATTCCTAATTTTTTAACTCCTAAGATAAAACAAATGTAAAATGGAAGGAGGTAGGTGATTCTTTTGCATCAAATGCCTTCCCTCACTATTTAATCTTGACCTGTATCACAACACCCTTGTTCAAGCTGGCCCTGTACTGTCCTCTTGTTCAGATGTGGAGTTGCACGGTGTGCTTTTCTCCATCTGGTAGGCAGTGTAGGTCAGCGAGCACAGGAGTGATTGATGGACAGGTCATGATGCGAGTTAAGGTGGACAGCAGAGTTTTAGATTATCTCAAATTTAAGAAAGGTAAAATGTGGGAGACCTGTCAGAGTTTTTCCTTAAATTTCCAATTAAGGGGCAGTTTACCGTGGCTAATCCACCTACCCTGCATATTGTTGAGTTGTGGTGTTGAGACCCACGCAGGCACAGGGAGAATGTGCAAATTCCACAGTGACCCGGGGCCAGGATCGAACCCGGATCCTCGGTGCCGTGAGGCAGCAGTGCTAACCACTGTGCCGCCCAACCTGTCTTGAGTTAATTGGAATAGCCCAATTTTTGAGGTGCAAAAGGCATGAATGGGGATTTGGGCAGCAAGTGAGCGGAGGCTAGACAGAGTAGGGAGTGTGAACAACCAGAGATTGTGGTCCATATCTATGCCAAAATGGGTAGAAAGAGGAATGAAGCCTCTGTCGGCAGATATTGGAGAGCCAACAAAACAAAGACGCAGGACCTCCCAAAGTAATCTCTAGATTACATCCAGTGGCATGCCTTGAGGGTATAGAAATAGGAAGTTAGTGCAGATGAAGTGGTGCATTAGCAAGAGCTTTAGATTTCTAGAACAGTGAGACTGGTTCTGCGGGAGGTGCAACTGGTTCTGGGGGAAGTGAAACCTGTACAGACTGAAAGGGTTGCATCTCAACAGAGCCAGGAGCACGGGGACAATTTACTCTGGGCAGACAATCTGCTGGGGCAGATTTAAACTAACTTGATAGAATGGGAACCAAGATGTAGCATTAGAAAGAATAAATAAGGTGGATAAAGGATTGGGAGAGACAGATGGTGCTAGAATAAGAAATAGTAAGGTATTAAATGGGGTCAGACTAAGGGATTTCAGAACTATTCAGGTTGATGGTATACATATGTAAACATAAAGCATGGTAAAATAAGGGTGATGAGCTGATGGTGCAAATGTGCTGAGATTTTAAGTTGATAGCTTTAAGTTCCTGGGGGTCACCATCACCAACAGTCTGTCCTGGTCCACTCCCGTTGATGCAATCGTCAAGAAAGCCCAACAGCGTCTCTACTTCCTACGGATGCTAAAGAAATTTGACATGTCTGCATCAACTATCTCAAATGTCCACAGATGTGCGATAGAGAGCATCCTACCCAGCTGCATCACAGCTTGATATGGCAACTGCTCGGTCCAAGATCGCAAGAAACTGCAGAGTGTGGTGAACTCAGCCCAACACATCACACAAGCTTGCCACCCCCACATTGATTCTGTATAAACCTCCCGCTGCCTCAGGAAGGCAGACAGCATTATCAGAGACCCCTCCCACCTAGGCATTGCCTTCTTCCAGATCCGTCCCTCAGGCAGAAGGTACAGAAGTTTGAAGATCTGCACATCCAGACATAGGAACAGCTTCTTCCCCACAGCTACAAGACTCCTCAACGACTCCCCCTCGGACTGATCTGTTCCCTGTAAGAACACTATTCACGACGCCTTATGCTGCTCTTGCTCATGTATGTGTTTTGTTTGGCCCCTTGTTTCACACTGTAACCAATCACTGATTGTCGATATACCATCTGTCAATGTTCTCTGTTGATTTTCTTTTGTCTACTATGTACGTTCTGTGTATATTCCCTCGGCCGCAGAAAAATACTTTTCACTGTACTTCGGTACTGTGACAATAAAACAAATCAATCAACCTGGCTCAAAGGAAGGAAAAGTATTAAATATTCCTGGAGAAAAGTGTTCAGGAAAGCAACATATTAGATATGACCGTACTGGAGAGAGAATGCTTTTTGAGGGGTGTTGCTAACTTTTGGTTGGTTCACTTGGCTCTGTTTTGTAACCTTTGCCCTCGAGTCGCCAGGTATCTTTATGATACCACCACGAGGTTCAAGTTCGAGTAATGACCAATAACTCAATACACCGATTAGTAAGATTTAAATCAAAGCACATTTATTATACACAGTAATCACTACTCCTGCACAAATTCTACGTCTGCTACTTCAACGACTAACAGGCCTGTACTTGGCTTCGGACTGGCCCACCAGGTCAGGGGAACAAATGGCCTTTCGTTCGGGTTCTGAGTCTGCGGGATTCGAAGTTGGTACGGATTGATAGCGAGGAGCGCCTATCTCTTAGCGAGCGTTGACTTAAGACTTACGGTCTCTCGGCAGCCACTGGACCGGTCACGGTCAATGTTGGTTCGCGTTGCTGGGTGACCCGGTCAGGAAGAAGAGGGCCGATTTGAACTTGGGGCTTAACTTTATAGTCCCCAGGGGCTTCCCGCCTTTCGGGGTGGACCCTGTACCTGGCTCTAGGTGATTGGACTTTGTTCCAATCGCTTGGTTCGCTTTCTCCAATACTGGAGCGGTTCCCTGATCGATGGGCGGTCTTGAGGTGTCCGTTGACCTCTTGTGTTGGCTCCTGCTGGCGCCGGGGAGTCTGGCTTAGTTTTGTTTGTCCCAAATGTTGCTATTGTTCCCGGGGATTGCTCATTAGTATGTAGATGGCTGCTACATTATTATGCTGATGGTCGCTGGTATCGATGCTGTCTGGGCTTTTGCAGAGTTAAATACACAGCAAACCTGCACCTGCTGGTTTCTGCCTGTGTTGGCTGAATTTCCTTTCAGCCTTTGCCATTCGCCATTTTAAATCGGGACTTGGCCAACTCGGGTGGCTACAGGGGTTAAGGACAGAATTTATTGGATTCAAGTTAAGAACAATAGAGATGTTGTTACATGACTAGGTGTATTCTATTGACTATCAACTATTGAGAAAACTATAGAGGAGCAAACTTGCAGGGAAATTAGCAGAGCAAAAACTGGAATAGTGACAATGGGTTTTAATTATCCTAATATAGATGAGGTTAGTAATACCACCAAAGGCAGAAACGAGCGAGTTTCCTTCAGACAGTGAATCTGAGGAAGTAATAATGAGAAATAAGGGAATGGCAGAACTGTTGAACAGATATTTTGTCTGTCTTCACTGTAGAAGATAACATTCCAGAAATACTTTACAAATTAGGGAGTTTGAAATAGTTACAATCAGCACAAAAAGAGTACAGAGAAAATTATTAGCACTAGGCCTACTAGCACCAGGACCTTCATCCTTGGGTTCTAAAATAAGTGGCTGTGGAGATAGTAGATACATCACTTGTAATTCTCTCAAATTCCCTAGGTTCTGGAAAGGCCCTATTGGATTGGAAAATGGCAAACTCCACCCCCCCCCCCCCTTCTATTTAAGAAATGAGGGAGACACAAAATAGTCAACCACAGGCTAGTTAGCCCAGCATCTGTCAATGGGAAAATACTAGAATCTATGATGGAGGTTATAATATAAAATAGATTTCATAGAATCCCTACAGTGCAGAAGGAGACCATTCAGCCCATTGAGTCAGCACCGACCCTCTGAAAGAGCACACCACCTAGGACCACTCCTCCGCCCTATCCCCACAACCCCACGTAACTGGCACATCTTTGAAACTAGGGGGCAATTTAGCATGGCCACTCTGCCTATCCTGCACATAGTTGGACTGTGGGGGGGGAAACTATGGCACTCGGGGAAAACCCCACAGACATGGGGAGAATATGCAATCTCCACACAGTCACCCAAGGCCAAAATTGAACCTGGGTGGCAATGGAGAGAAATTGCAAAACTGAGGCAGAGGGATCTGGGTGACCTGATACATGTTGTGTTATGTACTCTGGGATAACACCGGCTGCAACTTGATGCAGCTTTGACCAAAAGATACTCCAGACGTTGAAGTAAGTTCAACGGTGATTTATTGAACCATTAACATAGTTCTCTATGGGTTCGACTCTCCTGCTAATCTCACTATAGTAACTCAGTCTAACTAACCAGTCTGCTCTAAGCTACATGGTGGGTGTGATGCTTCTTATCTGCCCCTGTCCTTCTCTCTGTCGCCTGTGGAAAGAGACTGAGCATGTGTGCCCTGTCCTTTTATATGGGTTGCCCCCTTGTGGTAGTGTCACCTCTGGGTGTCTTGACTGCCCATTGGACGTGTCCTATTCTGTGTGTTCATTAGCTGTATGTCTGCATGTCATGACATCTCTGGTGCTCCCTCTAGTGTTTACTTAGTCGTAGTGTATTTACATTAACCCCTTGTGTATTTACAGTGATGCATATCACCACATCCCCCTTTTTTCGTGTTACATATTTTCTGTACAGTGTTAAAGAAAAATTGAACAAAGGTAAATAAGTGATGACATGTACAAGTTATGATGACTGTGATGATTATACAAGATCAAAGAATAGTTATGATGACATTAAGTATTATACAATACCAAATCATAGTTGTGAGTCCAAAGTTCATGAATTTACAAGGCCGAGTGGCTTTCTTGTGTTGTTATGGAAGTGTCTATGTTGATGTTGTCATTCACTTGTGAATGCTGTCAGTGTTCTGGTGTTTACGTAACAAAGAAGTCATCAGGAGGTGTTCAAATGGTCAAATCACTTCATCGTCTGAGGTGGACTCTTTTTTTTTTTTTTTTTTATGCTTGTGGTAGCATGATGACATGACATCTTTCCTGAAAGCTGGTTCGCTTGTCCGTAGTGTAGCAACTGTGAATTCGTAAGATGCGCTGACATGCCATGGTATGTTTGCACTCTCGCCGTTGTTCTGAGCTGAGCAGTAACATTGTCCTTCATGGACAGAGTTGTACCATGTCGCAGAGTTGTTCTATTGCTGTCATTGTTGTTATTGATGTACTTGTTGTTGTGTTTGTTGCATCTGGTACGCTTGTTATTTAGATGAGCTGGGTAGACTGTCTGAGTCTTCGTCTGGTGGCTCAAATAGTCTGGGTAGACTGTCATAGTCGTCTTGCTGTGCACTTGAGCCTGGCAGACTTGCATCATCTGCTGCTGGTTGCTCAGATAAGGTTGCTAGACCTTCATGGTCTTGTTCATGCAAGGACTGCGCTCTGGAGTCTTGCGTTGCATCCATCATGGAGTCTGTCAACAAGCTCGCTGTGGAGGCTTATATCGCTCTCTGTGGAGTCTGGCATCGTTCCCTGTGCAGAGTCATGTAGTGGTCTAGCTGTGCAGTTGATCTGTGCGCTCTTAATGGAGTCGTGCAGTGGTCTCGCTGTGGAGTCTTTAGGTGTTCTCTGTGTGGAGACATGCAGTGGTCTAGCTGTGCAGTTGATCTGTGCGCTCTTAATGGAGTCGTGCAGTGGTCTCGCTGTGGAGTCTTTAGGTGTTCTCTGTGTGGAGACATGCAGTGGTCTCGCTGTGGAGTCTGTCATCGCTTTCTGTGCGGAGTCTGGGACTCTTTGTGGTGCGTGGACCACTCTCTGTCTCTTGGGGTCAGGCCGCAGCAGAATCCTGTACTCATGGGTTGGGATGTCGTCTATGCTGGGCTGAGTATCCTCAAATCCGAAGAACTCGTCCATGACTGTGTCAGATGCTTCAATGTACAACACATCTCGTTGCGGTTCGGATTTGGTACGGAGGTCGCCACGTCCAATGATGAAATCATTGTCTTAATCGTAGTCTTCAAGGA
Organism: Scyliorhinus torazame; assembly: GCF_047496885.1. Classification (NCBI taxonomy): domain Eukaryota; kingdom Metazoa; phylum Chordata; class Chondrichthyes; order Carcharhiniformes; family Scyliorhinidae; genus Scyliorhinus; species Scyliorhinus torazame. The sequence goes on along the minus strand of NC_092723.1, from coordinate 155,834,439 downwards.
CTAAATCATCATCTCTTGGGGTGGTGCTAACTGCTTGTTGCAGGGTTCTGCGGAAGTTACCTTCAGCTACTGGTTGAAGTTCAGGCATTGTGCTGTCATTCCAGGTAAAAGAATTGTGTTTTCTGGCTGTAAATTTTTTTCTCACTATTTTCGGACATTTCCCCTTTAAGTGGGCGTGGTCCGGGGCCTCTGATGTCATCACGCTTGTGACGTAGAGCGTAGGAATATATTGTGCATGCGCAGATCGCTTTTCCTTCATGCTCTGTGCGCTCTTTTCGCAACTGCCCATGCGCGGCTTCTCGCACATGCGCAAAACACTGTTTTGCCGGTTTGCGTCTTCTCGGGAACTGCGCATGTGTGGCTCCTTGCGCAAGACGGCTGCCAATCAAAATTGCCGTTTGCTTCTGTTACAAGCCTACCTTTACCTCGTGGTGAGTATAGGCGCCAGTTTTACCGATTTCTGTTGTGTTCACCTAGTAGTAGTTTTCAAACTTGTCCAGGACTGTCTGGAAGTCTCTCTTGTCCTGCCCTTTGGAGTACTTGAAGGAGTTGAAGATTTCTGTTGCACTTTCACCCGCAATGGTGAGTAATAGATCTATCTTCTCAGCATCGGCCACGCCATCTAGGTCGGATGCTACCATGTAAATCTCAAATCTCTGCTTGAATGCACGCCAGTTGGCACTGAGATTGCCGTGGTACCCGAGCTCCGAGCTGCTGAGGAACCGGAATCTCTTTTTTAAAAAATATATATATATTTTATTAAAGTTTTCAAACACAATTGTTCCACCTTACAAATCAACAAAAAAGATAACACAATAACTAATAAATAACACAATTTAAATAAAATAGTGATATAACAAAAATAATAACCCCCCACCCCCCCCCCCCACCCCCTCCCCTTTTTGGGCTGCTGCTGCTGACGATCTATTTTCCCTTAACGTTCCGCGAGATAGTCAAGGAACGGTTGCCACCGCCTGGAGAACCCCTGAACCGATCCTCCCAACACAAACTTCATCCGTTCCAGTTTTATGAACCCTGCCATATCGTTTGTCCAGGCCTCCATGCCGGGGGGTTTCGCTTCCTTCCACATGAGTAAGATCCTTCACCGGGCTACCAGGGACGCAAAGGCCAGAATATCGGCCTCTTTCGCCTCCTGCACTCCCGGCTCATCCGCTACCCCAAATATAGCTAACCCCCCAACCTGGCTTGACCCGGACCTTCACCACCTTTGAAATCACTCTTACCACTCCCCTCCAGTACTCATCCAGTGCCAGACACGACCAAAACATGTGTGTGGTTCGCCGGGCTTCCCAAGCACCTGTCCTCCACCCTGAAGAACCTGCTCAGCCTCGCTCCCATCATGTGTGCTCTGTGTAGAACCTTGAATTGTATCAGGCTAAGCCTGGCACACGAGGAAGAGGAATTTACCCTACTTAGGGCATCAACCCACTGACCCTCCTCAATCTCCTCTCCCAGCTCTTCTTCCCATTTTCCTTTCAGCTCCTCTACCAGCGCCTCCCCCTCCTCTCTCATCTCCTGATATATTTTGGACACTTTGCCCTCCCCGACCCATACCCGCGAAATCACTCTATCCTGGATCCCCTGTGTCGGGAGCAGCGGAAATTCCCTCACCTGTTGCCTTGTAAACGCCCTCACTTGCATGTATCTAAAGATATTCCCCGGGGGCAACTCATACTTTTCCTCCAGCGCTCCCAAGCTCGCAAACGTCCCGTCAATAAACAAATCTCTCAATCTCCTAATTCCTGCCTGATGACAGCTCTGGAACCCTCCGTCCATCCTTCCTGGGACAAACCTATGGTTGTTCCTGATCGGGGACCACACCGAGGCACCCGTCACACCCTATGTTGCCTCCATTGCCCCCAGATCCTTAAGGTTGCCACCACCACTGCGTTCGTGGTATACCTTTTCAGGGAGAGCGGTAGCGGCGCCGTCACCAGCGCCTTTAGGCTCGTTCCTTTACAGGACGCCATCTCCAGCCTCTTCCACGCCGCCCCCTCTCCCTCCCTCATCCACTTGCAAACCATCGCCACATTGGCGGCCCAGTAATAATCGTCCAGATTCGGCAATGCCAGTCCCCCTCTGTCCCTGCTGCGCTGCAGGAACCCCCTCCTTACCCTCGGGGTCTTCCCTGCCCACACGAAACTCGTAACACTCCTATCTATTTTCTTAAAAAAGGCCTTAGTGATCAAAATGGGGAGACATTGAAACACAAAAAGAAACCTCGGGAGGACCATCATTTTTACCGCCTGCACTCTGCCCGCCAATGAGAGCGGCAGCATATCCCACCTCTTGAAATCCTCCTCCATCTGCTCCACCAGCCGCGTCAGATTGAGTTTGTGTAGAGTTCCCCAGCTCCTGGCTACCTGAATCCCCAAATATCAGAAGCTCCTTTCCGCTCTCCTCAACGACAGGTTGTCTATCCCTCTTCCCTGATCCCCGGGGTGTACTACGAAAAGCTCACTCTTCCCCATATTAAGCCTATATCCCGAAAAATCTCCAAACTCCCTCAATATCTGCATAAACCTCTGTCATCCCCTCCACAGGATCCGCCACACACAGCAGTAGGTCATCTGCGTAGAGTGACACTCGGTGTTCCTCTCCCCCTCTAACCACCCCCCTCCATTTCCTAGAGTCTCTCAACGCTATGGCCAGTGGTTCAATTGCCAGCTCGAACAGTAATGGGGACAGAGGGCACCCCTGCCTCGTTCCCATGTGTAACCGAAAATACTCCGATCTCTGCCGATTTGTGAATACACTTGCCACTGGGGCGCCATAGAGGAGTTTAACCCAACTGACAAACCCCTCCCCAAACCTCCTCAACACCTCCCATAAATACTCCCACTCTACCCTATCAAATGCCTTCTCTGCATCCATCGCAGCCACTATATCTACCTCCCCCTCTGCTGGGGGCATCATTATCACCCCCAACAGCCGTCGCACGTTAGCATTCAGTTGTCTCCCCTTTACAAACCCTGTCTGGTCTTCATACACCACCCCCGGGAAACAATCCTCGATCCTCATCGCCAGCACTTTAGCCAGCAGCTTGGCGTCTACATTCAGGAGCGAGATAGGCCTATATGACCCGCATTGCAGCGGATCTTTGTCCCGCTTCAGGATTCATGATATCATCGCCTCCGACATTGTCGGGGGTAGAGTCCCCCCTTCTCTGGCCTCATTAAAGGTTCTTGCCAACAGCGGGGCCAACAAGTCCACGTACTTCCTATAAAATTCCACCGGGAACCCGTCTGGTCCCGGGGCCTTCCCTGCCTGCATGTTCCCCAGCCCTTTAGTCACCTCGTCTACCCCGATTGGCGCCCCCAGACCTGCCACCTCCTGCTCCTCCACCTTCGGGAACCTTAGTTGATCCAAAAACTGTTGCATCCCCTCTTTTCCCTCCGGGGGTTGGGACCTATATAGCCTCTCATAAAAGGTCTTAAACACCTCATTTACCTTCCCTGCACTCCGCACCGTCGTTCCCGTTCCATCCCTAACTCCCCCTATTTCCCTCGCCGCTATCCTCTTACGAAGCTGGTGGGCCAATAGCCGACTCGCCTTTTCCCCATATTCGTATCTTATCCCCTGTGCCTTCCTCCACTGTGCCTCTGCCTTCCCTGTGGTCAGCAGGTCAAACTCCGTCTGAAGTCTTCGCCTCTCCCTGTATAGTCCTTCGTCCGGGGCCTCCGCATATCTTTTATCCACTCTCAGCATCTCCCCCACCAATCTCTCCCTTTCTTTGCCCTCTTTTTTTTCTCCTTGTAAGCCCTAATGGAGATCAACTCTCCTCTAACCACCGCCTTCAGCACTTCCCATACTACCCCCACCTGGACCTCACCATCATCATTGGCCTCCAGGTACCTTTCAATACATCCCCGCACCCTTCCACAGACTCCCTCATGCGCCAATAGTCCCACATCCAGTCGCCACAGTGGGCGCTGTTCCCTCTCCTCTCCTAGTTCCAGATCCACCCAGTGCGGGGCATGATCTGAAACGGCTATGGCCGAGTACTCCGTTCCTTCCACCCTCGGAATCAGTACCCTACTCAAAACAAAGAAATCTATCCGGCAGTAAGCCTTATGAACATGGGAGAAAAAGGAAAACTCTTTGGCCAACGGCCTAGCAAATCTCCACGGATCCCCCCCCCCCCCCCCCCCCCCCCCCATTTGCTCCATAAACCCCCTGAGCACCTTGGCCGCTGCCGGCCTTCTTCCGGTCCTGGATCTAGACCGATCTAACCCTGGATCTAGCACAGTATTGAAATCCCCCCCCTCTTCCATTACCAGGCTTCCTACCGCCAGGTCCGGGATACGTCCCAACATCCGCTTCATAATTCCCGCATCGTCCCAGTTCGGGGCATATACATTTACCAGCACGACCTCCATTCCCTGCAATCTACCACTCACCATCACATATCGGCCACCGTTGTCCACTACTATATTCCTAGCCTCGAACGACACCCGTTTCCCCACCAATATAGCCACCTCTCTATTTTTCGCATCCAACCCCGAGTGGAACACCTGTCCCACCCATCCTTTCCGTAACCTAACCTGATCCGCCACCTTCAGATGCATCTCCTGAAGCATGACCACGTCTGCCTTCAGTCCTTTTAAGTGCGCGAACACTCGGGCCCTCTTAATCGGCCCATTTAGGCCTCTCACATTCCACGTGATCAGCTGGATTGCGGGGGCCCCCCCCCCCTCTCCCCTGCTGACTAGCCATCACCTACTCTAGGCCAGTCCCACGTCCAGGTCCCGTGCACCCACAGTCCCCCAGGCGGCGCACTCCCGTCCCGACCACCTGTTCCCTTGCCAGCTCCCTCTCGATCCCAGCAGCAGCAACCCAGTTATCTCCCTGACTCCAGCTGACCCCTGCTTTCCCCGCTCTCTCCTTTACCCCCCCCCTTGTGTGGAACTCTCCTCCTCCTTGCGCCTATCTTCCCGACATCATCTCCCTAGCGCGGGAAAAAACCTGCTCGTTCCTAGATCAGCTCCGCCCCCTATGGCGCAACTCCCACTACAGCCCCCGTTCCCATTCCCCATCCCCCACCTGTGTCCCTTTTTCCACCGGCGCCCACATTTCTCCGTGATCCCCCGTCAAAGAAAAAAGGAATTCTTCTCTTCCCTTTCCCCTCCCCATCTATCGTCCCAATACGGTGAACCTCCCATTCCCCAATTTACATTTCTGTATATCAACCTAGTCATCTCCCCCACAGCATCAGTCCCTCAGTTCTAGTCCAACTTTTCTTTTTGGATGAAGGTCCATGCCTCTTCCGATGTTTCAAAATAATAGTGTCTATCTTGGTACGTGACCCACAATCGCTCCGGCTGCAGCATCCCAAACTTTATTTTCTTCTTGTGATGTGCCGTCTTGGCCCGATTTAAAACTCGCTCTCCTTCTCGCCACCTCCGCGCTCCAGTCCTGATACACTCGTATCACCGCATTCTCCCACCTGCTACTCCGTACCTTCTTGGCCCAGCTCAAGACAGCCTTTCTGTCAGTGAAGCGGTGAAATCTCACCACTATTGCCCTTAGTTGTTCTCCAGCCCTGGGTCTCCTCGTAAGGACCTGGTGAGCCCCTTTCCACCTCCAGGGGGCCCGAGGGGGCCTCCGCTCCCATTAGCGAATGGAGCATCGTGTTCACATAAGCCCCAACGTCAGCCCCCTCCACTCCCTCGGGGAGACCCAGAATCTGGAGGTTCTTTCTCCTCGATCTGTTCTCCAGGACTTCGAGTCTTTCAATACACCTCTTGTGTAGCGCCTCGTGCGTCTCCATTCTTACCGCTAGGCCCAGAATCTTGTCCTCGTTCTCCGCTGCCTTCTCCTTCACCCCACTGAGCTCTATCGCCTGAGCCTTTTGCGTTTCTTTTAGCCCTTCGATTGCCAACAACATCGGCGCCAGCACCTCCTTTAATTCCTCCACACACCGTCTAAGGAATTCCTGCTGATCCGGCCCCCATGTCATCTGGTCTCCACCCGCCGCCATCTTGCTTCTTCCTTCTCCTCTCTGCCGCTGCTCCAGAGGATCCTTCGCAATCGGGCCACTACCACCGATCTTTTCCATACACACTAGGGGGGACTCCTTACTTCGTCACCCCACACTGGGTTTGGTCCGAAAAAATTTCCGTTGGTGCTCCCAAAAAGAGCCCAAAAGTCCGTTAGAGCGGGAGCTGCCGAAACGTGCGACTTAGCAGTGCATCGCTGCAACCGGAAGTCTCGGAACCGGAATCTCTTATCATCTAGCCTGGTTGCTGTTGCTGAGTTGAACTATATAGATTCAACAGGCACTATTGGCACCATGTTGTGTTATGTACTCTGGGATAACACAGGCTGCAACTCGATGCAGCTTTGACCAAAAGATACTCCAGACGTTGAAGTAAGTTCAATGGTGATTTATTGAACCATTAGCATAGTTCTCTATGGGTTCGACTCTCCTGCTAATCTCACTATAGTAACTCAGTCTAACTAACCAGTCTGCTCTAAGCCACGTGGTGGATGTGATGCTTCTTATCTGCCCCTGTCCTTCTCTCTGTCGCCTGTGGAAAGAGACCGAGCATGTGTGCCCTGTCCTTTTATATGGGTTGCCCCCTTGTGGTAGTGTCACCTCTGGGTGTCTTGACTGCCCATTGGTCGTGTCTTATTCTGTGTGTTTATTAGCTGTATGTCTGCATGTCATGACGTCTCTGGTGCTCCCTCTAGTGTTTACTTAGTCGTAGTGTATTTACATTAACCCCTTGTGTATTTACAGTGATGCATATCACCACAATACATGGAATAATAAGTTAGTAAACGGGTACAGCAAGTGATTCGGAAGAGAAATAGAATATGGTAATTTATTGTAAGGGGAGTCTAATCTAAAAGTCGGATGGTATGTTGCTACAATTATACACTGCATTAGTGAGACCACATCTGAGTATGGTGCACCGTTTTGGGTGGGGTGTGCCTGAGCCCTATGAGGGATTGGGGGGAGGGGGGGCATATCCATGAGTTGGTGAGTTCCCATCAGGTGGGCGGGGTGGTGCAGCAGGGCTAGTAGGTGTAGGGGGCTTTCCGCAGGGGTCAATGAGAGTCTGCAATTGCTACCCAGGAGTTAGAAGCGGTTTTAATTCTTCTCGCTTCTCTTTGATGTAAACCAATCTAAGTCATCGGACATTTGCGATTTAGTTGCATTTCCGAATAGTTCCCAGTGAATCGCAGGTGCCTGTAGCCGAGGTACTAAAAGAGTACTTGGCCAAGGAATTTGGAGTCATGATGCTTCAGGTGGAAGTTGAGACATTGGATGGTCTAAAAATTTACTGGAACTGTTGGGCTGTCTGTAGGCTTGCAAGTCACCAGGCCCAGGTGGGGTGCACCTGAGAAGAGGGTGCTGAGAGAAGTAAGGATGGAAATTGCAGAGACACTGGCCATTAACTTCTGAACCTCCTTTAAATGTGGGAGTGGTGTTAGAGGGCTAAGAATTGCACATTGTTACCCTTGTCAGCCCAAGTCTGAATGTTTTAAAATATAAATTTAAAGTATCCAATTCTTTTCTTTTCAATTAAGAGGCATTTTAGAGTGGCCAATTTACCTACCCTGCACATCTTTGTGTTGTGGGGGTGATACCCATACAGACACGAGGAGAATGTGCAAACTCCACACAGTGATCCAGGGCTGGGATCGAATCCGGGTCCTCAGCAGCATGAGGCAGCAGTGCTAACCACTGTGACACCGAGCTGCCCGGGTCCAAGTCTGAATGTTGCCAGGTAACCCTTTATTGAACAAGTGGCAAGTAACATTTGTGCACTCGAGTGCCAGGTAATGACCATCCGACAAGAGAGGATCCAACCATTTCCCCTTGAAATTCCCCACTATCAACATCCCGGGGGTTAACATTGACCAGAAACTGAACTGGACAGCCATATAAGTACTGTGGCTACAAGAGCTGGATCAAATTCCTGCAACTCTCCATTTCTAACAGCACTGTGTACTACATCACATGCACTGCAGTGGTTCAAGAAGACAGCTGCCCACCACTTTCTCGAACAATTCTGGATGGGCAATAAATGCTGGCCTTGCCAGTGACGTCCACAATCTCATTTAATGAATCAAAGAAAATGAGTTCATGGCTGATTGACTAATCGTAGTGGTGAACGGTTGTTTTTCTGATTGGAAGGCAGTATATAGTTGGGTCCCCCAGGGGTTAGTATTAGGACCATTGCTTTTCTTGTTTTACATTAATGACCCAAGCCTGGGTGCACAGGGCACACAATTTGCAGCTAACACACAACTTGTAAGTATAGTGAACAGTGAGGTTAGTGACTGACTCAAATGGACATAGATAAGCTAACTTGATTTTAATTTCTTCTTTACTGAACTAGCCATACTGAAGAGTGCTTTGTTGGTATCATGTCTGAACAAACTCACCCCCTGGTGGAAATTAAAATTGGATGTTGACATGAGGATATTGCACTTTGAGCTATTTGATTGTCAATGTTGTTCTTTCACCAGTGCAGTAGGAAATGAACATTTGCAACTCCCTCACTATAAGATGCATGTATAGTTGAATGTTTTCCAACTTCCTCCTTCTGCTTTTACAGTGTGAATGGAAATTGAAAATGGCATGTATGCAGCCATTTCAGGTGGAGTTCAGGAACTCGCTAATAGAACAAAAGTGCTGAGATCATTAATACTTTAATTGACTCCAGGAGATATTACCAAAGCTGCACTGTAGAGGCTTGTTGTGCAGAGGTCAAAGATCCTGATGTTTATTTGATAAATGGAGTAAACCAAAGTGGTCACCGCTGGAAATTTGGTGGCACAGGCTTTGCTATTCTCCACCCTGAAATATGTTTTCTTCCTGACCCCTTCACCTTTGTGTTCACCAAATAAAATTGGAAAACTGGATCAAATTCAACTGGAGTCCTGATGCAGTTCCAAAATAGATTTTGGTGCAAATTTGATGTAGTGCTTAGAAGGAATCAAGCAGTGGGATAAGCAAAAAGTGGACACAAGCTCCATATGCCATAACTTGTCACTGAGGGTTGATGCTCACTTTTGTACATGAGTTTCCTGATCTCCAGCTGCTGATGGGAAGGTTCTTTGGAATCGTTACTCTGCAGAGAATTGCTGACTCCATGGCTGGGCTCCCACCTGACTGCAGCAAGTGGTTGGGTGGGAAAGGGGTGAATCACCATTCGCCTCCCCATTTTTGTCAAAACTGCACCAGCAATATCCTACCTCGATCAAAGTAAATCCCTGGATAGACGAGGAAACTAGTGAACTTGCAGCAGTTCCTGAGCAGCATCTCCACAAAGTAGACCATTGTGCCTTGGAGTCAGGAGGCTCATTTATTCTCCACCTTGAACTGTCCCAATTCTGCTGCATTTTGGTTCTCTGCATTTGAACACTGACTGCAGTTTATATGTTGGCTTATTTGGGTGATTTTCAATTATTTCAAAGTGGTGGCCTGTGTGCACTACTGCTGAACATTTTTACTGTTGACTAATATCAACTAGTGGTGGCTGATTAAGTGAGCCTTACAGGTAAGGAAAATTTGAGGTCCAGATAGATGATGCTGTTTTGAGACATTAAAAGCCTCCTGGTCATACCCTACTCATCGCAGGAAATCAAAATCTCCCAAAGCGCTTCTCTCTCTCTCTCTCTCTCTCTCTCTCTCTCTCTCTCTCTCTCTCTCTCTCTCTCTCTTTCCTTCTCCCCCCCCCCCGCGCCTCTCCCAGGGTGGGTCATGTGATATGTCCACCGTGAGATGCGAGTGTTCTTTTAAAAATGGCCATGTACAGGAAGAATTGATTCCTGAAGTTCAGTGGTGCTTCCGTATGAACTGATTGACATGGGGCACTGCGGAGGAGACAGACTGTCGGTATTTGCGAATTCCTGGTTTCCTGCTTCCCTTGCTCTAGTATAATTTTCCTGACTCAGCATATCCTGTTTTTGCTTTCAGCCCCATCATGCGACTCAGCAGTAAGAAGGTGGCTTGGTAAGTAAAGAGTGCAGCTTGTGTCTATAAGCTTAATGAGAAGTTGTGAGCTAACCTTTCTGGTGGTTTGGGGGACTGTCAAATTGCAATGAGGAGAAGTGTGCTGGAAAAAGGTGGTCCCAGTAAACCCTGCAGCCTCTCCAGCACCACCTTGCTGCTTGCCATCATTGTGACTGATGAGTATTTTGGGAAGATAGTGTGACATGGGTGTTATGGGGCTGTTCTCAATGTATGGCAGTCTGTGGGAAGCATGGAAGATTTTCTGCTGCTTCACACAACCTGCAAACTTTCACAAATTTAGCTGGCATAACGAAGAAAATTACATGTCAGTATCTATCTGAAAGGGGCTGATTAGTATTTCGGGTGCAGTTGCCTTAACAAAGGTTTGTGCTGTCTTGCAACATTTTCTGACTTTGCTGGCGGAACGTCTGTATTTGCACAATTTAGGGCTCTTTTCTCCATGTCTGATCCAGTCTGGGGGCACAGATGTAGAAAATAGGGAAGAGTTAGCTGCACAGGTGAAAGTGGGTATTCCCTGGCTGCCCTGATTTTTGGTGGGGGAGAAGGGCTGAGCAAAGAATGTAACTTGGCGTGTGACTCCGATGTAGTGTAACAATTTGTTCGTGAGTGACCAGTTTCCCCTCATGTATGCTGAATCTTCTGTTGGGTTCATGTGTATATGATATTAGAGAGGGCAGTTTTGGGCTCTGATTAGAGTGGGAGGCTGAAAATTAACTGCTCGTCAGGGATCCAGTCAGTATTGAAACCACAAGGTATGTGTATTAAATACTCAATCTCTTATTTTATCTTTAAAATGCCAGAGTAGAACTGTGCTGATGCGGGATATGCTGAGATGTGGCTTGCTGTATCAAACTGTGAGAGTTGTATGTGAGTTAATGATGAATTTGAGTTTTACGGCTTTAGCTGCTTTGCTATGAAGCGCCTGGCACAGCTTGTCCGAGCAGTCGCTCTGCGCATCTTGAACAAAAAGGGCTTGCACTGTGTGATCAGTTGTGGCAGTGGGCTTTGTCTCTTAATACTGAACACATTGTCTAATTACAGGCACCTTCAGCAGAGTAGTGCAGGCAGCAGTGACGATATGGAGAATCTGTCCAAGAACACACTGGGTTTCATCCCTTCAGATCTCACTGAGCAGGTCAGTTTGAACTTGACAAAAACTTTAACATTCCTTTAAACCTTAACTTTGTTTAAAAACCCTTGTGTTTGGTAATTTGTTTGAAGGCACTGCAATGATTAGAGAATATCACTTCTTGAAAAGTTAATCTGCAGTACTGTTTCTGGGGGATATTGTTTTGAGACAGGCAGGGGCAGCTCTGCCAGAAGTCCATGTTTTGTATTTGCAGGAATTCTCCTTTTTCTGCTCCCGAGTTTTCACTAGCTTGTGCAGCCCTCGTGGCTGGGGACAGCCAACTGCTTAAGCCCCACTTGGAACTCTTCCAGCTGTGAGGTTTCGCACAACCTTCAGGCTTTAGTAAGAAGTCTTCCAACACCAGGTTAAAGGCCAACAGGTTTGTTTCAAATCACTAGCTTTCGGAGCACTGCTCCTTCCTCGGGTGAATGGAGCAGAAGGAGCAGTGCTTCGAAAGCTAGTGATTTGAAACAAACCTGTTGGACTTTAACCTGGTGTTGTAAGACTTCTTACTGTGCTCACCCCAGTCCAATGCCGGCATCTCCACTTCAGGCTTTAGTTTCACTTCAGATGCTTGGCTGTATATGTGAGCTGGAGAAAGTGACTGGGAAGTTTTTCGCCATGGCACCAAATGCTGGTCCTTCACGTTGTCTCGCTGTGTGTTGTGCAGGTGATATTCCTGGAGAAACGAATTGGTGAACTGGAGCAGGACAATACGACGAATGGAGAAACACACAACCGCCTGAGACAGGAGAATCTGCAGCTGGTGCGCAGGTATGACTCGTGGCATCATCAGACACCCTAGTGAGGGTGGCAACTGTGCTCCGCATGGTGCGATTATCCAGGATATTGACTTTTCTAACCCAAAGCAAACTAGACATGCGTTGATTCAGAATGTTTTAAATTGTGTTTCTAAAATGTCACTTTTGGAGCAGGAGCTGATGGGAAGTGCTAGAACTTCACAAATACCTGACTGTCTTACTTGAAACCAATTCAATTTAAAAAGATCCGGTGATAATTTGCCAAGAGTAGGGATTCAGTACTTTCTTCGCTGAAGTACCATTAAATTCTGGTTTACCTCTATCATAGAACAGTACAGCACAGAACAGGCCCTTCAGCCCTCGATGTTGTGCCGAGCTTTGTCCGAAACCAAGATCAAGCTATCCCACTCCCAGTCATTCTGGTGTGCTCCATGTGCCTATCCAATAACCGCTTGAAAGTTCCTAAAGTGTCCGACTCCACTATCACAGCAGGCAGTCCATTCCACACCCTAACCATTCTCGGAGTAAAGATCCTACCTCCGACATCCCTCCTATATCTCCCACCCCAAACCTTATGGTTATGCCCCCTTGTAACAGCTACATCCACCCGAGGAAATAGTCTCTGAACGTCCACTCTATCTATCCCCCTCATAATCTTATAAACATCTATTAAGTCTCCTCTCATCCTCCCCCGCTCCAAAGAGAAAAGCCCTAGCTCCCTCAACCTTTCCTCATAAGACCTACCCTCCAAACCAGGCAGCATCCTGGTAAATCTCCGAGCCGGTGTGTCCCCCGAGGGTCTTGGCAGCTTGACCACCACTATCGTGTTCATCTTTCCAATGCTTCCACATCCCTCCTATAGTGAGGTGACCAGAACTGCGCACACTACTCCAAATGTGGTCTCAGCAGGGTCCTGTACAGTTGCAGCATAACCCCACGGCTCTTAAACTCAAGCTCCCTGTTAATAAACGCTAACACACTATAGGCCTTCTTCATGGCTCTATCCACTTGAGTGGCAACCTTCAGAGATCTGTGGACATGAACCCCAAGATCTCTCTGTTCCTCCACATTCCTCAGAACCCTGCCGTTGACCATGTAATCCGCATTCAAATTTGTCCTACCAAAATGAATCACCTCGCACTTATCAGGGTTAAACTCCATCTGCCATTTTTCGGCCCAGCTCTGCATCCTATCAATATCTCTTTGCAGCCTACAACAGCCCTCCACATTATCACTCCACCAATCTTGGTGTCATCTGCAAATTTACTGACCCACCCTTCAGCCCCCTCCTCCAAGTCATTTACAAAAATCACAAATAGCAGAGGACCCAGCATTGATCCCTGTGGTACACCACTGGTAACTGGTCTCCAGTCTGAAAATGTTCCATCCACCACCACTCTCTGTCTTCTATGTGATAGCCAGTTACTTATCCAAATTTCCCTCTATCCCACACCTCCTTACTTTCTGCATGAGCCGACCATGGGGAACCTTATCAAACGCCTTATTGAAATCCATGTATACGCCATCAACTGCATTACCTTCATCTACATACTTAGTTACCTCCTCAAAGAATTCAATCAAATTTGTGAGGCAAGACTTAACCCTTCACGAATCCGTGTTGACTATCCCGGATTAAGCTGCATCTTTCCAAATGGTCATTAATCCTATCCCTCAAGACCTTTTCCATTAACTTACCGACCACCGAAGTAAGACTAACCGGCCGCTAAATACCAGGGTCATTCCTATTCCCTTTCTTGAACAGAGGAACAACATTCGCCACTCTCCAGTTCTATGGCACTATCACCGTGGACAGTGAGGACCCAAAGATCAAAGCCAAAGGCTCTGCAATCTCATCCCTTGCCTCCCAAAGAATCCTAGGATAAATACCATCTGGCCCAGGGGACTTGTCGACCCTCAGGTTTTTCAAAATTGCTAATACATCTTCCCTCAGAACATCTACCTCCTCCAGCCTACCCGCCTGTATCACACTCTCATCCTCAAAAACATGGCCCCTCTCCTTGGTGAACACTGAAGAAAAATATTCATTCAACGCCTCTCCTATCTCTTCTGACTCCATGCACAAGTTCCCACTACTGTCCTTGAACGGTCTAACCTCACCCTGGTCATTCTTTTATTTCTCTCACAAGAGTAAAAAGCCTTGGGGTTTTCCTTGATCCGACCCGCCAAGGTCTTCTCATGCCCCCTCCTAGCTCCCCTAAACCTTTTTTTTAGCTCATTCCTTGCTACCTTGTAACCCTCAAGCGACCCAACTGAACCTTGTTTTCTCATCCTTACATACGCTTCCTTTTTCCTCTTGACAAGACATTCAACCTCTTTTGTGAACCATGGTTCCCTCACACTGCCACTTCCTCCCTGTCTGACAGGGACATAACTATCAAGGACACGCAGTATTTGATCCTTGAACAAGCTCCACTTTTCATTTGTGCCTTTCCCTGACAGTTTCTGTTCCCATCTTGTGCTACCTGATTCTTGCCTAATTGCATCATCATTGCCCCTCCCCCAATTATAAACCTTGCCCTGCCGTATGGCCCTATCCCTCTCCATTGCAATAGTGAAAGACACCGAATTGTGGTCACTGTCTCCAAAGTGCTCTCCCACAAACAAATCTAACACTTGGCCCGGTTCATTACCCAGTACCAAATCCAATGTGGCCCCCCCTCTTGTCGGCCTATCCACATATTGTGTCAGGAAACCCTCCTGTACAAAAACTGCCCCATCCGAACAGTTCGACCTATAGAGGTTCCAATCAATATTTGGAAAGTTAAAGTCACCCATGACAACTACCCTGAGACCTATCCATAATCTGCTTTGCAATTTCTTCCTCCACATCTCTATTACTATTTGGGGGTCTATAGAAAACTCCTAACAACGAGACCGCTCCTTTCCTATTTCTAACATCAGCCCATATTACCTCAGTAGGCTGATCCCCCTCAAACTGCCTTTCTGCAGCCGTTAAACTATCCTCCACCTCTTTTACCACCTTCCCTACTCTTACTGAAATATCTATACCCCGGAACTTCCAACAACCATTCCTGTCCCTGTTCTAACCATGTCTCCGTAATGGCCACAACATCGTAGTCCCAAGTACCAATCCACGCTCCAAATTCACCTACCTTATTCCGGATGCTCCTTGCATTAAAGTAGACACACTTCAACCCACCTTCCTGTCTGCCGGTACACTCCTGTGACCTTGATACCCTCCTCGTACCTAACTACTATCAACACTGGCTTCTGGACTACAGCTCGTTTTCCCACCCTCCCTGACAAATTAGTTTAACCCCCCCCCGAAGAGCCGTAGCAAATTTTCCTCCCAGGATATTGGTGCCCCTCTGGTTCAGGTGCAAACCGTCCTGTTTGTACAGGTCCCACCTTCTCCAGAATGTGCTCCAATTAACTGAAACCCTCCCTCCTACACCATCCCTGCAGCCACGTGTTTATCTGCACTCTCTCCCTGTTCCTCAACTCTCTAGCACGTGGCACTGGCAACAAACCAGAGATAACAACATGGTTTGTCCTGGCTCTCAGCTTCCACCCTAGCTCCCTAAATTCCTGTTTTAAATCCCTGTCCCTACTCTTGCCTATGTCATTGATACTGATGTGTACCACGACTTGTGACTGTTCCCCCTCCCCCTTAAGGATTCTGAAAACACGGTCCATGACGTCACGGACCCTAGCACCCAGGAGGCAACATAACCATCCGTGAGTCTTTTTCGTTGCCACAGAACCGCCTATCTGTCCCTCAAACTATTGAGTCCCCAATAAATTTTGCTCTCCTCTCCCCCTTCCCTTCTGAGTCACGGGGACGGACTCGATGCTGGAGAACTGGTCACTGTGGCTTACCCCTAGTAAGTCTCTTTCCCCCCCCCCCCCCCCCCCCCAAAACCAGTATCCAAAGTTGTTACTAAGGGGAACGACCACAGGGGATCCCTGTACTGACTGCTTCCTCCCAGCCCCTCTCACCTTCACCCATCTATCTTCATTCTTTAGAGTATCTACATCCCTGAAGCTACTATCTGTGACCACCTCTGCCTCCCGAATGATCCGAAGTTCATCCAGCTCGAGCTCCAGTTCTCTCACGCGGTTTCTGAGGAGCTGGAGATGGGTGCACTTCCCACAGGTGAAATCAGCAGGGACACTGACGCCGTCCCTCACCTCAAACATTCTGCAGGAGGAACATTGCACTGCCTTCCCTACCACCCCCCTAGATACCTCGTGGATAAAACAAGAAAAAGAAAGAGCTTACCTGATATTCACTCACCCCCTTAGGTTAGAGGAGGTGGAAGGGTGGGGGACACTACAAGTGTAGTGTCTCAGGTTTAGCAACCGTCCAACTTAAATACAGGTAAAAATAAAACACTTAACCAGCAATCACTGCGTCCCGCACGGTAACAGCAATCAATATGGGCCCACGCAAACAATTTAAATCTGCATTACTTACCCAGCAGTCACTCTGTCCTCACTCCGACAGGATTCAGTTGGAAACCCCCAACGGTAAGTTTTTTAAAATTCACTCACCTTCCCACTAAGCAACCACTGTGTCCTGCACTATAACAGCAATCAGCTGTTATGGGCCTGCGCAAACAATTTAAATCTGTACTACTTACCCAGCAGTCACTCTGTCCTCACTCCGACAGGAAGTTTTCTTTAATACAAAATGTATTCATGTCCTCAGACCCTCAATGTGCTTCATATCCAGTAATGTTTTTGAGATGCCGTCATTGTCCTATAGACAATCTTGGCAATAATTTTCATGCAAGGTTACCTGAGCAAACATAACAAATATGGTGATCTTCATTGTAGCTCCTGGTAATTTATGCACAACTCTTTACAATTTAAAAAAAAAAAAAAATAATGAATTTAGAGTACCCAATTCATTTTTTCCAATTAAGGGCCAATTTAGCGTGGCCAATCCACCTAGCCTGCACATCTTTTGGGTTGTGGGGGCGAAACCCACGCAAACACGGGGAGAATGTGCAAACTCCACACGGACAGTGACCCAGAGTCGGGATCGAACCTGGGACCTCGGCGTCGTCAGACTGCAGCGCTACCACTGCGCCACCGTGCTGCCCAACTCGTTACAATTTTGGGAGTTCAGGTAGTGTGTGGACCACAAGATTTCTTCCTTCACTGCAGCTCTAGACACATCTATTATCAGTCCATACAAAATTCGCTGATATTGAAAATGGAGAACGGTGCTGCATAAGATCAGTAAAAACAAAGGCCCAGGCATCACTGTGAAGGCTGCTTATTCTCCTTTTATACCTCTGAACAGGGCAAATGCACTGGAGGAACAGCTGAAAGAGCAGGAGACCAGGTCTGAACAGATGCTACGGGAGGAAATGAAGAAACAGAAAGAAGCTTTGAGCAAAGTGGAACGCGAGCAGGTCATTGAGATTGAAAATCTGCATAGCAGGTAAATGTTCAAGACTGTCATAAAGCATATGCCCTAATTCCCACAGCCACATACAACCCTATGGAAACAGGATAACCTAGCAGTGAGCCATGGATAGGAGCAGCCTTATCTTCAGTAATCCCAGTGGATATCAGTGGTCAGTGACACCAATCATTATTTTCTATCCGGCAGGTTAAGATCACTGCCAGGACCCGGTGCGATCCCGGCCCCCCTGGCCATTGTCAGTGTGGAGTTTGCGCATTCACCCCGTGTCTGCGTGGGTTTCACCCCCACAACCCCAAAAGATGTCCCTGGTAGGTGGATTGGCCACACTAAATTGCCCCTTAATTGGAAAAAAACAATTAAGTACTCTAAATTTATTTTTTAAAACATTCACTGCCCAAGAAGTCTATAGTGAAGCACTAGCATTAAAGATCAGGGGAGGTGGTTGAACCTTATTGAGATAATTATTGCCTGACATGAATGTCACTAGCCACTTGTCAATCCAAGCCTGGATTTTGTCAGTCATGTAGATGGAAGGCCTAGGCTAAGGATGCCGCCCTGAGGATTTATTGGTGATATCCTGACAGAGATGGACAGAGTAGGGTAATAAGGCCACTGATGTAGGGAAAGTGCTGAGGGCCGGTTTCTCAGACCAACGACGCCAGAATCACGAAAGACAATTGGGTGGGGAATCGTGGGTGAGCCGAAAATCGAGGCCGGCGCCCAACGCAAATGCAATGCTATTCTCTGGTGCCTTGACAGTGGCGTGAATGTGTTCTATGCCGTGCGCCAGCGTGTGCATGCAAATTGTACAGTAAACGCCGTTTTGGCATATTCTCAGGCCTGCCCCGGTAATCTTTGGGTGCCCCAGGATGCTCCACCTCAGCCAGGAGGAATTACCAACAGCGAGGTTCACTTGTGATATTTAAAATCGGGAAACGGGTGACCCCATTGTCTGGTATCAAGTTTGAGTTTCGTTTTGATCTGTCTGTGAACAGACTCGCAATTTAATTAAATAGATTTTGCCTGTCAAAGAACAGCAGTTCCTGAAAAGGCTGGCAGGTTAAACAGTGATCTGACAAAGACGAGTCTGCAAGGTGTGTCCTGAAGGCTATCTCTCCAAGTGGCTTATCCAAGACATCTCTTTACAGCAAATATTCCTGTGTTTGCTATCTATTTAATAGTGGATTTTGACCTGAGATGGGTTTTGCTTGAGTGGAGATAAAAGAAATGAAAATGAAAATGAAACGAAAATAGCTTATTATCACAAGTAGGCTTCAAATGAAGTTACTGTGTGATGCACGATCAATGACCACTAAAGCGAGGTTGTCGTCCATCTGAAGGCTTTAATAAGCTCGATGTTTCCCCCAGCAGCTCGGGTACAGAATGAGGGCTGCTGGGGCGGCACGGGTTCTTGTACCCCCCCCTATCCGGGCGGAGCTATTATACACTCTAGCCAATAGCAAGCATACAGGTTCTACTAATGGTACTTTAGCCTCTCGGGTACCGTAATACCTATAATACCACATTCACCCCCTGTGTAAGAAAAGGTCCGTCGGGGGTGGTGGCCAGAAACTACAAAACATCATAACATGGTATAATTAGTTATGGAGATACCGTAATGCCTCCGTACAGGGTTTAGTAACTATTTACAAGTCTGGTAGCTATGTACATTTGGTGGTTTATATTTACAGATTTCAGTTAAAATGGAGCAATCAGTCGATTGGGGGCCCTGGTCGTCCTCTGTGATCGTCGGAGCCTCGGTGGTGACTGCGGTGGAGGCTCGGGTGTCTGTGACTCCGGGAGCATGGCTTCGATCTCCATGGCAGCCTCGTCACCCCTAGACTGCGCTGGTGGGGAAAACGGCTGACCTGAGAAGGGAGCACCTGTGGGGGTGTCGGTGGGTGGGAGGGCCTAGAGGGGGGTGGCGGAAGGACCGATCCTCCTGTAAGGTGCTGCGGTGGAGGGGAGGGTGGGACTGGTGGCTGGAATGTGCGTGGAGTTCAGGCGGGCGCCAGGTCCCGTAGGGAGACCGTATCTTGTCGGCCGTCGGGGTCCGCCACATAGGCGTACTGGGGGTTAGCATGGAGCAGATGGACCCTCTCGACCAATGGGTCCGACTTGTGCGCCCACACGTGTTTTCTGACAGGATGGTTCCGGGTGCTGCCAGCCAGGTCGGGAGCGAGGTCCTAGAGGAGCACTTCCTAGAGAAGACGAGGAGACGTTCATGAGGTGTCTGATTGGTGGTTATACAAAGTAGTGAGTGACTCCCAGTGGGAGACTGGGAGGTTCCTGGACCATAGGGCCAGTAGGACGGTCTTCCAGACCGTTCCGTTCTCCCCCTCTACCTGTCCGTTACCCCGGGGGTTGTAACTGGTCGTCCTGCTCGAGGCGATGCCCTTGCTGAGCAGGAATTGACGCAGTTCGTCGCTCATAAAGGAAGACCCCATATCACTGTGTATGTAAGCGGGGAACCCGAACAGTGCAAAGATGTATTGGAGGGCCTTGATGACGGTGGTGACGGTCATGTCGGGGCAGGGGATGGCGAATGGGAACCGGGAGTACTCGTCAATCACGTTCAGGAAGTACGTGTTGCGGTCGGTGGAGGGGAGGGGGCCTTTGAAGTCCATGCTGAGGCGTTCAAAGGGTCGGGAAGCCTTTATCAGGTGCGCTCTCTCTGGCCGGTAGAAGTGCGGTTTGCACTCCGTGCAGATTTGGCAGTCCCTGGTGGCTGTCCTGACCTCCTCGATGGAGTAGGGCAGGTTGCGGGTTGACTAAATGGAAAAAGCGAGTGACCCCCGGGTGGCAGAGGTCCTCGTGGAGGGCTCGGAGGCGGTCCACTTGTGCGGTGGCACATGTGCTGCGGGACAGGGCATCAGGAGGCTCATTTAGCTTCCCGGGACGATACAAGATCTCGTAGTTGTAGGTGGAGAGTTCGATCCTCCACTGCAAGATCTTGTCGTTTTTTATCTTGCCCCGCTGTGCATTATCGAACATGAAAGCAACCGACCGTTGGTCTGTGAGGAGAGTGAATCTCCTGCCGGCCAGGTAATGCCTCCAGTGTCGCACAGCTTCTAGGGGCATAGCCAGAGTGGATAGTCAGAGGCTTTTCCCCAGGGTAGAGGGGTCAATTACTAGGGGGCATAGGTTTAAGGTGAGAGGGGCAAGGTTTAGAGTAGATGTACGAGGCAAGTTTTTTACGCAGAGGGTAGTGGGTGCCTGGAACTCGCTACCGGAGGAGGTGGTGGAAGCAGGGACGATAGTGACATTTAAGGGGCATCTTGACAAATATATGAATAGGATGGGGATAGAGGGATACGGACCCAGGAAGTGTACAAGATTGTAGTTTAGTCGGGCAGCATGGTCGGCACGGGCTTGGAGGGCCGAAGGGCCTGTTCCTGTGCTGTACATTTCTTTGTTCTTTATTCTATGGCCTGGGCCTCCTTTTTGACTGAGGAATGGCGGATTTTGGAAGCATGGAAGGTACGGGAGAAGAAGGCCACGGGTCTGCCCGCCTGGTTGAGGGTGGCTGCCAGAGCTACGTTGGATGCATCGCTCTTGACCTGGAAGGGGAGGGACTCGTCGATGGCGTGCATTGTGGCCTTTGCAATGTCTGCTTTGATGCGGCTGAAGGCTTGGCGGGCCTCTATCGACAGAGGAAAAACTGTGGATTGGATCAGGGGACGGGCCTTGTCCGCATATTTGGGGACCCACTGGGCGTAATAGCTTAAAAAAAAAATCCAGGCAGCGTTTCAGGGCCTTAGAGCAGTGAGGGGGGGGGGACCTCCATAAGGGGGCGCATGCGTCCAGGGTTGGGGCCAATAACTCCATTTCGCACTACGTAGCCGAGAATGGCGAGACGGTCGGTGCTAAACATGCATTTATCCTTATTGTATGTTAGGTTAAGGATTTTAGCAGTCTGGAGAAATTTTCGGAGGTTGGTGTCGTGGTCGTGGCCGCAGATGGTGACATTATCGAGATACGGGAATGTTGCCCATAAACTGTACCGGTCAACCATTCGGTCCATCTCGCGCTGGAAGACCAAGACCTCGTTAGTGACACCAAAGGGAACCCTTAAGAAGTGATAAGAGCCGCCCGTCTGTCTCTAAGGCAGTGTATTTGCGGTCACTAGTGCGGATTGGGAGCTGGTGGTAGGCGGACTTGATATCCACCGTGGAGAAGACCTTATAATGCGCGATCCTGTTTACCAGGTCGGATATGCGGGGGAGAGGGAACGCGTCCAGCTGTGTAAACCTGTTGATGGTCTGACTGTAGTCGATGACCATCCTATGCTTCTCCCCGGTCTTTACCACCACTACTTGAGCTCTCCAGGGGCTGTTACTGGCTTCAATGACCCCTTCCTTCAGTAGCCTTTGGACCTCTGACCTAATAAAGATCCGGTCCTGGGCACTGTAGCGTCTGCTCCTGGTGGCGACGGGTTTTCAATCCGGGGTGAGGTTCGCAAACCGGGAAGGCGAGTCGACCTTGAGGGTCGCAAGGCCGCAGTCAGTATGTGGGGGGTATAGGGCCGCCGAATTGGAAGATCAGACTTTGAAGGTTACACTGGAAGTCTAAACCCAGGAGTGTAGCCGCGCAGAGGTGGGGAAGGACGTAGAGATGGAAATTTTTGAACTCCCTTCCCTGGACTGAGGTTTGCTACACACAACCCCTTTATCTCCACTGAGTGGGAACCGGAGGCCAGTGAGATTGTTTGATTAACAGGGTGGATGAGGAAGGAACAGCGCCTTACCATGTTGGGGTGTATGAAGCTCTCCGTGCTCCCAGAGTGAATTAGGCAGGACGTCTCATGCCTGTTGATGAAAACGGTCGTCGTAGCGGTTGAGAGTGCTTGAGGTCGAGACTGATCCAGAGTCACCGAGGCTAATCGCAGTAGTTGGGAATTCTGTTCAGGCAGTGTGTGGTCGGCCAAGCTGGGGTCCTGGGGGTTCATCCAAGATGGTGTCTCCCATAGGTCGCACATGGCCGGGGGTGCACAAAATGGCGGCGCCCATCCCTCAAGCGTGGCGTCCGCAGAACAAGCCCGGGGTCCGCACATGGCCCTGGGATATGTGGGTGGCGGCGACCGCTGGCCGCGCAGAGCCCGTGGAGAAGTTTGTGGTGGCGGTCTGGATTCGCCGCTGGAGACGTGGCCACTGCTCGGGCCTGACATACCCCCACGAAATGGCCCTTTTTGCCGCATTCCTTGCGGGTGGATGCGCGGGCCGGGCAGCACTGGCGGGGGTGCTTGGCCTGCCTGCAAAAGTAGCAGCGGGGCCCCTCTGGGTTGCCAGGCCGCCTTGCAGCGCAGGCCTGTGGGGGAACGGGGGAAGTCCCGGGGTCGGCCGCTGCGGGGTTCCACGCTGCCCGGGGGCTGCCGCGCGGTCGGGAGCGTAGCCGCGGGCGTTCCTGGAGGTCACGTCCATGGAGCCTGCAAGGGCCCGTGCCTCCCTGAGACCCGGGGTGTCCTTCTCTAACGGGCGCTGGCGGATTTGTGACCTAAGCATACCTGCCACGAAAGCGTCCCGGACTAAGAGTTCCGTGTGTTCGCTCGCCGAAACTTGCGGGCAGCCGCAGTTCTTCCCAGCACCAGGAGTGCGCGGTAGAATTCGTCCAACGATTCCCCAGGGGTTTGTCGCCTTGTTGCAAGCAGGTGCCGGGCATAGACCTGGTTTACCAGGCAAATATAGTGCCCTTTTAGCAGCTCGATTGCTTCATCGAAGTCTTCCGCTTCCTCGATGAGGGTGTAAATCTACGGGCTCACCCTTGAGTGCAGGACGTGCAGTTTCTACTCTCCCGTGGGTACGTTTTCGGCCGTCTCAAGACCCCCTTTAAAGCACGCCAGCCAGTGCTTAAGATTGCCGCTGAGTTCGCCGCGTGGGGGCTAAGTTGCAGACACTACGGCTTAATTCGGAGCTCCATCTTTTCTTCTTAAAAATCTACCTTATTAAATTGATGCACGATCAATGACCACTAAAGCGAGGTTGTAGTCCAACTGAAGGCTTTAATGAGCTAGATGTTTCCCCCAGCAGCTCGGGTACAGAATGAGGGCTGCTGGGGCGGCATGGGTTCTTATACCCCGCCCATCAGGGCGGAGCTATTATACACTAGCCAATAGCAAGCATACAGGTTCTACCAATGGTACTTTAGTCTCTCTGGGACCGTAATACCTATAATACCACACTGTGAAAAGCCCCTAGTCGCCACATTCCGGTGCCTGTTCGGGGAGGCTGGTACGGGAATTGATCCCGTGCTGCTGGCCTGCATTGGTCTGCTTTAAATGCCAGCTATTTAGCCCTGTGCCAAACCAGCCGCTGAGAGCAGTTAGAAGTTGAAAAAAATTCATTTTATTGTTCAGGATTGTTTAACTGGTAATTGTAAGCTATATTTCTGTGATGTTAAGATAGTTTTAAGACTGTGAATAATAAAGTTTGTTTTAATATACCATATCTCTTTTTGTGTGTGTGTGTAATCACTGCTGGAGCAGAGAATCCTTTCTTCACCATCTTACAAATTAAATGAAATATTGGTTTCTGTCTGATATCCCAACAACTGTTGGGTCGAGGATCATCATAACACCCAGTGCTTTTGGGAAGGGCGTTCCAGTGTTTTGACCCAATGAACATGAAGAAATGACTAGATCAAAGTCATGGTGTGTGGCTTGAAGGGGACCTTGCAAGTGGGGGTATTCTGATGTGTTTGGTATCCATGTCCGTCCAAATTTTTGGAGGTTGTGGTCTTGGGAAGGTGATATTGAAAGAAAATTGGCATGTTGCTGCAATGCATTTTGTAGATGGTGCATACAGCTGCTGCCTCTTTGTGTTGGTAGTGGCGGAAGTGAATATTTACAGTAATGGATGGGATACCGATCGAGCAGGGTAATCAAATGTATTAGGATAGCTCATTAATTGTGTAGCATGAAATGCCAGAAGCTTTTGAAGGTTTGGAAATGTCCAGAGCACGGACATCTGAAGCACATTAGCCGGTCAACACCAGCCTCGACTCAACAGTGTCAAAGCCCGACTCCTTTCCTTTGAAAAGCTGTTGTGTTATTTTATCTTGTGATCTGAAGATGCTTTATTTTTTGAAGTATTTTTATTCCTAACATTTTAAAGCACACAACAAAGTAAAACCATGAAAAGACCCAATGCCACTCTTTCCCCCCCCCCCCCCCCCCCCCACCACCAGCTGACGGTAATCCACGTCTTTAAAATGTAGTATAAACAAACCCCATCTTTTGAAACAAAAAAACCTAGAGCAAATCTCACCTTTTCCAAGTGCAAGAACTCCATTAAATCCCCCCGCCACACTGAGGCACAGTGTGGAGAGACTGGCCTCCACCCCATTAGGACCCACCTGGAAGCAATCAATGCGGCAAAGGCGGAAACATCTGCTCCCGCTCCCATCTCCAACTCTGGCAAGTTCGACACCCCGAATATGGTCCCAGGGGACTGGGCTCTAAATCCACATGCAAGATCACTGACATGGTGCTGAAGAACGACCTCCAAAATGTCTCCATCTCTCCATCTTCGGGCAGGACCAGAACATATGTGCATGATTGGCTGGACCCTTCACCACACCACTCTCAAATATCCTCCAGCCTCTCCTACAACCGGCTCATCCTCCACTTCGTCAGATGGACCCTATGCCCTACCTTTAGCTGTATCAACCCCAGCCTCACGCACAAGGTTGAGGCATTCCCCCGTCGCAACATTCACACCACAACCCCCCCCCTCCAGTGCCAACCCCAGCTCCTCCTCCAACTTGGCCTTATTCCCCTCTAGAGCCTCATATCCTTCCCCAAAATACTCCCATCGATCACCGAGATGATCCCCCACCCCCAGTCCCATCACCAACAGCACCCTCTTGAACAATGAGGAGGGCAGTGCACCTGGAAAGTCGGGGAAACCTTTTTTCTCGAAATCCCGCATCTGCATGTACCTAAAAACCTGTTCTCTTCTCTCTCTCTCTCTCTCTTCTCCCCCCCCCCCCAACCAAACCCAAACTTCTACCCCAGCTCCTCCAAACTCGCAAACCATTGTTCTAAAAAAAAAACAAGGTTTTCATTTCCATTACCCCTTGATCCTCCCATCCCCAAAATTTCCTCCATATTATCAGCGTGGCCACCACCACCAGACTCCCAAAGTACTTCCTTGGGGCAAACTGGAGCTGTGCTGTTGCCAGCACCTGCAACCCCGACCCCTTCAAAGACCCTGCCTCCATTCTCACCCACAACACCTCTGTCTCCCTAGTCCAGCCCCGCACCTTCTTGGCGTTCGCTGTCCAATAATAATAGAACCAGCTTGGAAGGGCCAGGCTCCCTGACTGTTGCCCTCTCTGAAGTACTGTCCTCTTAACCCTTGCCACCTTACCTGCCCACACAAACGACAGGACCAACCTATCCACCCCCATAAAAACAATTTTGGCAGAAACACCAGTGGGCACTGAAATAAAAATAAAAACCGCGGCTAAATGTTCATCTTAACCGCCTGCACCCAACCTGCCAACGATGGGGGAAGGCTATCCCACCTCCATAGAGCTGCTTTAATCCTACCCACCAGACTTGTAAAGTTCAACTTGCTGAGCCCAGTCCCAAGCGAACTGCACTCTCAGATACCCAAAGTGGGTAGTTGTCACCCAAAATGGCAACCTCCAATGGTCCTGATTCCGACTCTGGAGAAGACCCCACAAGACACTCACTTTTCCCAAATTTAAGAGCTCGGGTTAGAGATATACAGTCACAGATCATTCGCATACAGGGACAACACCCTATGCTCCACACATCCCTTCTCCATCGGGAAACCATCCAGTCTGCATCTTCCCTATTGCCACCCGCAATTCTTCCATCCCCATTGGCTTCTCCAACCCTGCCCCCTCCTCCTCTCCTACTTCGGGACAGTCCAATTGGCCCCAAAAACTCCCTCACGTCTGACTTATCCTACGGAGGCTCTGACTTGCACAAATTCGTATAGAATGCCACATATACAGTGTTCACTTGCCCCGGTGCCACCACCAGCTTTCCTGTCCCATCCCGGACCCAAACAATCTCTTGCTGCTGCCTTAGCTGGCCTTCTCCCCATATTTGTGTCCCCCCGGCCTGTCTCAACTGCTGAACCATCTTTCCCGTGGACAGAAGGTCAGACCTTGCCTGTAATTCCTTCCTCCTCACCAGAAGTTCCAGTCGGATCCTCCACATACCTTCAGTCCACCTCCAAATGTTCCTCTACCAACCAGTGTATACCAGTAAAAAGGAAGGACTGTAAGATATCAATGGCTGATTATCCTTTTCCCAAGGACAAAGTGGCAAAGATTAGTGGGAAACTAGAGGAGTGGGAAATCTTTAAAGGTCAACAGACAGCCACGAAAAAAAATAAGTTATATTATGAGTGTAAACTATAGCAAAGGTTTCTACAAATATATAAAAAGAAAAAGAGAAACAAAGGTAAACATTGGTCCTTTCAGAGGATGAGAAGGGGGATTTAAAATTGGGAAATGCGGAAATGGCTGAGGCATTGAGCAGGTATTTTGTGTCAGTCTTCACAGTGGAAGACACAAATAACATGCCAATAATTGATGGCAAAGAGGCTATGGCAGGTGGGGATCTAAAAACGATCATTATTATTAAGGAGGTAATGTTGGGCAAGCTAATGGGCTAAAGGTAGACAAGTCTCATGTCCCTGATGGAATGCATCCCAGGGAACTAAAAGATGGTGGGGGAAAATAGCAAATGTGCTCGTGGTAATTTACCAAAATTCGACTGACTCTGGGGCGGTTCCGGCAGATTGGAAAACAGCAAATGCGATGCCACTCCTTAAAAAAGGATGTAGAAAAAAGGCGGGTAACTATTGGCCGGTTAGCTATAGCGGGGGGGGGGGGGGGGGGGGGGAAATGCTTGAATATTATTAAGGGAGAAATGTTTGACTATTAAGGAAGAAATAGTGAGGCATCTGGATAGAAATTATCCCATTGGGCAGACGCAGCATGGGTTCATGAAAGGCAGGTCATGTTTGACTAATTTAGTGGAATTCTTTGAGGACTTTTGTGTGCGGTGGACAACGGGTGGTTTATCTGGATATCCAGAAGGCATTCGACAAGGTGCCGCACAAAAGGCTGCTACGTAAGATAAAGGCACATGGTGTTACAGGTAATGCATTAGCCTGGATGGAGGATTGGTTAACTAACCGAAAGCAAAGAGTGGGGATAAATGGGGGGTTTTCTGGTTGGCGATCAGTAGCTAGTGGTGTACCTCTGCGATCAGTTTTGGGACTGCAATTGTTTACAATTTACATAGATGAGTTGGGGACCAAGTGTAATGTGTCAAAGTTTGCAGATGATACCAAGATGAGTGATAGACCAAAGTGTGCAGAGGACACACAGTCTGCAGAGGGATATAGATAGTTTAAGTGAGTGGGCAAGGGTCTGGCAGATGGAGTTCAATGTTGATAAATGTGAGGTTATCCATTTTGGTAGGGATAACAGCAAAATGGACTATTATGTAAATGGTTAAAAATTGCAGCATGCTGCTGTGCAGAGGGACCTGGGTGTCCTTGTGCATGAATTGCAAAAAGTTGGTTTGCGGGTGCAGCAGGTAATTAAGAAGGCAAATGGTATTTTGTCCTTCTTTGCTAGAGGGATGGAGTTTAAAAACAGGGAGATTATGTTGCAGCTCAATAGGGTGCTGGTGAGGCCACACCTGGAGTACTGTGTACAGTTTTGGTCTCCTTACTTGAGAAAGGATGTACTGGCATTGGAGAGGG
Source organism: Scyliorhinus torazame (assembly GCF_047496885.1). Classification (NCBI taxonomy): domain Eukaryota; kingdom Metazoa; phylum Chordata; class Chondrichthyes; order Carcharhiniformes; family Scyliorhinidae; genus Scyliorhinus; species Scyliorhinus torazame. Next base: position 155,806,367 of record NC_092723.1, on the reverse strand, counting down.
TGCAGAGGAGATTCACTAGGTTGATTCCGGAGTAGAGGATTAGTTTATGAGGAGACTAAATAGACTGGGATTATACTCCTTGGAATTTAGAAGAATGAGGGGGGATCTTACAGAGACATTAAATTATGAAGGGAATCGTTTTTTAAAAATTTAGCATACCCAATTCATATTTTCCAATTAAGGGGCAAGTTAGCGTGGCCAATCCATCTAGCCTGCACATCTTTGAGTTGTGGGGGCAAAACCCACACAAACACTGGGAGAATGTGCAAACTCCACATGGACAGTGACCCAGAACCAGGATCGAACCTGGGACCCGGCGCCGTGAGGCAACAAGGCTAACCCACTGTGCTGCCTTTTAAAGGGAATAGTTAAGATAGAAGCAAGAAGGTTGTTTCCACTGATGGCTGAAACTAGAATTAGGGGACATAGCCTCAAAATAAGGGGGAGCAGATTTAGGACTGAGTTGATGAGGAACCTCTTCACCCAAAGGGTTATAAATCTGTGGAATTCCCTAACCAGTGAAGCAGTTGAGGCTACCTCATTAAATGTTTTTAAGGCAAAGGTAGATAGACTTTTGAACAGTAAAGGAATAAAAGGTTACGGCGGGCGGGTAAGTGGGGTTGAGTCACAAAAAGATCAGCCATGATCTTATTGAATGGCAGTGCAGGCTCGAGGGGCCAGATGGCCTACTCCTGCTAGTACTTATGTTCTTATAACCACTGCCGCTCCTCTGGCCTCTGTCCAGCTGATTCTTAAATGAGATACCTCGTCCTTCACTACTTTCAATGCCCACTGACTGCGAAATCTCCCTGTTCCTATTAAACCCTACATAATCTTCAATCCCATTTCCATTTTGGCACACAGATTTGGGTCTGCCAACAGCCCCACGTCTAACCTCCACGCAGGTCTCTGTGCCAGCCCCTTCTCCAAGACCACATCAACCCAATGTGGAGCATCATCCGAGATAACAATCACAGAATGTTCTGCCTGCCTCACCCCAGCCAACAGTGCCTTCCCCATGACAAAAAAGTTGATCTTTGAATACACATAGTGTACTGGTGAAAAGAACGACGGGCCCACCCCCTCCCATCTCCCTCATAAATGCAGCCAACACCCCCGCCCACCCCAGGGGGGGGGGGGGGCAGAAAACATGGCTTGGACCCAACCACCTTCTGATTCAGCACTGTATTAAATAACCCCCCCCCCCGGCCTAAATCCTATGTCATCCCGATTCAGGGCGTATGCGCTAACCAGTATGTCTCGAGTATGTTTTTCCACTATGTTGAGACTTTGTTGGGACTTGCTCATGTTGTGATGTGTAACTGTCTTGGGAACTCCTGCTGCTGCTGACATCCTGTTCTTATTTGGCCATCTCCTACTTGACCTTTAGCAGAAACATTGGGTTTGATTTACCACTTGGAAGATAAAAGTTCAAACTATAAACTTGAGCTGGATTTTCCACTTTCATGATTTGAGTTTCACTGCTTGTAGTTTAGATTTTGTGTATGCTTAACTAATGAGTAGTGAATGCTGAGATTGGTTCTGTTCCTCTTTGAGTGAGTCCTCAATAATTGGTTCAAACTTGCTACCTGATCGGTTGAGGTAGTTCCTCCGCACAGTGCAGTTTATACAATATAAAGACCGTTGCAGTATGTGGACCTTTGACAATAACAATGGCGTTACATTTGACTATCTGTACACAGGTTACATCAGCTAGATGAGGAGAATGGAGAATTGCGAGCGTGCATTCCCTGCCTTCGGGCTAATGTTGAGAGACTGGAGGAGGTATGTTCACATGTTCCTTGGGCACTGTTTTAAATAGTCCACATGATTTCTAACCACTCGGTATTACTTGTAGTCCTTTGTCGAAAGTGTCAGCTATTCTGTTTCCTTGTATGTAGGGGTAGAATTTGTTCCTTTTTCCTCTTTCCCTCGGTGCTGTCCTAATATGGTAGCCCCAGCATTTACATTCTTGCATGGGGGAGGGGGGCGCATGGCACTCACTTTCTAGTGTTTACTGTTTACTATCTCAGGAGAAGCAGAAGCTGTTGGATGAAGTGGATGAACTGGCGCAGAAACTGAAGGAAGAGCAGGAGAACAACCAGAAACTATCAGATAAACTCTTACACAAGCAATATCTGTTTCAGAAAGAAAAAGAAGCTACGCAAGAGGCAAGTTGTCTTGCATTTCTCTTTCCCATCTTCCTGGCCTCCGCCCAAAGGAGCAGAGATTTGTCCCTTTGCCAAATGGACTCCTTCAGTGAGAATTCTCCACTTCAAGAAATGATCTGAAACTTTTTTTTTAATTTTAGAGTACCCAATTATTATTATTTTTCAAATAAAGGGGCAATTTAGTGTGGCCAATCCACCTAACCTGCACAGCTTTGAGTTGTGGGGTGAAACCCATGCAGAAACTGGGAGAACAGTGACCCGGGTCATCAGCGCCATAGGCAGCAGTGGGTGATCTGAAACTTGACATGATTAGAATGCTGCCATGCCTACCTGGCTTCAACTAGTTTTGGTTGACTTTTTTCCCCTCTGCTCTCTAGCTCATAGAAGACCTGCGGAAACAATTAGAGCAGTTGCAACTCTTCAAATTGGAAGCCGAGAGGTTGCGTGGGCGCTCAAGCAGTATCGGACTACAGGAATACAACAGCCGCAATAGAGAGACTGAACTGGAGCAAGAGATTAAACGGCTCAAACAGGTAAATGTGATTGGAATTATGTCACCCCCATCCTTTTTGCAGTAAAGTCAGTGGAATAGTCTGTTCATAATAGTTTTTCTATTAATCTTTACCTAGGATAACCAAAATTTGAAGGAGCAAAATGATGAGTTGAATGGACATATCATTAACCTGAGTATCCAGGGAGCAAAGAGCCTTTTCACAGCCTCAATCGCAGAATCACTAGCTGCAGAAATCAGTTCTGTTTCTAGGGATGAAGTAAGTTATAGGGTCTAGACTTTTACCTTCACTCTTTTTAAAAAAAAAAAAAAAATCTATTGACCTTCTGTGGGGGGAGGAATGTGCAACAATTTGCTGGCACGAGTTTGGGTCGTGGCACACACAACTAGGGTGGAATTGAGTCCTGACCAAGGGGTAAGGGAGCAATCACTGGGGTCTAGGAGCATGGCAGAGATGCATTGGAGGGTGAAATATGTACTATCCCCAGCTGCTGATGCTTAAATACACACTAATGCATTTTTTCTGTCTTGATCACAGCTTATGAGTGCAGTCCAGAAACAGGAAGAGATCAACTACAGGCTGCAGGATTACATTGATCGAATTGTTGTGGCAATCATGGAGACCAATCCTGCGATTCTCGAGATCAAACAGACTGAGGCACACTCGTAGCCTCTCTCAGGACCAGTGTACGAACAGTAGCTCTTCTGTCATTTGTGTGTAAATCGTGAGGCAGTTCCTTACAGCAATCTTTGTCCTAACTTTGAACCATGGACCTGTGTAAATCCCACACAGCTTCACTTCTATCTTCATGCCAAGGTACGAAAGGCAGTTGTCATTTCCTGCAGGTTTTCTGTTCCCCTTTCACATGTGGATTAGACTGGGGATCGTAGTATGGACGAGCTAGTATGGCTCTACTGGCCTAGACTGCCAAAATCTCTCATAGTAATACAAAAGCATGTCATTAAAATGCAGTGAAATAAGTGATGCATTATTAATGGTGGGGTGGGGGAGGGCGGAACAGAACAATGACAGCGTAGCGTAAGCTTTTACTTGTGGGTGAGTTTTGTGCAGTCTTGTCCTAACCACTCGGCTCATTTGTAGGAAATTCGGGATGTGTAGCTGGTCACCAATTGAGTGCTCACAGAATCCTGGCTCAGGTTTGTGACGCATGCAGTGGGATTTGCGCAGACTTGGCCCACTTGTGTTTCTGTTTTGAATCCTGTCTTGATGAAAAGTTCACACCTTGGATCGGACCTACTATTTGCCTTTTCTAGGCTCATCATCCTGGCAGAGCACGGCTACCTTGCAGGCTGATTTTTCCTGAATCCATCTATCTCTGCTTCTCTGTTTGTTCTAAATCAGCTGCCCAATTGTAATAAGTCATATGTCCTGCCAGACCTAATTTTGGAGCTGCAATTTCAATTTCTGTCTCATTGAGACTGGGTCCAATTTTCTTGTTATAATGGGACTTGACCTGGAACTGCTGAGAGATTGTTAATTACTTCACCACCCACACCTTGATCTGACTTTTTGTGATGGGTGAGAGTTCCATCTGGTACTGCTAACCCTGTTATATACTTTTCCTGAACTCACTACACCGAGATTGTATATGAACAAGTCTGTAACACAACACTGCTTACTTAAGCACCCCTGTATCACTGCTTTGTACCAAGTAACTTATGATGGCACTAACTGACACCAGTCGTTTGCACAATCACCCAGTTATTTGTCCTGTAATTGTGTTGCACTGATGCTGGCTGTTAACATTGCTATTTGGTGATGCTCACATTGTTCTTGTACATTACTCGCCAGCAGAGTATGGTTCGGGCCCTGACCTCCACATCTGTGACACCTGTGATGTGTGCAAATGAGTACAAGTGCTCAGCAACCCTATAACATTTATCCAATTTTGTCATTTTTGGTCCCTTCACTTGTCTGTTAAAGTGTGCACAAGTGTTACAATCTTTTAAGGCCCCGATCTGAAGGTTCAAGACTTGCTAGTTGCTGTAGAAGATGAGTCTGTCGTCCAGGTCTGCATGCTGCGGCATGGAAGGAGAGCTAGACTTCTTACTGCTAGAGGACTGAGTAGATCCTGCGTTATCCACTGCTGCATGGTCCCAGTTGTTCCTTCACTGGACTCTAGCCCACCCTCCTGGTGTGCATATGAAGCACCATCTGGGTGGTCTTCCTGTGATATGTGAGAACTTAGTTAATGTCCAGATATTTCAAAACAATCTTTTTACATTCATGAAGCTATGCACTCTGGCCCTTGCTAACATGCAAATCCCTTTGCTTGGCATTTCTGCTCCTCATGATAAAATGGTGAGATGAAATCGATGAGTAAGGATGTTTTTGTTTTTTTAAATTCATGCTTAGGTTTTGGTGGCTGCAAATCAGAAAAAATTGCAGTGTGATTGCAGGACATGCTTATCCCACTGAACACACCGATATCCTGTGCATTGCATCATTGTACAAAGAGAATCAACCAATGGGACGCAGCCTGTTGTATGTTGGGCAGCTGCTGCTGATGGTGCTGAGAGCTTCCCTTTAGTCTGTTCTGTTTAACCTCTGATTGGAAGGTGTTAGTGTGACACAAGGTGCATGTGAGAGCTTCAGTTCAGGGAGCATTCTCCTAATGCCTCTTGTGCCTTCTGCATGAGTTCCATTGATACAAGGTGCTGCTGTGTGCTTGTAAACTTTGCTGCATAGTCTCTGGTGTAAATCGATGTACATTTTGAATTTTCTATCCTTGCACAGTAGAAAGTTATTTTTTTATAGAATGAAGGCAGATTTATACTGGAGTCGGATAACTAATGGATTCATTAGAATCACGCGACTGCTCAATTTTGTAAAGTTAGTAGGTTGTGTCTGTATATAGTAGGAAACTTACGGAGCAGGTTGAAAGTTGATTTCTTTATGGTCACTGCATTAACTTGCACTCAACTAGCCATGAAGATGATGATACTGTCAATGATTATGTATAAATGAAATGTCTTAAAAATATTTTGTCTTATCAATGTAGTGTCCTAACAATTGGAGAAACTGATGTTTGAGATTTAGTTCATCTTAAACTGTTTTTAACAAAATTCTGATCCTGGTTTGTGTACTGCTTCACCAGAACTGATCAAAGCGTCAATATTTGCTGTTTATACAGAATCTGCCCATTAACCAGGGAATAAACATTGCATTGATCATCATAGCAATCAGTGAGTGTACAGAAATATTGGGTTTGCAATCCTGTATAGACTGGCTTTTCTTGGTGCTGAGGTATGGAATGAATGGTGATATGTGGCTACTGTAAGCATCCAGACAGATTTACTGATTAAAATCTCTAAAGCAACAAATCTTTGTCTCTGCAAAGTTCTGTGCACCAATCAGCTGTTCCATAAATCCAGCTAGACTACTATCGTGAGGGGTATTACCCGGAAGATGGGAAGGTGAATAGTGAAAATCGACTTAAGGCAGCTCTGGGTTTCTCTGTCCATGATGTATCCTGATTGGTGTATTCATGAATTGTTACAACACAGAAAGCCATTTGGCCCATCGTGTCTTTGCTGGCTGGTCCCCTGCCTTTCCCCTGTAGACTTCCAAATTTCTTTGTGGTAACTTGACCACAAAATGGTAGTTGAAATGCGTTGTTAATGAAGTTAATCTTTATTTTAAAGTTTATTATAGTATGGACTTGAAAATGGGAGCAGTTGGCTAAACATCAAAATAATACCAATGACAAATATGAATATCACCGCACTTACTGATGACATCAGCAATGGAATTGAAATAGGATGCATAATAATAACACTCCATAACAATTCTTTAGGTATTCTTGAAAGCCATGATTGAATCTGTCTCCATCATACTCTTAACACAGTCCAGATCCTAACCACTTGCTGCATAATTTTTTTTCCTTGTGTTGCTTCTGTACCTCCATATTTTACATCCGCTCTTCCTACTAAAATATCTCGTCTATATTACATTTTATATATCACGCCTACGTCCTCCTGAACTGTTATCTGCAAATTTTGAAATGGTGCCCTGTACACTACACCAAGTCTAGGTTTTGATATAGATCAAGAAAAATAGTGATCTTAATGCTGACTCATGGAGAACCCCTCTTTTTACTGGCTGAATCATATCTTACAGAAAATGTCCCAGACGCCATCATGGTCCCTGGGTATGTCCTGTGCCACCAGGACCAACCCAGCAGAGATGGTGGCACAGTAGTAAGAGTTGCGAGTGAGTATTTTTAAGTGCAGGAGGCTATTCAGCCCATAAAGCCTTCAGCGACCTTCTGAAAGAGCACTGGACCTAGGGTGAGGTAGGCAGCCTATCACCCCCATCCAACCTGCACATCTCTGGACACTAAGGGGCATTTATATCATGGCCAATCCACCTAATCTGGATTGGAGGAAACCGGAGCACCCAGAGGCAACCCATGCAGGCACAGAACATGTAAATTCCACAGTCACCCAAGGCTGGGATTGAACCTAGGTCTTTGACACTGAGGTAGCAGTGCTAGCTACTGTGCCACCCTACTCCGTTGCCTCGAACAGACCCAGCAACTCCATATTGGGCATCCATTAGGTCCTGTCAGGCAGTAAAAAATGTACTCAACCACAATCTGCAACCTCATGGCTGGCATCCCCACTCTACCATTGCCACCAAGCTAGGGGATCAACCTTGGTTCAATGAGTGTGCAGGAAGGCATGCCAGGAGCAGCACCAGGCATACTGAAACAAGATATCAACCTGGTAAAGCTACAACAAAGGACTACTTGCATGCAACATCAGCATCAAGTGACAAAGCTAAGCAATTTCACAGCCACTTGGTCAGATCTAAGCTCTGCAATTCTGCCACATCCAGTCTGAATGGTGGTCAACAATTTAAACACTCAGGAGAAGGCTCACAAATAGTCCTGTCCACAATGATGGAAGAGCCCAGCATAGCAGTGCAAAAGACTAGGCTGAAAGTATTTGCAACAATCTTCAGCCAGAAGCGTCAAATGAATGATCCATCTTTGCCTCCTCTGGAAGTTCCCAGCATCACCACGAGCCGTTTCTTGATGTCACATGGAAGCACTGGACACTGCTAAGACTTTGGGCTGTAAATCATAATCCAGCAGTAATATTAAGACTTGTCCTCCAGAACTTGCTGTGACCCTAGCCAAGCTATTCCAGTACAGCTATAATACTGTCATCTTCTTACCCAGGTATGTCTTGTGCACAAAAAGGTCAAATCCAACCTGTCCAATTACTGCCCCATCAGTCTACTGTTGATCATGAGTAAAGTATGGGAGGGGTCATCAACAGTGCTACCAATTGGCACTTCAGCTTAGCAATAACCTGCACACTTCTCACATTTGGGTTCTACCAGGGCCACTCAGCTCCTGATCTCATCACAGCCTTGGTTCAAACATTGACAAAGAGCTGAACTCCAGAGGGAGGATGCTTCATCAATGACCTTCATCAATGACCTTCCTTACATCATAAAAGGTCAGAAGTGAGGGTGTTTGCTGATGTTCACCATTTGCAACACCTCCGATTTTGAAGCAGGAAGACCTGGACATATTAATATCCATGCTTGGGCTGACAAATGGCAAGTTACATTTGCACCACACAAGTGCCAGGCAATGACCATCTCCAACAAGACCATTGCCCCGTGACTTACAATGGCATCGTTGATTTCCCCTACTATCACCATCCTGCGGGTTGCCATTGACCAGAAACTGAACTAGACTCGCCCTATAAATACTGTGGCTATGAACAGGTCAGAGGCTGAGAATTCTGGGGTGAGCAACTCCCCTCCTGTCCACCATCTACAAGGCACAAGTCAAGTGTGATGGAATACTCTCCACTTTCCTGGATGAATGTAGCTCCAACAACACTCCAGAAGCTTGACACCAGGCAGCACGGCGCAGTGGTTAGCACTGCTGCCTCACAGCCCTGGGTTATCGTACATGTGGAGCACATTCTCCCCGTGTCTGCGTGAGTCTCACCCCCACAATCTAAAAAGACGTGCAGGGTAGATGGATTGGCCACGCTAAATTGCCCTGGAATTGGAAGAAAAAAATTGGGTACTTTAAATTTATAAAACAAAAGCTCAACATCATCCAGGACAAAGCAGCTTGCTTGCCAAGCATTCCGTCCACAAACATTCACTCCATCACCAGTTCACAGTAGCAGCAGTGTACATCGTCCACAAGATGCACTGCAGGAATTCATCAAGCCTCCTGAGACAGCACCTCCCAAACCCATGACCTCAACAATCCAGATCCAGCAAATTCCCTTCCGAACCACTCACCATCCTGACTTGGAAATATATCATCGTTCCTTCACTGTTGCTGGGTCAACATCCGGAACTCCCTTCCAAACAGAACTGTAGATGTACCTGCAATTGCCTTCAAGGCGGCAGCTCACCACCACCTTTCTCAAGGGCAATTAAGAATGGGCAATAAATGCTGGCCCAGCCAGTGCCTTCAACATCCTATGGGAATAAAAAAAAAACCCTTCCTGCGATCTGAAAAACATCCATTCACCACGGCTGCTTCCTGTCACTCAGCCAATTTTGTATCCATGCTGCTACTGTCCCTATTACCCCATGGGCTCCAACTTTGCTGATTAGCCTGTTGGGTGGTATTTTATTAAATGTCTTATGGAAGGCAGTGTTCATCACTTTTAGTACATTATCCTCATCAACCCTTTCTCATCAAAATGCTCAAGTTAGTTAAACATTTATCCTGAAATCTATGCTGGCTTTTCTTGAGTACACAATTGTCCATGTGATTCTGTCCTAGCTTATTGTTTCTTAAAGCTTTCCTAACATCAATGTTAACCCTGATGTTCAACTGTATTGTGTGCTTTTTATAAGCATATGTGCTCACCAGATCTACATGGGTATGTAAAATGGCATGTAATGAAAAACCATTCCAAAGGACCAATGCACAGCTATGATTCGTATGGGCAATTGAGTGAACCTTTCTCTGAACTGACTACCGCATTATGTCCTTTCTAAAATAAGGAGGCCAAAACTTTACAGAGTACTCCCAACATTATCTCACCAATACAATTGTAGTAAAATATCCTACTTTTATATTCCAGTCTCCTTGCAATAAACAACATTGTCTGCCTTCCTCATCATTTGCTGAATCTACACACCAATCCTTCATGTATTGGGATACCCAGATGTCTCTGTACCTCAAGTTCTGCAATCTCCATTTAAATAAAATTTGCTTTTCGATTCTTCCTGACAAGAGGACAAATTCACAATTTCCCACATTATACTTCAAGTGCCAAATTATTTCCACTCACCTCTCCTCTTCACAACCTACTTTCCTACCGGTCATCAGCAAATTTAGCAACCATATATTCAGTCCCTTCATCCAAGTAATTGATCATAAATTGTAAGCAGTTGAGGTCCCAGCACTGATCCCTGTGGTACTCCTCGTCACATCTTGCCAGCCCAAAAATGGCCCATTGCGGTCTACTGTTCACTGTTAGCTAACCAACCCTCTACCCATGCTGGTATATTACTCCCTCCATCATGAACTTTGATTTTGTGTAGTAACCTCTGATGTCACACCTGGCCAAATGTCTTCTGGAAATCCACAGGTTCCACTTCATCCATATTGTTTCTGACTTCCTCACAGCCCTCCAATAAATGATTTATTTCTCAAAACCATGTTGACTCTGCCTGTTCATTAAGTGAAATATTCACTTTTATCACAATTAATTATAATTGACCTGTGATATTACTAGAATCACCTGTAAAATAGTACCAAAAAAGTATGTGGATTGGAGTGAAGAACTCACCACTAGGGCACCAGATAAAATTATTTAATTAACGTACAATCTGTATCAATATAAAATGGGTTGATCATTTCAATAGACTCCGCTCCCCGAAATGGTCTTGATTCTTCTAACAACTGCACACAATGGCTTTTGGGCCATTTTTACTGTTTACAGTACAGAGAGGATAAGCGAGCTGGAGGAAGATTGGGGAGCAGTAGACAATGAGCATCTTGCACACTACATTGTGTAATCTGCTCTGCAGCCAAACAATAAATGTTAGCCTAGCCAGCGACGTCCACATCCCATAAATGAATTTAAAAACTGTTGCTGAGGGTTGGGACTAGAAGTCATTGTCACTTTCGTCAAGCTCCTGTTTGTGAATTCTGCTCGAGGGCTGTTCTGGCTGAATATCAATGCTTTCATCATCATCTTCAGCAATTTCATATTCATCCTCTTCATCTTCAACATCAATCTCACTGTCATCTGAATCCTCCTGAAGAGTAAGATAATTCAGCAACTCATTAACCATTTGCTTTAAACAGAGCATGTCACATAGAAAAGGATGGAGTGTTAACCATGCATTCCAGAGGGGGCAGCACTTTCACTCATCAGTAATCACCTCATCAACCTCATGTGAGGTTTTGGATGGGCTATAAACTGAATTGCAAGCAGATAATGAGGAATTATAGGCTGATACTTGAGTGGGTTCCTCCTGTGGCCTAATGGTATAGGTCATTGAACTGGTAATCTACAGACCGAGAGCAATGCTCTGGGGTTCCAGGCTTGAATACCACCACAGTCTAATAGATGGTCAAATTTGAATCCATCAGCTTCATTTGTCGCCCCTGGCAACAGACTGGCAACCTACTGCAGGAATTACCAGCTATAGAAACAGACAGCACACCTCTAGGTGGGGGGAAAATGTGGAATTGTTCTGAAAGGACAGCTCAAGCTAATGTGCTGGATTTCTGCAGCAGCCTCCCCTGCCCAATGGTTACAAAAGTGAGAAAATCCCACCAATCTGTACCACTGAACCAAAGCTTAAGTGATTAAACACATAGCAGTATAATACATTCTGTTCCTCCAATCTTGGCTGATAGCTAAAGAGCTATATTAACACCAGTGTGAACTACTGGTGGTACTGGCCTGTCTTTGAGGAGGTTCACAGAAATAATCCCATGAATGAAGAGCTTGTCCATAAGACACAGGAGCGGAAGTAAGGCCATTCGGCCCATCGGGTCCACTCCACCATTCAATCATGGCTGATTTCAACTCCATTTACCCGCTCTCTCTCCATAGCCCTTAATTCCTCGAGAAATCAAGAATTTATCAACTTCTGTCTTAAAGGCACTCAACGTCCCGGCCTCCACCGCCCTCTGTGGCAATGAATTCCACAGACCCACCACTCTCTGGCTGAAGAAATGTCTCCTCATCTCTGTTCTAAAGTGACTCCCTTTCATTCTAAGGCTGTCCCCCGGGTCCTAGTCTCCCCTGCTATTGGAAACAACTTCCCTACATCCACCCTATCTAAGCCATTCATTATCTTGTAAGTTTCTATTAGATCTCCCCTCAACCTCCTAAACTCCAATGAATATAATCCCAGGATCCTCAGACGTTCATCGTATGTTAGGCCTACCATTCCTGGGATCATCCGTGTGAATCTCCGCTGGACCCGCTCCAGTGCCAGTATGTCCTTCCTGAGGTGTGGGGCCCAAAATCGCTCACAGTATTCTAAATGAGGCCTAACTAATGCTTTCTAAAGCTTCAGAAGTACATCCCTGCTTTTATATTCCAAGCCTCTTGAGATGAATGACATTGCATTTGCTTTCTTAATTACAGACTCAACCTGCAAGTTTACCTTTAGAGAATCCTGGACTAGGGCTCCCAAGTCCCTTTGCACTTCAGCATTATGAATTTTGTCACAGTTTAGAAAATAGTCCACGCCTCTATTCTTTTTTCCAAAGTGCAAGACCTCGCACTTGCCCACGTTGAATTTCATCAGCCATTTCTTGGACCACTCTCCTAAACTGTCTAAATCTTTCTGCAGCCTCCCCACCTCCTCCATACTACCTGCCCCTCCACCTAACTTTGTATCATCGGCAAACATAGCCAGAATGCCCTCAGTCCCGTCATCTAGATCGTTAATATATAAAGAGAACAGCTGTGGCCCCAACACTGAACCCTGCGGGACACCACTCGTCACCGGTTGCCATTCCGAAAAAGAACCTTTTATCCCAACTCTCTGCCTTCTGCCTGACAGCCAATCGTCAATCCATGTTAGTACCTTGCCTCGAATACCATGGGCCCTTATTTTACTCAGCAGTCTCCCGTGAGGCACCTTATCAAAGGCCTTTTGGAAGTCAAGATAGATAACATCCATTGGCTCTCCTTGGTCTAACCTATTTGTTATCTCTTCAAAGAACTCTAACAGGTTTGTCAGGCACGACCTCCCCTTACTAAATCCATGCTGACTTGTCCTAATCTGACCCTGCACTTCCAAGAATTTAGAAATCTCATCCTTAACAATGGATTCTAGAATCTTGCCAACAACCGAGGTTAGGCTAATTGGCCTATAATTTTCCATCTTTTTCCTTGTTCCCTTATTGAACAGGGGGGTTACAACAGCGATTTTCCAATTCTCTGGGACTTTCCCTGACTCCTGTGACTTTTGAAAGATCATAACTAACGCCTCAACTATTTCTTCAGCAATCTCCTTTAGAACTCTAGGATGTAGCCCACCTGGGCCCGGAGATTTATCAATTTTTAGACCTCTTAGTTTCTCTAGCACTTTCTCCTTTGTGATGGCTACCATATTCAACTCTGCCCCCTGACTCTCCGGAATTGTTGGGATATTACTCTTCTTCTGTGTCTTCTACTGTGAAGACTGACGCAAAGTACTTATTCAGTTCCTCAGCTATTTCCTTGTCTCCCATCACAAAATTACCAGCGTCATTTTGGAGCGGCCCAATGTCAACTTTTGCCTCCCGTTTGTTCTTAATGTATTTAAAGAAACTTTTACTATCATTCCTAATGTTACTGGCTAGCCTACCTTCAAATTTTATCCTCTCTTTCCTTATCTCTCTCTTTGTTATCCTCTTTGTTTTTGTAGCCTTCCCAATCTTCTGACTTCCCACTACTCTTTGCCACATTATAGGCTTTCTCTTTTGCTTTGATGCATTACCTAACTTCCTTTGTCAGCCATGGCTGCCTAATTCCCCCCTCTGATAACCTTTCTTTTCTTTGGGATGAACCTCTGTACTGTGTCCTCAATTACTCCCAGAAACTCCTGCCATTGCTGTTCTACTGTCTTTCCCACTAGGCTCTGCTCCCAGTCAATTTTCGTCAGTTCCTCCCTCATGCCCCTGTAGTTACCTTTATTTAACTGTAACACCTTTACATCTGATTCTACCTTCTTTCTTTCAAATTGGAGATTGAATTCGACCATATTATGATCACTGCCTCCTAAGTGCTCCCTTACTTTAAGATCTTTAATCAAGTCTGGCTCATTACATAACACTAAGTCCAGAATGGCCTGTTCCCTCGTGGGCTCCATCACAAGCTGTTCCAAAAAGCCCTCCTGTAAACATTCAATGAATTCCCTTTCCTTGGGTCCACTGGCAGTATTATTTACCCAGTCCACCTGCATATTAAAGTCCCCCATGATCACTGTGACCTTGCCTTTCTGACATGCACTTTCTATTTCGTGGTGCATTTTGTGCCCCTGGTCCTGACCACTGTTAGGAGGCCTGTACATAACTCCCATTATGGTTTTTTTGCCTTTGTGGTTCCTCAACTCTACCCACACAGACTCCATATCATCTGACCCTATGTCGTTTAGTGCTATTGATTTAATTTCATTCCTAATTAACAAGGCAACCCCGCCCCCTCTGCCCACCTCTCTGTCTTTTCGATAGGTTGTGAATCCCTGGATGTTTAAATGCCAGTCCTGAACCCCCTGCAACCATGTCTCTGTGATGCCTACCACATCATACCTGCCAGTCACAATCTGGGCCACAAGCTCATCTACCTTGTTCCGTACACTGCGCGCATTTAAATATAGCACCTTTAATTCTCTATTGACCGTCCCCTTTTGTTTTCTTAGTGTGGTGGACCTTGGTTTACTGAGCCTTTCCATACACGGTGTTATATTTTGTGGGATGGGGACAATCGTAACCACTCTTGAGTTTTGTCTGTTCGTGTTTTTTTGTATTCCTAAGCAGCTACGCTCCCCGCTGATTACTTCACCTCTTGGTTCCCTGACTTTCCCTTCCCCCCCCAATCTTTAGTTTAAAGTCCTATTGACCACCCTATTTACTCTTTTCGCCAGAACACTGGTCCCAGCTCGGTTCAGGTGGAGACCATCCCAACGGTATAGGTCCCCCCTGTCCCAAAACTGATGCCAGTGTCCCATGAAAAGGAACCCCTCATTCCCACACCACTTTTTCAGCCACGTGTTAACTTCCCTTATTCTTGCCTCCCTATGCCAATTTGCACGTGGCTCGGGCAGTAATCCGGAGATTATGACCCTTGAGGACTTGTTTTTTAATTTGAATCCTAGCTCTTTATAATCTCTAAACAGGTCCTCTTTCCTAGACTTGCCTATGTTGTTGGTACCGACATGGACAACAACTGGATCCTCCCCCTCCCTCTCCAGTATCCTTTCAAGCCGGTCAGAGAGGAGTGGTTGAAGCTCTGGGTCTGTATTCGATGGAGTTCAGAAAGGGAGGGGGGAGGAGGAGGAGGAGGAGGAGGAAGGGGGGGGGGGGGGGGAGAGAAATCACAATGAAACTTACAGAATACTGAGAAGCCGAGATCGAGTGGACGTGGAAATGTTTCCACTAGTAGGAGGGACTGGAACCCGAGGGCACAGCCTCAGAGTGAAGGGACAATCCTTTAAAATGGAGATGTGGAGAACTTTCTTGAGCCAGAGGGTGGTGAATTTGTGGAACTCATTTCCGCAGCAGGCTGTGGAGGCCATGTCATGAATGTCTTTAAGACAGAGATAGAGGCAGCACGGTGGCGCAGTGGGTTAGCCCTGCAGCCTCATGGCGCCGAGGTCCCAGGTTCGATCCCGGCTCTGGGTCACTGTCCGTGTGGAGTTTGCACATTCTCCCCGTGTTTGCGTGGGTTTCACCCCCACAACCCAAAGATGTGCATGCTAGATGGATTGGCCACACTAAATTGCCCCTTAATTGGAAAAAATGAATTGGATACTTTTTTTTTTAAAAAGACCGATAGATAGGGTCTTGATTAATAAGGGGATCAGGAATTTTGGAGAGAAGGCGAGAATGGTGATGAGAAACATATCAGCCATGATCAAATGGCCTAATTCTGCTCCTCGGTCTTATGGTCTAAATGACCTGGAAATTATGAATGAGAAACACCACACAATGACAAGTCCAAGGTTCACCATAGCACAAGTGCTAACTGTGACAATAGTGTATAATTTAACTGCTCAGTGGTACTTAATTTAATATTTAGCCTTGAACCTGCACTGAAGTGAAAAACAAGGAGTAACTGAACAGCTAATGCCACGTGACGATAATGGCTAAAGTATACATCAATATAATTGCAGAATGAGCTACAGCAATAGAATAAAATGCCAAGTCTCTATATCTAAACCAACCTTGCTGCTGCTGGAATTCTTGACTTCCTTTGACTGAGCAGATAATGTTTGGAGCTTTTATGAAAACAATAATGGAAAGCAACAGAAGAAAGAAAAGCAGATTTAAACTCAAAAGAAAACAATCAAACAAAAAGCCACTGATAAAAGTAGTGAGTCTGGGACTTTGTCACTTGTACAGATGCTGTGTCGAAGAAACAAGTTACTACAGCTAACAAAGCATTCCACAATTACACACAATTAACAAGCCACTATCCTAGCACTCAAGCAGGCTGCACAGTGTTTCCTGTTTGGAGTTGATAAAAGGTGGAATCGGGTGCGGTTTACAGGGCAGAGATTGTTGCTTTTTTTGGAGTTGAGATCACCACCAAAACACCAATTACCAAATCGACAGAAAGGATGGGGAGGCAGTAAAATCCAATACTATCACAGCAAAAGGAAAACCAACTGGGAGTTGGTGATCTTACAATCAGCAAAAAAACGAGGATGGTAATGGGGTGATAATGAAGCCATCAGCTGGGAGACTGGACCTGAATCACTCAAACATTGCCTGCATAACTCTTTTTTTGTAAAATATTTTTATTCCCCATTTTCTTAAAAATTTACATCCCACCAACAAGCAGTAAACGGTAACAAATACAAAGTCAATTCCCCTATCAACAACAACGATCCCATCCTCCCACCCCAAACAACGACCCACCTGACAATATAAGCATCAAATAAAACAAACCCTCCCACGGTGGGACAAACAAAGGAGAAAAAAAAAGAATCTTGAATGGCCTATGGTCATCGTTGACCTATAGAGTCCCCCCCTCCCCCTAACATTCAATGCCATCCAATCCCCGAAAGAGTACCGTAAATGACCCCCACGCATTGCAAGCCCCCCCCCCCCCCCCAACTCCTCCCCTTCCTCTTACAAAACTCCTCCCTCCAACCTCTGTTCCTTCCCCCACAACTTTCCACCCCGGCGAGACTCATCGGAACTTGTTCTGCCGGGTTCCGATGGCCACAGCCCCTCCCCCACCTCACTCCCATTCACTGCCGGCTAAAACCAGCCAGCGTGGAGGCCCCCGCCCGGGACCTGCGTAACTCTTGCTCACAGGTTGAATGTGACAACATAAAAGGTGCAAATAAAAGTTTATTCGTCAAATTGCTTTCTTGGCAAGAGACCTCCATTCCCAGGCTCCCAACTGTCCACCCCTCCCCCTCCTCGCTGAAGGACTCTCGGCTGTTCTTTACACGGGATGCATTAGAGCAGTTGCAGATGCAGGATGACTTGATCAGTTGCAAAGGGTCAGAGGCTGCTAGAATCCACAGTCAAAACAGAGTTAATGTGTAATTGTATAATCTACTACAGGATCACGAAACACAAGGCTCTAAAGCAGCAAGAGTCTCTCACCTCATCCTCTGTATCACCTCCGTGCATTGTCCCAACCACTCGACCACCAACTCTGCCTGTGAATGTTAAATTAATTCTTAGAGGAGTCCAGATATCTCATTGCTTTTGTATCTTATAAAATATTAAAATGCTAGATGTTTGAGCCTCAAGCATGAAACCAGTGAGCATATTTCAATCTGGAAGGTTTACTGTCTGAGCAAAGATTAAAATTTGAGTGGAAGCAAGTACAGTTTACAGGGCAGGTGTGTGAGGTGGTGTCAACAAATTTAAAAGAAATGTTGATCACAAGTTTCAATCCATTTGCAACAATGGGTATTATTGAAATGCTGCTGATCATGGCTAACCGGTGTCACCAAGTAGTTGACTGCAGGTTCAAAAGTCTCGAAAGATCAGCAATATCACTGTTCCTTGGAGAAATCCTAGCAGTGAACCTGAACTAGAATCTTTATGGGGGAAAAACATGATTCGAGAGAGAAGGTAATGAGGGGGACAAGGGTTTGAGACTCAAACCTAGGCAATGGACCCTGTTTATTCATGGTAATCATTCAAACTGGGTAAATTGTTATCCAGCAAAAGGCCAGGCTCTATGGTTCACACCCCATAATAAAAGTGCAAGTTCAGTATATGATCCTCCACTGAGGCCCTGACAAAGCCACCTTACCACAGGTCAATGTACCATGGGATATCAAGACCATTCCTGGCAGCACCATTGACAGGACAATTCCTTACATCTATTGGGTGATGGGATTAAAATTATATAAAAGATCAATTTGTTACTCCTGCATTAAAAGCAGGTAAACTATCAGATCTCCAATTTAAATGATTAACTGAGTAATATTGAAGCAATATGTTGTAAGGGCAGTGACTACAGCATTCTAGATACTGGCACAAGTTGCACACATTCTGGTTCTGCAGATGATGTGAGGAAGGCCATCAAACAGATACCAGGGTAAACCATCAGAGCTCCAAGGAGAGAGTAAGCAAAATGGAAATGGTTGCCGCAGAAATAGCAGCCAGGGGAGAACTCAAGGTTCTGGTGAAAGGTTACAGACTTGGAAATATTCAGTTTGTTTCATCCAGAGTCTTGCTTTTGTTTCTCAATAGGGACAGGCGCTAGATTAGAACAAACACTGATAAAACCACAATCAAAGTACGGTGGACAGAACATATTATAAAGCCGGATTGTCAGCAACTTCAAGAGGGATTGGGACAGGCTTTTGGTGAAGGAAGTGTTTGGGTTGTGATCTTCGACACTGGTTCTGCACATTCCCATTTACCAGGTATCGTGGTCTGCAGAGAGTTCTAGTGCTTGCCAACTGTCTCTATAAGGGATGTGTTTGAAGCCTTTATGCTAAACTCCATTAGAACAGCATTAATAAGGGGAGCACGGTGGCGCAGTGGCCTCACGGCGCTGAGGTCCCAGGTTTGATCCTGGCTCTGGGTCACTGTCTATGTGGAATTTGCATATTCTCCCCAGTCTTTGCGTGGGTTTCACGCCCACAACCCAAAAATATGCAAGCTAGGTGGATTGGCCATGCTAAATTGCCCCTTAATTGGAAAAAAATGAATTGGGTACTCTAAATTTAAACAAAAAAAAAAAAAAAAAAAAAAAAGAACAGCATTAATAAAGCCTCCCTGAAACAAAAAGGTACCACATACCCTGAATGGGCAGCTCCCTGGTGAGCCGTGGTTTCAGTGGTCTTCTATCTTCTAGATCACTATCTGAGCCTTCATCTTCCTGTATCTCATTGTCAGAATCATCATCTTTCCCTATTGGAAGGTAGAATACTTGGTTAGAATCAACAATTTGTATTCCTTTAACACCTTTAACACAGTAAAACATCCTAGGGCACCTCATAAGAGCGTTAACAAACATAATCTGACACTAAAGCAATATTAGGGCAGGTAACTAAAAGCTTAGTTAAAGAGGTAGGTTTAAAGGAGTGATTTAAAGAAGGAAAGGGATTTAGGAAATAACTGCAGATCTTAGGTACCAGGCAGCTGAAGGTATGGC
Source organism: Scyliorhinus torazame (assembly GCF_047496885.1). Lineage (NCBI taxonomy): Eukaryota > Metazoa > Chordata > Chondrichthyes > Carcharhiniformes > Scyliorhinidae > Scyliorhinus > Scyliorhinus torazame. The sequence continues at coordinate 155,786,864 of NC_092723.1, read as the reverse complement.
CGGCGATTTGGAGTGATTAAAATTGGACAGACGCAAGAGGTTAAAATAAGAGTGTCGTGTTATGTACTCTGGGATAACACAGGCTGCAACTGGATGCAGCTTTAACCAAAAGATACTCCAGAACTTGAAGTTAGTTCAATCTGATTTATTGAACCAGTAGCACAGTTCTCTATGAGTTCGACTCTCTGCTAACCTAAGAATGGTTACTCAGTCTGACTGAACCAGACTAGCTCTTAGCCACGTGCTGGAGGTGTGATACTGTAAATACACCCTGACTCACTCTGTAGATGTTCATCAGTGGAAAGAGGCGGAGTGTGAGCGCCTCATGCCTTTTATAGTGAGATACCACCCGAGTGTCTTACCTGCTCATTGGTCATGTCCTGTTCTCTGTGTTCATTAGCTGCCTGTCTGTATATCATTATCTGCATGTCTGCATATCATGACAAAGAGTAGGGGGCACGTTGGCGCAGGGGTTAGCACTGCTGCCTCACGGCGCCGAGGACCAGGTTCGATCCTAGCCCTGGGTCACTGTCCGTGTGGACATTCCCCCCCGTATCTGCGTCGGTCTCACCCCACAACCCAAAGATGTGCAGGGTAGATGGATTGGCCACGCTAAATTGCCCCTTAATTGGGAAAAGAAATGAGGAGTATAGATATCTTGGAGGGATGTAGAACTGGAGTATATTAAAGATGAGGCGGGTAGTGATAGGGATGAGAATTTTGAAATAGAGGTGTTGCTTAAAACTGAGCCAATATATGGCGGCGAGCATGGTGTCAATGCGTGCACAGGACGTCAGCAGCAGGGCTTTAGGTGAACTTAGGTTTATGGAGAGTGGAAGATGAGAAGCCAGCTAAGAGCTTTTTGAAGCAGTCAAGTCTAGGGTAACAAAGTCATGCATGAGGGTTTCAGCGCCTGAGGTGCAGAGTCGGGTAATGTTTTTTTAATTTAATCCCTAATAATTACCCTTGAACAGAATGGCTTGCTAGGCCATTTCAAAGACCATTTAAGAGTCAACCACATTGGAACTGCAGTCACATGTACAGGTAAGGATGGCACTAAAGGACATTAATGAATCAGATGGGTTTTTACAACAATCAACAATGGTTTCATGGTCATCATTAGGGTTTTAATTCCAGATTTTTTATTGAATTTAAATATTCACCATACGCCATGGCGGGATTGGAACCCGGGTCCCCAGGATATTACACTGGGTTTCTGGATTACTAGCCGATTACTAATATCACAACGCCACTATTCACGTGACAGCACAAATGTGATCAGAAGCTCTTCTCTGGGTCAAATACAACACCAAGAATGCAGTCTAGTTCAGTCTCAGACAGTTTCCAGGGAGAGGAATGGGGTTTGTGGTATGGACTGAGATGAGTTTCATCTTTCAAATATATAGGTGGAGGAGGTACTAGATGCTGGACAAGCAATCTGATAATTTTGAGGTAGCGGAGCAGTCGAGGGAGTGATGATGAGCTAGAGTTAGGTGTCACCAGCATACATGTGAAAACTGACAGTTTTTGGACAGAGGATGTTGACATGAGGCAACATGTAGATGAGAAATAAGAGGGTCAACGATTGATTCTTGAGGACACTAGAAGTGGGAATAGATCCCCTTGAAGCTAATTATCTGGCAACAACTGGATATAGATAAGAATAGAAACAGTAGAGTGTGAATTAGCCAAGCGCAGTCCCAACCAGCTGGATAGCAGAGCAGAGGTTTTAGAGGAGGATGGCGTTGTCAACTATGTCAAAAGTTGCAGATTGATAGAGAAGGATGAGGGATAATAATTTGCCTTTTGTCACAGTCACATAAGATGAAATTTGTGACTTGAAAAGAGCCCCGTAATTTTTGTACTAAGAGAGCAAACCCGACTGCAGAGATTCAAAGAGCTCCAGGAAAGGTGTGCACGCTCAGGATATTGAAGAGGAAAGGAAGGTTGGAGATGAGGGTGACAGTTGCAAGGAGAGAGAGATCAAGGGTTGGGGTTTATTGAGGAGGGGCTGATGATGACAGATTTGAAGGAGATAATGGTACCTGAAGAGAAGAAACAGTTAAGTTTTTAAGTTGCTTTGATATTACATTCTGGATCTATGGAAATTCCAGTGTACTGAGTCCAGTTCTAATTGTTCTGCCAGCTTGTGTGAACCAACTTGAAAAGCAATCCCAGTACAGAGACTGGCTGTGACAGCTTGGTCAGTGCACCAAGATATAACATTGCAATGTCATCACAATGAGAGGTCACTCGCATCTCGTGCTCCTCTTCCATGTTAGTGTCCCAGGAGAGATGGGACTGAGGCTGGAACAGCAGCTTACTGAGCCCCAGGGCAGGCACAACTGAGGCTGGAATAGTTCCTTGCGGAGCACTGGAAGGGTGGCACCAGTCCATGCTTCATGTGTGATAGTCTTAAAAAGATTAAACACCTGTTGATGCTTCTCAGTTTCGGTACTCGGGACACAAAATAACTTGCATTTCTCTTGTACCTTTCTGAATTTCAGGATGTCCCAAAGTGCTTCACAGCCCCTGTAATACTTTTGGAGTGTCACCGTAATGTCGGGAAATGTGGCTCATACATAACTATTCTAATAATAATCTTTATTAGTGTCACAAGTAGGCTTACATTAACACTGCAATGAATGGGCAGCACAGTGGCACAGTGGTTAGCACTGCTGCCTGAAGGCACTGAGGTCCTAGGTTCGATCCCGGCTCTGGGTCACTGTCTGTGTGGAGTTTGCACATCCCCCCCCCCCCCGTGTTTGCGTGGGTTTCGCCCCCACAACCGAAAGATGTGCAGGATAGGTGGTTTGGCCACGCTGAATTGCCGCTTAATTGGAAAAAATGAATTGGGTACTCTAAATTTATTTTTTTAAAACACTGCAATGGAGTTACTGTGAAAATCCCCTAGTTCGGATACACTATGGGAGAATTCAGAATGTCCAATTCACCTAACAGCGCACGTCTTTCGGGACTTGTGGAAGGAAACCGGAGCGTCCGGAAGAAACCCATGCAGATACGAGGAGAACATACATACTCCGCACAGACAGTGACCCAAGCCGGGAATCGAACCCGGGTCCCTTGTGCTGTGAAGCAACAGTGCAAACCATTATACTAGTTATATATTATTGGGGCAGCACGGTGGCGCAATGGTTCAATCCCAGCCCTGGGTCACTATCTGTGTGGAGTTTGCACATTCTCTCCATGTCTGTTTGGGTCTCACCCCCACAACCCAAAGATGTGCAGGGTAGGTAGATTGGCCACGCTAAAACTGCCCCTTAATTGGAATTTTATAAGAGTCATCCACAGATTGCACATCAGACATATACACATATATTACGAAAGGCATTGTATACTGTATACTGTGTTTGAAATTCATACTATTCTCTGAACTTAAGCTGACAGCTCTACTATGTCCAACTCATTGAACAATGATCAGTTATCAATACAGCTGGTTACACACAGGTTCACTCACATCCAACAGCCAGTTACTTTCTATCAAAGCAAAACAGAGTTAAACAGTTGAAATAATTAATAAATGAAAAGCAGAACAGAATGTCACTTTACCCGAACTTTTCATCAGCCTCTTCTCCTCTTCCTTCAGTTTATTCTGCATCAGACGCAATGTGTTTTCAGTTTCCTGGAAAATGGGTATTGGTTACAACAGGACAGTCACTTGACAAAGAGTCAAAGATTGAACAATTATTATAACCGAAAACTCAGTTTTGAAATGACTGAATTAATGTCAGAACTTAAAAACATTTACTGAAGAGAGGTTGAGCAGCTAGAGTGACGAGCAAAACACCAAGTCTGCGAGAAGCAGGACCCCTCAACAACACCGATATTTATACAGCAGCTTTAATATGATAAAATGTCTCAAGGCACACACAGGACATCATAAAATAAGTACAACATCAAGCCATCTAAGGAGATATTAGGTTAAGTGACCAAAGGTATGGTCAAGAGTTAGGTTTTAAAGAATGTCTTAAAGAAGGAAAACAAGGTAGCCAAAGAGATGTAGGGAGGGTGTTACAGAACTTGGAGCCTGGGAAACTGATGGCTCAGCCACCACTGGTGGAGCAATTAAAACGGAGGGTGCACAAGAAGCCAAAATTAAAGGGGCTCAGATATAGAGTCACAGAGTCATACAGAGACTGCATCGATAATAATACACTCAATCTATACTAATTGCACTCTCCAGAACTTGGCCCATAGCTCGAATGTTATGACATTTCAAGTGCTCATCCACATACCTTTTAATGGTTGTGAGGTTTCCCGCATCTACTACCTTCCCAAGTGCATTCCAGACTCCCACCATCCTCTGGGTGAAAATGGTTTTCCTCGAATACCGACCAAACCTCCTGCCCCTACCTTAAAATTATGTCCCCTTGTTCTTGATCCTTCCAACTAAAGGGAACAGCTGCTTCCTACCCACCCTGTCCATACACCACAATTATGACACCACTCAGCCTTCTCTGCTCTAAAACAACCCGAGTCTATCCAGCCGCTCTTCATAGCTCAAATGCTCCATCCCAGGCAACATCCAGGTGAATCTCCTCTGCACCTTCTCCAGTGCAATCGCATCCTTCCTATAGTGAGGTGACCAGAACTGCACACAGTACTCCAGCTGTGGCCTATGTCATAACACCCTGGGCTAGTATGCGGTCAATTGCAACCCCATTTGACGCACAGTTGCAACAGAAGTGAAATTAGATGTTGTTTTAAAATACCGGAGGACCAATAAACTGCAGTCACCAGGTTTGTAAATTTAACACAAATAGCCTTATTATTCAACAGTAATACAATTAAACTGTCAAAAATGTAACTGACTACCTAACACCCTTCTAACTCTCCCCACTCTGTATATGCACACAGATAACAGAGGGAAAGGGTGGTGAAGAGAGAAGAAAATAATGATAAAAGGATAAAGGATCTGATGCACCAGGATGGCTTCCAGTTTAGGTCTTTCAGGAGTTCAAGCTTTTGTTTCGATACTTTTTCCTTCTAGACTTGAGATGGTTTTCTCTGGGTGTCTACTTTTTTTTGTAGATTAAAGATAATTTCAAATATATAGTAACGATGCACCAAAAACTCACTAGTTTTAGAATAATAAAACAGTTTGTTACTTCAGTAGAGAGAGAGAGAATTCCTTCTTCTTTCAAGGTCTAATTACTTATGCCCATTCACTCAGAAGCAGCACACAGGAACCAATCGCTGACTGTTGTTAGAGAGAACACTCTGTCAGCACGGTAGCATTGTGGATAGCACAATTTCTTCACAGCTCCAGGGTCCCAGGTTCGATTCCGGCTTAGGTCACTGTCTGTGCGGAGTCTGCACATTCTCCCCGTGTGTGCGTGGGTTTCCTCCGGGTGCTCCGGTTTCCTCCCATAGTCCAAAGATGTGCAGGTTAGGTGGATTGGCCATGATAAATTGCCCTTAGTGTCCAAAATTGCCCTTAGTGTTGGGTGGGGTTACTGGGTTATGGGGATAGTGTGGAGGTGCTGACCTTGGGTAGGGTGCTCTTTCCAAGAGCCGGTGCAGACTCGATGGGCCGAATGGCCTCCTTCTGCACTGTAAATTCTATGATAAAACACTGTCCCTGGCCAGCCCATATCAAGACAATCAAACTAACTTCCTCCAAACCTGGTTCTTAGGATTCACTGGACATTGACGAGTCTGTTTTCTCCTCTCCGAAAACACTGTCCTGATTAGATAGCTGCCTCAGCGAGAGTCCACTGCTTAAAGGTACATTCCAATTATGGGTCCATGGACCCAAAAAAATAAATAAATAAAATAAATGGGAACAAAGAGAAATCAAAAGGAAGTACTCCAGAACACCTAAACAATGTTTTGTCCAGCTCCAACATGACCTCCCTTCTCTTATAATCTATTGCACGATGGATAAAGACAAGTGCCTCTATGCCTTCGTAACTACTCTATTAACCTATCTTGCCACCTTCAGGGTTCTATGAACAAGCACCCCAAGATCCCACTGTTGCTCTGATCTTCCTAGTCTTGTTACTCCTTCAAAAGTGCATCACCTCACGCTTCAAGGTTAAATTTCATCTGCCACTGATCTGCCCATCTGACCAATCTGTATTAATCTTCCAACAACCCAAGATCTTCATCGTCATTACTAACAACCCTGCCAATCTTTGTGTCATCCACAATCCACCGCCACCCCCCACCCCTGACATTCTCATCTATGTTATTTATATATCATAAACAATAAGGGACCCAGCACTGATCCCTATAGTACGCCACTGGACACCAGCCTCCAGTCACACAAACAGCCTCTACCACCATCCTCTCTCTATCTCCTGCCACTAAGCCAGTTTTGGATCCATCTTGCCAAGTTACCCAGGATCTCATGTGCTTTTTTACCTTCTTTATCAGTTTTTCATGTAGGACTTTGTCAAAAGCTTTGTTGAAATCCATATAAACTACGCCAACTACACTACCCTCATTTACACACCCGTAGCATCCTAAAAAAATGAGTTAAGCATGACCTCCCTCTGACAAAGCCACGCTGACCCTCTCTGACCAAACCCCGTCTCTCCAAGTGGAGATTAATTCTCTCCTTCAGAATTTTCCCCAACAGTTTCCCTACCACTGGTCTGTAATTCCCTTGGTTTATCTCTACCACCCTTCTTGAAAAGTGGAAACTCATTAGCTGTCCTCCAATCCCCTGGCACCTCCCCTGTGGCCAGAGAGGAATTAATAATTTGGGTCAGAGCCCCTGTAATTTCCTCCCTTGCGTCCCACAACAGCTGGGGATACAACCCATCTGGATCTGGGCATTTGTCCACTTTTAAGCCCACTAAAACCTCCAATACCTCCTGACTCCATGTTAAACAGTTCAACAACCTCAGAGTCCCTCTTACCAAATTCTGTACCTACATCCTCCTTCTCCTGAAGACAGATGTGAAATACTCATTTAACACTCTACCAATGTCGTCCTGCTCCACACACAGATTGCCCTCTTGGTCACTAATGTGTTTTACTCTTGACATACTTATAGAATATCTTGGGATTCTCCCTAATCTTGCGCACTAGTATTTTTTTCATGCCTCCTCTTTACTCTCCTAATTGCTTTCTTAAGTTGCCTCCTGCACTTTCTAAATTCCACTAAGGCTACCGCTGATCTGCTCCACTTGTTCCTGCTAACAGCCTTTCTTTCATATTGTCCTGAATATTCCTAGACATCCAGGGTTCTCGGGGTTGTTGCACCTACATTTCACCCTAAAAGACTGCTGTGGGACTGGTGGAGATTACAGACATTGGGAGGATGAGGCCATAGAGAGATTTGAAAACAAACATGAACATTTTCAAATCAAGACGTTGCTCAACCAGAAGTCAGTGTAGGTCAGCTAGCATACAGGCAAATGAGGAATGGAACTTGCTGTGAGTTAAGACATAGGCAGCAGAGTTTCAGATGACCTCAAGTACATGGAGGGACAAAGTTACTAGGACAAAGCTTAACTTTACAGTTCTCCAGAAACTTTTCTTCAACTTTTGTGATGGCAAACTGCACCTTGCATTTCCGCTACAACTTCCTTAGTTAGTTATCTGCCGTCACCTACCTCAAACCTTTCCTGTTCCATCCTGTGCAGGTCTTCAAGCTGCTGCTCCAGGTAGCACAAGTTACGGAACTTTTCGACATAGATCTCATACTGTTTCTGGAGCTCCTCTTCAATCTTTTCATATTCATCCATAAAGGCCGGCCTGAGGTGAAAGAAAAGCCAAAGAATCTTTACATGTAAAAACACAATTCTCCAATCATCTCACTGCTGTGTAGTAAATGGTAGACCAGTCAGTTCTAGTTGGATGATATTTTGCTGGTTTGCAATTCCTCATGCTGTTTGCAGGGCAGCAAATCTTTAATATTAGCCGATTAAAATGATCAACTTTCCCAACTATTGAGAAACAGATCCAATTATTTAAGGTCACTAAAAATTCACACGGTGCTGAGGTCCCAGGTTTGATCCCGGCCCCGGGTCACTGTCCGTGTGGAGTTTGAGCATTCTACCCGTGCTTGCGTGGGTCTCACCCCTACAACCCAAAAAATGTGCAGGCTAGATGGATTGGGGGGAAAAAAATAATTGGGTACTGTAAAATTTAAAAGAAAACAGTTACTAAAAATTCTGAATGATTCCATAGTTTGGAACACCAGCCCACTATGTTAATGCAATTGAAATCTGAAGTTTACAAACATCTATTGGAACACATCATGGTTGGAAAATTGAGGTTACTGAATCTCCCATACAAGGCATCAAGGATTAATACTGGTGCATTTTCACCTCACTAGAGTGCATAATGAACTAATGTACATCACATGATATTATTGCACGCAAATTTGTTATTTCTCTGGTCACAGGGGAGGTGCCAGAGGACTGGAGGACACCTAACATTACTGAACATTTTTAAAAACTCATTTTATGGGATGTGGGTGTCACAGGCTAGGTCAGCATTTATTGCTCATCCCTAATTGCCTTTAAGACGGTGGTGGCGAGCTGCCTTCTTGAGCTTCTGCAGTCTCTGTGGTGTAGTTAGCATAGTGCTGTTTGGGAGTGAGTTCCAGGATTTTGATCCAGTCACAGTGAAGGAACGGCAATATATTTCCAAGTCAGAATCATGAGTGGCTTGGAGGGGAACTTCCAGGTGGTAATGTTCCCAGGTGTCTGATGCCCTTGTCCTCCTAGATGCAAGCTGTCTTGGGTTTGGGAGGAGCTGCTTAAGGAGCCTTGGTGAGTTTGTGCAGTGCATCTTGTAAATGGCACAGACTGCTGCTACTGCGGACCGATGGTGGTGGGAGTGAATGTTTGTGGATGAGATGCCAATCAAGCAGGTTGCTTTGTCCTGGACATGGATGTAATTACCTGTTTTTTTTTCTTTATTTGTTCATGGGATGCAAGCATTGCTGGCTGGGCAAGCATTTATTGCTCATCCCTGAGGGCACTGAAGAGTCAACCATATTGTTGAGGGTCTAGAGTCTCAAAAGGCCAGACCAGGTAAGGATGGCAAATTTCCTTCCTAAACGATATTAGTGAATCAATGGGTTTTCATGACAATTGACAATGGTGTTATGGTTGTCATTAGACTTTTAATTCCAGATTTTTTATTGAATTCAAATTCCACCAACTTCCTTGGTGGGATTCGAACCCAGGTCGCCAGAGAATTACCCCGGGTCTCTGGATTACTAGTTCAGTGACAATACCACACCACTGCCTCCCCATACGGTTAATATGGAGCAAACAAGGGCAGCATGCCGGCGCAGTGGTTAGCACTGGTGCATCAGAGCACTGAGGACCCAGGTTCGATCCCAGCCCCGGGTCATTGTCCATGTAGAGTTGCACATTCTCTCCGTGTCTGCGTGGGTCGCACCCCCACAACCCAAAAAGATGTGCAGGATAGGTGGATTGGCACGTTAAATTGCCCCTTAATTGGAAAAAATAGTTGGGTATTCTAAACTTTTAAAAAAACATGGACCAAACAATTTTTCTGTTCCAAACTGCACAAGTCTCAGTCTAAACAGAATTGTGAGGAAGATTGATTCCATGATTCCATAAATCTACTGAGTACCAAATTCCAGTCCTTTCATTATTGTGGCACCAAGTATGTCACCTACACGTCGAGCTGCATTTCTTAGGTTAGGCTAGCAGTTTTGCTGGGTGCAACTGGAAGCAGATTAATGGTGAATGATTTTGATAAAATTATTTTGATTAAAATCTCAACTGTTTGAGTGGCACGATGACCCAGTGGTTAGCACTGCTGCCTACGGCTATGAGGACCCGGGTTCGATCCTGGCTCAGTGTCACTGACTGTATGGAGTTTGCACATTCTCCCCATGTCTACGTGGGTTTCACCCCCACAACCCAAAGATGTGCCGATTAGGTGGATTGGCCACACTAAATTGCACCTTAATTGGAAAAAAATAATTGGGTACTTTAAATTTTTTTTAAAAGTCTGAACTGTCCATTTATATCACCTACTGCCCCAACCTATTGTAATAAAATTGATCATTGTACATGCTTCCACCACTCTTCTGGACTACCCTATGTGCAGGCACTGTCAGCTATGAAAATGTTGTTTGAGCACAATGTGCAGGGACAACAGATGGTGGAATCTGTTTCCTGCCAACACCATCAATTCAGTGAAAAAAAACACCTTCACAAAGGGACTATCTCTCCCTCCACCAAACTTCACTCCCCAACCCCTTCAATTGAAGCTACTTGAAATCCACGCAATGTTCTCTTTTTATCATGCAAGGTCCATGAATGGAACAGCAAGGTTGTGATTGGTCATTTGTAAAAGCCAGTGCACAAATCAGGAGACTATCTGCCATTTCAGAGTCTAACCTGACACTCTGCAAGGTCTGTAGTCGCTTCTTACTCCTCTCCAGCTCCATCTTCTTCTTTTCAATCTTAGCCTCCAGGTTTGCTTCATCAGAGGCAACATTGTTCAGCATTTCCTTGGTCTTTTGTACTTGCTCCTGGCATAGAAACAGCAGTATAATATTGTGTGTTTCCAATAATAGAAACATTACCCCAGGTGGCTACTCCAATCCCTAAAATCACTGGCTCAAAATATCCCCTGAATAAATCTGGCAATTGCTCCCAGGAGGGAAGAGGACAAAAATCAGGATGTGGGAATCACCTGCGAACTGGAAGCTTTCGGTCATTGAATGCTCAGTCCAATATCCACGAACATCAGCATGAGTCAAAAATAAGACTTACATTTATAGAACGCTTTTCACAACCACCAGATGTCTCAAAGTACTTTATAATGAATTAAGTACTTTTGAAAGGAGTCACTGTTGTAATGTAGGAAACATGGCAGCCAACTGCACGCAGCAAGCTTCCATGACCAGCAATGCAATAATGACCAGATAATCTGTATTTGTGAAATTGATTGAAGAACAAATATTGGCCAAGACATTCTCCTGTTCTTCTTCAAAATAGTGGCACCGGGCCTTGATTTAACTTTTCATTCGAAAGGTAGCCTCCAACGGTGTAGCACTTCCCAGTACTTGAGTGGAGTGGAGGGCTTGTGTTTATGCTCAAGTCACGGAACAGGACTTATTAAAAGAAAACAAGAAAACAAAGCAAGATCAACGTTGGCTATTTTTAAAAAATAAATATTTTCATTCTCCTCCTTTTTCACATTTTCATCCAAATTTACACTCCCCAACATACAATCAACAGTAACAAATACAATGTCAATCCCCTGGCCAACAATTCCTCCCTCCCACCAACCCCCAACATTTTAAATACAAACATTGAAGAAAAGGATTCATGAATCCACCATCCACCCATATATAGTCACCAACAACATTCAACACAGTCCAAGTTCCCCACCCCCCCGACCCCAAAACCATCACCCTCTAATGCTCAACGTCATCCAATTCTTGAAAGTGCATAATAAACAAAGCCCATTAATTGTAGAACCCTTCCACCCTTCCCCTCAACTTAAACTTCACCTTCTCGAGTGTTAAAAACTCCAACAGATCCCCCCGCCACGCCAGGGCACAGGTTGGAGAAACTGATCTCCACCCCAACAGGATTCACCTTCAGGCGATCAGTGAGGCGCAGGCTAAACATCTGCCACCGTACCCGCTTCCAACCCCGGCCGATCCGATACCCCAAATATGCCCTCCATAGGACTCAGCTCATGCCTCACATGTACCACCTTCGAAATTATCCTGAACACCTCCCTCAATACCCCATCAGCTTTGGACAGGACCAAAACGTATGAACATGGTTTGCAGGCCCCGCCCCCTGTTCCTCCACCCCCCCCCCGTTCCTCCACCCCCCCCCCGTTCCTCCACCCCCCCCCTTCCTCCACCCCCCCCTTCCTCCACCCCCCCCCCCCCACCCCCCCCCCACCCCCCACCCCCACAGCGTTCACGAACATCCTCTACCCCCTCAAAGAGTCGGCTCATCCTCGCCTTTGTGAGGTGTGCCCTATACACCACCTTCAGCTGTATCAGACCCAACCTCGCGCACAAAGTTGAGACATTTACTCCCCGGAGCACCTCACACCACAACCCCTCCTCCATGCTCTCTCCCAACTCTTCCTCCCATATATCAACATTGGATATTTCTGCAATTTGTTTTATAGCTAAAAAACAAAACATTATTCCTATCACTCTGAAGTTCAGCAGATCTGTGGAAGAACCCCACCCGATATACTCTTTGGGAATGGTAATTTGGGACAGGTAGGGAAACAAATGTTTTGAAGAAAGCCAGTGGGAAATTATCAAAATTAGATACAGCTAGTAATGAATACTTAGGTGAATTTGTTTCCAAAACATGGAATCTGCCCTGTGTTTTCAATCATAATTGTTGTCATCTGGACAGAATGGGATAGGTGGAGACAACAGTAAGTGCCCCAATTAAATCTCTCTAAAGTTTCACTGGCCTCTTTGTTTGATTTGAGGAGATACAATCACTCACTATAATTTCTTTAATTCCAGCTCTTAGTGCCTTCTCGGTCTCATTGATTTCCAGGGGCCTGGCTATTGCTGCTGTTCTCATCTCCTGTAAAAAATGGCAGAACTCATTACTATAAAACTATAAAAAACATAGAAACAAAGGACGGGTAAAGACCAGCTGGTTCCATCAGACCAGTCTGATGGTGTCACCATGTGACCACGCAACTCTCCCCCAACATGCTATCTCCTGAGAGAAATGGGTAACTTCATGCCAATTTAGGAAAAACTCACTAACAGAGCATTCCGCTCTGACTCCAGTTGGTGAGTAAACAAGCCTCTGGTGCCCCACAGTGGCAGGAGGAGACATTCCCCCAATACCCAGCTATCCCTATATACAATGTCAGGAAGACAAAGCCCCCAATCCCTACCTGCCTTCTAAATGAGGTTATGTTTTTTGCACTCAGGAAATAAACCAGCTCCCTCTGGAATATTTGCAGAGAATCTGCACTCACTGAGGGAGAATCTTGCTCCCGAGCTTACTTGACTCTTCGAAAGAGAGAGTTCCTGCTGACATCCAATCTAATTCCGTGCTTAGGTATCTTACACTTGTGTTCCCTGGTTCTGTCCAAGGGTATTGAAGTTATGGAAAAAGGACGCTGAAGTAGACAGTGTCAGAGGAGTCAAAAGGCAATTGGAAACATTCCTAGAAAGAGCAGGGTTGATGGATATGTTGATGGGAGTAGGATGGAATTGACTGATGCAAGAAGTGGGGTGCTTGCTGCTCTGAAACATTCTCGAGAACAATTTTTACAGATGAGCAAAGGACTTAAATTTAGCAGTTCAATCATTTCTACAATCTCATCCCTCTATGATGCTATGCCTACTCTTTGCGCTACATTCCACTGGTCTGCAGCAAGGCGGTGAATTATCAATGCAAAAACAAAATGTTTATTGCATGCTTACAGTTAAAACTAAAAATAGCTGGCTTGACATCATTGTCCCCTTAGATAAGTCTGTATTCTAGTGAGATTTTTATTTAATTTAGAATACCCAATTATTTTTTTCCAGTTTAGGGGCAATTTAGCGTGGCCAATCCACCTAACCAGCACATCTTTGGGTTGTGGGGGTGAAATCTACGCAGACATTGGGGGGGGGGGAAATATGCAAACTCCACACAGTGGCCCGGGGCTGGGATCAAACCCGGATCTCAGTGCTAAGGCAGCAGTGCTAACCACTGTGCCACCATGCCACCCATTCTAATGAGATCATATTTGGAATAAACAACTGTGTTTCCTCCAGCTATCTGGAGTCCTGCAACACTAAGAGTTATCTTTACTGCACTGAGACCAGATTTTCATGTGGGCATGCAAAATCCTATTCTGTTTATTTTTGTGTTTTCCAAAATGAACACCTGACCCATGGGTGACTTAGTCTTTTCATACAGGGGTCAGGTTTGTGGTGCATTTTGTGAGCTGTGATGGAGGCTGTAAAGAATGTGGGTGGGAAGGTGTGCCGATAAGAAGGCCTGTCTCAGTTCCCAACATAGCAGCCCTGCTCCCAAAATCGTTAAAAGGCCCCGTAAACTGCACCCTGCAACCCCGATGCCCTCTCAGATCCCCTAGGCCACCTCCATTACCCCACTGTATCCACCATAGCTGTTCCCCCTGTGAACTACTTACAGTGCAGAAGTCATGCAATACCAATGAGAACTATTTTTAAATAATTGGGGCAAAAAAACAATTTTTAACAATCGAAACTCAGAATTCAAGCACGCAATCATTGATGCTGGAATTTTTAAAAACTACTCCGGTGTAAAAAAAACATCCTTTACCTGTCTATTAGGTTTGTAAACAATCGAGAAACCGTATCAATATTCTGTTATTACAGCCTCTTAAAAATTTCAATTGTCATTGGATCACTAAACTACCTGCTGAGCTGAAGCTATTATGACCTTTTGAATCCCAGCCAAACATTGATAACTACTACAGCTGTCATGACAAAAACTTCCAGCTACATTTCCTGAAACTGACAGAAGTCCCATTTCCACTGCAAAGTAGAGAGTTTGTCAACAGAAGTGAGCAGGTGCAGTCAATTTTTTTTCAACTTTCAAAAACAGCCCTTTTTTAAAATCAGCCAGGGCTGTCAGTCGATTTAAATCATGGTACAGAACATGATAGCAGTGGCTGACAGAACTTTTTTTAAAAACATTTTTAATGCATTATAGCACTTTTGAGAATTGGAAAAGTAGTGTAATGCATGACACAATTACCCAATGCTAGTTAATATAAGGGTCAACTTACCTTTGCAGATCAGATCCCTATGATGAATCACTGCATTAAAAACACATCTACATCACAATAGAGTAGTGCTGACCAGTGTTCTACCATGCTGCCTTAAGTGTAGAGATGCTGCTGATTCAGACGCTATGTTAGAAGTCCTATGAATTTTTAAAACTGGAGAAGATCAAGTTCGCCAGGGGTCGCAAGAGGGGTTCTATGTTAGATGGAAGCTTGTTTTGTCTTTAAGTATCTAATTTGTCACCAGGGAGTGGGGGATTTGGAGGGAGGGGTGTTGGGGTAGTTATGGGGAGTAAAAGGGGAAAATTGACAAACTGTTTGTGATGTGTTTATATTTGCTGTTTGTGTAAGTCAATGATTGTGTTTGGAATAAAATATATATATTTTTTAAAAATGTACGAAGCACTGTTCAACTAGAGCACACCTCAGCTCAGTATGAAAGTAACTCAGAAGTAGTATAGATGCATTTAAGGGGAAGCTAGACCAGTGCTTGAAGGTGGAAGAGATAAGTATATAGATTGGGAGGAGCTCCTGTGACATGTTTCAGATTTGTAATTTCTATGTAATTATCTGATGATAATCAGACAGTTAGCATTGACCTGAAATATTAACTCTGTTTCTTGCTCTAGAAATGCTGCCTGGCCTGCTCAGTGTTCCAACATTTTCTTGCATATTGCATATTTCCAGCATTCACAGTATTCTGTTGTAGTTTGAATTGCCAATCCATCAGTGATTTGATTTCAAGTTCAGAATCAAGTGCTCTTCACCATGGCCACAAAAAACTGCAGCAAGGTTTTTGACACCATATTAGACTTGGAGTAATATTTTGTTGAACTCATACTGTGCATTCATACTGAACACAGTAAAACCATTCATCCTTCATTCTGGGGTATTGATATCTTCCAGTTATTAGTTATTTGTTGAAAAGGGTTCTGCCGACTCACCCTCAGATCTACTTCTTTTCCAAGTAAATCAAAAACTGTTGCTCCTTTGGAGGTAATCTCAGAGGCCAGTTGTCTTGCAATTTTCAAATCTGAAATCTGTAATGGGCGACAAGATGCAAAATATTGAAGCTGCAACACATCTCTTTTCAAACATTATTATGGGTTGGGCAGCACGGTGGTGCAGTGGTTAGCACTGCTGCCTACAGCGCTGAGGGCTCCCTGTCTGCATGGGTCTCACCCCTACAACCCAAAGATGTGCAGGTTAGGTGGATTGGCCATGCTAAATTGCCCCTTAATTGGAAAAAATTAATTGGGTACTCTGAATTTTTTTTTTTAATGTCTCCTTTGCGGTTTAAAAAAAACATTATTATGGGTTGTTTTCACACAAAGCATAGATTCTAGGTTAGCACTGAATTCCCCCATCTGTAAAACGTTAGGGTTCATTTATACATTTAGTGTCCATGAATCCAGAGCAAATCACTTGAGTTTCCTGTCGGGGTCGAGCCCATGTGTGTTCAGAATTAAAACCAGAGGAAGTTTCACTTTTTAGTTCTCAGTATGCTGGTACGTCAAGAGAGCTGATTTGACCTTGTGGAAACATGGCACCAAAGCTAGTGCATTAAACATAATCCTGTCAATCAAAATACTGTGCAAATTCAGAAAGGTGAAGTTCATGGAAAGTACAATCTCTCTAGAAAGGACAATGAGTCAGATATAGGGCTAGACTTGGTCCTGAGAGGTGCTTCTGTCTAGTGAAGATCTGCTTCAGTAGCAGAAGAGCTTTGCTGAATTTGCCCCTAGATTCTCTTGATTAGTATTATCAATGAAATAAACTCCTGTGCTAATCCTCTCCTAAATGAGGAATCATTTTACACTGCTCACCTTTGACCCCAAGTCAAATTTGAATTTCAAACTGTCGTCTTCAGTATCCTCACTTCTGTCCAATCGCTTTGTCTTCATAGCATTGTAGAGAACGGTAGTAATCTTCAAAAGCTCTTTCACTGCGTAACCATCAGCCTGATACAGCTTTTTGGTGTTGAGTTTAATGTGAGCTTTCGTAGCCTGCAATACAGCAAAGTAAATCTAGGCACAAAAAGTACTGAAGCCCTCAATGAATCTCATCCCTGGGTTCATACTGCCCTACAGTTTGTACATACTGGACAGAGTAAGAAGTCTTACAACACCAGGTTAAAGTCCAACAGGTTTGTTTCAAACACTAGATTTCGGAGCACTGCTCCTTGGGCAGTGCTCCGAAATCTAGTGTTTGAAACAAACCTGTTGGACTTTAACCTGGTGTTGTAAGACTTCTTACTGTGCTCACCCCAGTCCAACGCCGGCATCTCCACATCACGGCTACCATCGACACCGCAAACTGCCGGCTCAAAGTGGAGAGGATCTCCAGGAAGATCGCGCATATAGACACTGACATTAAGTTTCTACAAAGATGCAAGAAAGCAGACAAGAATGAGGAAGGAGCAGTACTCTGAAAGCTAGTGTTTGAAACAAACCTGTTGGACTTTAACCTGGTGTTGTAAGACTTCTTACTGTGCTCAACCCAGTCCAACGCCAGCATCTCCATATCATACTGGACAGAGGGAGAGCTGTTTGATGCTTACCATGAACTGAGCTACAGCTTTGATGAAGAAAATTCGGTCCTGTTCTGTATCTACATCTGTTGGGATATCTGTCTGGGGCTCATATCTGGTAAAACAAAACACAAACAACATTAGTTACTAGTGGACGGCATGGTGGCATAGTAGTTAGCACTGCTGCCTCACATCACCAGGGACCCGGGTTCAATTCCAGCCTCAGGTGACTGTCTGTATGGAGTTTGCACATTCTCCCCGTGTCTGCGTGTGTTTCCTCTGGGTGCTCCAGTTTCCTCCCACAGTCCAAAGATGTGCAGGTTAGGTGGATTGGCGATGTTAAATTGCCCCTTAGTGTCCAAAGGTTAGGTGGGGTTATAGGGATAAGGCGGAGATTGGGCCTGGATGGGGTCCTCTCGGAGCACACTCGATGGGCCGAATGGCCTCCTTCTGCACTGTAGGGATTCTATAATTTCCCCTCCCCCTCGGGGCGGCACGGTGGTGCAGTGATTAGCATTACTGCCTACGGCGCTGAAGACCCAGGTTCGGTCCCGGCCCTAGGTCACTGTCCATGTGGAGTTTGCACATTCTCCCTGTGTTTGCGTGGGTTTCGCCATCACAACCCAAAGATGTGCAGGGTAGATGGATTAGCCCATGCCAAATTGCCCCTTAATTGGAAAAAAAATAATTGGGTACTCAAAATTTATTTTTTAAAAGACTTTTTTCCCAACCTCTCGCATTTCTGACTGGATTTAGAACGCTCAAGGGTGTCCACTCAGGAGGGTCATGGTAAACCATATCAACCATTATGAATATGGTGAAGCAGAACTAAAATCTCACACCTCCCAATGAGAATAAACAGCTCACCTCAAACCGGTGATCAGAGTTATCTACTCTTCCCCTTTCTATTTTGAAAATATTTTAATTGAAATTTTACCATATTTATATCAAAAATTTACAACACACCATAATAACACTTGCATCAAAAAATACAAGCAACAACAGTAACATGAACCCCGATAGCAGAAATATAACCTCAAACAACAATCAAATCCCCCCTCCTCGCCACTAACAGCTAACAGTGACCCAACTCTTTAAAGTACAAAATTAACAGCCGCCATCTGATAGAACCCATTGATTAACCCCCTCACCACAAACGTAACCATCTCGAGGTACAGGAATTCCATTAAATCATGCTGTGGCACTGTGTGGCGTTGCCTGCCTCCAGCTCAACAATATCCGTTGCCAGGCCAGCAGTAATGCGAATGCCAATGCATCCACCCCTACCCCCAGCCTCAACTCCGGGTGGCCCGACACCCAAATACAGCAACTAACGGACAGGGTTTTAAGTTAACCTTCAGGATTGCCGATATGGTGTTGAAAAAAAGAACCCCAAAAACACATCAGCTTGTGCGTGTAGTAAGCAGGACCCCCCGAGCACCACAGTGCACCTCCGGGAAATCACCCCCCCCCCCCCCCCCCTTGCCCTGAACTAATCCTTGTCTGGGGTCAGGTTCCGAAGGGTATCCTTCTGTAGTAATTAACAAACTGCGTGACTTTGTCTGAGGCTATCTCAAAATGCTTCACAGTCACTGAACCTTCGTAATGTGTACTCAATGTTGTTAGAGAGATAAATGCTGCAGCCAATTTGTACACAGGAAGATTCCAATATTATCAAACAAGATGAATAACCAGAAAATGTGTTTTGACGGCCCAGGTTGGAAGGTAAATAGTAAATCCTCCAACTAGGGAGCATTCCTGCACCAGAGAAGCAGCCTTGATTATGGGTTCAGATGTCAGAGTGGATTTGACCCCACCACCTCAGGCTTTAATTCCACAACAGATAATACATTGAGTAACTGAAGTATTCAGAGCACTTTCTAAAAGAAACCAAGCCACAATGTGCTTCACAGCTTTATACTCTTGTAGGAGTACAAACCTTTTCACAAGCCAAATAAGAATCTCTGCTACCAAAGGGAAATTTGGAATCCGGAAGTTTTCCATGGAGATGAGGCGAGGGTATCCCAGGGCTCTCATCATCTCGGTGAAGTCTGAGGGGAGAAAAGTTAAGATGGTCAGTATTTGCACAAATGGGTCAATTAACACATTGCTCAAAAATCTTGTCTCTGCTTTGGTTAGACTATTCCTACAACTTGCCCAACATCACACTTCTCATGAGAGCACTCTGAAAGCATGCAACATCAAACTGGAGGTGTGGTTGCTGAGTTTCCACATTTGTACTCAGATTCCTAAAGCTCTCATTCTAAACAAGTTTTGAGGACGGAATATTGACAAGTCTAAGAAATGAATGGTAATTAAAGGCATTAACACATTATGTGGAACTAATGGTAAGTTATTGCACCCCACAGATATCTGATCCTGCCTCAAATCATTAGACTTTCTGGAAACAAATAAAGTTGAAAGAATGGTGTAAGGAAGAGTGCACTGCTGGAGTTAATTCAAAGTAAATCTTATTCCCATCAATACCCACAGATTCCAAATTTGGACAAGTGGTACAAGAGAAAATGCGTAATCCATCAAAGATACAGCATGGCTCTTCAACAGTATCTACCCTAGAATTTAAAAGTGGTGACTATTTTCTATTTATGGATATCAATAATATTTAATAATATATAAAGACTCCTTCACCCCCGAGTGTTGAAGTGATCCTACTGACCCCAACCCCTTACTAACCCGGCGCTGCCTGAGCCCACAGTCCAAACTCTCCGGTATGAAACAGATTCTTACTCCTCAGGTCCCTGAACGACATGATGCCGCCCGAATCTACAGCCTCCGTGGGGCCTGGTCTCACAGATCTCGATCAGATCTTGCTCACTTGTGTCCAGCAAAAACTCTATACTTGTCGTACCATATCAGATTCAGTCCTGTCCCCCTATTCCCTGCCCACCCGGGCCTGTCCCCCCTATTCCCTGCCCACCCGGGCCTGTCCCCCTATTCCCAGCCCACCCGGGCCTGTCCCCCTATTCCCAGCCCACCCGGGCCTGTCCCCCTATTCCCAGCCCACCCGGGCCTGTCCCCCTATTCCCTGCCCACCCGGGCCTGTCCCCCTATTCCCAGCCCACCCGGGCCTGTCCCCCTATTCCCAGCCCACCCGGGCCTGTCCCCCTATTCCCAGCCCACCCGGGCCTGTCCCCCTATTCCCAGTCCACGGGCTTATCCCCGAGTGTCTCACAGTCCCTCTGCCCGGAATCAGTCCGTGTTTGTCCCTCCGTTCGTGGTTTCCCTCTCTCTGTTGCTGCCCACTGAATATTTTCCTAACGCCTCTCCCGTGCCCGCACTCCGCTGTGAGGCTTGGTTTCCATGGAGATTCCAGGGACGTTGCTCTACCTAAAGCATTCTGGGAGAGACGCCACATTCGCAGTTACGTCACTGCACGGGATGGCGGCACTGTGACACGAGCCCGATGTGACATCACAATGTGACGTGAAACGTCACAGATCAGAAGAAGTCTGCAGGCCATTTAGCCCATCAAGCCCTGCTCTACCAGTCAATAAGATCATAAAATCATGGTTGATCTAGCTTAATCTCATCCCCTGTTTGCTATTTCCATCATGTGATGTGTAAGATGGCAACTGGCCAAAAACCTTTGTTTTACATATCAAGACATCAGAAGTCACATGAGTTTGGTACAAATGTATTTATCCAAAGAGCTCCTTGTTTTCATTTTTAAAATGCATGCACCATAAGAACATGAGTAGATAATTTGCAAGTTGCTCTACAGGTATTGCCCATAAAGAAAATTATCACTCAGAAACAAAAAACTTTGTTCGTTCTCATCTGCCACAATTTCACCTGTCCCTACACATGCCTTGCACACACAATCTTTAAAGTGTTCAGGCCCTCTAACAGTCCGCATGTGAGTTGTTGTTGCCTGTTCATCTGGTGCCTGTTGGTTCCAGTGCTAACATTGCTCCTTTGAGCAATGTTGTTGCAGTGGTGAATGTTGCTTCCCGACTCATTATTGTTGTTGATCTGTTGCACTTTTTGACCTCTGGGACTGATGGTCGTTCAATTCCATGCTCAATGGCAAAATCAAATACTTTTCATAGCTGTCTTGTGAAGTAGCAGCTTCCCCAATTGCAAATATAAGTCTGCAGTTGTGACGATAGATTTGGTTGCTAATTTTCACCATGTACAATCGGGTGACAACTTTTTTCTATACGTCCCAACCCTCAACAAAGAGGGTTCCTCATCAAATAAACATCATTAGTAATGACAATGAATGGACAATGGCCGTACATGTTAATAACAGCCTTATATTATTTAAGCTTGACACTGGTGCTTCCGCCAATTTGCTCAACTGCCAGGATTTATCGTCTATCCAAGGGGATTACAAGTTTTTACCTGCGGCATGCAAACTTAAAGATTAGAATGACAATCAGATTGTGTCACATGGTTCATGCCATTTAAAAATTGTCAACAGAGAAATTCAGAAAACACCGCGTTTTGAGATTGTGAATGATCACAGATCTTCTTTATTAGGTGCTCAGGCATGCAAGGAGTTGCAGTTAATTCAAAGAATCCTCATGCGTACAAATGAGACATCAAGAATAGAAGGTGATATTCAACAGTTAATCAGTGAATACCCTGATGTTTTTCATGGTAAGGGCACATTGCCATATCAGTATAAAATTCTGCTAAAAAAGGATGCGAAGCCTGTCATCCATCCGCCCAGAAGAGTTTCAGCAACTCTACAAGAGAGATTGAAAGCTGAACTACTTAGATTGCAATGTCAAAGTATCATATCCAAGGTCACACAACCGACTGATTGGGTCATCTCCTTGGTTTGTGTAAAAAAAAGGTCAGGAGATATAAGAATTTGCATGGATCCCAAAGATCTTAATAAAAACATATGTAGGGAACTTTATCTTATTCCCAAAAGAGAAAAAACTCCTTCTGAAATGTCGAATGCGCGAATTTTCACAAAGTTGGACGCATCACAAGGTTTTCGGCAGATGCAATTTGGCGACTCCAGCAAGCTCCTCTGTACATTCAACATGTCTTTTGGAAGGTACTGCTTTAATAGAATGTCCTTTGGGATCATCTTTGCTTCAGAGATTTTTCACCGAATTATGGAGCAAATGACCGAAAATATAGCTGGCGTTCAAGTCTATGTGGACGACATCATTATATGGTCTACCACTGAGGAAGAGCATATTGCTAGGCTGAGGAAAGTTTTCAAATGCATACATCAGTATGGTTTAAAATTAAACCAGTCAAAATGCATATTTGCTACCTCATCGTTAAAATTTCTCGGTGATAACATCACAGCCAAAGGTATCAGACCGGATGAAGAAAAGATAGAAGCCATCAAGAAAATGCAGCAACCAAAAGACAAGAAAGCTGTACTACGGTTTTTTGGTTTTGTAAATTTCCTCAGGAAATTCATCTCCAACTTATCTTCAAGAACTGTTGCGCTACGTAACTTGATTAAGAAAAACGCTGAATTTGAGTGGACTCCACGTCGTAATGCAGAATGGCTGGACCTCAAAGAACAATTAATACAAGCTCCAAGCTTAAATTTTTTCGATCCAACTAAGCCCACAAAAATCTCGACAGTAGCAAGTCAACATGGCATAGGCGCAGTCTTACTCCAGCAAGACAACCAGGCCAATTGGATACCCATTGCAAATGCATCGAGAGCCATGACAGTCACAGAGTGCAGATATGCGCAAATAGAAAAAGAATGCTTAGGACTCAACTGGCATATCTAAGTTTCATCATTATGTATATGGTCTACCTAAATTCACAGTTGAAACTGACCATCGACCTCTTGTAAATGTCATTGATAAAAATCTCAATGATATGACTCCTAGATTAGAGAGAATGATGATGAAGTTAAGGAGATATGATTTCACTTTAATCTATACTCCTGGTAAAAATCTAGTAATTGCAGGTACACTTTCGAGATATGTCAACACAGACAATCTACCGTCGGAATCAATCAATGATGTAGAAGCTCACTTACAGTCATATATGAAACACTTCCTGCATCAGATCAGAAGCTGAAGCAGATCCATGAAGAAACACAGAAGGATGTAACATTGCGTAGAGTGATTGCTCATCTACAGCATGGGTGGCCAAAAGGACACTGTCCTCAGTATCAAAGTATTCAAACTGAACTTACTGTATTAGATGGCATACTGTTGAGAAATGATAGAATTGTCATTCCAGAAAATCTCAGGTCAGCAAACTTCATTAAGGACATCTCGGCATCGGGAAATGCAAATGAAGAGCTAGGCAAGCTGTGTACTGGCCGGGTATAAACAAAGACATTGCAGAAATGATTATGTTGTGTTCAACATGTCAGAGACATCAACCATCTCAATGCAAAGAACCGTTACAACAACATGACATTACTACGTCACCACGGATGAAAGTAGGTGTAGACTTATTTCATTCAAATGGAAAAGACTATGTTCTTGTAATTGATTATTATTCCAACTTTCTGGAAGTAATGTGACTACCTGATCTCACCTCTACAGCTGTGATCAAAGCATGTAAAGAATTTTTTGCAAGACACGGCATTCTGCAAACTGTTATGTCAGATAATGGTCCGTGCTTTGCAAGCTGGGAGTGGATGGAATTTTCGAGAACATATAACTTCAATCACATTACTTCAAGTCCTCATTTTCCTCAATCAAATGGAAGAGTGGAAAAAGGTGTACATGGTGAGAAGCAATTGTTGAGTAAAGCAAGAGATTCTCAATCGGATTTCTACTTGGCTTTATTATCCTATAGAGCCTCTCCGTTGAATTCGGGCTTATCTCCAGCACAAATGTTGTACAATCGTGAAATTAGAACAACATTACCGAAAATTCATGTTGATGATCCAGACCAACTAGGTGTTTTGAAGAAAATTCACCAACAACTTGAAAAACAATAAAGTTACTACGACAGACATGCAAAACCGCTAAAACCTCTTGTAGCAGATGATGTTGTAAGAATCAGATGTCCTGATTGAGGATGGTCTGACACTGCTATGGTTATTAGGCAAGATCCGATGTAATCAAAACTGCAGAAGGTGGATTGATTAGAAGAAACAGACGTGATATCTTAAAAGTTCATGTTCCTCAACCAACATTTCCAGATCTGAACTTAAACCAATCTTTTTTTGAATATAAATTTGTGCCCAATTCATTTTTTCCATTTAAGGGGCAATTTTGCGTGGCCAATCCACCTACCCTGCACATCTTTGGGTTATGGAGGTGAAACCCACGGGGAGAAGGTGCAAACTCCACACGGACAGTGACCCAGAGCCAGGATCAAACCTGGGACCTTGGCGAGTGAGTTAGCAGTGCTAACCACTGCACCACCGTGCTGCCCTCAGCTATACACTTCTGAAACCATATTCCATGTGGTATGTAGAATGGCTACTGCCAAAATCTTTTTATACATGTATGACATATGATGACATCAGAGGTCACATGAGATGGGTAAGTCACAGTGAACAACGTACATGCTCCCCATATCCCTCAGTACCCAAAGGTCTACCTACCTCTATTCTAAACCTATTCAACAAATGAGCAACCACAGCTCTCTTGGATTGAGAATTCCAAAGATTCACAATTACTAGGTCCTAAATGACCAGCTCCTTATTCTGAGACCGAGATCTAGGGCGAAATTCTCCGGTATCGGCACGATGTCCGCTGACCGGCGCCTAAAACGGTGCAAATCAGTCCGGCATCGCGCCGCCCCAAAGGTGCGGAATCCTCCGCATCTTGGGGGGCCGAGCCCGCGCCGGACTGATCTCCGCCCCCGCCAGCTGGCGGAAAAGGCCTTTGGTGCCCCGCCAGCTGGCGCAGAAATTACATTGCCGGGCGGCGCATGCACGGGAGCGTTAGCGGCCGCTCACAAACCTCAAGTCAGCATGCGCTGTGGAGGGAGTCTCTTCCACCTCCGCCATGGTGGAGACCGTGGTGAAGGCGGAAAGAAAAGAGTGCCCCCACGGCACAGGCCCGCCCGCGGATCGGTGGGCCCCGATCGCGGACCAGGCCACTGTGGGGGCACCCCCCGGGGCCAGATCGCCCCGCGCCCCCCCCCCCCAGGACCCCGGAGCCCGCCCGCGCCGCCTTGTCCCGCCAGTAAGAGAGGTGGTTTAATCCATGCCGGCGGGACAGGCATTCTAGCAGTGGGACTTCGGCCCATCCGGGCCGGAGAATCGCGGGGGGGGGGGGGCCGCCAACCGGCACGATTCCCGCCCCCGCCAAATCTCTGGTGCTGGAGAATTCGGCAACCGGCGGGGGCGGGATTCACGGCAGCCCCTGGCAATTCTCCGACCCGGCGGGGGGGTCGGAGAATCTCGCCCCTAGATTCGAATAATAATAACCTGTTATTGTCACAAGTATGAAGTTACTGTGAAAAGCCCCTAGTCGCCACATTCCGGCGCCTGTTCGGGTACACAGAGGGAGAATTCAGAATTCTCAGCTGGTACGGGAATTGAACCCGCGCTGCTGGCCTTGTTCTGCATCACAAACCAGCTGTTTAGCCCACTGAGCAAAACCAGCCCTAGTTGTAGCCAGGCAAAACATTTTTTCAGCATCTACACTGTCAAACCCCTGAAGAATTTTATGTATTTCTATTATATCACCTCATTCTTTCAAACTGAAGGGAATATAAGCCAGGTCCACTCAAACTCTCTTCATAGGACAATCCCTTTATCAGGGGAAGTATCTCCACCGTGATGTCAATGCAATTATGGTAAACAAAATGCTGCTTTGTGATGTAATGTCATCTCTACCGAGCAACCAAACAAGTGTGAACAAAGGCTCCTCAGATAAGTTGACTTGACTCCTTCTCCTGAACATGTCACAGCAAATCTTTTATACATGTCTAACCTGTTTAGTTTATTGTCCCTCGTTGGCAGCCATTTGCATTCATACGGATTTAGGATGGAACTTTTTCTCAAGGATTTATTGGGCATTAGCTTGAAACCTAAACCTCAATACTGCCTGCCATACCCTCTGAACAAAGTGTGCTTTGAAAATGTGGCCGAAGCCCAGGAATGTTTGTTCTTCATTGGGTTTATTGGAGTTGTACCTTTGGCCTTGTGTCTCCATTTGCTGATGAGAAGATTGAAAGCCGTAGAGGTATGGTGCATATTTCCCTCCCTATAGGTACTGATGTGCTGCCCCCTACATACTGATGACAACACCCCTCCCCCTATGTACTGCTCCTCCCCCAAAGTACTTCGGATATGTGCCTAATTGCCCTTAAGAAGGTGATGATGAGTCATCTTCTTCAACCAGTCCAAAGTGGTGTGGTGTATGATGTGTTGGGTGCTCTGGATCTGTGGAACTCATACAGGCCACCAACACTTAAAATAGTGCAACATTATTTTATTAAGTCAGCAACTGTTGAACATACTTTCACTGTGGGTTAACACGATATTAGATTGAACTAAAGACCTATGCCTTGTCCTAACCAGTCTATGCACTCAGCACATGGTGAAGGTCTGTGCTGCAAGCTGTAAACTTTGTCCTACTAGGAGGCTGCAGCTCAAATGTGCGGGAACTCTGATGCCCCCTGTCTTTATAGTACGTGTGCTCTAACTGACTGCGGTGTTGTGTGTGTTGATTGGTCCCGCTGTGTGTCCATCAGTGTGTGTGTATCTGCACCATGATATACTGGTGTATCTTATGACAGTGTAGATACACCCACCATGCTGTTTTGCAGGGAGTTCCAGGATTTTGACCCAGCGGCAGTAAAGGAATATCATTATCGTTCCAAATATGTTGTCTGAATTCAAGGGGAGCTTGCAGGTACTGACAATACTATATGTCTGCTGCCCTGTCCTTCTAAGTGGTTGAATGTAAGGAGGGTACTATTGAAGGAACCTTGGCGAGTTGCTGCAATGCATCTTGCATCTAACGAGCTGCCAATGGTGGAGAGAGTGAATGTTGAAGGTGATGAATGGGATTCTGATCAAGCGAGCTGCTTTGCCCCAGATGGTGTCAAACTTCCTGAATGTGGTTGCAATTGCATTCATCCAGAGAAGTGAAGAGGATTCCATTACGCTCCTGACTTGAGGTTTGTGGATTGTGGAAAGACCTTGGGGAATTAACTGTATTACTTGTGTTGCTCGTTTTAGCCTTAGTTTACTTATTCTTATTCTGTCACCTTTGCTCATGAGTCGCCAGGTATCTTTCTGATACCGCCACGTGGTTCAAGTCCAAGTAATGATTAATAATGCAACACACCGCTTAGTAAGAGTTAAAACAACGCTCATTTATTATATACAGCAATTAATACTTATACAATAATCCTACTTCTAGACTACTACCTACCACTAAAGGCCAATACTTAACTTTTGGAAATGGCCCACCAGGTCAGGGAAACGAATGGTCTTTCGAATTGGTTCTGAGCCTGCGGGATTCAAAAGCTGGTACAAGTCGATAGTCAGGAGCGCCTATCTGGTAGCGATCGCTGGAGTAAAACTTACAGTTTCTTGTAGAAGGGTCTCGAAGGTTGCGAGCAGGAAGAGAAGGGGCGAGTTGAACTTGGCCCCTATTCTTATAGTCCCCAGTGGCTTCCCGCCTCTCGGGGCGGACCTTGTACCTGGTTCCAAGTGATTGGACTTGGTCCCAATCACTTGGTTCGAAATTCTCCAATGCTGGAGCGATTCCTTGATCGGGGGGTGATCGTTTACCTTTCTTTGTGTCAGCCCCTGCTGGCGCCGAAAGGTCTGGGTCGGCTTTATGTTGCTAATTTGTAGCAATTGTTCCCAGGGATGGCTGATTAAAATGCAGATGGCTGGGTTGTTGTGATGTTGATGGCTGCACGTATCGGTCTGGACTGACTTCCCCAGAGGCGAATACACTGTTTTACCTGCAGCTGTCCGTTTGAGTCCTGTTGGCCGATTTTCCCATCAGCCTCTTTCGTTCGCCATTTTAAATCGGGATTTGACCATTCTAATTGGGAGTCAGCCATTTTACATGGCTACACTTGCCACAAAACAACCAGATTCTGATTTGCTCCTGTAGCCACTATATTTATGTGACTGGTCCAGTTAAGTTTCTGGTCAATAGTGATCACCCGCAGGGTGGCATGGTGGCGCAGTAGTTAGCACTACTGCCTCTGGCACCGAGGACCCGGGTTCGATCCCGGCCCCAGGTCAGTGTCCATGTGGAGTTTGCCCATTCTCCCCATGTCTGCGTAGGTTTCACCCCCACAACCCAAAGATGTGCAGGTTAGATGGATTGGCCACTCTTTTGAGGTCCACCAACAAAACAGAAGGAAGGAAAACAAACTGAGGGACAAAGCAAAAAAGGGCAGCTTCTGTTAGGGGCACCGCCCGAACATAACAAAGATCAACGGAAACTTAAAAACATCAAATAAGAGTGCAGTTAAAGTGGTCAATAAAGCACCCCAACCCCTGCGGTGCCCACCGGGCACGGAAGCCTCGATGGTGCCCGTGGACACTGCATGCTCCCTTTCCAGGGACACCCGGCCGCGAATGCAGCCGTGGAAGAGGGGCAGACAGTCTGGCTGGACGACCCCCTCAGTTGCTCGCTGCCTGGACCTATAAATGGTGCGCTTTGCCAGGCCCAGGAGCAGGTTCACAGGGAGGTCCTCCGCCTTCCCCGCCCCTCTCTGCACCGGGTGCCCATAGATTAGGAGCATGGGGTTGAAGTGCAAACAAAACTCCAGTAAAAGATTGGTTAGAAAACTAAAAAGGGAGTGCAGCCTGAAACATGTAACATAGACATGGTCCACGGACTCCACAAGGCCTCAAAAATGGCAGGCTTCTTGGGAGTCCGTGAACCGGTGCAATCGGTGATTGTACAGCACTGTTGCATGCAACACCCTCCACCCAAAGTCCCCAAGATTGAGGGGGAGGACTCCTCCATAGAGGGACCTCCAGTGGGGACCTCCGCCGCCGGATGGCAATAAGGCACGCCATTGCTTGTCTGGACGAAGGCGAGGGCAAGGAGGTGAAGGGTGTGCAGCAGCAGTCTGTACGGGAAATCCCTCCGCGCAGCGCGAAGAGGCACGGAGCGTATTTCCGCGAGGCGGCTAGGATTGTGGGGCACCAGCCCCAGAGGGAGGTTTCAGGGCCTGGGACCAATGTGGAATTCCGTCCGGACAGGGGTTCGCCCAGACGGGATACCACCACACACCTGTGCGTCCTCCAAACCATGAGTGCCATCGGGTCTGAGCACGACCGTTTTGAGGTCTCTGATGGCACTGGCCGCGAGCCGGACGTCCACCGCCGCACGTTTTGCTAACTTGTGGGGTGTCATCCAGCCCACTCCTCCGCCACCCAGCACATCCCGGATCCTGGTCACCCCAGCAGCCACAGCTCGCTCCTCCGCCAGCCACTCAAAATGGTATTGGTGGAGGTGCGGATTCCTGAGCAGCGCCTCCCTGACGACAGCCACCATTCCTGATGGGGGGGAGCTGCGGTGCGAGGTGACCATGTTTCAGACTTTAGCAGGTCCTGGTAAAAGATGGGCAGCGCCTGCAGAGGGTAACAAAGACCCTGCAGGTCTATGAACAGACGCTACACGTTAATTCAGGCCGTGCACCTGGCAGAAGAAATGCGTCGCCAGGGCAAACCATTGTGGAGGGGGCTCAATGTAAAGGTATCGTTGCAGGGTCTGAAGGCGGAAGGTTGCCACCTGGGTGCGAAGGCACACCAGCGCCTGGCCACCCTCCCTAAGCAGGAGACTCAGAACCTCAGCAGCGACCCAGTGCAGTCTCTTGTCCCAGAAGAACTCTACACGCATTCTCTGGATCTTTTTGACAAAGTCAGGGGGAGGGGTCAAAGTGACCAGCCGGTACCACAACATGGAGGCTATCAGCTGGTTTATGACAAGAACTCAACCCCTGTAAGACAGCACTCGGGGCAGTCCTGTCCAGCGTCTCAAGCGAGCGGCAACCTTGGTCTCCAGCTCTTGCCAGTTAGCCAGCCAGGATTCCTCAGCTGGGCAAAGGTGGACTCCCAAATAGAGGAGGCTGGTCCTGCTCCAGGTGAAAGGCCTGAGCTCTTCTGCGAGGGGGTCTGTCTGCCACGGACCGACCAGGAGTCCGGAACATTTGTCCCAGTTGATCTTGGCAGAGGATGCGTCGGAACAGCCTGGCACTCTCGCATCCTCCGCAGGTCAGCAGGGTCAGTGAACATGAGGAGCACACCATCAGCGTAAGCTGAAATTCCTGACAGCCTCCTCCGCAGGAGGCGTAGGAAAGGCTCCACGCAAATAGAATAAAGTTGGCCAGACAGAGGACAGCCCTGACGCATTCCTCTCTCAAAGCGAAGGGGCTCGTCAGGGACCCGTTAACCTTAACAAGACACTCTGCGGCAGTGTACAGAAGTCGGATCCACTCCCGAACCCGAATACTTGCATAGTCCCGAATAAATATTCGTGATCCACCCTGTTCAACGCCTTCTCCTTATCAAGAGACAGGAAGGTGCTTGACATACCAGCCCTCTGGGAATGATGGACCCGGGTT
This sequence comes from Scyliorhinus torazame, assembly GCF_047496885.1. Classification (NCBI taxonomy): domain Eukaryota; kingdom Metazoa; phylum Chordata; class Chondrichthyes; order Carcharhiniformes; family Scyliorhinidae; genus Scyliorhinus; species Scyliorhinus torazame. The sequence goes on along the minus strand of NC_092723.1, from coordinate 155,756,128 downwards.
CAATCCAAGCCCCGGGTCACTGTCTGTGTGGAATTTGCACATTCTCCCCGTGTCTGCGTGGGTTTCACCCCCACAACCCAAAGATGTGCAGGTTAGATGGATTGGCCGTGCTAAATTGTCCCTTCATTGGAAAAAACATAATTAGGCACTCTAAATTTACTTAATAAAATAAAATAGTGATCGCCCGGATCTTAATCGTTGGTGATTTAGCAAGGTAATGTCACTTAATATAAGGGAAAGGGACAGCACGGTGGCGCAGTGGTTGGCATTGCTGCCTCACGATACCGAGGTCCCAGGTTCGATCCCAGCTCTGGGTGACTGTCCATGTGGAGTTAGCACATTCTCCCCGTGTTTGCGTGGGTTTCATCCCCACAACCCAAAGTTGTGCAGAGTAGGTGGATTGGCCACGCTAAATTGCCCATTAATTGGAAAACAAAGAATTGGGTACTCTAAATTTATTTTTATAAATATAAAGGGGAAATGGTGAGATTCCCTTGTAGGAAATAATCATTGCCCTGGCTTGAGAGACATGAATGTGTTATGGGCCAGTGTTTAGAGAACCCCAAAGTATATCATGGAGTTCACCTGACCTACAACTGTTTATAGATTTTGGTTATGAGGAGCACAAGGGCCTACTGTCATGGGAATGTCACTTTAAGAAATGTTTGGCTGCTCATGTTCCTGCAGTGATGTCAGAGTGTGGGTGGAGCTGAGCTCTGGTTATGCTTTTCAGTTTCACTTTGAGAAAAGCTTGGGTGTGTCTGTCTTTTTGGTTTCGTTTTTCAGTGTGGGCAGCTGAAGTCAGACAAAGCAGCTGTATTGTTGTTTTCTCTGCCATGAAAAGACTATCTCTTGATCATTTGGTGAATTCAGAATTATAAATGTTCTCAGTAGTGAATGTAAACCTAATGTGCTTCTGTTAAAAGGTGTTTCTTTTGTCTTCTGGATGTTGTTTGGGAATTTATTAAGGATTACTTAGTGTTGTATTCTTTGGGGGTTGTATTTGAATTAATGGGTGCTAAGTTGTTCACTGTATGTTTTAAAAAGGTTAGCTTGAGTTCATAGAATAAACATTGTTTTGCTTAAAAAAATACTTTCTGATTTCTGCTGTACCACTCCTGTAGAGTGGCCGTGTGCTCCCCCATACCACAATCTATTAAAAGTTGTGGGTCAGGTGAACTCCATGACGCACTTTGGGGTTCTCTAAACCCTGGCCCATAACACTACTTTCCAGGTTGTATTCAACAGATGGCCTTAAGCACTTTAAATCAAAACAAAGTGTTATGTGTCCAGGTTTACAGAACCCCAAAGTGTTTCATGGAGTTCAACCGACCCACAACTTTTAATAGATTGTGGTGTGGGAAGCACACGGCGTACTCTCCAGATGTGATACAGCAATTATGGACAAATGGTTTTTAAAACAAAACAATGTTTGTTCTATGAACTCAAGTTAACCTTTTAAAAACAAACATTGAATATCTTAACACCCATTACTTCAAAGATAACCCCAAAAGACTACAACACTAAATAATCCTTCAAACTGTTCCTTCAAACATCCTAAGACTTCAAACCGTCACAAATAAGAACACATCAGGTTACATTCAATATATCTATAGTCTTTGGATTTCAGACATCAACAGACCAGCTCTGTGTTTCTTCCTGCAGCTCTCAGGAAAACACACAGACACTCCCAGCTGCCTCCTCAAACTGAAACCAAAAGCAGAAGTGAGCTCAGCTCCCCCCACCCTCTGACATCACTTCAGTAATCTCATTTCTTAAAGGTACATTGCTTAAACATCCATTTCTTAAAGGTAGTCTCACATGACACCGCCCCCCAAGAAAATAAAACCCATCAACTTCAAGGTGGTTTCATTTTTTCACCTTTGCACCATCAATTAAGAAATGCACACAGTAAAAACACTTTACCGGTTCAAAAAAAACAACACACGCAAACAGGTATAATAATATAGTCCTTTTTTTTTTTCGTTCTTCTTCCTCCAACGGAAATCCTTCCCGATTGATAGTCTCTTTGGACAAGAAAGTCTCTGCACGATCCATCCATTCCTCTACGCCTCGGCATTTCTCTTTAAAGTTAGCTACTTCAGTTCAATCTGATCACAGAGTCCCTTGCAATTCTTCAATACAGGAGTATCGGTTACCAAAGCTTACAGGCTGTCAAATGCATGTTGAAACTCCGCTGTCCATTGAAATTTTAAAATACGTTTCTTCAGCAAGTCCATCAGTGGAGCAATCATGCTACAAAACTCTTGCACAAATGTTCGATCAAATCCACTCATGCCACAAAATCGCATTATTTCCCTTCATCTTGAGGGTATCAGAAACTCCTCAAGGAAAGTGATTTGGGCTTTTCCAAATTCACATTTGGCTAGGTTTACCACCAAACCCGCCTCCTGAAGTCGATCGAATAACTCCATCAGATGTTTTAAATGGACTTTCCATGTCTGGCTGAAAACTACCAGATCGTCGATAAATACCGCACAATTGGGTAATCCTGAAACAACTGTATTAGTTAACCGTTGAAATGTGGCTGGGGCGTTTTTCATGCCAAATGGCATAACTTTGAATTGGTATATACCATCTGGAGTCACAAAAGCTGAAATCTCCTTCGCCCTTTCGGATAAAGGTACCTGCCAGTAATCTTTAAGTAAATCCAAATTGGAAATAAAAGCGGATTGTCCCACTTTCTCAATGCAATCCTCCAAACGTGGGATAGGATAAGAGTCCGTTCTTGTAACTGCATTCACCTTTCTATAGTCCACACACAACCGTTGGGTACCGACTGGTTTTGGTACCATCACTATGGGTGAGCTCCATTGGCTGCAACCCACTTCAATTATGCCATTTTTAAGCATACTCTCAATCCCTTTGTTAACCTGCGCCAATTTTAAAGGATTAAGTCGATATCGATATTGTTTGATTGGAACAGCATTTCCCACATCTACATCATGTATAGCAATTTTATTACTTCCCAATTTATCTCCACAAACTTGCCCATGTGATATCAATAACTCTTTCAGGTCGGTTCGTTTTTCCTCTGGAAGATAACTCAACAATTTATCCCAATTTTAAGAACATCCTCATTTTCCAATTTAATTTGAGGTATGTCAAATTCACAGTCATCTGGATTTGGTTTGTCACTTTGAGTTAGAATCATTAAAACCTCCTTTTTCTCTCCTTCCCTTTCAAAGTACCTTTTAAGAATATTCACATGACACACTCGGTGATTCTTCCTTCTATCTGGTGTTTTTACCACATAATTCACCTCACTTAATTTCCTTTCAATCTGATACGGTCCACAAAACCTAGCTTTTAAAGGTTCACCTACCACTGGTAACAACACTAAAACTTTATCCCCACTGGCAAAACTACGAACTTTAGATTTCTTGTCCGCTACCCGTTTCATCACCTTTTGTGCAATGTTCAAATGTTGTCTAGCCAATTCACCTGCTCTACTTAATCGTTCCCTAAAATGTGACACGTAATCCAATAGTGTAACTTCCGATTTCTCACCCACCAATTTTTCTTAAATCAATTTAAGTGGTCCTTTTACCTCATGACCAAAAATTAGTTCAAAAGGACTAAATTTGGTTGACTCATTAGGTGCATCCCTAATTGCAAACAGTACGAATGGAATTCCTTTATCCCAATCCTCTGGATAATCTTGATAATAAGCCCTCAACATAGAACATAGAACACAGAACAGTACAGCACAGAACAGGCCCTTCGGCCCTTAATGTTGTGCCGAGCTTTGTCTGAAACCACGATCAAGCTATCCCACTCCCTGTCATTCTGATGTGCTCCATGTGCCTATCCAATAACCGCTTGAAAGTTCCTAAAGTGTCCGACTCCACTATCATAGTAGGCAGTCCATTCCACACCCTAACCACCCTCTGAGTAAAGAACCTACCTCGGACATCCCTCCTATATCTCCCACCCTGAACCTTATAGTTATGCCCCCTTGTATTGTCTTTAATGTCTGATGCCACCTTTCTAACTCTCCCTGCGGCTCTGGATGGTACGCAGTTGATTTAAATTGTTTCATTCCAAAGCTATCCATAACTTTTGAATATCTTTGAGGTAGAATTTGATGCTTGATCCGATTGAATTTCTGTGGGTAGTCCATTTCTAGTAAAGAATTTCAGTAACTCCTCCACAATCTTTTTAGCTGTAATATTATGTACTGGAATGGCCTCTGGAAACCTAGTAGACACATCCATTATAGTCAAAAGATATTGATTCCCACTTTTTGTTTTAGGAAGCGGTCCTACACAATCAATTAGGACCCATGTAAAAGGTTCCTCAAATGTTGGAATGTGTATTAAGGGCGCTGGTTTCATCACTGCTTGAGGTTTCCCTATCACTTGACATGTATGACATGATTGACAAAGTTTAACTACATCTTTATGTAGTCCAGGCCCCCCCCCCCCCCCCGATCCTGGGCTGCTGCTGCTGCCTTCTTTTTCCCATTCCGTCTATCTTTCTGCGAGGTATTCGACGAACGGTTGCCACCGCCAGGTGAACCCTTGAGCCGACCCCCTCAGGACGAACTTAATCCGCTCTAGCTTTATAAACCCCGCCATGTCATTTATCCAGGTCTCCACCCCCGGGGGCTTGGCTTCTTTCCACATTAGCAATATCCTGCGCCGGGCTACTAGGGACGCAAAGGCCAAAACATCGGCCTCTCTCGCCTCCTGCACTCCCGGCTCTTGTGCAACCCCAAATATAGCCAACCCCCAGCTTGGTTCGACCCGGACTCCTACTACTTTTGAAAGCACCTTTGTCACCCCCATCCAAAACCCCTGTAGTGCCGGGCATGACCAAAACATATGGGTATGATTCGCTGGGCTTCTCGAGCACCTCGCACACCTATCCTCCACTCCAAAAAATTTACTGAGCCGATCTCCAGTCATATGTGCCCTGTGTAATACCTTAAACTGAATCAGGCTTAGCCTGGCACACGAGGACGACGAGTTTACCCTGCTTAGGGCATCTGCCCACAGCCCCTCCTCGATCTCCTCCCCCAGCTCTTCTTCCCATTTCCCTTTTAGTTCATCTACCATAGTCTCCCCTTCGTCCCTCATTTCCCTATATATATCTGACACCTTACCATCCCCCACCCATGTCTTTGAGATCACTCTGTCCTGCACCTCTTGTGTCGGGAGCTGCGGGAATTCCCTCACCTGTTGCCTCGCAAAAGCCCTCAGTTGCATATACCTGAATGCATTCCCTTGGGGCAACCCATATTTCTCGGTCAGCGCTCCCAGACTCGCAAACTTCCCATCCACAAACAGATCTTTCAGTTGCATTATTCCTGCTCTTTGCCACATTCCATATCCCCCATCCATTCCCCCCGGGGCAAACCTATGATTGTTTCTTATCGGGGACCCCCCCAAGGCTCCAGTCTTTCCCCTATGCCGTCTCCATTGTCCCCAAATCTTCAGTGTAGCCACCACCACCGGGCTTGTGGTGTAGTTCCTCGGTGAGAACGGCAATGGGGCTGTCACCATAGCCTGTAGGCTAGTCCCCCTACAGGACGCCCTCTCTAATCTCTTCCACGCCGCTCCCTCCTCCTCTCCCATCCACTTACTCACCATTGAAATATTAGCGGCCCAATAATACTCACTTAGGCTCGGTAGTGCCAGCCCCCCCTATCCCTGCTACGCTGTAAGAATCCCTTCCTCACTCTCGGGGTCTTCCCGGCCCACACAAAACCCATGATGCTCTTTTCAATCCTTTTAAAAAAAGCCTTCGTGATCACCACCGGGAGGCACTGAAACACAAAGAGGAATCTCGGGAGGACCACCATCTTAACCGCCTGCACCCTCCCTGCCATTGACAGGGATACCATATCCCATCTCTTGAAATCCTCCTCCATCTGTTCCACCAACCGCGTTAAATTTAACCTATGCAATGTGCCCCAATTCTTAGCTATCTGGATCCCCAGGTAACGAAAGTCCCTTGTTACCTTCCTCAACGGTAGGTCCTCTATTTCTCTACTCTGCTCCCCTGGATGCACCACAAACAACTCACTTTTCCCCATGTTCAATTTATACCCTGAAAAATCCCCAAACTCCCCAAGTATCCGCATTATTTCTGGCATCCCCTCCGCCGGGTCCGCCACGTATAGTAGCAAATCGTCCGCATACAAAGATACCCGGTGTTCTTCTCCTCCCCTAAGTACTCCCCTCCACTTCTTGGAACCCCTCAACGCTATCGCCTGGGGCTCAATCGCCAGTGCAAACAATAATGGGGACAGAGAGCATCCCTGCCTTGTCCCTCTATGGAGCCGAAAATATGCAGATCCCCGTCCATTCGTGACCACGCTCGCCACTGGGGCCCTATACAACAGCTGCACCCATCTAACATACCCCTCTCCAAAACCAAATCTCCTCAACACCTCCCACAAATAATCCCACTCCACTCTATCAAATGCTTTCTCAGCATCCATCGCCACTACTATCTCCGTTTCTCCCTCTGGTGGGGCCATCATCATTACCCCTAACAACCTCCGTATATTCGTGTTCAGCTGTCTCCCCTTCACAAACCCAGTTTGGTCCTCGTGGACCACCCCCGGGACACATTCCTCTATTCTCATTGCCATTACCTTGGCCAGGACCTTGGCATCTACATTTAGGAGGGAAATAGGTCTATAGGACCCGCATTGTAGCGGGTCCTTTTCCTTCTTTAAGAGAAGCGATATCGTTGCTTCAGACATAGTCGGGGGCAGTTGTCCCCTTTCCTTTGCCTCATTAAAGGTCCTCGTCAGTACCGGGGCGAGCAAGTCCACATATTTTCTATAGAATTCGACTGGGAATCCATCCGGTCCCGGGGCCTTTCCCGCCTGCATGCTCCTAATTCCTTTCACCACTTCTTCTACCTCGATCTGTGCTCCCAGTCCCACCCTTTCCTGCTCTTCCACCTTGGGAAATTTCAGCCGATCCAAGAAGCCCATCATTCTCTCCCTCCCATCCGGGGGTTGAGCTTCATATAATTTTTTATAAAATGTCTTGAACACTCCATTCACTCTCTCCGCTCCCCGCTCCATCTCTCCTTCCTCATCCCTCACTCCCCCTATTTCCCTCGCTGCTCCCCTTTTCCTCAATTGGTGTGCCAGCAACCTGCTCGCCTTCTCCCCATATTCGTACTGTACACCCTGTGCCTTCCTCCATTGTGCCTCTGCAGTGCCTGTAGCCAGCAAGTCAAATTCTACATGTAGCCTTTGCCTTTCCCTGTACAGTCCCTCCTCCGGTGCTTCCGCATATTGTCTGTCCACCCTCAAAAGTTATTGCAGCAACCGCTCCCGTTCCTTACTCTCCTGCTTCCCTTTATGTGCCCTTATTGATATCAGCTCCCCTCTAACCACCGCCTTCAATGCCTCCCAGACCACTCCCACCTGGACCTCCCCATTATCATTGAGTTCCAAGTACTTTTCAATGCACCCCCTCACCCTTAGACACACCCCCTCATCTGCCATTAGTCCCATGTCCATTCTCCAGGGTGGGCACCCTCCTGTTTCCTCCCCTATCTCCAAGTCCACCCAGTGTGGAGCGTGATCCGAAATGGCTATAGCCGTATACTCCGTTCCCCTCACCTTCGGGATCAATGCCCTACCCAGCACAAAAAAGTCTATTCGCGAGTAGACTTTATGGACATAGGAGAAAAACGAGAACTCCTTACTCCTAGGTCTGCTAAATCTCCACGGGTCTACACCTCCCATCTGCTCCATAAAATCTTTAAGTACCTTGGCTGCTGCCGGCCTCCTTCCAGTCCTGGACTTCGACCTATCCAGCCCTGGTTCCAACACCGTATTAAAATCTCCCCCCATTATCAGCTTTCCCATCTCTAGGTCCGGAATGCGTCCTAGCATCCGCCTCATAAAATTGGCATCATCCCAGTTCGGGGCATATACGTTTACCAAAACCACCGTCTCCCCCTGTAGTTTGCCACTCACCATCACGTATCTGCCCCCGTTATCCGCCACTATAGTCTTTGCCTCGAACATTACCCGCTTCCCCACTAATATAGCCACCCCCCTGTTTTTCGCATCTAGCCCCGAATGGAACACCTGCCCCACCCATCCTTTGCGTAGCCTAACCTGGTCTATCAGTTTCAGGTGCGTTTCCTGTAACATAACCACATCTGCCTTAAGTTTCTTAAGGTGTGCGAGTACCCGTGCCCTCTTTATCGTCCCGTTCAGTCCTCTCACGTTCCACGTGATCAGCCGAGTTGGGGGGCTTCCTACCCCCCCCCCCTTGTCGATTAGCCATCACCTTTTTCCAGCTCCTCACCCGGTTCCCACGCAGCAGTATCTCCCCCAGGCGGTGCCCCCCCGCCCATCCTCTCCCATACCAGCTCCCCCCTCTCCCCAGCAGCAGCAACCCAGTAATTCCCCCCACCGTGCGACGCCCCCTCCTTCCTGCTTCTCTCTTCCCGCCATGATTATCATAGCACGGGAACCAAGCCCGCGCTTCTCCATTGGCCCCGCCCCCAATGGCCAACGCCCCATCTCCTCCACCTCCCCTCCTCCCTCCATCACCACCTGTGGGAGAGAGAAAAGTTACCACATCGCAGGATTAGTACATAAAACCCCTCTTTGCCCCCCACATTCGCCCCACCACTTTGTTCGAACGTTCTTTTTAATAACCCGCTCATTCCAGTTTTTCTTCCACAATAAAAGTCCACGCTTCATCCGCCGTCTCAAAGTAGTGGTGCCTCCCTCGATATGTGACCCACAGTCTTGCCGGTTGCAGCATTCCAAATTTTATCTTCTTTTTATGAAGCACCGCCTTGGCCCGATTAAAGCTCGCCCTCCTTCTCGCCACCTCCGCACTCCAGTCTTGATAAACGCGGATCACCGCGTTCTCCCATTTACTGCTCCGAGTTTTCTTCGCCCATCTAAGGACCATTTCTCTATCCTTAAAACGGAGGAATCTCACCACTATGGCTCTGGGAATTTCTCCTGCTCTCGGTCCTCGCGCCATCACTCGGTATGCTCCCTCCACCTCCAACGGACCCGCCGGGGCCTCCGCTCCCATTAACGAGTGCAGCATCGTGCTCACATATGCCCCGACGTCCGCTCCCTCCACACCTTCAGGAAGACCAAGAATCCTCAGGTTGTTCCTCCTTGCGTTGTTTTCCAGTGCCTCCAACCTTTCCACACATCGTTTCTGATGTGCCTCCTGCGTCTCCGTCTTCACCACCAGGCCCTGTATGTCGTCCTCATTCTCGGCTGCCTTTGCCTTCACGACCCGAAGCTCCCGCTCCTGGGTCTTTTGTTCCTCCTTTAGCCCTTCGATCGCCTGTAGTATCGGGGCCAACAGCTCTTTCTTCATTTCCTTTTTGATCTCTTCCACACAGCATTTCAAGAACTCTTGTTGTTCAGGGCCCCATGTTAAACTGCCACCTTCCGACGCCATCTTGGTTTTTGCTTGCCTTCCTTGCCGCTGTTCTAAAAGATCCACTGCAATCTGGCCACTTTCTCCTCCTTTTTCCATCCGTATCCAGGGGGGATTCCCTTCTGGTTTACCGCACAGTGTTTTTAGCCGTCAAAATTGCCGTTGGGGCTCCTATCAAGAGCCCAAAAGTCCGTTTCACAGGGAGCTGCCGAAACGTGCGACTCAGCTGGTCATCGCCGCACCCGGAAGTCCGCAACACCTCCTTTCTATACCCTGCTGGCAATACTACTTGATGAACTTCTGCCCACTTTTCATCTGCTTGCATATGTACAGGTCTCCATTTTCTCATCAAGACATCACTTTTACGGTAATAACACTCTGGCATACTCTCAGATTCCTCTTCCGTATATGCTTTCTGATATATCTGTTTTATTTCTACATCTTTCTGTTGTAACTCCACCAATTTTCCTGAACTAAAAATATCCGCCTCATCCTCCACCTGTTCTTGTTCTTTTTCAACCATCTGATCAAAACTCGTTTCTGATAATTGCACTTCAACTTCATCTTTCCTCTTTGATTTCTCCTCTTGTCTTAACCTGTGACTTTGTGACCTTGTTACTACAAAATATGGAAAACTCCCAGGATATTTGTCCTTCAATACTTCAGTTTCCTGATTTTCCAATGGCTTATCAACCACGGTAGGCATCACTCCCACCTGCAATCCAGCTATATCATTACCTGAGATAAACTGCATTCCTGGACAAGATAGTTTCTCTATTACTCCTACTACCACTTCACCACTCTTCACTGGACTTTCCAACCTAACCTGATATAATGGAACACTACTCCTCTCACCTGGAATTCCACATATTACCACCTTTTCTGGCAACATTCTTCCCAAACTACATAACTCCTCATCTCTTAAAGATTGACTAGCTCCTGTTATCTCTTAAAATTGTGACTTCTTTACCTACTCCTCCTGATACACATGAGTAAACTTTACCCACACAAGTAAATTCTTTAAAGACATTTGGCACCTTCTTATCAATTACTTCTTGAACAGGCTGTACAATCTTTTGCACCTCCTTCGCTTCACATGGGCTTTCCTTCACCATTTTAACAAACCCCACTGTCTTATCCTGTTTTACCACATCAGCCTTCCCAGTGCTTTTCTTCAACCACCAGCACTGTGACTTTACATGGCCTAGTTTATTACAGTGAAAACATTTGAAACTTTTCATTTCTTTTCCACCCTCCTGGATTTCTTTTTTAACCTGAGGTACACTCTCCTTATTATCTCCCATCAGATCACCTTTACCTTTACCACTTGAGTATTTCTCATGTCTCCAGTTTCTATCCCTCACAGGCTGAATCTGATGTCGGAAACCAAGCCTTGATTTATGAACTAATTCATAATCATCTGCCATTTCTGCTGCTAATCTCGCAGTTTTAACCCTCTGCTCTTCCATATGAGTTCTCACTACATCAGGAATTGAATTTTTAAACTCCTCCAAAATTATAATTTCCCTGAGACCTTCATACGTTTTGTCTAATTTCAAAGGCCTTATCCACCTATCAAAATTACTCGGTTTGAGCCTTTCAAACTCCATGTATGTTTGACCAAATTCTTTCCTTAAATTTCTAAACCTTTGTCTGTAGGCTTCAGGCACTAGTTCATATGCACCTAAGATGGATTTTTTCACCTCCTCATACGTCCCAGATACCTCCTCCGGTAGTGATGCAAACAATTCACTAGCTCTACCTACCAGCTTTGTTTGAATCAGTAATACCCACATGCCCTGTGTCCATTTCATTTGTTTAGCTACCTTCTCAAATGAAATGAAAAAGGCTTCTACCTCCTTCTCGTCAAACCTTGGCACTGCTTGGACATATTTAAATAGATTCCCACCAAGCCTTCGACTTTGATGCTCTTTCTCACTATCCTCATCACTATCATCCAACTGTACGTTTCCCTTTACATCTGCCAATTTTAACTGACTCATGTTTCATGGCCATTTTCTGAAGTTCAAACTCTCTCTCTTTATCTTTTTCCCTGATCTGTATCTCCCTTTCTCTTTCTTTTTGTTCTGCTCAGGCTATTCTTTCTTTTCTCATTTCTTCTCTCTCCTTTTCTTTTTCCTCTCTCTCTCTTTTTCCTCTCTACCTCTTTCGTATTCAAGCTGCTTTAATTATTTCTCATGTTCCATTTGTTTAATTTACAACTGAATTTTTGCCATTTCCAATGAATCAAACTGTACCTCAGGCAACTTTAAATGGTTAACCACCGCCATAATTACCTCATCTTTTCGCATTTTGTCAGGTGATGTTAACTGGAATGTTTTTGCCAAATCTAACAGTCTGCTTTTAGTCTCTGTCCATAAGGTACTGCGTGTGACCGTCTCCACCCCCAAAACCTTCTGAGCCTCTGAAAGAGCCATTGTTCACAGCACACTCCCCACTTAAACTAAAATACCACACCTGAAAAGCAACCACAAAATGCTCACCCCTCACTGTCTTTAAGTTCACTAAGCCAATCCAATAGATAGACTTTTATCCCGAACGAGCCCCCAATTGATATGAGTCCGGGTTTACAGAACCCCAAAGTGTTTCATGGAGTTCAACCGACCCACAACTTTTAATAGATTGTGGTGTGGGAAGCAGACAGCGTACTCTCCAGGCGTGATACAGCAATTATGGACAAATGGTTTTTAAAACAAAACAATGTTTATTCTATGAACTCAAGTTAACCTTTTAAAAACAAACATTGAATATCTTAACACCCATTACTTCAAAGATAACCCCAAAAGACTACAACACTAAATAATCCTTCAAACTGTTCCTTCAAACATCCTAAGACTTCAAACCGTCACAAATAAGAACACATCAGGTTACATTCAATATATCTATAGTCTTTGGATTTCAGACATCAACAGACTAGCTCTGTGTTTCTTCCTGCAGCTCTCAGGAAAACACACAGACACTCCCAGCTACCTCCTCAAACTGAAACCAAAAGCAGAAGTGAGCTCAGCTCCCCCCACCCTCTGACATCACTTCAGTAATATGATCAGCTCCATTTCTTAAAGATACATTGCTTAAACATCCATTTCTTAAAGGTACTCTCACATGACAAAAGTTTATTCTACAAATTCAGTGAACATTTTATAAAGACACACAGTAAGCATTTTATCAACTACAAACATAAATACCCCACACAGCTACAGTACTCTAGATTTAACCCTTAATAACTTTCCTTTACTGTTTCACTCAAGTAACAACACCCATAAACCAGACCAAAACCCTTTTACTCAAAAACAGTAGGTTTGAATTCCTTCCAGAACACAGTTATTACTTTGACGTTATCAAGTGATCTGGAGACACCTTTCTAATGTGCAGAGAGACCTGAGAAGCCTTCTTTTGTCTGAATACAGCTTCCAACTGTCTAAACCAAAAGTAAAACTCAGAACCACAAATAGCTTCCAGCTCAAAACGGAAGTAAAAATTAGAGCCACAGTCCAGCTCCTCTCACACAATGACATCACAGCAGCTATTTGAGAAGACAAACATGGAAAATGTCACTAGCCATTTATCAGCCCAAGCCTGAATATTGTTCTGGTCTTGCCGCATGAGGACATAGAGTACTTTAGTATTTGAGGAGTTACAAATGGTACAGAATACTTTTCAGTCATCTACTATTATCGGCCTTTCTGACCTTGTGATGAGGGGAAAGTCACTGAGGAAGCAGCTGTATAATAATATTTTTTTTATTGTCACAAGTAGACGTACATTAGCACTGCAATGAAGTTACTGTGAAAAGCCCCTAGTCACCACATTCCGACGCCTGTTCGGGTACATAGAGGGAGAATTCAGAATTCTCAGCTGGTATGGGAATTGAACCCACGCTGCTGGCCTTGTTCTGCATCACAAACCAGCTGTCCAGCCCACTGAGCTAAACCAGCACCAGGACATGGCTGCATTAAGGACACTACCCTTAGGATGCCCTACAGCGATGTTCTGAGGATGAGATGATTGACCTCCAACAACCACAGCCATCTTGTTTTGTGCTTGTGTGACTCTAGCCAGTGGAGGATATTCTCCCAGCTTTCCATTGACTTCAATGTTACGAGGGCTCCTTGATGCCATGCTCAGTCAAATAGTTCCTTGATGTCGAGGACAGTCACTCACTTCAAATCTGGAATTCAACACTTTTTGACAATGTTTCAACCAAAGTTGTAATAAGGCTTGGAACTGAGTGGTGCAAACTGAGCATTGGTGAGCAGGTTGTTGTTGATTATGGGTTGCTTTATAGCACTGTTGATGATTGAGAGGGGACTGCTGAGGCAGTCATTGATCTGATTGGATTTGCCTACTTTTTGTGAACAGGGCATATCTGAGGAATTTTTCCATGTTGTTGGATAATGCCTGGGGTGTAGCTGTATTGGAATGGCTTGGCAAAACGCACAGCTGGTTCTAAAGCACAAGTCTTCAGTTCAACAGCCAGGATGCTGTCACAGCCCATAACCTTTGCAGTATCCATGCTGTTGGTCATTTCTTGTTGTCACATGGAGTGAATCAAATTCTGAAGACTGGCACCCATGATGCTGTGGGGTTCAGGAAAAGGCTGAGATAAATCATTGAAGGGAACCAGCTATTTCTGTTAGGTCAAAGGGTCATTGCTTTAGCCATTTTGATGTAAACATTAAAGCCCAGTTTGATATTCATTTTAAAATGGATTTCATCATAAAACCTCAAGCATAACCTTAGATTACAGAAACACACAGCTTGCAATAATGAAAGCATGGATTTGAAACATCTACAGTCTAACTAGAAGCAAATGAAACAATTCAATGAAGGTCACAATAAGTTAACATGAATAAAATGAATCTGCCATTGTTCAAAATGTGAATAAATATAGCAGTCAGCCGAAAACAGATCTGATTAAAAGTGTAAATCACATTCCAACACACACAAACATTTAAAAATGCAACATATTCATAGCTATGTTGCATATTAATGATTGACAACTAACCTGTTGCTCATTTTAGCCTTAGTTTATTTGCTCTAATTCTGTCAACTTTGCTCTTGAGTCGCCAGGTATCTTTCTAATACCGCCACGTGGTTCATGTCCGAGTAATGATTAATAATCCAACACACTGCTTAGTAAGAGTTAAATCAACGCTCATTTATTATATACAGCAATTAATACTTATACATTAATTCTACCTCTAAGCTACTTCCTACAACTAGCAGGCCAATACTTAACTTTGGAATTGGCCCACCAGGTCAGGGAAACGAATGGCCTTTCAAATGGGTTCTGAGCCTGCGAGATTCAAAGTTGGTACGGGTCGATAGTCAGGAGTGTCTATCTGGTAGTGATCGTTGGAGTAAAACTTACGTTCTCTTGCAGAAGGGTCTCGAAGGGTGCGGAGAGGAGAAGAAGGGTCGATTTAAACTTGGCCCCTATTCTTATAGTCCCCAGGGGCTTCCCGCCTCTCGGGGCGGACCTTGTACCTGGTTCCAAGTGACTGGACACTGGGGTGTTGTTATGTTGATGGCTGCAGGTATCGATTCAGTCTGGCTTCCCCCAGAGGCGAATACACTGCTTTACCTGCAGCTGCCTGTTTGAGTCCTGTTGGCTGATTTTCCCATCAGCCTCTTCCGTTCGCCATTTTAAATCGGGGTCTGGCCATTCTAATTGGGAGTCAGCCATTTTACATGGCTACAAACCATCCAACCAAATGCATTTGAGACTCATCCAAGTCAATCAGCACATTACAGGGGTAGGGACAGATGGAGTCAGACTGATAACATTTTCCTTAAAGATAGAGGTCCGGGCAGCCATTTTCCATCCAGGCTACTCCATACCTTTTACCTAACTATTCACTATCCTTATTTTGTATTTTCATATTTCCACTCAAATTCTTAAAGTCTGCACAAGCTGCTTTGCTTTGAGCAAAGAACCATTACTGTATTTTGAAAGTTAAATCTGTTTGTAAACCATTAAGCCAATTATATCTCTTAAACTCTTTTGCTGGCAAGGGCTTTATTGAGAACATTTGCTTTGTAACCACAAGAAGATTTCAGTCTCTCAATTATAATCAATAGACACAATTAAAGATTTTTATTTTGCATCCGAGAAGTGTAACTTAAATTTCTACTGGGTTTTGAAGTGTATACGAGACTACACTGCAACCGCATGGTAGATTCCTACAATCATCCACTCAACTCTTTTGGTTGCAAATGCTTCAGCGTTGTCTTTTGCACTGATGGGCTGGGCTCTCCCATTATTGAGGATGGGGATATTTGCTAACCATTAGTTGCTAAATTGTCCACCACCATGGACTTTTAAAAAATTCCTTTTTATGGGATGTGGGCTTCACTGGCTAGTCTAGCATTTGTTGCCGTCCCTAATTGCCCTTGAGAAGGTAGTGGTGAACTGACATCTTGAACCGTTGCAGTCCATGTGATGTAGGTCCACCCACTATGCTATTGGGGAGTGAGTTCCAGGATTTTGTCCCAGTGGCTGTAAAGGGACAGTGATATATTTCCAAGTCAGGGCAGTGAGTGACATGGAGGGGAACCTCCAGGTGATGGTGTTCCCAGATATCTGCTGCCCTTGTCCTCTAGATGGTAGTGGTCATGGGTTTGGAAGGTGCTGCTTAAGGGGTCTTGGTGCGTTCCTGCAGAGCAGCTTGTAGGTGGTACACAATGTTGTTGCTGTGCCCTGGTGGTCGAGGAGTGAATGTTTGTGGTGAGGTGCAAATCAAGTGGGCTGCTTTGTCCTGGATGGTGTTGAGCCTCTTGAGAGTTGTTTGAGCTGCACTCTTCCATCACACTCCTGACTTCTGCCTTATAGATAATGGACAGGCTTTGGGGAGTCAGGAGGTGAGTTACTCGCCGCAGGATCCCTGGTATCTGATTTGCTCTGGTAGCCATAGTATTTATCTGGCTAGTCCAGTTAAGTTTCTAGTCAATAGTAACCCCCAGGATGTTGATAGTGGGGGATTCAGTAATGGTTATGCCATTGAATGTCAAGGGGCAATGTTTGATTCTCTCTTATTGGTGATGGTCATTGCCTGGCACTTGTGTGGCATGAATGTTACTTGACACTTCTCAGCCCAAGCCTGTATATTATCCAGGTCTTGCTAGATTTGCACCTGGACTGCTTCAGTGTCTGAGGAATCGCAAATGGTGCTGAACATTGTGCAATCATCAACGAACAATTCCACATCTGACCTTATGTTGGAAGGGAGGTCAATGATGAAGCAGCTGAAGAAGGTTGAGCCTTGGACACTACCCTGGGGAACTCCTGCAGTGAAGTCCCAAGACTGCAATGACTAACACCCAACCTCCCAACAGCCATCTTCCTTTGTGCTAGGTATGATCCCAATCAGTGGAGAGTTTCCCCCCCGATTCCCATTAACCCCAGTTTTGCTGGGGGTCCTTGATGCCATACTCGATCAAATGCTGCCTTGATATCCTGGGCAGCATTTTCATCTCACCTCTGGAGTTCAGCTCTTTTGGCCATATTTGACCCAAGTCTATCATGAGGTCAGGAGCTGAGTGACCCTGGCGGAACCCAAACTGAGCATCCGTGAACAGGTTATTGGTAAGCAAGTGCCGTATGTTCTGGGCTCCTCCATCATTGAGGTTGTGGATATTCGTGGAGCCTCCTCTTCCAGTGAGTTATTTAGTTGTCCACCATCCTTCATGACAGGATGTGGCAGGGCTGCAGAACTTAGATTGTTGGATGTTTAGCTGCTGTTGTATAAAGAGCCAAAGTTTCTGCTTCTTTTCCACAAACACCTTTAATTTACTTCAACAGACTCTGCACAGAACTCTGACATCACATCACCTGACACAAAGGCCATCTGAAGCCTCTTTACATACCAGGGTCAATTATTGGATGCGTAACATAAATGAGACAATTAATTGGAATGTCTCTTAACCCATTACTTAGCAGTCTCCCCTTGGAGAAAAAAAATAATTAGGTGAAACCAAAATTACAAGAAACTCAAAAACACACATGCAATTTCCCCCCTTCTCTTTTTTTTTCACTTGTTTTTGGAAGAAAAGAAAACAGTCACAGAAACAGGCGCCCTTCATTAACAATATCCAATAGTTTCTGTGAGCTAGCCCCTCTTTTTGTAAAACAGTCTGACAATTGATAGCTATTGTTGACCCATTTAATTTTTGCTATTTCCCCTCTGTCCAACATCTGATTCAAACTTGCGATGTCTATCCTTAACCTTTTTTCATTGACACTTTTTGTAGAGTGCACATTTTCCCACAAGAATTTATAGGAATATTACCCAAAATCCCCTAATCCTAAAATTTCTATCACTATCTGAGATATATAAAAGGCCATATCCACCGCCTCTACAAGCCTTAACGTCTCAGCAGTCAAAGTGCTTTTGACCACTCTCCTTATTTTCTTTGTTTCCCACACAAGAGGGCAACATTTACCATTGTTCCCCAAAAGGAAAATTATAAAACCTCCTGCGCTTGAAACCCCATCACATAAATTTGCATAGGACGCATCACTATAAATAAACTATGAGTTTCAAGTGCCTAAAGTCACCTAAAACCAGGAACCTCAGAACACACTCCTGCATTTTTAGTTTGGCCAATGCTTTATTTGCTCTTATTATGTCTTCCACTTTGGGATCATTCATTTTTGTACTCAACTCTAAGACATTAAAACTCACATCTGGTCTAGTCTGTCTACCTAACCAATTTAGTTGCCCAATTAAACTTCGCAGTTGCTCTTTTTCCATCTTTGAAACCATTGCATCTTTTTGTGAAACTCGGCCACGACTAATTGCTATTGGGCTGATGCTTTCCAAATAAGACTGCTGACGTAAAGTTGCCCCTAACTTAGTCTGTCCGATTTCCAGTCCAATATATTTAAATGCCGGAAGCCTGACTTCCAACCCTGAATTCTTTCCTCAAACCAGAGATTACAATAGCTTCAAAATCACTAGTCCCACCCCACATAAAATCATCGACATGTATCACAAAGATGCCAGAAAGATTTCCTTTATAGTTCCAGTAAAACTGCTTTCAACTGGCAACAGCCTAACTTTAACAAAACTGACCTTACCGAAAAGTACCAGACTCTTGGCGCATCATTCAATCCATGTACACATTTGTTCAACTTTCATAGTACTCCTTCTATGTTAGCTGCCTCTTTAGGAGGACAGAGAAAAATGTATCTCTGGAGCTGATGCCCCTGCAAAAAGGCAGCTTTTATATCTATAGATTTGCATTCCCATGCCTTTGTGGATAATAGAGCCAAGAAGATCTTTAAAATAACCTTTCCTGCCACAGGTGAATCTACCCTTAAATCCTGATCTTCTAAGTTTTCTTCAAATCCCCTTGCCACAAGCCTGGCATTTGCCTTATAAGTTCAATCCAGAAAAACCTTTTCTGTGCAAATCCATCTGTGGGATAGAGCTCTTTGTCCCCTATCCGGTACTTCCTCGGATTTGTTCTCACTGGAACGAAGGAGGTTGAGGGGAGACCTGATAGAGGTATACAAAATTATGAGGGGCATAGACAGAGTGGATAGTCAGAGGCTTTTCCCCAGGGTAGAGGGGTCAATTACTAGGGGGCATAGGTTTAAGGTGAGAGGGGCAAGGTTTAGAGTAGATGTACGAGGCAAGTTTTTTACGCAGAGGGTAGTGGGTGCCTGGAACTCACTACCGGAGGAGGTAGTGGAAGCAGGGACGATAGGGACATTTAAGGGGCATCTTGACAAATATATGAATAGGATGGGAATAGAAGGATACGGACCCAGGAAGTGTAGAAGATTGTAGTTTAGTCGGGCAGCATGGTCGGCACGGGCTTGGAGGGCCGAAGGGCCTGTTCCTGTGCTGTACATTTCTTTGTTCTTTGTTTGTTCTTTGTTCTGTGTGTACCCCAAATTCACTCCAACTATGCAGTTCTTGCTGTTTGGCATCTTTGATAACTTTTTCATCTAATTTATTGGAAGCCACCAAAATCTCACGTGCATGTAGGCTCCTACTCCTATTAGTATTTGTAGTCTTACTCATGTTCCGAGATCTTGATAAACTACGTCCCCTCTCCCGCCTGGTATCTCATTCTGTACTGCTACTGCTTGATCTTTCCCTTCTGCTGTGGGATATTCTTTCAATAGTTCTCGACCTTTTCCTGCAGACCTGTTCACGATCCGATGTACTATCTGAACTGGCACTGCGTTTCTGTGCCCTCCATTTTTGAACTTCGTGTTCCCAATCCATTGTCTTGACTCCCTCCCCTGAATGCTGTACATTCAACCAATGTTTATACATTCCAGTGGCCTTCCCTGCTCTAATAATAACAGTTGCATCCTTCCATTGACTAGACCCTTCAGGCAAGTATGTCATTTTTGTACCAACTTTTGGCAGTTGTCCTTTTGGAAAAATGGCCTGTTCTAATTCATCAGAAGTGTTGTGTTCCTCTACAGAAACCCTGTCTATACCAGTTAACTGGTCCTCATAGCTCTGTAACACATGCATACTAGGTGACTCTAGTTCCTCGTCATGTCTGTCTGCTCTGTCTAAATTTGAAAATTTGTAATCTGTACCCATTATCCTTGATGAATGTACCATAACAGTTTGATTGCCATGTTGCAAAATAATTGTTTTGCCATCTATGCCTATGATCTTCCCTGGGCGTTTCCATTCATTAAAATTGTCCTTCTTATAGTATACTATGTCTCCTTGCTGAAAAACGGTATCTGATGGCCGTACATTATGTCTTAAAGCTCTGCGAATTCTTTCAGAGACTTCTGCTTCCAGGAAAGCTTTTCTACTGCTATGTAATGCATTTAAATGCTCAGAAAAAGCAGAGCTAATTGTAGTCCCTTCCCAAGCTGGAGGCTGGTCATCTCAAATGGACAGAATTTTAGGATTTCTACCAAACACTAATTGAAAATCGCTTATTGCCACGAGTAGGCTTCAATTAAGTTACTGTGAAAAGCCCATAGTCGCCACATTCCGGCGCCTGTTCGGGGAGGCTGGTACAGGAATTGAACCATGCTGCTGGCCTGCCTTGGGCTGCTTTCAAAGCCAGCGATTTAGCCCAGTGAGATAAACCAGCCCCTTTCCCTCCCCTCACATTTGTCTCAATGTCTCGCTCGCTCAGTCATCCTTCCCTTATTCAGTCTCCCATCCTTTCCTCCATCTATCCTATTACAACCTTCCCCATCTCAACCCTTTGCTTTCCCACCAAACTCCCTTCTCTTTTCCCTTCCCACTCTACTTGAAAAATGATTTGTCAGTAATGGAATACAATAGTGTCCCGACTGTGTAAATTGTAAGTCCACAGTCTTTCCAAAAACTTTTGCCTTATCCTGTTCCATATCCAGTTTCATGTGTGCTTTCTTCATCGATGGTCTGCTCAGAAGCAAAGGTATCTCACTTGATACAACATCTGTGCTAATAAAATGACTCACTCTGGCAATATTACAAGGGAGCACCACTCTTTTCAACGACTTCAGAGTATTATCATCCCCAAACCTGAAACTTGTGGAACTTTCAAATTCCTTAACCTTGTTACAATTTTCAGCATTCAAGGAGTCCAGGTAACATTTTAACCAGTCAAGTCCACACACAGTAGATGTGCGGCCACTGTCCAATACAGCACAATTGAAGGATTCTGCAACCAACACCCTCATTACCGGCATAAAACTGCTTGTTAATAGGACAATGCCTTCTTTCTGGTCACTATCTTTTTCCTCTTCTGACTCTTCCGTGTCATGTGTCGCTTAAAACACTCTATTATAACGTGTTGGGCAGTTGAAAGCATAATGGTATTGAGAGTCACATCGAAAACATTGATTTATCATACCCCAGGCATTTCTGGGGTTCATCTTCCTATTGTAGATTCTAACTGGGTTTCTGTCTTCATACTTTCCGGGTCCCAATCTCCTTCTATAGTCTTGGAACCTGTTTGTAGCCGTGCGATTTCGCCATCCTGTTAGTAGTGTGTCTTCTATATTCTGCTTTATTGCAGACTGACCTATTTGGGTCATCAGAGCCATCGGAATCGAATGTTTCCCCAGAAACTTTTTTAAAGCTTCTGTTATCTGATCGAATAAGGTATCCTTATCCGCAAACTGAACTCCTGTCAAAACCAGGAGCCTATCCATGTTGCTCACTCTAGCACAGTCAAGTAATTTAAAGGCCAACACAGACTGTGGAAATTCCAGCTTGTGTTTCTGCAGCCTTTTATATAGTCTGCCAAATTCCATTATATAGTCTTTCATGGAGAATTCCTTTATTTTCCGGAACCTATCAAAATCCGACCATGCTTCATACGCACTTAACAAGTCGTCCTTTTTATAAATCTTATCCATATAACGTAATAGCGTCTGCAGACCTTCTTCTGAGTCTAACTCTTCCAATTCCAGCACAGAAAACACTTTGCTTCGGATTTTACTGCCATATGGTAAAGAAAGAGCCAATCCCATACCTTGTTTTCTCTTTCCCAAGGCAGTTACCTTAGTCCACATAACTACTGCACTTCTCCATTGATCGTACAATCTCCTTTCAGAAAATAAGGGGGGGATAGTCATATCCAGCCATCTTTATCCTAGGTTCAGCCATATAGCTGGGTTTTTTTTCTCTTCTCACTCACTCCTTGGTTTGGTCTGGAAAAGTTGTATCTTTCAACCCTTCACATTTGCACAGCAACCGTCCTCTGCTGCCATTTGTTAGACGTTTAGCTGCTGTTGTATAAAGAGTCAAAGGTTCTGCTCCTTTTCCACAAACACCTTTAATTTACTTCAACAGACTCTGCACAAAACTCTAACATCACATCACCTGACACAAAGGCCACCTGAAACCTCTTTACATAATCAGTGTCAATTACTGGATACTTAACATAAATGAGACAACTAATTGGAATGTCTCTTAACCCATTACTTAACATAGATCTGATCCATTGGTTGTGGGAACGCTTAGCTCTGTCTATCACTTGCTGCTTATGCTGTTTTGCACTGAACCAGGGTTGATCCCCTGCCTTGGTGGTAATGGTAGAGTGGGAGATATGCTGGGCCATGAGGTTACAGATTTTAGCTGAGTACAATTCTGCTGCTGCTGATGGCCCACAGCGCCTCATGGATGCCCAGTCTTGAGTTTCTATGTCTTTTCTGAATCTATCCCATTTAGTTGGTAGTGCTACACAACATGATGGAGGGTATCCTCAGTGTGAAGACGGCTAGGGGCTTTTCACAGTAACTTCATTGAAGCCTACTTGTGACAATAAGCGATTATTATGATTATTATTATTACTTCATCTCCACAATTACTGTCTGGTGGTCACTTCTACCGATACTGTCAGGGACAGATCTAGCTGCGGCAGGCAGATTGGTGAGGATGAGGATGGGTATGCTTTTCTTCTTGGTGGTTCCCACACCACCTGTCGCAGTCCCAGTCTAGCAGCTTCATCCCTTTTTTAAAAATATTTTTATTCTCCTCCTTTCTCACGTTTTCTCCCAGATTTGCACCCACCTACAATAAACAATCAGCAGTAACGAATATAATGACAATCCCCATATCAACAACAGCAATCCATCCTCCCACCAAACCCCAGACATTCGCCCGCATGTTAACAAACAAATGAGAAAAAAGGAATCAGGAACCCATAGTCTCCATTAACACACACAGTCCCCTCCCCCCAACCCCCCCCCCCCCCTCCAACTAATGTTCAATGTTATCCAGTTCTTGAAAGTGCATAACGAATAACACCCATGAATTGTAGAACCCCTCCAACCTTCCCCTCAGTTCAAACTTAACCTTCTCAAGAGTCAAGAATTCCAATAGATCTCCCCGCCACGCCAGGGCACAGGGTGGAGAGGTTGCTCTCCAACCTATCAGGATCTGCCTTTGGGCGATCAACGAGGCGAAGGCTACAACATCCGCCTCCGCACCCGTTTCCAACACCTGCTGGTCCGACACCTCGAATATGGCCTCGGGGGCCCGGGTCCAATTTTACGTGCACCACTTTAGAAATTACCCTAAAAACCCCCTTCCAGTAATCCTCTAGCTTTGGGCAGGACCAAAACATATGAACGTGATTTGCTCGAACCTGCATGTATCTAAATATTTCCCCCTGCTCCAGCCCATACTTCGCTTCCAGCTCCTTCAATCCTGCAAACCGACCCGCAAGAAACAAATCTTCTAGTGCCTTAATCCCCTTCTCCTCCCATTTTGGAAAATTTTCGTCCCACTTCCCTGACTCAAATCTGTGGTTCCCCCGAATCGGCATTTCTCTTGACCCTGCCCCAAACTCGAAGTGCTACAGTTTTGTCTTTCAGGAACGACAAGCTCGGTCAGTAGTGGTGCTGCCGAGCAACTCTTGGTGATGGACATTGAAGTCCGCCATGCCAGAGTACATTTTTATTTATTTATTTATTTTACATTCTGTGCCCTTGCCACCCTTAATGCTTTCTTCAAGTGGTGTTCAACATGGCGGAGTACTGATTTGTCAACTGAGGGTGAACGGTACATAGTAATCAGCAGGAGGTTTCCTTGCCCATATTTGACCTGAAGCCATGAGACTTCATGGGGTCCAGAGTTGATGTTCAGAACTTCCAGGGCAACTCCTGCCTGACTGTATACCACTGTGCTAGGTCTGTCCTACTGGTGGGATAGGACACATACAGGAATGATGATGGTGGTGTCTGGGACATTGTCTGTAAGATATGATTCCATGACTATGACTACATCTGGCTGTTGCTTAACTAGTCTGTGAGACTGCTCTCCCACCTTTGGCACAAGATTCCAGATGTTAGTGAGGGGGGCTTTGCAAGATCGGCAGGGCTAGGTTTGTCATTGTCATTCCCAGTGCCTAGGTCAATACTGGGTGGTCCGTCTGGTTTCTTTCCTTTTAGACTTTGTAGTGGTTTTTGATACAACTGAGTGGCTTGCTAGGCTATGTCAGAGGGCATTTAAGAATCAGACACATTGCTGTGGTATGGTAGCACAGTGGTTAGCACTGTTGTTTCACAGCACCAGGGACCCAGGTTCAATTCCCTGTTTGGGTCACTTGTCTGTGTGGAGTCTGCACGTTCTCCCTGTGTCTGTGTGGGTTTCCTCCGGGTGCTCCGGTTTTCTCCCACAAGTCCCGAAAGACGTGCTTGTTAGGCAAATTGGACATTCTGAATTCTCCCTCTGTGTACCCGAACAGGCGCCTGAATGTGGTGACTAGGAGATTTTCACAGTAACCTCATTACAGTGTTAATGTAAGCCTACTTGTGACATTAATAAAGATTATTATTATTATAGGCCAGGCCAGGTGAGGATGGCAGATTTCCCTTCCTAAAGCACACTGGTGAACTAGCTGGGATTTTAAAGACAATCGACAATGGTTTCAAGGTGCAGACCTTTAATCTGATTTGCTGGTTAGGAGATCACTCAGATTTACCTGTAACATGCTACCTCTGCTGTTTAACATGCCTGTAATTTTGTTATTGCTTCACTGGGTTTTTCATTTTTTGTTTTCTTTATAAAAAAAATTTTTTACAGTACCCAATTATGTTTTTCCAGTTAAGAGGCAATTTAGCGTGGCCAATCCACCTAACCTGCACATCTTTGGGTTGTGGGGGTGAGACCCATGCAGACACGGGGAGAATGTACAAACTCCACACGGACAGTGACCTGGGGCAGGGATCGAGCCCGGGTCCTCGGTGACGTGAGGCAGTAGTGCTAACCACTTATTAATTAATCCTGTGTCTTTGTTGACCACGCAGTGCTCCATGCAGTTTTATTCTTTTTCAACATTTCAGTAATAGTTTAATACAACTTGCTGGGCCATTTCAAAGGGCAGTTAAGAATCAACGGTATTTCTGTAGCTCTGGAAACTGGTCAGACCAAAGTCTCTTCCCTAAAGGTAAACCAGATGGGGTTTTACAACAATCTAGTAGTTTTGCGGCCACTATTAGAAAGACTAGATTCAATTCCAGATTTATCTAATTAAATTTAAATTCCCCAGTTGTCGTGGTGGGATTAAAACTCGTCTGAAGATCATTAATTCAGGGTGACCAGGTTATGAACATGAACCATTACCCTACTGTGCCCAACTGTTAGCACAAACACCCACCAGAGGGGGATGAAGCTCATTGGGAATGTCTCCTTGGGCTTTGACTGAACAACTTTGAAATGCATTGGTAGATACTTGTACGTCATTCATCCCAGACCTCTCAGGCACGGATGGCACATGGGAGATCAAAATAGAGTGACTTAATGTCTTAATGGAAAAAACCTAACTGCCCTCCAATTCTGTTGATCATTCATCATTGGCTCTTTGTTGGACTTTCCTGAATGCAGCTAAGCTGTGTAACAGCGACCGCATTTTAAATGTGATCAATTAGCGGTGAAGCACTTTGGGACATCCTGTGGACATGAAATGCATTATAGAGATGCAAAATCTTTCTTAAGAATCCCCCTTTCTTTTTCAGATGAAACCGCAAACCCCAAACAGGCCTGAATCTCTGACAGGAACTTGGACTGCTCCAGTAGTTTCATCTGATGACACGAGTGTGTTGCAGACCCTGCGTATACTGAAGGGAATACTAGTCCAGAGGAGAGATTTGCAGACAAAACTGAAAAAGTTGCAGAATTCAAAAAACTCCGCATCTAAAAGAGTGAGGCACAGGGTAGAGCAAAAGGACTATTATTGACACACCAACCCATGGCAACGAATGGGAATGTGTTCAGCAAAGTGAGACCTGAAATTTGTCCTGAAACTGACTATGCTAACGCCATACAGAGTATTGCTTTTGAATGATCTCCATCTTCACCCACATACCTCTCTCCTCCTTCCCTCCCTGCCTCCCCTGAGGTGGTGGCTCCCAATGACAGTTCAATGGAGATCAGCCCTGACATTGCAGAACAAACGCTTTGGACCTAGTTGCACAGCTTGTGGCTAAATGTTCACATGTGACAGAATACCCTGTACATTACTGTAAATATGTTTCATAGCTCAACTTCTGAATCAATGGTGTGTGGAAGCAAGAGACAGATAAACAGCTTAGTCCTCTCTTCCAACCATGTGTATGTACTTGTCTATGTCTAAGAAAATCGCAGTCGACCAGAGTGAGTAGAACGGAAACTTAACGCCCAATAGATTTGAGGGCAGGACACAGTTTCTAGTCTAGTTCTCCTGTCCTTTTGTAATTGGGAAGCACATGGAGGAATATTTTGAAAAGTTGCAGGTGTAAACTGGTTTTATATTTTTAAAAAATAAACAATTTCAAACCAGCTCACAGGACTTGGCTTTTCTTTCAGAAAGTTTTTAAAATTTCATTTACGGGATGTGGGCGTCGCTGGTTAGGCCAACATTTATTGCCCATCCCTCGTTGCCCTTCAGAAGGTGGTGGTGAGTTGCCTTCTTGAACTGCTGCAGTCCCTGAGGTGTAGGTAGTGCTGTTAGGGAGGGAGTTCCAGGATGGTGGCCCCAGCGTCGGTGAAGGAACGGCAATATATTTCCAAGTCAGGATGGTGAGTGACTTGGAGGGGAACCTCCAGATGGTGGGGCTCCCAGGTATCTGCTGCTCTTGTCCTTCTAGATGATAATGATCGTGGGTTTGGAAAGTGCTGTCTAAGGAACTATGGCGAGTTACTGCAGCACATCTTATAGATGGTACTGTCATGGGAATGTCACTTTAAGAAATGTTTGTCTGCTCAAGTGGCTGCAGTGATGTCAGAGTGTGGGTGGAGCTGAGCTCTGACTCTACCTTTTAGTTTCGCTTTGAGGAAAAACATGGGTGTGTGTGTTTTTCAGTTTTGCTTTAGTGTTGGAGCTGCTGCCAGACAAAGAAGGTGTAATTTTGATCTCTCTGCCATCTAAAGACTATCTCTGGATCATTTGGTGAATTCAGAGTGATAACTGCACTCAGTAGAGAATTTAAACCTGATGTGCTTCTTTTAAAAGGTTTTTTTTGTCTTATGGATATTAAAAGGAAAGTTTAAGGATTACTTAGAGTGTTGTATTCTTTGGGGTTGTATTTGAATTGATGGTTGCTAAGATGTTCACTATGTTTTAAAAAGGTTAACTGAGTTCATAGAATAAACATTGTTTTGCTTTAAAAAATACTTTTAGATTTCTGCTGCACCACACCTGTAGAGTGGGCCGTGTGCTACCCATACCACAATCTAGCAAAAGTCGTGGGTCAGGTGATCTCCATGATATACTTTGGAGCTCTCTAAACCCTGGCCCATAACAGTATACAGGGCTGCCACTGTTCGACGGTGGTGGAGGGTTTGAATGTTTGTGGAAGGGGGAGCAACCAAGCAGGTTGCTTTGTCCTAGATGGTGTCAAGCTTCTTGAGTGTTGTTGGAGCTGCACTCATCCAGGCAAGTGGAGAGTATTCCACTACACTTCTGACTTATGCCTTGTAGATGGTGAACAGGCTTTGGGGGGCCAGGAGGTGAGTTACTCGCGGTAGGATTCCTAGCCTTTGACCTGCCCTCGTAGCCACAGTATTAATATGGCTAATCCAGTTAAATTTCTGATCAATGGTAACCCCTAGGATGTTGACTCTGGGGGATTAACCGATAGTAGTGCCATTGAATGGCAAGGGGCAATGGTTAGGTAGGAGGCAGTTATTGCCTGACACTTGTGTGGCATGAATGTAACTTGCACTTGTCAGCCCAAGCCTGGATATTGTTCAGGTCTTGCTGCTTTTGGAAATTTACTGCTTCATTATCTGAGGAGTCGCGAATGGTACTGTACATTATGCAGTCATCCGCAAATATCCCCACTTCTGATCTTATGATAGAAGGGAGGTCATTGATGAATCAGCTGAAGATGGTTTGCCCTAGGACAGTACCCTGAGGAACTTGTGGCTGAACGGCCAACTAAGATGGCATTCTGCAAGGGTATACTGGGAAAATTAGCCAAGTGCAAAACAAGCAGGTTGCAGCGTAAATGAATATTGATGAGCAGGCTACAGCTTGGACATCGCAATACACAGGAAAAAGGCCATCTCCAGGTCATCCCAGGGACAATAGAACTGCAATCAGGCTTGTTTACCAGACACAGCGGCATCTAAACTGCTTATTTGGAAGGGCCTATGTGTCTCCAACACCTGCACGCATGGCCGTTGAATGTACACCCCGAAATCAGTGTGGCGGTCCCTGATTGAACTTAATCGATCAGGGTGATCGAACCCTGATCAACTGATTGGCAATGACCCAGGAACCGCCCAAAAGAGGGCAAACTCCAGGAGGTTAAAAGGTGGCGCAACATCCCAGAAACTCTCTGCAGCAGCCAGCACAACGGTGATCTTCACCGCCCACCACGAGGTGGAGCATCACACCATCAACGGAAGGAAGACCGGAGCCAGAGTATCAGATCAGACCGAGGACCGAAAATCGAGGACGACAGAAACCAACGCACAGATAAAGACCAATATCTGTTTGGGTACTTGTCAGTCACTCAGTCACTCAAAGTTAAGTCAAGGTCAAAAACTTCAGCATTCTCTGGTGTAACTTATATTGATGGTGTGATTGATTGATATTAACACTGTGTGTGTGCGAATAAAGATTATTGATTTCATAGATTATCATAGAATTTACAGTGCTGAAGGAGGCCATTCGGCCCATCGAGTCTGCACCGGCTCTTTGAAAGAGCACCCTACCCAAGGTCAACACCTCCACCCTATCCCCATAACCCAGTAACCCCACCCAACATTAAGGGCAATTGTGGTTACTAAGGACAATTTATCATGGCCAATCCACCTAACCTGCACATCTTTGGACTGTGGGAGGAAACCGGAGCACCCGGAGGAAACCCACGCACACACGGGGAGGATGTGCAGACTCCGCACAGACAGTGACCCAAGCTGGAATCGAACCTGGGACCCTGGAGCTGTGAAGCAATTGTGCTATCCACAATGCTACCGTGCTGACTTTAAACAACGTCGACTCGCAGTCATTTGCCCATCGTATAAGGGTTAAAGACACACTGCTGCAGGCACAACAAACTCCTGTAGCAATATCCCGGAGCTGAGATGAGTGACCTCTAACCATCACAACCATCTTCCTTTGTACCAGGTATGACTCCAACCAGCGCAGAATTTTCCCCCTGATTCCTATTGACTCTAATTTAGCTAGGGCTCCTTGATGCCATACTCGGTCAAATGCTGACTTGATGTCAAGGGCAGTCACGCATGTTAGTAAAGAGGACATTGTAGCATCGACAAGACTGCGTTTGCCGTTGTTGTTTTTGGTGCCTGGTTCGATGCGGGGTGGTCCGTCCGGTTTCATTCCTTTTTTGTGTTTTCCTGGCGGTTGAATACAACTGAGGGGCTTGCTAGACCATTTCAGAAGATGTTAAACCACATTGCTGTGGGTCTGGAGTCACATGTCGGTCAGATCAGGTAAGGATGGCAGATTTCCTTCCCAGAAGGACATTAATGAACCAGATGGGTTTTTCCAACAATTGACAATGGTTTCATGGTCATCATTAGACTTTTAAGGGCAGCATGGTGGCACAGTGGTTAGCACTGCTGTCGCACGGCGCCGAGGTCCCAGGTTCGATCCCGGCTCTGGGTCATTGTCCATGTGGAGTTTGCACATTCTCCCTGTGTTTGCTTGGGTTTCGTCCCCACAACACACAGATGTGCAGGCTAGGTGGATTGGCCACACTAAATTGCCTCTTAATTGGAAAAAATTAATTGGGTACTCTAAATTATTTAGTTTAAATTGCCTTGCCTGCCGTGGTGGGAATTGAACCCGGTCCCCAGATCATTATCCTGGGTTTCAAGATTACTAGTCCAGCGACAATACCACTATGGAACCGCCTCCCAATCTGAAAGTGGAGGACGTTTTCCCTGGAGTATCGATCAGGTGCTATTTGGGAGTAAGAGTGTTGTACCATAGACTTTACATGCAGAAGGAGGCCATTCAGCCCATCAAGTCTGCACCAGCCCTTGGAAAGAGCACCCTACTTAAACCCACACCTCCACGCTATCCCTGTAACCCAGTAACCCCACCTAACCTTTTGGACACTCAGGGGCAATTTAGCGAGACCCAGCCACCTAACCTGCACATCTTTGGACTGTGGGAGGAAACCGGAGCACCCGGAGGAAGCCCACGCAGACACGGGGAGGAACTGCAAACTTTGCAGGTCCCTGGAGCTGTGAGGCAGCAGTGCTAACCACATGGTTAAAGTAAGAAGTCTTACAACACCAGATTAAAGTCCAACAGGTTTGTTTCAAACACTAGCTTTCGGAGCACTGCTCCTTCCTCGGGTGAGTGGTTATAGGCAGAACTCTTCAGTAAGACAGGGCTTGGAGTTAGATTGTGAGTGATTGAGGGAATTCTGATATGGGAAGAAATGGAGTGAGAAAGGGGGAAAAGAGAATGAATTAGCAATCTATGCACAAAGTAAACTAGGAGAAAACCAAGTAACTACATAGAGCAGGTGAGAAGATGTATTCAGGCGATGATGTGTTGGGTGCTCTGGATCCGTGGAACACATACAGGCCTCCAATACTTAAAATAGTACAACACTATTTTATTAAGTTCAAAACTGTTGAACATACTTTCACTGTGGGTTAACACGATGTTAGATTAAATTATGCCTGTCCTAACCAGTCTATGCACTCAGCACACGGTGAAGATCTGTGCTGTAAGCTGTAAGCTCTGTCCTTCTGAGAGGCTGCATCCCGAATGACCGGGAACTCTGATGCCCCCTGTCTTTATAGTGAGTGTGCTCTAACTGGTGATTGGCTGCGGTGTTGTGTGTGTTGATTGGTCTTGCTGTGTGTCCATCAGTGTGTGTGTCTGCACCATGATATACTGGTGTATATTATGACAGGCGAGATCAAAGGTCAAGTCTCAGTTACGTATGCATTGTAATCTTGCTTCATTGCATAAACCACTTGGGTTTGATCAAGAATCCCTGTGAAGTGTTCACCAAGCAGAGTCAAACTCTGCCCTAGTTGTAGCAACTTCTCACCGTGTCAGGTGTTCAGTGGAGGCGACAGAAAACTGCAGTTTCACTGGTTTCCAGCAAGTGGCGATGTTTCATCCTAGTGTACCTCTTGTGCATTCAACATTTTTCAATAAAATTCGTGAAATGAGTTCTGTGGTTATTATGTTGCCTGGCTCATCAATTAAATTACACAGGACCACAGTCCAGGCGTTGAATAAGCCAAACACACCTTCAGGGTACAGAATAGGCCGAGGGTAGAGACAGACAGCCAGTAACATTCAACCAGTCACTGCATCTCAAACAAACACTCCCAGAACTTTCCATTTCCATTTGTGGCCTTGTAAAGTGAGATTGTACATTCATTTTGTCCGCTAAGGGATTAGATTGCGGCTTTGCAAATTGATTTCAGGTTGAACTCACCACCAGCCGAAAGATTTCCACCAACGTATGTGAGCTGGGTATGAAGTTAAATCCATAAGGTGATAAGACAGTAAGCTAATTGACTACAACAGCTAACACCTGCTAGAGGTATATTCAGGCAGTTTGTTAAGAGGGATTGGTTACTGTTGTAAGGTTGTTTGGTGTCTAAGAGGTCTGGAAGCTTGTATGGTGTTTATTGGTAATGCATAGCCATATACACTCCAAGCTGCTGCCATGCCTACGTGCTGTCTCCATGCTGGCTCTTTCTGCCTCACAGGTTTCACCATTGACCTTCCTCGCCAGATCCAAAGGCACTCTGTCCAATTTCAAAGGGCTGACAGCCAGCTGGAGGGATGGGTCCTAAAATAGCAGCCCTGATTGTAAAGGAAATCAGTAGATGAGGGGAACATCCTCCCCCCCCCCCCTACAGAAAAGAGAAACACCCCCACACACAAAAGGAGAACCCACCACCCCACCCACGTGAACCCCCACGGTAAGGGGAACTGCCCCCATGGAGGAGGGTAAACCCCCCCCCCCCCAATGCAGCCCCCGGCAGTGCCCCCTGGCAGTGCTGGGTCATTCCCAGGGGTCAATGCCCTGCCATGTCCCTCAATCCCTGTGGGCTACATTCACATCTGCCTGGTTTTCGGAAACAAGTGAATCGCGCTGGCGTGACGTAATGGGGACGGGGGAGATGTGTCGTGGATGGACGCTACGGCATCACACCCTTTAATAATATTCTAATTTATTTAAAATCATGAGTATCAGGTTCATGGCCAGAAAGGGTATGAACCTGATCATGTTACCAGCAGGGGGCGATCTCGCCATTGAGATTTGCATTTTTGTGTTTGTGCGAGATCTAGCGGCCGTTACGGGAATCCAACGCCCGGATTAAATCGCGGTCATAGTCTACCATCATGTGACTCTCTACATCAACTGTGAGCAGTACTGTTCTGCCATCCCACATTAAACGTTGCTCTGCTGCATACCCTAATACTACACCAGGGGTTCCCAACCTTTTATATGCCATGGCACACCTCTGTATTATAAAAACATTTTGAGGCACACCTCTTATTTTCTCTGTCTTCTTCCCTCACTGGGAACTTTGATTTTAACTTCTCCGCGTCCTCTCTTCTGTACACCTGAAGCATAACCTCCTCAGTTTTGTATTCAGTTCCAGTTGCAATAATCAATAATATTTTATTAGCTTTGCTAATTACTTGCTGCACCTGCACACTAAACATTTGTGACTCATGCACTAGGACACCCAGATCCCTCTGGAATCTCAGAGCTCTGCAATCTCTCACCATTTAGAAAACATGCTTCTTTTTTGTTCATTCTGCCAAAATGGAAAACCTCATATTCTCCCAGATCTTTGTCCACTCACTTCACTAATCCATATCCTTTTTTAGCCTCATCTTCTCTTCACGACTTACTTTACTACCTGTCTTTGTGTCATCAGCAATAATTAACAACCATACCATTGATCCTTTCATCCAAGTCATTTAGATCATAGAATCATAGAATTTGCAGTGCAGAAGGAGGCCATTTGACCCATCGGGTCTACACTGGCCCTTGAAAGAGCACCCTACATAAGCCCACACCTCCACCCTCTCCCCGTAATCCAGTAACCCCACCTAACCTTTGGACAATCCATCTAATCTCCGCATCTTTGGACTGTG
Organism: Scyliorhinus torazame; assembly: GCF_047496885.1. NCBI lineage: Eukaryota > Metazoa > Chordata > Chondrichthyes > Carcharhiniformes > Scyliorhinidae > Scyliorhinus > Scyliorhinus torazame. The sequence continues at coordinate 155,722,664 of NC_092723.1, read as the reverse complement.
GGAGGAAACTGACTCACCCAGAGGAAACCTACGCAGACACGGGGAGAATGCGCTGATTCTGCACAGACAGTGACTCAAGCCGGGAATCGAACCCGGGTTCTTGGGGCTGTGAAACAACAGTGCTAACCACAGTGCTACCGCACCATGTAAAGAGTTGAGGTTCCAGCATTGATCCTTGTTGCATGTTACTCATCACATCCTGCCGATCAGAAAAGACCCATTTATGCCTACCCTCTGATTCCTGTTAGTTAGCCAATCTTCTACCCATGCTAATATGTTACCCCTTACGTCATGAGTTTGAGTTTGTATTTTCCACAATAACCTTTGGCACCTTATCAAATCCCTTCTGGAAATCTAAGTAAAGTACAACTACCAGATGCCCATTATCCACAGCACTAGTTACTTCTTCAAAGAACATCAATAAATTGATTAAACATGATTTCACTTTCACAAAACCATGTTGTCTTTTAAAAAAATATATATTTTTATTAAGAATTTTTCAATAACAATATTTTCCACCTTACAAACAAACCCCCCCCCCCCCCATAACAAAGAAAAGAAAAAGAACTTGCGTGGCAAGACATGAACATGGCAAGTCAATAAAATACAGAACTTTGTGCATTGGATTCTTCCCGTACATGTCAGTTTCCGTATCATTCATGTGCTTTCTTGCTCACATGCCCCCCACAGGAACCCCCCTTCCCCCCCTCGCTCCCCTCCCCCCCACACGAACGATGTCCCCCCCTCCCCCCCACCCCCCCTGGGTTGCTGCTGCTGCTGTCCGACCTTCATCTAACGCTCCGCGACATGGTCTAGGAATGGTTGCCACCGCCTGTAGAACCCCTGCGCAGACCCTCTCAAGGCAAACTTTATCCTTTCCAACTTGATAAACCCAGCCATATCATTTATCCAGGCCTCCACGCTGGGGGGCTTCGCCTCCTTCCACGTTAGCAAGATCCTTCGCCGGGCTACGAGGGACGCAAAGGCCAGAATGCTGGCCTCTTTCGCCTCCTGCACTCCCGGCTCGTGCACTACTCCAAATAGTGCTAGCCCCCAGCTTGGCTTGACCCGGACTTTCACCACCTTAGATACTGTTCCCGCAACTCCCCTCCAGAACCCCTCCAGTGCCGGGCATGACCAAAACATATGGGCATGGTTCGCCGGACTTCCTGAGCACCTCCCACATCTGTCCTCCACCCCGAAGAACATACTCAGCCTCGCCCCCGTCATATGCGCTCTATGAACCACCTTAAATTGTATCAGGCTAAGCCTGGCACACGAGGAAGAGGAATTAACCTTACTTAGGGCATCAGCCCATAGCCCCTCCTCAATCTCCTCCCCCAACTCCTCCTCCCATTTACCCTTCAGCTCCTCTACCAAAGCCTCCCCCTCTTCTTTCATCTCCTGGTATATCGCCAACACCTTGCCCTCCCCGACCCATACGCCCGAGATCACCCTATCTTGAATCCCGTGCCGGGAGTAGCGGAAATTCCCTCACCTGCCGCCTCACAAACGCCCTCACTTGCATGTACCTGAAAGCATTTCCCGGGGATAGCCCAAACTTCTCCTCCAGCGCCCCCAAGCTCGCAAACATCCCGTCAATGAACAGGTCCCCCATTCTTCTAATCCCTACCCAATGCCAGCTCTGAAATCCCCCGTCCATCCTTCCTGGGACAAATCGATGGTTGTCTCTGATCGGGGACCACACCGAGGCTCCCATTGCACCCCTGTGCCGTCTCCACTGGCCCCAGGTCTTTAGCGTTGCCGCCACCACCGGGTTCGTGGTATACCTTGTCGGCAAGAGCAGCAGCAGTGCCATCACCGGCGCCCCCAGGCTCGTTCCTTTGCAGGACGCCATCTCCAACCTCTTTCACGCCGCCCCCTCTCCCTCTATCACCCACTTACGGATCATTGCCACGTTGGCTGCCCAATAATAACCACCCAGATTCGGCAATGCCAACCCTCCTCTATCTCTGCTACACTCCAAGAACCCCCTCCTTACCCGCGGGGTCTTGCTCGCCCACACAAATCCCGTAATGCTCCTGCTTACCCTCTTAAAAAAGGCCTTAGTGATCACAATTGGGAGGCATTGGAATACAAAAAGAAATCTCGGGAGGACCACCATTATCGACTGTACCCTACCTGCCAGTGAGAGTGGCAACATGTCCCACCTTTTAAAATCCTCCTCCATCTGTTTCACCAATCGCGTCAAATTGAGTTTATGCAGTGCCCCCCAACTCCTAGCTACCTGAATCCCCAAATATCGAAAGCTCCTTTCCGCCCTCCTCAACGGTAGGTCGTCTATCCCTCTTCCCTGGTCCCCCGGATGGATCACAAAGAGCTCACTCTTTCCCACATTGAGCTTATAGCCCGAAAAGTCTCCAAACTCCCATAGGATCTGCATTACCTCAACCATCCCCTCCACTGGATCCGTCACATACAGCAACAGTTCGTCTGCATACAGCGACACTCGATGTTCCTCTCCCCCTCGAACCACCCCCTTCCATTTCCCCGACTCCCGTAACGCCATGGCTAAATGTTCAATTGCTAATGCGAACAGCAGAGGGGACAGGGGGCACCCCTGCCTCGTCCCTCGATACAGCCGGAAATACTCCGACCTCCGCCGGTTCATGACCACACTCGCCACCGGGGCTCTATACAGGAGCTTGACCCAACTAATACACCCTCCCCGAACCCAAACCTCCTCAACACATCCCAGAGATACTCCCACTCTACCCGATCAAAGGCTTTCTCCGTGTCCATGGCTGTCACTATCTCCGCTTCTCCCTCCACCGATGGCATCATTATCACATTTAAGAGCCTTCGCACATTAGTGTTTATCTGCCTACCCTTTACGAATCCCGTCTGGTCCTCGTGAATCACCCCCCGGAACACAGTCCTCAATCCTCATGGCCAACATTTTTGCCAGCAACTTAGCATCTACATTCAGGAGCGAGATCGGTCTATATGACCCACATTGCAGTGGGTCCTTATCCCGTTTTAAGATCAAAGAGATCGTCGCCTCCGACATTGTCGGGGGCAGGGTCCCCCCCACCCTTGATTCATTGAAGGTTCTTACCAGCAACGGGGCTAACAGGTCTACATACTTCCTGTAGAACTCCACCGGGAACCCATCCGGCCCCGGGGCCTTCCCTGCCTGCATGCCCCCCAGTCCTTTAACCAGCTCCTCCACCCCAATTGGCGCCCCCAAACCAGCCACCTCCTGCACCTCCACCCTTGGGAACCTCAACTGATCCAAGAATCGCCGCATCCCCTCTTTTCCCCCTAGGGGCTGGGTCCTATACAGTTCCTCGTAAAAGGCCTTAAAAGCCTCATTCACTTACCCAGCACTCCGCACCGTAGTTCCCCTGCCATCTTTGACTCCACCTATTTCCCTCGCTGCCATCCTCTTACGGAGCTGGTGTGCCAGCATCCGGCTCGCCTTCTCCCCATATTCATATATCGCCCCCTGTGCCTTCCTCCACTGTGCCTCTGCCTTCCCTGTGGTCAACAGGTCGAACTCCGTCTGGAGACTTCGTCTCTCCCTGAGCAGTCCCTCATCCGGAGCCTCTGCATAGCTCCTGTCCACCCTTAAAATCTCCCCCACTAACCTCTCCCTTTCCCTGCCCTCGCTCTTCACCCTGTGAGCCCTGATGGAGATGAACTCTCCCCTGACCACCGCCTTCAGCGCCTCCCATACTACCCCCACCTGCACCTCCCCATTGTCGTTAGCCTCCAGATATCTTTCAATGCACCCCCGCACCCTCCCGCACACTTCCTCGTCTGCCAGCAGTCCCACATCCAACCGCCACAGCGGGCGTTGGTCCTTCTCCTCCCCCAGCTCTAACTCCACCCAATGTGGGGCATGGTCTGAAATGGCTATGGCCGAATACTCCGTTCCCTCCACTTTTGGGATCAATGCCCTGCCCAAAACAAAAAAATCTATCCGGGAGTAGGCCTTATGTGCGTGGGAGAAAAAAGTAAATTCTCTGGCCAAAGGTCTGGCACATTCCACGCGTGATCAGCCGGATTGGGTGATCCCTCCCCCCCCGCCTAGCCATCTCCTATCTTAGGCCAGTCCCGTGCTCGTGCCTCCCACTCCCTCCAGTCCCCCAGGTGGGGAACCCCCGCCCCGACCACCTCTTCCATTTTCAGTTCCCCCTCGGACAGTGCAGCAGCAACCCTATTGTCCCTCCCTCTCCCCCCTTCCCTCCCCCCCCGCTAGATCCACATCTAGCACTTTTGCTCCCCCCATATTACTTCCATGAGTCAGCTGACCTCTGCTGACCCCGGCTTCCCCCGCCTTCCCGTTGATCTCCCCCGTGTGGGAGTCTCTCCTCCTCCTTACCTTCCTCCATACCCCCCCCCCCTTTTGGCGTGGGAAAAAAGCCTGCGCTTTCCTGAACCAGCCCAGCCCCCTGTGGCGCAGCTCCTGTTGCGGCCGTTATCCCAGTTCCCTCATCCCCGAGTCTCACCTCCCTCCAGCACCAACGCCCACATTCCCCATCATCATCATTTTGTCTACAGAAAGGAAAAAAGGAAATTTTTGGAATTTTAACCAGAACTCTACCCACATCCCCATCCATCATCCCATCCACAAAATATTCTTTACCCATATTTACAACCCCATATACAACCACATCCTCTCAGTTCGACATTTCCGTCTGTATAAAGGTCCAAGCCTCTTCTGGCGTTTCAAAATAATGGTGTCTGTCCTGATAAGTGACCCACAGTCGCGCAGGCTGCAGCATGCCGAACCTGACTCTTTTTCTATGCAGCACCGCCTTGGCCCGGTTAAAGCCAGCTCTCCTCTTTGCCACCTCCGCGCTCCAATCCTGGTATACTCGGATCACCGCGTTCTCCCATCTGCTGCTCGGCACCTTCTTGGCCCATCTCAGCACACTTTCTTTATCCACGAAGCGATGGAACCTTGCCACTATCGCCCTTGGCGGCTCATCTGCCTTGGGTCTCCTCGCCAGGACCCGGTGAGCCCCTTGCAGCTCCAGGGGGGTCGGAGAGGCCTCCGCACCCATCAGCGAATGGAGCATCGTGCTCACGTACTCCCCGGCATCAGCTCCCTCCACTCCTTCGGGAAGACCCAGAATCCGGAGGTTCTTCCTCCTCGACCTGTTCTCCAGGACCTCGAGTCTCTCGGCCCACCTCCTGTGCACCGCCTCGTGCGCCTCCATTTTTACCGCCAGGCCCTGGATATCGTCCTCGTTGGTGTTCACTTTATCGTTCACCTCACGAAGTTCCACCGCCTGGGTCGTCTGGGTCTCCTTCAGCCCCTCGATCGCCAACAGCATCGGCGCCAGCACCTCCTTTTTCAGCACCTCCACACATCTCATGAAGAACTCCTGCTGGTCTGGCCCCCACGCTGCCTGCACTCCGCCCTCCGCCATCTTGCCTTCTTCCCCTCGTTTTGTTCTCTGCTCCATGGCCTCTTTCCTCGTTGCTCCACCGCTACTCCCTGCCAAATATTGTGTGTGGGGGGGGGGACCTCACTGCTCCTTCCCACACGGGATCAGTCAAAAAAAAGCTCCGTTGGGGCTCCTCTGGAGAGTCCGAAAGTCCGTTTTCGCGGGAGCTGTCGAAACGCGCGGCTTAGCTCCGCATCGCCGCAACCGGAAGTAACCATGTTGAGTCTGTCTGATGACCTTGAATTTATCTCAGTGTCCAGTAATTACATGTTTAATAATAGATCCTAGCATTTTCCCTATGACAGATGTTAAGCTAACTGGTCTAGACTTCCTGCTTTCTTTCTCTCTTTCTTTTTGAATAAAAGAGTTACATTAGCTATTTTTTAATCCAATGGAACCTTCCCCAAATTAAGTAATTTTGGAAATTTTAGAATTTTGGAAAATTAAAACCAATGCTTCAACTATCTCACTAGCTACTCCGAGGATGAAATTCACCAGGACCTGGGGACTTGTCAACCACCATTCCAACAATTCCCTGGTGATTGCAATTTTTTTGAGTTCTTCCCTCCCATCCAATTCCTGATTTACAGCTATTTCAGGAATGTTACTTGTATCCTCTATAACGAAGACCAGTGCAAAATACCAGTTCAATTCATCTGCCATCTCCTTATTTTCCATTATTGACTCCCCAGACTCACTTTCTCTAGGACCAATGCACACTTTGATAACTCTTTTGTTTTTAAAAATACCGATATAAACTCCAGCGACCTGCCTTCATATTTGTGGCTAGCTTTCTCTGATACTCCAACTTTTCCTTCCTTATTGATCTCTTAGTCATTCTTTGCTGTTTTCTTATATTCTGTCCAATCTTCTGACCTGTCACCTATCTTTGCACAATTAGATGTATTTCTTTTTAAATAAATTTAGAGTGCCCAATTCATTTTTTCCAATTAACGGGCAATTTAGCGTGGCCAATCCACCTACCCTGCTCATCTTTGGGTTGTGGGGGCTAAACCCACGCAAACACGGGGAGAATGTGCAAGCTCCACATGGAGCTGGGGGCTGTGTTGGGTGGTGCTGGGCTGGGGGCTGTGATGTGTGGTGCCGGACTGGGGTTGTGTTGGGTGGAGCCGGACTGGGGCTGTGTTGGGTGGTGCTGGGCAGGGAGCTGTGTTGGGTGGTGCTGGGCAGGGAGCTGTGTTGGGTGGTGCTGGGCAGGGAGCTGTGTTGGGTGGTGCTGGGCTCGGGGCTGTGTTGGGTTTGGGTGGTGCTGGGCTGGGGGATGTGTTGGGTTTGGGTGGTGCTGGGCTTGGGGCTGTGTTGGGTGGTGCTGGGCTTGGGGCTGTGTTGGGTGGTGCTGGGCTTGGGGCTGTGTTGGGTGGTGCTGGGCTCGGGGTCTGTATTGAGTGGTGCAGGGCTGGGGGCTGTGTTGGGTTTGGGTGATGCTGGGCTCGGGGCTGTGTTAGGTGGTGATGGGCAGAGAGCTGTGTTGGGTGGTGATGGGCTCGGGGCTGTGATGGGTATGGGTGATGCTGGGCTCGGGGCTGTGTTAGGTGGTGATGGGCAGAGAGCTGTGTTGGGTGGTGCTGGGCTCGGGGCTGTGTTGGGTTTGGGTGATGCTGGGCTCGGGGCTGTGTTAGGTGGTGATGGGCAGAGAGCTGTGTTGGGTGGTGATGGGCTGGGGGCTGTGTTGGGTTTGGGTGATGCTGGGCTCGGGGCTGTGTTAGGTGGTGATGGGCAGAGAGCTGTGTTGGGTGGTGATGGGCTCGGGGCTGTGATGGGTATGGGTGATGCTGGGCTTGGGGCTGTGTTGGGTGGTGCTGGGCTCGGGGTTGTGTTGGGTGGTGCTGGGCTGGGGGCTGTGTTGGGCTGGGGCTGTGGGCTGTGTTGGGAGGTGCTGGGCTAGGGGCTGTGTTGGGCTGGGGGCTGTGTTGGGCTGGGGGCTGTGTTGGGCTGGGGGCTGTGTTGGGTGATGCTGGGCTTGGGGCTGTGTTGGGTGGTGCTGGGCTCGGGGCTGTGTTGGGTTTGGGTGGTGCTGGGCTTGGGGCTGTGTTGGGTGGTGCTGGGCTTGGGGCTGTGTTGGGTGGTGCTGGGCTGGGGGCTGCGTTTGGTTTGGGTGGTGCTGTGCTGGGGGTTGTGTTGGTTGGTGCTGGGCTGGGGGCTGCATTGGGTGGTGCTGGGCTGGGGGCTGTGTTGGGTTTGGGTGGTGCTGGGCTGGGGGCTGTGTTGGGTGGTGCAGAGCTGGGGGTTGTGTTGGGTGGTGCTGGGCTGGGGTCTGTGTTGGTCTGGGGGCTGTGTTGGGTGGTGCCGGACTGGGGCTGTGTTGGGTGGTGCTGGGCAGGGAGCTGTGTTGGGTGGTGCTGGGCAGGGAGCTGTGTTGGGTGGTGCTGGGCAGGGAGCTGTGTTGGGTGGTGCTGGGCTCGGGGCTGTGTTGGGTTTGGGTGGTGCTGGGCTGGGGGATGTGTTGGGTTTGGGTGGTGCTGGGCTTGGGGCTGTGTTGGGTGGTGCTGGGCTTGGGGCTGTGTTGGGTGGTGCTGGGCTTGGGGCTGTGTTGGGTGGTGCTGGGCTCGGGGTCTGTATTGAGTGGTGCAGGGCTGGGGGCTGTGTTGGGTTTGGGTGATGCTGGGCTCGGGGCTGTGTTAGGTGGTGATGGGCAGAGAGCTGTGTTGGGTGGTGATGGGCTCGGGGCTGTGATGGGTATGGGTGATGCTGGGCTCGGGGCTGTGTTAGGTGGTGATGGGCAGAGAGCTGTGTTGGGTGGTGCTGGGCTCGGGGCTGTGTTGGGTTTGGGTGATGCTGGGCTCGGGGCTGTGTTAGGTGGTGATGGGCAGAGAGCTGTGTTGGGTGGTGATGGGCTGGGGGCTGTGTTGGGTTTGGGTGATGCTGGGCTCGGGGCTGTGTTAGGTGGTGATGGGCAGAGAGCTGTGTTGGGTGGTGATGGGCTCGGGGCTGTGATGGGTATGGGTGATGCTGGGCTTGGGGCTGTGTTGGGTGGTGCTGGGCTGGGGGCTGTGTTGGGCTGGGGGCTGTGTTGGGTGGTGCTGGGCTCGGGGTTGTGTTGGGTGGTGCTGGGCTGGGGGCTGTGTTGGGCTGGGGCTGTGGGCTGTGTTGGGAGGTGCTGGGCTAGGGGCTGTGTTGGGCTGGGGGCTGTGTTGGGCTGGGGGCTGTGTTGGGCTGGGGGCTGTGTTGGGTGATGCTGGGCTTGGGGCTGTGTTGGGTGGTGCTGGGCTCGGGGCTGTGTTGGGTTTGGGTGGTGCTGGGCTTGGGGCTGTGTTGGGTGGTGCTGGGCTTGGGGCTGTGTTGGGTGGTGCTGGGCTGGGGGCTGCGTTTGGTTTGGGTGGTGCTGTGCTGGGGGTTGTGTTGGTTGGTGCTGGGCTGGGGGCTGCATTGGGTGGTGCTGGGCTGGGGGCTGTGTTGGGTTTGGGTGGTGCTGGGCTGGGGGCTGTGTTGGGTGGTGCAGAGCTGGGGGTTGTGTTGGGTGGTGCTGGGCTGGGGTCTGTGTTGGTCTGGGGGCTGTGTTGGGTGGTGCTGGGCTGGGGTCTGTGTTGGGCTGGGGGCTGTGTTGGGTGGTGCTGGGCTGGGGGCTTTGTTGGGTGGTGCTGGCCTGGGGGTTGTGTTGGGCTGGGGGTTGTGTTGGGCTTGGGACTGTGTTGGGCTGGGGGCTGTGTTGGGTGGTGCTGGGCAGGGAGCTGTGTTGGGTGGTGCTGGGCTTGGGGCTGTGTTGGGTGGTGCTGGGCTCGGGGTTGTGTTGGGTGGTGCTGGGCAGGGAGCTGCGTTGGGTTTGGGTGGTGCTGGGCTCGGGGCTGTGTTGGGTGGTGCTGGGCTCGGGGTTGTGTTGGGTGGCGCTGGGCTGGGGGCTGTGTTGGGTGGTGCTGGGCTGGGGGCTGTGTTGGGTGGTGCTGGGCTGGGCTGTGTTGGGGGTGCTGGGCTGGGCTGTGTTGGGTGGTGCTGGGCTGGGCTGGGCTGGGCTGTGTTGGGGGGTGCTGGGCTGGGCTGTGTTGGGGGTGCTGGACTGGGCTGTGTTGGGGGGTGCTGGGCTGGGCTGTGTTGGGTGGTGCTGGGCTGTGTTGGGTGGTGCTGGGCTCGGGGCTGTGTTGGGTGGTGCTGGGCTCGGGGTTGTGTTGGGTGGTGCCGGACTGGGGTTGTGTTGGGTGGTGCTGGGCTGGGGGCTGCGTTGGGTGGTGCTGGGCTGGGGGCTGTGTTGGGTTTGGGTGGTGCTGGGCTGGGGGCTGTGTTGGGTGGTGCAGAGCTGGGGGTTGAGTTGGGTGGTGCTGGGCTGGGGTCTGTGTTGGGCTGGGGGCTGTGTTGGGTGGTGCTGGGCTGGGGGCTTTGTTGGGTTTGGGTGGTGCTGGCCTGGGGGTTGTGTTGGTTGGTGCTGGGCTGGGGGCTGCATTGGGTGGTGCTGGGCTGGGGGCTGTGTTGGGCTGGGGGCTGTGTTGGGTGGTGCTGGGCTGGGGGCTGTGTTGGGCTGGGGGTTGTGTTGGGTGGTGCTGGGCTGGGCTGTGTTGGGTGGTGCTGGGCAGGGAGCTGTGTTGGGTGGTGCTGGGCAGGGAGCTGTGTTGGGTGGTGCTGGGCAGGGAGCTGCGTTGGGTGGTGCTGGGCTGGGGGCTGTGTTGGGCTGGGGGCTGTGTTGGGCTGGGACTGTGTTGGTCTGGGGGCTGTGTTGGGTGGTGCTGGGCTGGGGGCTGTGTTGGGTGGTGCTGGGCAGGGAGCTGTGTTGGGTTTGGGTGGTGCTGGGCTGGGGGCTGTGTTGGGTGGTGATGGGCAGAGAGCTGTGTTGGGTGGTGATGGGCTCGGGGCTGTGATGGGTTTGGGTGATGCTGGGCTCGGGGCTGTGTTAGGTGGTGATGGCCAGAGAGCTGTGTTGGGTGGTGATGGGCTCGGGGCTGTGATGGGTATGGGTGATGCTGGGCTTGGGGCTGTGTTGGGTGGTGCTGGGCTCGGGGTTGTGTTGGGTGGTGCTGGGCTGGGGGCTGTGTTGGGCTGGGGGCTGTGTTGGGTGGTGCTGGGCTGGGGGCTGTGTTGGGTGGTGCTGGGCAGGGAGCTGTGTTGGGTTTGGGTGGTGCTGGGCTGGGGGCTGTGTTGGGTTTGGGTGATGCTGGGCTCGGGGCTGTGTTAGGTGGTGATGGGCAGAGAGCTGTGTTGGGTGGTGATGGGCTCGGGGCTGTGATGGGTTTGGGTGATGCTGGGCTCGGGGCTGTGTTAGGTGGTGATGGGCAGAGAGCTGTGTTGGGTGGTGATGGGCTCGGGGCTGTGATGGGTATGGGTGATGCTGGGCTTGGGGCTGTGTTGGGTGGTGCTGGGCTCGGGGTTGTGTTGGGTGGTGCTGGGCTGGGGGCTGTGTTGGGCTGGGGGCTGTGTTGGGTGGTGCTGGGCTCGGGGTTGTGTTGGGTGGTGCTGGGCTGGGGGCTGTGTTGGGCTGGGGCTGTGGGCTGTGTTGGGTGGTGCTGGGCTAGGGGCTGTGTTGGGCTGGGGGCTGTGTTGGGTGATGCTGGGCTTGGGGCTGTGTTGGGTGGTGCTGGGCAGGGAGCTGTGTTGGGTGGTGCTGGGCTGGGGGCTGTGTTGGGTGGTGCTGGGCTCGGGGCTGTGTTGGGTTTGGGTGGTGCTGGGCTTGGGGCTGTGTTGGGTGGTGCTGGGCTTGGGGCTGTGTTGGGTGGTGCTGGGCTTGGGGCTGTGTTGGGTGGTGCTGGGCAGGGAGCTGTGTTGGGTGGTGCTGGGCTGGGGGCTGCGTTGGGTGGTGCTGGGCTGGGGGCTGTGTTGGGTGGTGCTGGGCAGGGAGCTGTGTTGGGTTTGGGTGGTGCTGGGCTGGGGGCTGTGTTGGGTTTGGGTGATGCTGGGCTCGGGGCTGTGTTAGGTGGTGATGGGCAGAGAGCTGTGTTGGGTGGTGATGGGCTCGGGGCTGTGATGGGTTTGGGTGATGCTGGGCTCGGGGCTGTGTTAGGTGGTGATGGGCAGAGAGCTGTGTTGGGTGGTGATGGGCTGGGGGCTGTGTTGGGTTTGGGTGATGCTGGGCTCGGGGCTGTGTTAGGTGGTGATGGGCAGAGAGCTGTGTTGGGTGGTGATGGGCTCGGGGCTGTGATGGGTGGTGCTGGGCTCGGGGCTGTGTTAGGTGGTGATGGGCAGAGAGCTGTGTTGGGTGGTGATGGGCTCGGGACTGTGTTGGGTGGTGCTGGGCTCGGGGCTGTGTTGGGTTTGGGTGGTGCTGGGCTCGGGGTTGTGTTGGGTGGTGCTGGGCTCGGGGTTGTGTTGGGTGGTGCTGGGCTAGGGGCTGTGTTGGGCTGGGGGCTGTGTTGGGTGATGCTGGGCTTGGGGCTGTGTTGGGTGGTGCTGGGCTGGGGGCTGTGTTGGGTGGTGCTGGGCTCGGGGCTGTGTTGGGTTTGGGTGGTGCTGGGCTTGGTGCTGTGTTGGGTGGTGCTGGGCAGGGAGCTGTGTTGGGTGGTGCTGGGCTGGGGGCTGCGTTGGGTGGTGCTGGGCTGGGGTCTGCGTTTGGTTTGGGTGGTGCTGTGCTGGGGGTTGTGTTGGTTGGTGCTGGGCTGGGGGCTGCATTGGGTGGTGCTGGGCTGGGGGCTGCGTTTGGTTTGGGTGGTGCTGTGCTGGGGGTTGTGTTGGTTGGTGCTGGGCTGGGGGCTGCATTGGGTGGTGCTGGGCTGGGGGCTGTGTTGGGTTTGGGTGGTGCTGGGCTGGGGGCTGTGTTGGGTGGTGCAGAGCTGGGGGTTGTGTTGGGTGGTGCTGGGCTGGGGTCTGTGTTGGGCTGGGGGTTGTGTTGGGTGGTGCTGGGCTGGGGTCTGTGTTGGGCTGGGGGCTGTGTTGGGTGGTGCTGGGCTGGGGGCTTTGTTGGGTTTGGGTGGTGCTGGCCTGGGGGTTGTGTTGGTTGGTGCTGGGCTGGGGGCTGTGTTGGGTGGTGCTGGCCTGGGGGTTGTGTTGGTTGGTGCTGGGCTGGGGGCTGTGTTGGGTGGTGCTGGCCTGGGGGTTGTGTTGGTTGGTGCTGGGCTGGGGGCTGTGTTGGGCTGGGGACTGTGTTGGGCTGGGGGCTGTGTTGGGCTGGGGACTGTGTTGGGCTGGGGGCTGTGTTGGGTGGTGCTGGGCTGGGGGCTGTGTTGGGTGGTGCTGGGCAGGGAGCTGTGTTGGGTGGTGCTGGGCTCGGGGCTGTGTTGGGTTTGGGTGGTGCTGGGCTTGGGGCTGTGTTGGGTGGTGCTGGGCTCGGGGTTGTGTTGGGTGGTGCTGGGCAGGGAGCTGTGTTGGGTGGTGCCGGACTGGGGGCTGCGTTGGGTTTGGGTGGTGCTGGGCTGGGCTGTGTTGGGTGGTGCTGGGCTGGGGGCTGCGTTGGGTTTGGGTGGTGCTGGGCTGGGGGCTGTGTTGGGTGGTGCAGAGCTGGGGGTTGAGTTGGGTGGTGCTGGGCTGGGGTCTGTGTTGGGCTGGGGGCTGTGTTGGGTGGTGCTGGGCTGGGGGCTTTGTTGGGTTTGGGTGGTGCTGTGCTGGGGGTTGTGTTGGTTGGTGCTGGGCTGGGGGCTGCGTTGGGTGGTGCTGGGCTGGGGGCTGTGTTGGGCTGGGGGCTGTGTTGGGTGGTGCTGGGCTGGGGGCTGTGTTGGGCTGGGGGTTGTGTTGGGTGGTGCTGGGCTGGGCTGTGTTGGGTGGTGCTGGGCAGGGAGCTGTGTTGGGTGGTGCTGGGCTGGGCTGTGTTGGGTGGTGCTGGGCAGGGAGCTGTGTTGGGTGGTGCTGGGCTGGGGGCTGCGTTGGGTGGTGCTGGGCTGGGGGCTGTGTTGGGCTGGGGGCTGTGTTGGGCTGTGTTGGTCTGGGGGCTGTGTTGGGTGGTGCTGGGCTGGGGGCTGTGTTGGGCTGGGGGTTGTGTTGGGTGGTGCTGGGCAGGGAGCTGTGTTGGGTTTGGGTGGTGCTGGGCTGGGGGCTGTGTTGGGTGGTGCAGAGCTGGTGGTTGTGTTGGGTGGTGCTGGGCTGGGGTCTGTATTGGGTGGCGCTTGGCTGGGGGCTGTGTTGGGCTGGGGGCTGTGTTGGGCTGGGGGCTGTGTTGGGTGGTGCTGGGCTGGGGGCTGTGTTGGGTGGTGCTGGGCTGTGTTGGGTGGTGCTGGGCTGGGGGCTGTGTTGGGCTGGGGGCTGTGTTGGGTGGTGCTGGGCTGGGCTGTGTTGGGTGGTGCTGGACTGGGTGTGTTGGGTGGTGCTGGACTGGGTGTGTTGGGTGGTGCTGGGCTGGGCTGTGTTGGGGGTGCTGGGCTGGGCTGTGTTGGGGGTGCTGGGCTGGGCTGTGTTGGGGGGTGCTGGACTGGGTGTGTTGGGTGGTGCTGGGCTGGGCTGTGTTGGGGGTGCTGGGCTGGGCTGTGTTGGGTGGTGCTGGACTGGGTGTGTTGGGTGGTGCTGGGCTGGGCTGTGTTGGGGGTGCTGGGCTGGGCTGTGTTGGGTGGTGCTGGGCTGGGCTGTGTTGGGGGTGCTGGGCTGGGCTGTGTTGGGGGGTGCTGGACTGGGTGTGTTGGGTGGTGCTGGGCTGGGCTGTGTTGGGGGTGCTGGGCTGGGCTGTGTTGGGTGGTGCTGGGCTGGGCTGTGTTGGGGGGTGCTGGGCTGTGTTGGGTGGTGCTGGGCTGGGCTGTGTTGGGGGGTGCTAGGCTGGGCTGTGTTGGGGGGTGCTGGGCTGGGCTGTGTTGGGGGGTGCTGGGCTGTGTTGGGGGGTGCTGGGCTGTGTTGGGTGGTGCTGGGCTGGGCTGTGTTGGGTGGTGCTGGGCTGTGTTGGGTGGTGCTGGGCTGGGGGCTGTGTTGGGTGGTGCTGGGCTGGGCTGTGTTGGGTGGTGCTGGGCTGGGCTGTGTTGGGTGGTGCTGGGTGGTGCTGGGCTGGGGGCTGTGTTGGGCTGGGCTGTGTTGGGTGGTGCTGGGCTGGGCTGTGTTGGGTGGTGCTGGGTGGTGCTGGGCTGGGGGCTGTGTTGGGCAGGGCTGTGTTAGGTGGTGCTGGGCTGGGCTGTGTTGGGTGGTGCTGGGCTGGGCTGTGTTGGGTGGTGCTGGGCTGGACTGTGTTGGGTGGTGCTGGGCTGGGAGGTGCTGGGCTGGGAGGTGCTGGGCTGGGGGCTGTGTTGGGTGGTGCTGGGCTGGGGGGTGCTGGGCTGGGCTGTGTTGGGTGGTGCTGGGCTGGGAGGTGCTGGGCTGGGGGGTGCTGGGCTGGGCTGTGTTGGGTGGTGCTGGGCTGGGAGGTGCTGGGCTGGGCTGTGTTGGGTGGTGCTGGGCTGGGCGGTGCTGGGCTGGGCTGTGTTGGGTGGTGCTGGGCTGGGCTGTGTTGGGTGGTGCTGGGCTGGAGTGTGCTGGGCTGGGCTGTGTTGGGTGGTGCTGGGCTGGGCTGTGTTGGGTGGTGCTGGGCTGGGGGGTGCTGGGCTGGGCTGTGTTGGGTGGTGCTGGGCTGGGGGGTGCTGGGCTGGGAGGTGCTGGGCTGGGGGGTGCTGGGCTGGGCTGTGTTGGGTGGTGCTGGGCTGGGGGGTGCTGGGCTGGGCTGTGTTGGGTGGTGCTGGGCTGGGCTGTGTTGGGTGGTGCTGGGCTGGGGGGTGCTGGGCTGGGCTGTGTTGGGTGGTGCTGGGCTGGGGGGTGCTGGGCTGGGCTGTGTTGGGTGGTGCTGGGCTGGGGGGTGCTGGGCTGGGGGGTGCTGGGCTGGGCTGTGTTGGGTGGTGCTGGGCTGGGGGGTGCTGGGCTGGGCTGTGTTGGGTGGTGCTGGGCTGGGGGGTGCTGGGCTGGGGGGTGCTGGGCTGGGCTGTGTTGGGTGGTGCTGGGCTGGGGGGTGCTGGGCTGGGCTGTGTTGGGTGGTGCTGGGCTGGGGGGTGCTGGGCTGGGCTGTGTTGGGGGGTGCTGGGCTGGGGGGTGCTGGGCTGGGGGGTGCTGGGCTGGGCTGTGTTGGGTGGTGCTGGGCTGGGAGGTGCTGGGCTGGGGGGTGTTGGGTAGTGCTGGGCTGGGGGGTGCTGGGCTGGGCTGTGTTGGGTGGTGCTGGGCTGGGAGGTGCTGGGCTGGGGGGTGTTGGGTAGTGCTGGGCTGGGGGGTGCTGGGCTGGGCTGGGTTGGGTGGTGCTGGGCTGGGCTGTGTTGGGTGGTGCTGGGCTGGGGGGTGCTGGGCTGGGCTGTGTTGGGTGGGGCTGGGCTGGGCTGGGCTGGGCTGGGGGGTGCTGGGCTGGGGGGTGCTGGGCTGGGCTGTGTTGGGTGGGGCTGGGCTGGGGGGTGCTGGGCTGGGCTGGGCTGGGAGGTGCTGGGCTGGGCTGTGTTGGGTGGTGCTGGGCTGGGCTGGGCTGGGAGGTGCTGGGCTGGGCTGTGTTGGGTGCCGGTTCCCGGGAGCTGGCTGTAGGGGCGGGTCTCGGTGAGGCTGGTTTAGGGGGTGGCTCCCTGTCTGTCGGGGAGGCGGTGACTGTGTCGGGCCCGGGCAGTGCACAGACCCCCAGGCTCAGGCGGACCATGTACACGATCACCCGGGGACCCAGCAGGCTGGCAACACAGCGCAGGACGGGTAAGAGGCAGCGCGGCGCCCGGCCCTGAGCTCCCAGCTCCGGCTCTTTCTCACCACCTCCCCCTCTCTCTGCAGGTCCATCCCAACAGATAGAAGCTAAACCCGGCAGCGAGTTCAAGCAGAAAGCGGCGGCCAGGTGAGTTGGAGCAGTCGGGCTGCGGGCGGGGGCGTTGAGTCAGTCACTGACAATCCGGCTCTGTGACCTTGCAATGAAGGTGACACTGGTGCCGGGGACCTGGGCACTGGAGAGCCGACATCCTAACCCCCGCTTCCCTCACCACTGCGGGGAGGAGAGATTCATGTGACAGAGGATTAGCCAGTCAGAGGAGTGGGAGAGGAAAATGTGCAGCAGAGTAACCCGAGCATGTGTGGAGCAGTGTGTAAAAGAGAGATAAGCGTGCAACTGAGCAGTGAGCTCAGTGTGTGTGTAACTGAGCAGTGAGCTCAGTGTGTGTGTAACTGAGCAGTGTGCTCAGTGTGTGTGTGTAACAGAGCAGTGAGCTCAGTGTGTAACAGAGCAGTGTGCTCAGTGTGTGTGTGTAACAGAGCAGTGAGCTCAGTGTGTAACAGAGCAGTGTGCTCAGTGTGTGTGTAACTGAGCAGTGAGCTCAGTGTGTAACTGAGCAGTGTGTGTGTAACTGAGCAGTGAGCTCAGTGTGTAACTGAGCAGTGTGCTCAGTGTGTGTGTAACTGAGCAGTGTGCTCAGTGTGTGTAACTGAACAGTGTGCTCAGTGTGTGTGTAACTGAGCAGTGAGCTCAGTGTGTGTAACTGAGCAGTGAGCTCAGTGTGTGTGTAACTGAGCAGTGTGCTCAGTGTGTGTGTAACTGAGCAGTGTGCTCAGTGTGTGTGTAAATGAGCAATGAGCTCAGTGTGTGTGTAACTGAGCAGTGTGCTCAGTGTGTGTGTAACTGAGCAGTGAGCTCAGTGTGTGTGTAACTGAGCAGTGAGCTCAGTGTGTGTGTAACTGAGCAGTGTGCTCAGTGTTTGTGTAACTGAGCAGTGTGCTCAGTGTGTGTGTAACTGAGCAGTGAGCTCAGTGTGTAACTGAGCAGTGTGCTCAGTGTGTGTGTGTAACTGAGCAGTGAGTGCAGTGTGTGTGTGTAACTGAGCAGTGTGCTCAGTGTGTGTGTACACAGTGTGTGTGTGTAACTGAGCAGTGAGCTCAGTGTGTAACTGAGCAGTGAGCTCAGTGTGTAACTGAGCAGTGTGCTCAGTGTGTGTGCAACTGAACAGTGCTCAGTGTGTGTGTAACTGAGCAGTGTGCTCAGTGTGTGTGTGTAACTGAGCAGTGAGCTCACTGTGTAACTGAGCAGTGTGCTCAGTGTGTGTAACTGAACAGTGTGCTCAGTGTGTGTGTAACTGAGCAGTGAGCTCAGTGTGTGTGTAACTGAGCAGTGAGCTCAGTGTGTGTGTAACTGAGCAGTGAGCTCAGTGTGTGTGTAACTGAGCAGTGAGCTCAGTGTGTGTGTAATTGAGCAGTGTGTGTGTGTGTAACTGAGCAGTGTGCTCAGTGTGTGTGTAACTGAGCAGTGTGCTCAGTGTGTGTGTAACTGAGCAGTGAGCTCATTGTGTAACTGAGCAGTGAGCTCATTGTGTAACTGAGCAGTGTGCTCAGTGTGTGTGTAACTGAGCAGTGAGCTCAGTGTGTAACTGAGCAGTGTGCTCAGTGTGTGTGTAACTGAACAGTGTGCTCAGTGTGTGTGTAACTGAGCAGTGAGCTCAGTGTGTGTGTAATTGAGCAGTGTGTGTGTGTGTGTAACTGAGCAGTGAGCTCAGTGTGTGTGTAACTGAGCAGTGAGCTCAGTGTGTGTGTAACTGAGCAGTGAGCTCAGTGTGTATGTAATTGAGCAGTGTGTGTGTGTGTAACTGAGCAGTGTGCTCAGTGTGTGTGTAACTGAGCAGTGTGCTCAGTGTGTGTGTAACTGAGCAGCGAGCTCAGTGTGTGTGTAATTGAGCAGTGTGTGTGTGTGTGTAACTGAGCAGTGAGCTCAGTGTGTGTGTAACTGAGCAGTGTGCTCAGTGTGTGTAACTGAGCAGTGAGCTCAGTGTGTGTGTGTAACTGAGCAGTGTGCTCAGTGTGTGTGTAACTGAGCAGTGAGCTCAGTGTGTGTGTAACTGAGCAGTGAGCTCAGTGTGTGTGTAACTGAGCAGTGAGCTCAGTGTGTGTGTGTAACTGAGCAGTGTGCTCAGTGTGTGTGTAACTGAGCAGTGAGCTCAGTGTGTGTGTGTAACTGAGCAGTATGCTCAGTGTGTGTAACTGAGCAGTGTGCTCAGTGTGTGTGTAACTGAGCAGTGTGCTCAGTGTGTGTGTAACTGAGCAGTGAGCTCAGTGTGTGTGTGTAACTGAGCAGTGAGCTCAGTGTGTGTGTGTAACTGAGCAGTGAGCTCAGTGTGTGTGTGTAACTGAGCAGTGTGCTCAGTGTGTGTGTAACTGAGCTGTGTGCTCACTGTGTGTAACTGAGCAGTGTGCTCAGTGTGTGTGTAACTGAGCTGTGTGTGTGTAACTGAGCAGTGTGCTCAGTGTGTGTGTAACTGAGCAGTGTGCTCAGTGTGTGTGTAACTGAGCTGTGTGCTCACTGTGTGTAACTGAGCAGTGTGCTCAGTGTGTGTGTAACTGAGCTGTGTGTGTGTAACTGAGCAGTGTGCTCAGTGTGTGTGTAACTGAGCAGTGTGCTCAGTGTGTGTGTAACTGAGCAGTGAGCTCAGTGTGTGTGTAACTGAGCAGTGAGCTCAGTGTGTGTGTAACTGAGCAGTGTGCTCAGTTTGTGTGTAATTGAGCAGTGAGCTCAGTGTGTGTGTAACTGAGCAGCGTGCTCAGTGTGTGTGTGTAACTGAGCAGTGTGCTCAGTGTGTGTGTAACTGAGCAGTGAGCTCAGTGTGTGTGTAACTGAGCAGTGTGCTCAGTGTGTGTAACTGAGCAGTGAGCTCAGTGTGTGTGTGTAACTGAGCAGTGTGCTCAGTGTGTGTGTAACTGAGCAGTGAGCTCAGTGTGTGTGTAACTGAGCAGTGAGCTCAGTGTGTGTGTAACTGAGCAGTGAGCTCAGTGTGTGTGTGTAACTGAGCAGTGTGCTCAGTGTGTGTGTAACTGAGCAGTGAGCTCAGTGTGTGTGTGTAACTGAGCAGTATGCTCAGTGTGTGTAACTGAGCAGTGTGCTCAGTGTGTGTGTAACTGAGCAGTGTGCTCAGTGTGTGTGTAACTGAGCAGTGAGCTCAGTGTGTGTGTGTAACTGAGCAGTGAGCTCAGTGTGTGTGTGTAACTGAGCAGTGAGCTCAGTGTGTGTGTGTAACTGAGCAGTGTGCTCAGTGTGTGTGTAACTGAGCTGTGTGCTCACTGTGTGTAACTGAGCAGTGTGCTCAGTGTGTGTGTAACTGAGCTGTGTGTGTGTAACTGAGCAGTGTGCTCAGTGTGTGTGTAACTGAGCAGTGTGCTCAGTGTGTGTGTAACTGAGCTGTGTGCTCACTGTGTGTAACTGAGCAGTGTGCTCAGTGTGTGTGTAACTGAGCTGTGTGTGTGTAACTGAGCAGTGTGCTCAGTGTGTGTGTAACTGAGCAGTGTGCTCAGTGTGTGTGTAACTGAGCAGTGAGCTCAGTGTGTGTGTAACTGAGCAGTGTGCTCAGTTTGTGTGTAATTGAGCAGTGAGCTCAGTGTGTGTGTAACTGAGCAGCGTGCTCAGTGTGTGTGTGTAACTGAGCAGTGTGCTCAGTGTGTGTGTAACTGAGCAGTGAGCTCAGTGTGTGTTTAACTGAGCAGTGAGCTCTGTGTGTGTAACTGAGCAGTGTGTGTGTGTGTGTGTAACTGAGCAGTGTGCTCAGTGTGTGTGTAACTGAGCAGTGTGCTCAGTGCGTGTGTAATTGAGCAGTGATCTCAGTGTGTGTGTAACTGAGCAGTGTCCTCAGTGTGTGTGTAACTGTGCAGTGTGCTCAGTGTGTGTAACTGAGCAGTGTGCTCAGTGTGTGTGTAATTGAGCAGTGAGCTCAGTGTGTGTGTAACTGGGCAGTGAGTGCAGTGTGTGTGTAACTGAGCAGTGTGCTCAGTGTGTGTGTAACTGAGCTGTGTGCTCACTGTGTGTAACTGAGCAGTGTGCTCAGTGTGTGTGTAACTGAGCTGTGTGTGTGTAACTGAGCAGTGTGCTCAGTGTGTGTGTAACTGAGCAGTGTGCTCAGTGTGTGTGTAACTGTGCAGTGTGCTCAGTGTGTGTAACTGAGCAGTGTGCTCAGAGTGTGTGTAACTGAGCAGTGAGCTCAGTGTGTGTGTAACTGAGCAGTGTCCTCAGTGTGTGTGTAACTGAGCAGTGAGCTCAGTATGAGTGTAACTGAGCAGTGTCCTCAGTGTGTGTGTAACTGTGCAGTGTGCTCAGTGTGTGTAACTGAGCAGTGTGCTCAGTGTGTGTGTAACTGAGCAGTGAGCTCAGTGTGTGTTTAACTCAGCAGTGAGCTCAGTGTGAGTAACTGAGCAGTGTGCTCAGTGTGTGTTTAACTGAGCAGTGAGCTCAGTGTGTGTGTAACTGAGCAGTGTGCTCAGTGTGTGTGTAACTGAGCTGTAATCTCAGTGTGTGTGTAACTGAGCAGTGAGCTCAGTGTGTGTTTAACTGAGCAGTGAGCTCAGTGTGTGTGTAACTGAGCAGTGTGTGTGTGTGTGTAACTGAGCAGTGTTTGTGTGTGTGTGTAACTGAGCAGTGTGCTCAGTGTGTGTGTAATTGAGCAGTGAGCTCAGTGTGTGTGTAACTGAGCAGTGTCCTCAGTGTGTGTGTAACTGAGCAGTGTGTGTGTGTGTAACTGAGCAGTGTGTGTGTGTGTAACTGAGCAGTGTGTGTGTGTGTGTGTAACTGAGCAGTGTGCTCAGTGTGTGTGTAACTGAGCAGTGAGCTCAGTGTGTGTGTAACTGAGCAGTGGGCTCAGTGTGTGTGCAACTGAGCAGTGTACTCAGTGTTTGTGTAACTGAGCAGTGTGCTCAGTGTGTGTGTAACTGAGCAGTGTGCTCAGTGTGTGTGTAACTGAGCAGTGTGCTCAGTGTGTGTGTAACTGAGCAGTGAGCTCAGTGTGTGTGTAACTGAGCAGTGATCTCAGTGTGTGTGCAACTGAGCAGTGTGCCCAGTGTGTGTGTAACTGAGCAGTGAGCTCAGTGTGTGTGTAACTGAGCAGTGAGCTCAGTGTGTGTGTAACTGAGCAGTGAGCTCAGTGTGTGTGTAACTGAGCAGTGAGCTCAGTGTGTGTGTA
The DNA here is from genome assembly GCF_047496885.1 of Scyliorhinus torazame. NCBI lineage: Eukaryota > Metazoa > Chordata > Chondrichthyes > Carcharhiniformes > Scyliorhinidae > Scyliorhinus > Scyliorhinus torazame. The sequence continues at coordinate 155,701,549 of NC_092723.1, read as the reverse complement.
ACTGAGCAGTGAGCTCAGTGTGTGTGTAACTGAGCAGTGAGCTCAGTGTGTGTGTAACTGAGCAGTGTGCTCAGTGTGTGTAACTGAACAGTGATCTCTGTGTGTGTGTAACTGAGCAGTGATCTGTGTGTGTGTGTGTAACTGAGCAGTGTGCTCAGTGTGTGTGTAACTGAGCAGTGAGCTCAGTGTGTGTTTAACTGAGCAGTGAGCTCAGTGTGTGTGTAACTGAGCAGTGTGTGTGTAACTGAGCAGTGTGCTCAGTGCGTGTGTAATTGAGCAGTGATTTCAGTGTGTGTGTAACTGTGCAGTGTGCTCAGTGTGTGTAACTGAGCAGTGTGCTCAGTGTGTGTGTAATTGAGCAGTGAGCTCAGTGTGTGTGTAACTGAGCAGTGTCCTCAGTGTGTGTGTAACTGAGCAGTGAGCTCAGTATGTGTGTAACTGAGCAGTGTCCTCAGTGTGTGTGTAACTGTGCAGTGTGCTCAGTGTGTGTAACTGAGCAGTGTGCTCAGTGTGTGTGTAACTGAGCAGTGAGCTCAGTGTGTGTAACTGAGCAGTGTGCTCAGTGAGTGTTTAACTGAGCAGTGAGCTCAGTGTGTGTAACTGAGCAGTGTGCTCAGTGTGTGTTTAACTGAGCAGTGAGCTCAGTGTGTGTGTAACTGAGCAGTGTGCTCAGTGTGTGTGTAACTGAGCAGTGTGTGTGTGTGTAACTGAGCAGTGTGTGTGTAACTGAGCAGTGTGCTCAGTGTGTGTGTAACTGAGCAGTGAGCTCAGTGTGTGTGTAACTGAGCAGTGGGCTCAGTGTGTGTGCAACTGAGCAGTGTGCTCAGTGTTTGTGTAACTGAGCAGTGTGCTCAGTGTGTGTGTAACTGAGCAGTGAGCTCAGTGTGTAACTGAGCAGTGTGCTCAGTGTGTGTGTGTAACTGGGCAGTGAGTGCAGTGTGTGTGTAACTGAGCAGTGTGCTCAGTGTGTGTTTAACTGAGCAGTGAGCTCAGTGTGTGTGTAACTGAGCAGTGTCCTCAGTGTGTGTGTAACTGAGCAGTGTGTGTGTGTGTAACTGAGCAGTGTGTGTGTGTGTAACTGAGCAGTGTGTGTGTGTGTGTGTAACTGAGCAGTGTGCTCAGTGTGTGTATAACTGAGCAGTGAGTTCTGTGTGTGTAACTGAGCAGTGATCTCAGTGTGTGTGTAACTGAGCAGTGAGCTCATTGTGTAACTGAGCAGTGTGCTCAGTGTGTGTGTAACTGAGCAGTGAGCTCAGTGTGTAACTGAGCAGTGAGCTCAGTGTGTAACTGAGCAGTGTGCTCAGTGTGTGTGTAACTGAACAGTGTGCTCAGTGTGTGTGTAACTGAGCAGTGAGCTCAGTGTGTGTGTAATTGAGCAGTGTGTGTGTGTGTGTAACTGAGCAGTGAGCTCAGTGTGTGTGTAACTGAGCAGTGAGCTCAGTGTGTGTGTAACTGAGCAGTGAGCTCAGTGTGTATGTAATTGAGCAGTGTGTGTGTGTGTAACTGAGCAGTGTGCTCAGTGTGTGTGTAACTGAGCAGTGTGCTCAGTGTGTGTGTAACTGAGCAGCGAGCTCAGTGTGTGTGTAATTGAGCAGTGTGTGTGTGTGTGTGTAACTGAGCAGTGAGCTCAGTGTGTGTGTAACTGAGCAGTGTGCTCAGTGTGTGTAACTGAGCAGTGAGCTCAGTGTGTGTGTGTAACTGAGCAGTGTGCTCAGTGTGTGTGTAACTGAGCAGTGAGCTCAGTGTGTGTGTAACTGAGCAGTGAGCTCAGTGTGTGTGTAACTGAGCAGTGAGCTCAGTGTGTGTGTGTAACTGAGCAGTGTGCTCAGTGTGTGTGTAACTGAGCAGTGAGCTCAGTGTGTGTGTGTAACTGAGCAGTATGCTCAGTGTGTGTAACTGAGCAGTGTGCTCAGTGTGTGTGTAACTGAGCAGTGTGCTCAGTGTGTGTGTAACTGAGCAGTGAGCTCAGTGTGTGTGTGTAACTGAGCAGTGAGCTCAGTGTGTGTGTGTAACTGAGCAGTGAGCTCAGTGTGTGTGTGTAACTGAGCAGTGTGCTCAGTGTGTGTGTAACTGAGCTGTGTGCTCACTGTGTGTAACTGAGCAGTGTGCTCAGTGTGTGTGTAACTGAGCTGTGTGTGTGTAACTGAGCAGTGTGCTCAGTGTGTGTGTAACTGAGCAGTGTGCTCAGTGTGTGTGTAACTGAGCTGTGTGCTCACTGTGTGTAACTGAGCAGTGTGCTCAGTGTGTGTGTAACTGAGCTGTGTGTGTGTAACTGAGCAGTGTGCTCAGTGTGTGTGTAACTGAGCAGTGTGCTCAGTGTGTGTGTAACTGAGCAGTGAGCTCAGTGTGTGTGTAACTGAGCAGTGTGCTCAGTTTGTGTGTAATTGAGCAGTGAGCTCAGTGTGTGTGTAACTGAGCAGCGTGCTCAGTGTGTGTGTGTAACTGAGCAGTGTGCTCAGTGTGTGTGTAACTGAGCAGTGAGCTCAGTGTGTGTTTAACTGAGCAGTGAGCTCTGTGTGTGTAACTGAGCAGTGTGTGTGTGTGTGTGTAACTGAGCAGTGTGCTCAGTGTGTGTGTAACTGAGCAGTGTGCTCAGTGCGTGTGTAATTGAGCAGTGATCTCAGTGTGTGTGTAACTGAGCAGTGTCCTCAGTGTGTGTGTAACTGTGCAGTGTGCTCAGTGTGTGTAACTGAGCAGTGTGCTCAGTGTGTGTGTAATTGAGCAGTGAGCTCAGTGTGTGTGTAACTGGGCAGTGAGTGCAGTGTGTGTGTAACTGAGCAGTGTGCTCAGTGTGTGTGTAACTGAGCTGTGTGCTCACTGTGTGTAACTGAGCAGTGTGCTCAGTGTGTGTGTAACTGAGCTGTGTGTGTGTAACTGAGCAGTGTGCTCAGTGTGTGTGTAACTGAGCAGTGTGCTCAGTGTGTGTGTAACTGTGCAGTGTGCTCAGTGTGTGTAACTGAGCAGTGTGCTCAGAGTGTGTGTAACTGAGCAGTGAGCTCAGTGTGTGTGTAACTGAGCAGTGTCCTCAGTGTGTGTGTAACTGAGCAGTGAGCTCAGTATGCGTGTAACTGAGCAGTGTCCTCAGTGTGTGTGTAACTGTGCAGTGTGCTCAGTGTGTGTAACTGAGCAGTGTGCTCAGTGTGTGTGTAACTGAGCAGTGAGCTCAGTGTGTGTTTAACTCAGCAGTGAGCTCAGTGTGAGTAACTGAGCAGTGTGCTCAGTGTGTGTTTAACTGAGCAGTGAGCTCAGTGTGTGTGTAACTGAGCAGTGTGCTCAGTGTGTGTGTAACTGAGCTGTAATCTCAGTGTGTGTGTAACTGAGCAGTGAGCTCAGTGTGTGTTTAACTGAGCAGTGAGCTCAGTGTGTGTGTAACTGAGCAGTGTGTGTGTGTGTGTAACTGAGCAGTGTTTGTGTGTGTGTGTAACTGAGCAGTGTGCTCAGTGTGTGTGTAATTGAGCAGTGAGCTCAGTGTGTGTGTAACTGAGCAGTGTCCTCAGTGTGTGTGTAACTGAGCAGTGTGTGTGTGTGTAACTGAGCAGTGTGTGTGTGTGTAACTGAGCAGTGTGTGTGTGTAACTGAGCAGTGTGCTCAGTGTGTGTGTAACTGAGCAGTGAGCTCAGTGTGTGTGTAACTGAGCAGTGGGCTCAGTGTGTGTGCAACTGAGCAGTGTACTCAGTGTTTGTGTAACTGAGCAGTGTGCTCAGTGTGTGTGTAACTGAGCAGTGTGCTCAGTGTGTGTGTAACTGAGCAGTGTGCTCAGTGTGTGTGTAACTGAGCAGTGAGCTCAGTGTGTGTGTAACTGAGCAGTGATCTCAGTGTGTGTGCAACTGAGCAGTGTGCCCAGTGTGTGTGTAACTGAGCAGTGAGCTCAGTGTGTGTGTAACTGAGCAGTGAGCTCAGTGTGTGTGTAACTGAGCAGTGAGCTCAGTGTGTGTGTAACTGAGCAGTGAGCTCAGTGTGTGTGTAACTGAGCAGTGTGCTCAGTGTGTGTAACTGAACAGTGATCTCTGTGTGTGTGTAACTGAGCAGTGATCTGTGTGTGTGTGTGTAACTGAGCAGTGTGCTCAGTGTGTGTGTAACTGAGCAGTGAGCTCAGTGTGTGTTTAACTGAGCAGTGAGCTCAGTGTGTGTGTAACTGAGCAGTGTGTGTGTAACTGAGCAGTGTGCTCAGTGCGTGTGTAATTGAGCAGTGATTTCAGTGTGTGTGTAACTGTGCAGTGTGCTCAGTGTGTGTAACTGAGCAGTGTGCTCAGTGTGTGTGTAATTGAGCAGTGAGCTCAGTGTGTGTGTAACTGAGCAGTGTCCTCAGTGTGTGTGTAACTGAGCAGTGAGCTCAGTATGTGTGTAACTGAGCAGTGTCCTCAGTGTGTGTGTAACTGTGCAGTGTGCTCAGTGTGTGTAACTGAGCAGTGTGCTCAGTGTGTGTGTAACTGAGCAGTGAGCTCAGTGTGTGTAACTGAGCAGTGTGCTCAGTGAGTGTTTAACTGAGCAGTGAGCTCAGTGTGTGTAACTGAGCAGTGTGCTCAGTGTGTGTTTAACTGAGCAGTGAGCTCAGTGTGTGTGTAACTGAGCAGTGTGCTCAGTGTGTGTGTAACTGAGCAGTGTGTGTGTGTGTAACTGAGCAGTGTGTGTGTAACTGAGCAGTGTGCTCAGTGTGTGTGTAACTGAGCAGTGAGCTCAGTGTGTGTGTAACTGAGCAGTGGGCTCAGTGTGTGTGCAACTGAGCAGTGTGCTCAGTGTTTGTGTAACTGAGCAGTGAGCTCAGTGTGTAACTGAGCAGTGTGCTCAGTGTGTGTGTGTAACTGGGCAGTGAGTGCAGTGTGTGTGTAACTGAGCAGTGTGCTCAGTGTGTGTTTAACTGAGCAGTGAGCTCAGTGTGTGTGTAACTGAGCAGTGTCCTCAGTGTGTGTGTAACTGAGCAGTGTGTGTGTGTGTAACTGAGCAGTGTGTGTGTGTGTAACTGAGCAGTGTGTGTGTGTGTAACTGAGCAGTGTGTGTGTGTGTGTAACTGAGCAGTGTGCTCAGTGTGTGTGTAACTGAGCAGTGAGCTCAGTGTGTGTGTAACTGAGCAGTGGGCTCAGTGTGTGTGCAACTGAGCAGTGTACTCAGTGTTTGTGTAACTGAGCAGTGTGCTCAGTGTGTGTGTAACTGAGCAGTGTGCTCAGTGTGTGTGTAACTGAGCAGTGTGCTCAGTGTGTGTATAACTGAGCAGTGAGTTCTGTGTGTGTAACTGAGCAGTGATCTCAGTGTGTGTGCAACTGAGCAGTGTGCCCAGTGTGTGTGTAACTGAGCAGTGAGCTCAGTGTGTGTGTAACTGAGCAGTGAGCTCAGTGTGTGTGTAACTGAGCAGTGAGCTCAGTGTGTGTGTAACTGAGCAGTGTGCCCAGTGTGTGTGTAACTGAGCAGTGAGCTCAGTGTGTGTGTAACTGAGCAGTGAGCTCAGTGTGTGTGTAACTCAGGAGTGTGCTCAGTGTGTGTGTAACTGAGCAGTGATCTCAGTGTGAGTAACTGAGCAGTGAGTGCAGTGTGTGTAACTGAGCAGTGAGCTCAGTGTGTGTGTAACTGAGCAGTGAGCTCAGTGTGTGTGTAACTGAGCAGTGTGCTCAGTGTGTGTAACTGAACAGTGATCTCTGTGTGTGTGTAACTGAGCAGTGATCTGTGTGTGTGTGTGTAACTGAGCAGTGTGCTCAGTGTGTGTGTAACTGAGCAGTGAGCTCAGTGTGTGTGTGACTGAGCAGTAATCTCAGTGTGTGTGTAACTGAGCAGTGAGCTCAGTGTGTGTGTAACTGAGCAGTGTGCTCAGTGTGTGTGTAATTGAGCAGTGAGCTCAGTGTGTGTGTAACTGAGCAGTGTCCTCAGTGTGTGTGTAATTGAGCAGTGAGCTCAGTATGTGTGTAACTGAGCAGTGTCCTCAGTGTGTGTGTGTAACTGAGCAGTGTGCTCAGTGTGTGTGTAACTGAGCAGTGAGCTCAGTATGTGTGTAACTGAGCAGTGTCCTCAGTGTGTGTGTAACTGAGCAGTGAGCTCAGTATGTGTGTAACTGAGCAGTGTCCTCACTGTGTGTGTAACTGAGCAGTGAGTGCAGTGTGTGTGTAACTGAGCAGTGTCCTCAGTGTGTGTGTAACTGAGCAGTGAGCTCAGTATGTGTGTAACTGAGCAGTGTCCTCAGTGTGTGTGTAACTGAGCAGTGAGTGCAGTGTGTGTGTAACTGAGCAGTGTCCTCAGTGTGTGTGTAACTGAGCAGTGAGCTCAGTATGTGTGTAACTGAGCAGTGTCCTCAGTGTGTGTGTAACTGTGCAGTGTGCTCAGTGTGTGTAACTGAGCAGTGTGCTCAGTGTGTGTGTAACTGAGCAGTGAGCTCAGTGTGTGTAACTGAGCAGTGAGCTCAGTGTGTGTGTAATTGAGCAGTGTGTGTGTGTGTAACTGAGCAGTGTGCTCAGTGTGTGTGTAACTGAGCAGTGTGCTCAGTGTGTGTGTAACTGAGCAGTGAGCTCATTGTGTAACTGAGCAGTGTGCTCAGTGTGTGTGTAACTGAGCAGTGAGCTCAGTGTGTAACTGAGCAGTGTGCTCAGTGTGTGTGTAACTGAACAGTGTGCTCAGTGTGTGTGTAACTGAGCAGTGAGCTCAGTGTGTGTGTAATTGAGCAGTGTGTGTGTGTGTGTAACTGAGCAGTGAGCTCAGTGTGTGTGTAACTGAGCAGTGAGCTCAGTGTGTGTGTAACTGAGCAGTGAGCTCAGTGTGTATGTAATTGAGCAGTGTGTGTGTGTGTAACTGAGCAGTGTGCTCAGTGTGTGTGTAACTGAGCAGTGTGCTCAGTGTGTGTGTAACTGAGCAGCGAGCTCAGTGTGTGTGTAATTGAGCAGTGTGTGTGTGTGTGTAACTGAGCAGTGAGCTCAGTGTGTGTGTAACTGAGCAGTGTGCTCAGTGTGTGTAACTGAGCAGTGAGCTCAGTGTGTGTGTGTAACTGAGCAGTGTGCTCAGTGTGTGTGTAACTGAGCAGTGAGCTCAGTGTGTGTGTAACTGAGCAGTGAGCTCAGTGTGTGTGTAACTGAGCAGTGAGCTCAGTGTGTGTGTGTAACTGAGCAGTGTGCTCAGTGTGTGTGTAACTGAGCAGTGAGCTCAGTGTGTGTGTGTAACTGAGCAGTATGCTCAGTGTGTGTAACTGAGCAGTGTGCTCAGTGTGTGTGTAACTGAGCAGTGTGCTCAGTGTGTGTGTAACTGAGCAGTGAGCTCAGTGTGTGTGTGTAACTGAGCAGTGAGCTCAGTGTGTGTGTGTAACTGAGCAGTGTGCTCAGTGTGTGTGTAACTGAGCTGTGTGCTCACTGTGTGTAACTGAGCAGTGTGCTCAGTGTGTGTGTAACTGAGCTGTGTGTGTGTAACTGAGCAGTGTGCTCAGTGTGTGTGTAACTGAGCAGTGTGCTCAGTGTGTGTGTAACTGAGCTGTGTGCTCACTGTGTGTAACTGAGCAGTGTGCTCAGTGTGTGTGTAACTGAGCTGTGTGTGTGTAACTGAGCAGTGTGCTCAGTGTGTGTGTAACTGAGCAGTGTGCTCAGTGTGTGTGTAACTGAGCAGTGAGCTCAGTGTGTGTGTAACTGAGCAGTGTGCTCAGTTTGTGTGTAATTGAGCAGTGAGCTCAGTGTGTGTGTAATTGAGCAGTGATCTCAGTGTGTGTGTGTAACTGAGCAGTGTCCTCAGTGTGTGTGTAACTGTGCAGTGTGCTCAGTGTGTGTAACTGAGCAGTGTGCTCAGTGTGTGTGTAATTGAGCAGTGAGCTCAGTGTGTGTGTAACTGGGCAGTGAGTGCAGTGTGTGTGTAACTGAGCAGTGTGCTCAGTGTGTGTGTAACTGAGCTGTGTGCTCACTGTGTGTAACTGAGCAGTGTGCTCAGTGTGTGTGTAACTGAGCTGTGTGTGTGTAACTGAGCAGTGTGCTCAGTGTGTGTGTAACTGAGCAGTGTGCTCAGTGTGTGTGTAACTGTGCAGTGTGCTCAGTGTGTGTAACTGAGCAGTGTGCTCAGTGTGTGTGTAACTGAGCAGTGAGCTCAGTGTGTGTGTAACTGAGCAGTGAGCTCAGTATGCGTGTAACTGAGCAGTGTCCTCAGTGTGTGTTTAACTGAGCAGTGTGTGTGTGTGTAACTGAGCAGTGTGTGTGTGTGTGTAACTGAGCAGTGTTTGTGTGTGTGTGTGTGTAACTGAGCAGTGTGCTCAGTGTGTGTGTAATTGAGCAGTGAGCTCAGTGTGTGTGTAACTGAGCAGTGTCCTCAGTGTGTGTGTAACTGAGCAGTGTGTGTGTGTGTAACTGAGCAGTGTGTGTGTGTGTAACTGAGCAGTGTGTGTGTGTGTGTAACTGAGCAGTGTGCTCAGTGTGTGTGTAACTGAGCAGTGAGCTCAGTGTGTGTGTAACTGAGCAGTGGGCTCAGTGTGTGTGCAACTGAGCAGTGTACTCAGTGTTTGTGTAACTGAGCAGTGTGCTCAGTGTGTGTGTAACTGAGCAGTGTGCTCAGTGTGTGTGTAACTGAGCAGTGTGCTCAGTGTGTGTGTAACTGAGCAGTGAGCTCAGTGTGTGTGTAACTGAGCAGTGATCTCAGTGTGTGTGCAACTGAGCAGTGTGCCCAGTGTGTGTGTAACTGAGCAGTGAACTCAGTGTGTGTGTAACTGAGCAGTGAGCTCAGTGTGTGTGTAACTGAGCAGTGAGCTCAGTGTGTGTGTAACTGAGCAGTGAGCTCAGTGTGTGTGTAACTGAGCAGTGAGCTCAGTGTGTGTGTAACTGAGCAGTGTGCTCAGTGTGTGTAACTGAACAGTGATCTCTGTGTGTGTGTAACTGAGCAGTGATCTGTGTGTGTGTGCGTAACTGAGCAGTGTGCTCAGTGTGTGTGTAACTGAGCAGTGAGCTCAGTGTGTGTTTAACTGAGCAGTGAGCTCAGTGTGTGTGTAACTGAGCAGTGTGTGTGTAACTGAGCAGTGTGCTCAGTGCGTGTGTAATTGAGCAGTGATTTCAGTGTGTGTGTAACTGAGCAGTGTCCTCAGTGTGTGTGTAACTGTGCAGTGTGCTCAGTGTGTGTAACTGAGCAGTGTGCTCAGTGTGTGTGTAATTGAGCAGTGAGCTCAGTGTGTGTGTAACTGAGCAGTGTCCTCAGTGTGTGTGTAACTGAGCAGTGAGCTCAGTATGTGTGTAACTGAGCAGTGTCCTCAGTGTGTGTGTAACTGTGCAGTGTGCTCAGTGTGTGTAACTGAGCAGTGTGCTCAGTGTGTGTGTAACTGAGCAGTGAGCTCAGTGTGTGTAACTGAGCAGTGTGCTCAGTGAGTGTTTAACTGAGCAGTGAGCTCAGTGTGTGTAACTGAGCAGTGTGCTCAGTGTGTGTTTAACTGAGCAGTGAGCTCAGTGTGTGTGTAACTGAGCAGTGTGCTCAGTGTGTGTGTAACTGAGCAGTGTGTGTGTGTGTGTAACTGAGCAGTGTGTGTGTAACTGAGCAGTGTGCTCAGTGTGTGTGTAACTGAGCAGTGTGCTCAGAGTGTGTGTAACTGAGCAGTGAGCTCAGTGTGTGTGTAACTGAGCAGTGGGCTCAGTGTGTGTGCAACTGAGCAGTGTGCTCAGTGTTTGTGTAACTGAGCAGTGTGCTCAGTGTGTGTGTAACTGAGCAGTGAGCTCAGTGTGTAACTGAGCAGTGTGCTCAGTGTGTGTGTGTAACTGGGCAGTGAGTGCAGTGTGTGTGTAACTGAGCAGTGTGCTCAGTGTGTGTTTAACTGAGCAGTGAGCTCAGTGTGTGTGTAACTGAGCAGTGTCCTCAGTGTGTGTGTAACTGAGCAGTGTGTGTGTGTGTAACTGAGCAGTGTGTGTGTGTGTAACTGAGCAGTGTGTGTGTGTGTGTAACTGAGCAGTGTGCTCAGTGTGTGTGTAACTGAGCAGTGGGCTCAGTGTGTGTGCAACTGAGCAGTGAGCTCAGTGTGTGTGTAACTGAGCAGTGAGCTCAGTGTGTGTGTAACTCAGGAGTGTGCTCAGTGTGTGTGTAACTGAGCAGTGATCTCAGTGTGAGTAACTGAGCAGTGAGTGCAGTGTGTGTAACTGAGCAGTGAGCTCAGTGTGTGTGTAACTGAGCAGTGAGCTCAGTGTGTGTGTAACTGAGCAGTGTGCTCAGTGTGTGTAACTGAACAGTGATCTCTGTGTGTGTGTAACTGAGCAGTGATCTGTGTGTGTGTAACTGAGCAGTGTGCTCAGTGTGTGTGTAACTGAGCAGTGAGCTCAGTGTGTGTGTGACTGAGCAGTAATCTCAGTGTGTGTGTAACTGAGCAGTGAGCTCAGTGTGTGTGTAACTGAGCAGTGTGCTCAGTGTGTGTGTAATTGAGCAGTGAGCTCAGTGTGTGTGTAACTGAGCAGTGTCCTCAGTGTGTGTGTAACTGAGCAGTGAGCTCAGTGTGTGTGTAACTGAGCAGTGTCCTCAGTGTGTGTGTAACTGAGCAGTGAGCTCAGTATGTGTGTAACTGAGCAGTGTCCTCAGTGTGTGTGTGTAACTGAGCAGTGTGCTCAGTGTGTGTGTAACTGAGCAGTGAGCTCAGTATGTGTGTAACTGAGCAGTGTCCTCAGTGTGTGTGTAACTGAGCAGTGAGCTCAGTATGTGTGTAACTGAGCAGTGTCCTCAGTGTGTGTGTAACTGAGCAGTGAGTGCAGTGTGTGTGTAACTGAGCAGTGTCCTCAGTGTGTGTGTAACTGAGCAGTGAGCTCAGTATGTGTGTAACTGAGCAGTGTCCTCAGTGTGTGTGTAACTGAGCAGTGAGTGCAGTGTGTGTGTAACTGAGCAGTGAGCTCAGTGTGTGTGTGTAACTGAGCAGTGTGCTCAGTGTGTGTGTAACTGAGCAGTGAGCTCAGTGTGTGTGTTACTGAGCAGTGAGCTCAGTGTGTGTGTAACTGAGCAGTGAGCTCAGTGTGTGTGTGTAACTGAGCAGTGTGCTCAGTGTGTGTGTAACTGAGCAGTGAGCTCAGTGTGTGTGTAACTGAGCAGTGAGCTCAGTGTGTGTGTAACTGAGCAGTGAGCTCAGTGTGTGTGTGTAACGGAGCAGTGAGCTCAGTGTGTGTGTGTAACTGAGCAGTGTGCTCAGTGTGTGTGTAACTGAGCTGTGTGCTCAATGTGTGTAACTGAGCAGTGTGCTCAGTGTGTGTGTAACTGAGCTGTGTGTGTGTAACTGAGCAGTGTGCTCAGTGTGTGTGTAACTGAGCAGTGTGCTCAGTGTGTGTGTAACTGAGCTGTGTGCTCACTGTGTGTAACTGAGCAGTGTGCTCAGTGTGTGTGTAACTGAGCTGTGTGTGTGTAACTGAGCGGTGTGCTCAGTGTGTGTGTAACTGAGCAGTGTGCTCAGTGTGTGTGTAACTGAGCAGTGAGCTCAGTGTGTGTGTAACTGAGCAGTGTGCTCAGTTTGTGTGTAATTGAGCAGTGAGCTCAGTGTGTGTGTAACTGAGCAGCGTGCTCAGTGTGTGTGTGTAACTGAGCAGCGTGCTCAGTGTGTGTGTAACTGAGCAGTGAGCTCAGTGTGTGTTTAACTGAGCAGTGAGCTCTGTGTGTGTAACTGAGCAGTGTGTGTGTGTGTAACTGAGCAGTGTGCTCAGTGTGTGTGTAACTGAGCAGTGTGCTCAGTGCGTGTGTAATTGAGCAGTGATCTCAGTGTGTGTGTAACTGAGCAGTGTTCTCAGTGTGTGTGTAACTGTGCAGTGTGCTCAGTGTGTGTAACTGAGCAGTGTGCTCAGTGTGTGTGTAATTGAGCAGTGAGCTCAGTGTGTGTGTAACTGGGCAGTGAGTGCAGTGTGTGTGTAACTGAGCAGTGTGCTCAGAGTGTGTGTAACTGAGCAGTGAGCTCAGTGTGTGTGTAACTGAGCAGTGTCCTCAGTGTGTGTGTAACTGAGCAGTGAGCTCAGTATGTGTGTAACTGAGCAGTGTCCTCAGTGTGTGTGTAACTGTGCAGTGTGCTCAGTGTGTGTAACTGAGCAGTGTGCTCAGTGTGTGTGTAACTGAGCAGTGAGCTCAGTGTGTGTTTAACTGAGCAGTGAGCTCAGTGTGTGTAACTGAGCAGTGTGCTCAGTGTGTGTTTAACTGAGCAGTGAGCTCAGTGTGTGTGTAACTGAGCAGTGTGCTCAGTGTGTGTGTAACTGAGCAGTGTGCTCAGTGTGTGTGTAACTGAGCAGTGTGTGTGTGTGTAACTGAGCAGTGTGTGTGTGTGTGTGTGTAACTGAGCAGTGAGCTCAGTGTGTGTGTAACTGAGCAGTGAGCTCAGTGTGTGTGTAACTGAGCAGTGGGCTCAGTGTGTGTGCAACTGAGCAGTGTGCTCAGTGTTTGTGTAACTGAGCAGTGAGCTCAGTGTGCGGGTAACTGAGCAGTGAGCTCAGTGTGTGTGTAACTGAGCAGTGAGCTCAGTGTGTGTTTAACTGAGCAGTGAGCTCAGTGTGTGTGTAACTGAGCAGTGTGTGTGTGTGTGTGTAACTGAGCAGTGTGCTCAGTGTGTGTGTAACTGAGCAGTGTGCTCAGTGTGTGTGTAACAGCAGTGTGCTCAGTGTGTGTGTAACTGAGCAGTGAGCTCAGTGTGTGTGTAACTGAGCAGTGAGCTCTGTGTGTGTTACTGAGCAGTGAGCTCAGTGTGTGTGTAACTGAGCAGTGAGCTCAGTGTGTGTGTAACTGAGCAGTGTGCTCAGTGTGTGCAACTGAACAGTGATCTCTGTGTGTATAACTGAACAGTGATCGCTGTGTGTGTGTGTAACTGAGCAGTGATCTGTGTGTGTGTGTGTAACTGAGCAGTGTGCTCAGTGTGTGTGTAACTGAGCAGTAATCTCAGTGTTTGTGTAACTGAGCAGTGAGCTCAGTGTGTGTTTAACTGAGCAGTGAGCTCAGTGTGTGTGTAACTGAGCAGTGTGTGTGTGTGTGTGTGTGTAACTGAGCAGTGTGCTCAGTGTGTGTGTAACTGAGCAGTGTGATCAGTGTGTGTGTAACTGAGCAGTGCGCTCAGTGTGTGTGTAACTGAGCAGTGTGCTCAGTGTGTGTGTAACTGAGCAGTGAGCTCAGTGTGTGTGTAACTGAGCAGTGAGCTCAGTGTGTGTGTAACTGAGCAGTGATCTCAGTGTGTGTGCAACTGAGCAGTGTGCCCAGTGTGTGTGTAACTGAGCAGTGAGGTCAGTGTGTGTGTAACTGAGCAGTGAGCTCAGTGTGTGTGTAACTGAGCAGTGAGCTCAGTGTGTGTGTAACTGAGCAGTGTGCTCAGTGTGTGTAACTGAACAGTGATCTGTGTGTGTGTGTAACTGAGCAGTGATCTGTGTGTGTGTGTGTGTAACTGAGCAGTGTGCTCAGTGTGTGTGTAACTGAGCAGTGAGCTCAGTGTGTGTGTGACTGAGCAGTAATCTCAGTGTGTGTGTAACTGAGCAGTGAGCTCAGTGTGTGTTTAACTGAGCAGTGAGCTCAGTGTGTGTGTAACTGAGCAGTGTGTGTGTAACTGAGCAGTGTGCTCAGTGCGTGTGTAATTGAGCAGTGATCTCAGTGTGTGTGTAACTGAGCAGTGTCCTCAGTGTAAGTGTAACTGTGCAGTGTGCTCAGTGTGTGTAACTGAGCAGTGAGCTCAGTATGTGTGTAACTGAGCAGTGTCCTCAGTGTGTGTGTAACTGTGCAGTGTGCTCAGTGTGTGTAACTGAGCAGTGTGCTCAGTGAGTGTTTAACTGAGCAGTGAGCTCAGTGTGTGTAACTGAGCAGTGTGCTCAGTGTGTGTTTAACTGAGAAGTGAGCTCAGTGTGTGTGTAACTGAGCAGTGTGCTCAGTGTGTGTGTAACTGAGCAGTGTGTGTGTGTGTAACTGAGCAGTGTGTGTGTAACTGAGCAGTGTGCTCAGTCTGTGTGTAACTGAGCAGTGAGCTCAGTGTGTGTGTAACTGAGCAGTGGGCTCAGTGTGTGTGCAACTGAGCAGTGTGCTCAGTGTTTGTGTAACTGAGCAGTGTGCTCAGTGTGTGTGTAACTGAGCAGTGAGCTCAGTGTGTAACTGAGCAGTGTGCTCAGTGTGTGTGTGTAACTGGGCAGTGAGCTCAGTGTGTATGTAACTGAGCAGTGAGCTCAGTGTGTGTGTAACTGAGCAGTGAGCTCAGTGTGTGTGTGTAACTGGGCAGTGAGCTCAGTGTGTGTGTAACTTATCAGTGAGCTCAGTGTGTGTGTAACTGAGCAGTGTGCTCAGTGTGTGTGTAACTGAGCAGTGAGCTCAGTGTGTGTGTAACTGAGCAGTGAGTGCAGTGTGTGTGTAACTGAGCAGTGTGCTCAGTGTGTGTTTAACTGAGCAGTGAGCTCAGTGTGTGTGTAACTGAGCAGTGTGCTCAGTGTGTGTGTAACTGAGCAGTGTGTGTGTGTAACTGAGCAGTGAGCTCAGTGTGTGTGTAACTGAGCAGTGGGCTCAGTGTGTGTGTAACTGAGCAGTGTGCTCAGTGTTTGTGTAACTGAGCAGTGTGCTCAGTGTTTGTGTAACTGAGCAGTGAGCTCAGTGTGTGTGTAACTGAGCAGTGAGCTCAGTGTGTGTGTAACTGAGCAGTGAGCTCAGTGTGTGTGTAACTGAGGAGTGAGCTCAGTGTGTGTGTAACTGAGCAGTGATCTCAGTGCGTGCGCAACTGAGCAGTGAGCGCAGTGTGTGTGTAACTGAGCAGTGTGCTCAGTGTGTGTGTAACTGAGCAGTGGGCTCAGTGTGTGTGTAACTGAGCAGTGAGCTCTGTGTGTGTAACTGAGCAGTGAGCTCAGTGTGTGTGTAACTGAGCAGTGATTTCCGTGTGTGTGCAACTGAGCAGTGAGCTCAGTGTGTGTGTAACTGAGCAGTGTGCTCAGAGTGTGTGTAACTGAGCAGTGTGCTCAATGTGTGTGTAACTGAGCAGTGAGCTCAGTGTTGTGTAACTGAGCAGTGATCTCAGTGTGTGTGCAACTGAACAGTGAGCTCAGTGTGTGTAACTGAGCAGTGTGCTCAGTGTGTGTGTAACTGAGCAGTGAGCTCAGTGTGTGTGTAAATGAGCAGTGTGCTCAGTGTGTGTGCAACTGACCAGTGTGCTCAGTGTGTGTGTAACTGAGCAGTGAGCTCAGTGTGTGTGTAAATAAGCAGTGTGCTCAGTGTGTGTGTAACTGAGCAGTGAGCTCAGTGTGTGTGTAACTGAGCAGTGTGCTCAGTGTGTGTGTAACTGAGCAGTGAGCTCAGTGTTTGTGTAACTGAGCAGTGTGCTCAGTGTGTGTGTAACTGAGCAGTGTGCTCAGTGTGTGTGTAACTGAGCAGTGAGCTCAGTGTGTAACTGAGCAGTGTGCTCAGTGTGTGTAACTGAGCAGTGTGCTCAGTGTGTGTGTAACTGAGCAGTGAGCTCAGTGTGTAACTGAGCAGTGTGCTCAGTGTGTGTAACTGAGCAGTGTGCTCAGTGTGTGTGTAACTGAGCAGTGAGCTCTGTGTGTAACTGAGCAGTGAGCTCAGTGTGTGTAACTGAGCAGTGTGCTCAGTGAGTGTTTAACTGAGCAGTGAGCTCAGTGTGTGTAACTGAGCAGTGTGCTCAGTGTGTGTTTAACTGAGCAGTGAGCTCAGTGTGTGTAACTGAGCAGTGTGCTCAGTGTGTGTTTAACTGAGCAGTGAGCTCAGTGTGTGTGTAACTGAGCAGTGTGCTCAGTGTGTGTGTAACTGAGCAGTATGTGTGTGTGTAACTGAGCAGTGTGTGTGTAACTGAGCAGTGTGCTCAGTGTGTGTGTAACTGAGCAGTGTGCTCAGTGTGTGTGTAACTGAGCAGTGAGCTCAGTGTGTGTGTAACTGAGCAGTGGGCTCAGTGTGTGTGCAACTGAGCAGTGTGCTCAGTGTTTGTGTAACTGAGCAGTGTGCTCAGTGTGTGTGTAACTGAGCAGTGAGCTCAGTGTGTAACTGAGCAGTGTGCTCAGTGTGTGTGTGTAACTGGGCAGTGAGTGCAGTGTGTGTGTAACTGAGCAGTGTGCTCAGTGTGTGTTTAACTGAGCAGTGAGCTCAGTGTGTGTGTAACTGAGCAGTGTGCTCAGTGTGTGTGTAACTGAGCAGTGGGCTCAGTGTGTGTGTAACTGAGCAGTGTGCTCAGTGTGTGTGTAACTGAGCAGTGGGCTCAGTGTGTGTGTAACTGAGCAGTGTGCTCAGTGTTTGTGTAACTGAGCAGTGAGCTCAGTGTGTGTGTAACTGAGCAGTAAGCTCAGTGTGTGTGTAACTGAGCAGTGAGCTCAGTGTGTGTGTAACTGAGGAGTGAGCTCAGTGTGTGTGCAACTGAGCAGTGATCTCAGTGCGTGCGCAACTGAGCAGTGAGCGCAGTGTGTGTGTAACTGAGCAGTGTGCTCAGTGTGTGTGTAACTGAGCAGTGGGCTCAGTGTGTGTGTAACTGAGCAGTGAGCTCTGTGTGTGTAACTGAGCAGTGAGCTCAGTGTGTGTGTAACTGAGCAGTGATTTCAGTGTGTGTGCAACTGAGCAGTGAGCTCAGTGTGTGTGTAACTGAGCAGTGTGCTCAGAGTGTGTGTAACTGAGCAGTGTGCTCAATGTGTGTGGAACTGAGCAGTGAGCTCAGTGTGTGTGTAACTGAGCAGTGATCTCAGTGTGTGTGCAACTGAACAGTGAGCTCAGTGTGTGTAACTGAGCAGTGTGCTCAGTGTGTGTGTAACTGAGCAGTGAGCTCAGTGTGTGTGTAAATGAGCAGTGTGCTCAGTGTGTGTGCAACTGACCAGTGTGCTCACTGTGTGTGTAACTGAGCAGTGAGCTCAGTGTGTGTGTAAATAAGCAGTGTGCTCAGTGTGTGTGTAACTGAGCAGTGAGCTCAGTGTGTGTGTAACTGAGCAGTGAGCTCAGTGTGTGTGTAACTGAGCAGTGAGCTCAGTGTGTGTGTAACTGAGCAGTGTGCTCAGTGTGTGTGTAACTGAGCAGTGTGCTCAGTGTGTGTGTAACTGAGCAGTGAGCTCAGTGTGTAACTGAGCAGTGTGCTCAGTGTGTGTAACTGAGCAGTGTGCTCAGTGTGTGTGTAACTGAGCAGTGAGCTCAGTGTGTAACTGAGCAGTGTGCTCAGTGTGTGTAACTGAACAGTGTGCTCAGTGTGTGTGTAACTGAGCAGTGAGCTCAGTGTGTGTGTAACTGAGCAGTGTGCTCAGTGTGTATGTAATTGAGCTGTGTGTGTGTGTAACCGAGCAGTGAGCTGTGTGTGTGTAACCGAGCAGTGAGCTCAGTGTGTGTGTAACTGAGCAGTGAGCTCAGTGTGTGTGTTATTGAGCAGTGTGTGTGTGTAACTGAGCAGTGAGCTCAGTGTGTGTAACTGAGCAGTGAGCTCAGTGTGTGTTTAACTGAGCAGTGAGCTCAGTGTGTGTGTAACTGAGCAGTGTGCTCAGTGTGTGTGTAACTGAGCAGTGTGCTCAGTGTGTGTGTAACTGAGCAGTGTGTGTGTGTGTGTGTGTGTGTAACTGAGCAGTGTACTCAGTGTGTGTGTAACTGAGCAGTGTGCTCAGTGTGTGTGTAACTGAGCAGTGAGCTCAGTGTGTGTGTAACTGAGCAGTGTGCTCAGTGTGTGTGTAACTGAGCAGTGTGCTCAGTGTGTGTGTAACTGAGCAGTGGGCTCAGTGTGTGTGCAACTGAGCAGTGGGCTCAGTGTGTGTGCAACTGAGCAGTGAGCTCAGTGTGCGGGTAACTGAGCAGTGAGCTCAGTGTGTGTGTAACTGAGCAGTGAGCTCAGTGTGTGTTTAACTGAGCAGTGAGCTCAGTGTGTGTGTAACTGAGCAGTGTGTGTGTGTGTAACTGAGCAGTGTTTGTGTGTGTGTGTGTGTAACTGAGCAGTGTGCTCAGTGCGTGTGTAACTGAGCAGTGAGCTCAGTGTGTGTGTAACTGAGCAGTGAGCTCAGTGTGTGTGTAACTGAGGAGTGAGCTCAGTGTGTGTGTAACTGAGCAGTGATCTCAGTGCGTGCGCAACTGAGCAGTGAGCGCAGTGTGTGTGTAACTGAGCAGTGTGCTCAGTGTGTGTGTAACTGAGCAGTGGGCTCAGTGTGTGTGTAACTGAGCAGTGAGCTCTGTGTGTGTAACTGAGCAGTGAGCTCAGTGTGTGTGTAACTGAGCAGTGATTTCAGTGTGTGTGCAACTGAGCAGTGAGCTCAGTGTGTGTGTAACTGAGCAGTGTGCTCAGAGTGTGTGTAACTGAGCAGTGTGCTCAATGTGTGTGTAACTGAGCAGTGAGCTCAGTGTGTGTGTAACTGAGCAGTGATCTCAGTGTGTGTGCAACTGAACAGTGAGCTCAGTGTGTGTAACTGAGCAGTGTGCTCAGTGTGTGTGTAACTGAACAGTGAGCTCAGTGTGTGTGTAAATGAGCAGTGTGCTCAGTGTGTGTGCAACTGACCAGTGTGCTCAATGTGTGTGTAACTGAGCAGTGAGCTCAGTGTGTGTGTAAATAAGCAGTGTGCTCAGTGTGTGTGTAACTGAGCAGTGAGCTCAGTGTGTGTGTAACTGAGCAGTGTGCTCAGTGTGTGTGTAACTGAGCAGTGAGCTCAGTGTGTGTGTAACTGAGCAGTGAGCTCAGTGTGTGTGTAACTGGGCAGTGTGCTCAGTGTGTGTATAACTGAGCAGTGTGCTCAGTGTGTGTGTAACTGAGCAGTGAGCTCAGTGTGTAACTGAGCAGTGTGCTCAGTGTGTGTAACTGAGCAGTGTGCTCAGTGTGTGTGTAACTGAGCAGTGAGCTCAGTGTGTAACTGAGCAGTGTGCTCAGTGTGTGTAACTGAACAGTGTGCTCAGTGTGTGTAACTGAGCAGTGTGCTCAGTGTGTGTGTAACTGAGCAGTGAGCTCAGTGTGTGTAACTGAGCAGTGTGCTCAGTGAGTGTTTAACTGAGCAGTGAGCTCAGTGTGTGTAACTGAGCAGTGTGCTCAGTGTGTGTTTAACTGAGCAGTGAGCTCAGTGTGTGTAACTGAGCAGTGTGCTCAGTGTGTGTTTAACTGAGCAGTGAGCTCAGTGTGTGTGTAACTGAGCAGTGTGCTCAGTGTGTGTGTAACTGAGCAGTGTGTGTGTGTGTGTAACTGAGCAGTGTGTGTGTAACTGAGCAGTGAGCTCAGTGTGTAACTGAGCAGTGTGCTCAGTGTGTGTGTAACTGGGCAGTGAGTGCAGTGTGTGTGTAACTGAGCAGTGTGCTCAGTGTGTGTTTAACTGAGCAGTGAGCTCAGTGTGTGTGTAACTGAGCAGTGTGCTCAGTGTGTGTGTAACTGAGCAGTGGGCTCAGTGTGTGTGTAACTGAGCAGTGTGCTCAGTGTGTGTGTAACTGAGCAGTGGGCTCAGTGTGTGTGTAACTGAGCAGTGTGCTCAGTGTTTGTGTAACTGAGCAGTGTGCTCAATGTTTGTGTAACTGAGCAGTGAGCTCAGTGTGTGTGTAACTGAGCAGTGAGCTCAGTGTGTGTGTAACTGAGCAGTGAGCTCAGTATGTGTGTAACTGAGGAGTGAGCTCAGTGTGTGTGTAACTGAGCAGTGATCTCAGTGTGTGTGTAACTGAGCAGTGATCTCAGTGCGTGCGCAACTGAGCAGTGAGCGCAGTGTGTGTGTAACTGACCAGTGTGCTCAGTGTGTGTGTAACTGAGCAGTGAGCTCAGTGTGTGTGTAACTGAGCAGTGTGCTCAGTGTGTGTGTAACTGAGCAGTGAGCGCAGTGTGTGTGTAACTGAGCAGTGATTTCAGTGTGTGTGCAACTGAGCAGTGAGCTCAGTGTGTGTGTAACTGAGCAGTGATCTCAGTGTGTGTGCAACTGAACAGTGAGCTCAGTGTGTGTAACTGAGCAGTGTGCTCAGTGTGTGTGTAACTGAGCAGTGAGCTCAGTGTGTGTGCAAATGAGCAGTGTGCTCAGTGTGTGTGCAACTGACCAGTGTGCTCATTGTGTGTGTAACTGAGCAGTGAGCTCAGTGTGTGTGTAAATAAGCAGTGTGCTCAGTGTGTGTGTCACTGAGCAGTGATCTCCGTGTGTGTGTCACTGAGCAGTGTGCTCAATGTGTGTGGAACTGAGCAGTGAGCTCAGTGTGTGTGTAACTGAGCAGTGATCTCAGTGTGTGTGCAACTGAACAGTGAGCTCAGTGTGTGTAACTGAGCAGTGTGCTCAGTGTGTGTGTAACTGAGCAGTGAGCTCAGTGTGTGTGTAAATGAGCAGTGTGCTCAGTGTGTGTGCAACTGACCAGTGTGCTCAGTGTGTGTGTAACTGAGCAGTGAGCTCAGTGTGTGTGTAACTGAGCAGTGTGCTCAGTGTGTGTGTAACTGAGCAGTGTGCTCAGTGTGTGTGTAACTGAGCAGTGTGCTCAGTGTGTGTGTAACTGAGCAGTGAGCTCAGTGTGTAACTGAGCAGTGTGCTCAGTGTGTGTAACTGAGCAGTGTGCTCAGTGTGTGTGTAACTGAGCAGTGAGCTCAGTGTGTAACTGAGCAGTGTGCTCAGTGTGTGTAACTGAACAGTGTGCTCTGTGTGTGTAACTGAACAGTGTGCTCAGTGTGTGTGTAACTGAGCAGTGAGCTCAGTGTGTGTGTAACTGAGCAGTGTGCTCAGTGTGTATGTAATTGAGCAGTGTGTGTGTATGTGTAACCGAGCAGTGAGCTGTGTGTGTGTAACCGAGCAGTGAGCTCAGTGTGTGTGTAACTGAGCAGTGAGCTCAGTGTGTGTGTTATTGAGCAGTGTGTGTGTGTGTAACTGAGCAGTGAGCTCAGTGTGTGTAACTGAGCAGTGAGCTCAGTGTGTGTTTAACTGAGCAGTGAGCTCAGTGTGTGTGTAACTGAGCAGTGTGCTCAGTGTGTGTGTAACTGAGCAGTGTGCTCAGTGTGTGTGTAACTGAGCAGTGTGCTCAGTGTGTGTGTAACTGAGCAGTGTGCTCAGTGTGTGTGTAACTGAGCAGTGTGTGTGTGTGTGTGTGTAACTGAGCAGTGTACTCTGTGTGTGTAACTGAGCAGTGAGCTCAGTGTGTGTGCAACTGAGCAGTGGGCTCAGTGTGTGTGCAACTGAGCAGTGAGCTCAGTGTGCGGGTAACTGAGCAGTGAGCTCAGTGTGTGTGTAACTGAGCAGTGAGCTCAGTGTGTGTTTAACTGAGCAGTGAGCTCAGTGTGTGTGTAACTGAGCAGTGTGTGTGTGTGTGTGTAACTGAGCAGTGAGCTCAGTGTGTGTGTAACTGAGCAGTGTGCTCAGTGTGTGTGTAACTGAGCAGTGTGCTCAGTGTGTGTGTAACTGAGCAGTGAACTCAGTGTGTGTGTAACTGAGCAGTGAGCTCAGTGTGTGTGTAACTGAGCAGTGAGCTCAGTGTGTGTGTAACTGAGCAGTGTGCTCAGTGTGTGTGTAACTGAGCAGTGTGCTCAGTGTGTGTGTAACTGAGCAGTGTGCTCAGTGTGTGTGTAACTGAGCAGTGAACTCAGTGTGTGTGTAACTGAGCAATGTGCTCAGTGTGTGCAACTGAACAGTGATCTCTGTGTGTGTAACTGAACAGTGATCTCTGTGTGTGTGTGTGTAACTGAGCAGTGATCTGTGTGTGTGTGTTTAACTGAGCAGTGAGCTCAGTGTGTGTGTAACTGAGCAGTGAGCTCAGTGTGTGTGTAACTGAGCAGTGTGTGTGTGTGTGTAACTGAGCAGTGTTTGTGTGTGTGTGTGTGTAACTGAGCAGTGTGCTCAGTGTGTGTGTAACTGAGCAGTGAGCTCAGTATGTGTGTAACTGAGCAGTGTCCTCAGTGTGTGTGTAACTGTGCAGTGTCCTCAGTGTGTGTGTAACTGTGCAGTGTGCTCAGTGTGTGTAACTGAGCAGTGTGCTCAGTGTGTGTGTAACTGAGCAGTGAGCTCAGTGTGTGTAACTGAGCAGTGTGCTCAGTGAGTGTTTAACTGAGCAGTGAGCTCAGTGTGTGTAACTGAGCAGTGTGCTCAGTGTGTGTTTAACTGAGCAGTGAGCTCAGTGTGTGTGTAACTGAGCAGTGTGCTCAGTGTGTGTGTAACTGAGCAGTGTGTGTGTGTGTAACTGAGCAGTGTGTGTGTGTGTAACTGAGCAGTGTGTGTGTAACTGAGCAGTGTGCTCAGTGTGTGTGTAACTGAGCAGTGAGCTCAGTGTGTGTGTAACTGAGCAGTGGGCTCAGTGTGTGTGCAACTGAGCAGTGTGCTCAGTGTTTGTGTAACTGAGCAGTGTGCTCAGTGTGTGTGTAACTGAGCAGTGAGCTCAGTGTGTAACTGAGCAGTGTGCTCAGTGTGTGTGTGTAACTGGGCAGTGAGTGCAGTGTGTGTGTAACTGAGCAGTGTGCTCAGTGTGTGTTTAACTGAGCAGTGAGCTCAGTGTGTGTGTAACTGAGCAGTGAGCTCAGTGTGTGTCACTGAGCAGTGTGCTCAGTGTGTGTGTACCTGAGCAGTGTGTGTGTGTAACTGAGCAGTGAGCTCAGTGTGTGTGTAACTGAGCAGTGAGCTCAGTGTGTGTAACTGAGCAGTGTGCTCAGTGTGTGTGTACCTGAGCAGTGTGTGTGTGTAACTGAGCAGTGAGCTCAGTGTGTGTGTAACTGAGCAGTGGGCTCAGTGTGTGTGTAACGGAGCAGTGTGCTCAGTGTTTGTGTAACTGAGCAGTGTGCTCAGTGTTTGTGTAACTGAGCAGTGAGCTCAGTGTGTGTGTAACTGAGCAGTGAGCTCAGTGTGTGTGTAACTGAGCAGTGAGCTCAGTGTGTGTGTAACTGAGGAGTGAGCTCAGTGTGTGTGTGTAACTGAGCAGTGTGCTCAGTGTGTGTGTAACTGAGCAGTGTGCTCAGTGTGTGTGTAACTGAGCAGTGAGCTCAGTGTGTAACTGAGCAGTGTGCTCAGTGTGTGTAACTGAGCAGTGTGCTCAGTGTGTGTAACTGAGCAGTGAGCTCAGTGTGTAACTGAGCAGTGTGCTCAGTGTGTGTAACTGAACAGTGTGCTCTGTGTGTGTAACTGAACAGTGTGCTCAGTGTGTGTGTAACTGAGCAGTGAGCTCAGTGTGTGTGTAACTGAGCAGTGTGCTCAGTGTGTATGTAATTGAGCAGTGTGTGTGTATGTGTAACCGAGCAGTGAGCTGTGTGTGTGTAACCGAGCAGTGAGCTCAGTGTGTGTGTAACTGAGCAGTGAGCTCAGTGTGTGTGTTATTGAGCAGTGTGTGTGTGTGTAACTGAGCAGTGAGCTCAGTGTGTGTAACTGAGCAGTGAGCTCAGTGTGTGTTTAACTGAGCAGTGAGCTCAGTGTGTGTGTAACTGAGCAGTGTGCTCAGTGTGTGTGTAACTGAGCAGTGTGCTCAGTGTGTGTGTAATTGAGCAGTGTGCTCAGTGTGTGTGTAACTGAGCAGTGTGTGTGTGTGTGTGTGTGTGTAACTGAGCAGTGTACTCTGTGTGTGTGTAACTGAGCAGTGAGCTCAGTGTGTGTGCAACTGAGCAGTGGGCTCAGTGTGTGTGCAACTGAGCAGTGAGCTCAGTGTGCGGGTAACTGAGCAGTGAGCTCAGTGTGTGTGTAACTGAGCAGTGAGCTCAGTGTGTGTTTAACTGAGCAGTGAGCTCAGTGTGTGTGTAACTGAGCAGTGTGTGTGTGTGTGTGTAACTGAGCAGTGAGCTCAGTGTGTGTGTAACTGAGCAGTGTGCTCAGTGTGTGTGTAACTGAGCAGTGTGCTCAGTGTGTGTGTAACTGAGCAGTGAACTCAGTGTGTGTGTAACTGAGCAGTGAGCTCAGTGTGTGTGTAACTGAGCAGTGAGCTCAGTGTGTGTGTAACTGAGCAGTGTGCTCTGTGTGTGTAACTGAGCAGTGTGCTCAGTGTGTGTGTAACTGAGCAGTGAACTCAGTGTGTGTGTAACTGAGCAGTGTGCTCAGTGTGTGCAACTGAACAGTGATCTCTGTGTGTGTAACTGAACAGTGATCTCTGTGTGTGTGTGTGTAACTGAGCAGTGATCTGTGTGTGTGTGTGGAACTGAGCAGTGAGCTCAGTGTGTGTTTAACTGAGCAGTGAGCTCAGTGTGTGTGTAACTGAGCAGTGTGTGTGTGTGTAACTGAGCAGTGTTTGTGTGTGTGTGTGTGTAACTGAGCAGTGTGCTCAGTGTGTGTGTAACTGAGCAGTGAGCTCAGTATGTGTGTAACTGAGCAGTGTCCTCAGTGTGTGTGTAACTGAGCAGTGTCCTCAGTGTGTGTGTAACTGTGCAGTGTGCTCAGTGTGTGTAACTGAGCAGTGTGCTCAGTGTGTGTGTAACTGAGCAGTGAGCTCAGTGTGTGTAACTGAGCAGTGTGCTCAGTGAGTGTTTAACTGAGCAGTGAGCTCAGTGTGTGTAACTGAGCAGTGTGCTCAGTGTGTGTGTAACTGAGCAGTGAGCTCAGTGTGTGTGTAACTGAGCAGTGGGCTCAGTGTGTGTGCAACTGAGCAGTGTGCTCAGTGTTTGTGTAACTGAGCAGTGGGCTCAGTGTGTGTGTAACTGAGCAGTGAGCTCTGTGTGTGTAACTGAGCAGTGAGCTCAGTGTGTGTGTAACTGAGCAGTGATTTCAGTGTGTGTGCAACTGAGCAGTGAGCTCAGTGTGTGTGTAACTGAGCAGTGTGCTCAGAGTGTGTGTAACTGAGCAGTGTGCTCAATGTGTGTGTAACTGAGCAGTGATCTCAGTGTGTGTGCAACTGAACAGTGAGCTCAGTGTGTGTAACTGAGCAGTGTGCTCAGTGTGTGTGTAACTGAGCAGTGAGCTCAGTGTGTGTGTAAATGAGCAGTGTGCTCAGTGTGTGTGCAACTGACCAGTGTGCTCAGTGTGTGTGTAACTGAGCAGTGAGCTCAGTGTGTGTGTAAATAAGCAGTGTGCTCAGTGTGTGTGTAACTGAGCAGTGAGCTCAGTGTGTGTGTAACTGAGCAGTGTGCTCAGTGTGTGTGTAACTGAGCAGTGAGCTCAGTGTGTGTCTAACTGAGCAGTGAGCTCAGTGTGTGTGTAACTGAGCAGTGTGCTAAGTGTGTGTGTAACTGAGCAGTGTGCTCTGTGTGTGTGTAACTGAGCAGTGAGCTCAGTGTGTAACTGAGCAGTGTGCTCAGTGTGTGTAACTGAGCAGTGTGCTCAGTGTGTGTGTAACTGAGCAGTGAGCTCAGTGTGTAACTGAGCAGTGTGCTCAGTGTGTGTAACTGAACAGTGTGCTCTGTGTGTGTAACTGAACAGTGTGCTCAGTGTGTGTGTAACTGAGCAGTGAGCTCAGTGTGTGTGTAACTGAGCAGTGTGCTCAGTGTGTATGTAATTGAGCAGTGTGTGTGTGTGTGTGTAACCGAGCAGTGAGCTGTGTGTGTGTAACCGAGCAGTGAGCTCAGTGTGTGTGTAACTGAGCAGTGAGCTCTGTGTGTGTGTGTAACTGAGCAGTGAGCTCAGTGTGTGTAACTGAGCAGTGAGCTCAGTGTGTGTGTAACTGAGCAGTGTGCTCAGTGTGTGTGTAACTGAGCAGTGGGCTCAGTGTGTGTGCAACTGAGCAGTGAGCTCAGTGTGCGGGTAACTGAGCAGTGAGCTCAGTGTGTGTGTAACTGAGCAGTGAGCTCAGTGTGTGTTTAACTGAGCAGTGAGCTCAGTGTGTGTGTAACTGAGCAGTGTGTGTGTGTGTGTGTAACTGAGCAGTGAGCTCAGTGTGTGTGTAACTGAGCAGTGTGCTCAGTGTGTGTGTAACTGAGCAGTGAACTCAGTGTGTGTGTAACTGAGCAGTGAGCTCAGTGTGTGTGTAACTGAGCAGTGAGCTCAGTGTGTGTGTAACTGAGCAGTGTGCTCAGTGTGTGTGTAACTGAGCAGTGTGCTCAGTGTGTGTGTAACTGAGCAGTGAACTCAGTGTGTGTGTAACTGAGCAGTGTGCTCAGTGTGTGCAACTGAACAGTGATCTCTGTGTGTGTAACTGAACAGTGATCTCTGTGTGTGTGTGTGTAACTGAGCAGTGATCTGTGTGTGTGTGTGTAACTGAGCAGTGTGCTCAGTGTGTGTGTAACTGAGCAGTAATCTCAGTGTGTGTGTAACTGAGCAGTGAGCTCAGTGTGTGTTTAACTGAGCAGTGAGCTCAGTGTGTATGTAACTGAGCAGTGTGTGTGTGTGTGTAACTGAGCAGTGTTTGTGTGTGTGTGTGTGTGTAACTGAGCAGTGTGCTCAGTGTGTGTGTAACTGAGCAGTGTGCTCAGTGTGTGTGTAATTGAGCAGTGATCTCTGTGTGTGTGTAACTGAGCAGTGTCCTCGGTGTGTGTGTAACTGTGCAGTGTGCTCAGTGTGTGTGTAATTGAGCAGTGAGCTCAGTGTGTGTGTAACTGAGCAGTGTCCTCAGTGTGTGTGTAACTGAGCAGTGTCCTCAGTGTGTGTGTAACTGAGCAGTGTGTGTGTAACTGAGCAGTGTGCTCAGTGTGTGTGTAATTGAGCAGTGAGCTCAGTGTGTGTGTAACTGAGCAGTGTCCTCAGTGTGTGTGTAACTGAGCAGTGTGTGTGTAACTGAGCAGTGTGCTCAGCGTGTGTAACTGAGCAGTGTGCTGTGTGTGTGTGTAACTGAGCAGTGAGCTCAGTGTGTGTGTGTAACTGAGCAGTGTGCTCAGTGTGTGTGTAACTGAGCAGTGAGCTCAGTGTGTGTGTAACTGAGCAGTGTGCTCAGTGTGTGTGTAACTGAGCAGTGAGCTCAGTGTGTGTGTAACTGAGCAGTGTCCTCAGTGTGTGTGTAACTGAGCAGTGTGTGTGTAACTGAGCAGTGTGCTCAGCGTGTGTAACTGAGCAGTGAGCTCAGTGTGTGTGTAACTGAGCAGTGAGCTCAGTGTGTGTGTAACTGAGCAGTGTGCTCAGTGTGTGTGTAACTGAGCAGTGTGCTCAGTGTGTGTGTAACTGAGCAGTGAGCTCAGTGCGTGTGTAACTGAGCAGTGTGCTCAGTGTGTGTGTAACTGAGCAGTAAGCTCAGTGTGTGTGTAACTGAGCAGTGAGCTCAGTGTGTGTGTAATTGAGCAGTGAGCTCAGTGTGTGTGTAACTGAGCAGTGTCCTCAGTGTGTGTGTAACTGAGCTGTGTGCTCAGCGTGTGTGTAACTGAGCAGTGTGCTCAGTGTGTGTGTAACTGAGCAGTGTGCTCAGTGTGTGTGTAATTGAGCAGTGAGCTCAGTGTGTGTGTAACTGAGCAGTGTCCTCAGTGTGTGTGTAACTGAGCAGTGTGTGTGTGTGTAACTGAGCAGTGTGTGTGTGTGTGTAACTGAGCAGTGGGCTCAGTGTGTGTGTAACTGAGCATTGGGCTCAGTGTGTGTGCAACTGAGCAGTGTACTCAGTGTTTGTGTAACTGAGCAGTGTGCTCAGTGTGTGTGTAACTGAGCAGTGTGCTCAGTGTGTGTGTAACTGAGCAGTGAGCTCAGTGTGTGTGTAACTGAGCAGTGAGCTCAGTGTGTGTGTAACTGAGCAGTGTGCTCAGTGTGTGTGTAACTGAGC
Source organism: Scyliorhinus torazame (assembly GCF_047496885.1). Taxonomy (NCBI): domain Eukaryota; kingdom Metazoa; phylum Chordata; class Chondrichthyes; order Carcharhiniformes; family Scyliorhinidae; genus Scyliorhinus; species Scyliorhinus torazame. The sequence continues at coordinate 155,674,183 of NC_092723.1, read as the reverse complement.
AGTGAGCTCAGTGTGTGTGTAACTCAGCAGTGATCTCAGTGTGTGTGCAACTGAGCAGTGTGCCCAGTGTGTGTGCAACTGAGCAGTGAGCTCAGTGTGTGTGTAACTGAGCAGTGTGCTCAGTGTGTGTGTAACTGAGCAGTGAGCTCAGTGTGTGTGTAACTGAGCAGTGAGCTCAGTGTGTGTGTAACTGAGCAGTGTGCTCATTGTGTGTAACTGAACAGTGATCTCTGTATGTGTGTAACTGAGCAGTGATATGTGTGTGTGTGTGTAACTGAGCAGTGTGCTCAGTGTGTGTGTAACTGAGCAGTGAGCTCAGTGTGTGTGTAACTGAGCAGTAATCTCAGTGTGTGTGTAACTGAGCAGTGAGCTCAGTGTGTTTTTAACTGAGCAGTGAGCTCAGTGTGTGTGTAACTGAGCAGTGTGTGTGTAACTGAGCAGTGTGCTCAGTGCATGTGTAATTGAGCAGTGATCTCAGTGCGTGTGTAACTGAGCAGTGTCCTCAGTGTGTGTGTAACTGTGCAGTGTGCTCAGTGTGTGTAACTGAGCAGTGTGCTCAGTGTGTGTGTAATTGAGCAGTGAGCTCAGTGTTTGTGTAACTGAGCAGTGTCCTCAGTGTGTGTGTAACTGAGCAGTGAGCTCAGTATGTGTGTAACTGAGCAGTGTCCTCAGTGTGTGTGTAACTGTGCAGTGTTCTCAGTGTGTGTAACTGAGCAGTGTGCTCAGTGAGTGTTTAACTGAGCAGTGAGCTCAGTGTGTGTAACTGAGCAGTGTGCTCAGTGTGTGTTTAACTGAGCAGTGAGCTCAGTGTGTGTGTAACTGAGCAGTGTGCTCAGTGTGTGTGTAACTGAGCAGTGTGTGTGTGTGTAACTGAGCAGTGTGTGTGTAACTGAGCAGTGTGCTCAGTGTGTGTGTAACTGAGCAGTGTGCTCAGTGTGTGTGTAACTGAGCAGTGAGCTCAGTGTGTGTGTAACTGAGCAGTGGGCTCAGTGTGTGTGCAACTGAGCAGTGTGCTCAGTGTTTGTGTAACTGAGCAGTGTGCTCAGTGTGTGTGTAACTGAGCAGTGAGCTCAGTGTGTGTGTAACTGAGCAGTGTGCTCAGTGTGTGTGTAACTGAGCAGTGATCTCAGTGTGTGTGTAACTGAGCAGTGTGCTCAGTGTGTGTGTACCTGAGCAGTGAGCTCAGTGTGTGTGTAACTGAGCAGTGATCTCAGTGTGTGTGCAACTGAGCAGTGTGCTCAGTGTGTGTGTAACTGAGCAGTGTGCTCAGTGTGTGTGTAACTGAGCAGTGAGCTCAGTGTGTGTGTAAATGAGCAGTGTGCTCAGTGTGTGTGCAACTGAGCAGTGTGCTCAGTGTGTGTGTAACTGAGCAGTGTGCTCAGTGTGTGTGTAACTGAGCAGTGAGCTCAGTGTGTGTGTAACTGAGCAGTGAGCTCAGTGTGTGTGTAACTGAGCAGTGAGCTCAGTGTGTGTGTAACTGAGCAGTGTGCTCAGTGTGTAACTGAGCAGTGTGCTCAGTGTGTGTGTGTAACTGAGCAGTGAGCGCAGTGTGTGTGTAACTAAGCAGTGATCTCAGTGTGTGTGTAACTGAGCAGTGTGCTTAGTGTGTGTGTAACTGAGCAGTGAGCTCAGTGTGTGTAACCGAGCAGTGGGCTCAGTGTGTGTGTAACTCAGCAGTGTGCTCAGTGTGTGTGTCACTGAGCAGTGAGCGCAGTGTGTGTGTAACTGAGCAGTGATCTCAGTGTGTGTGTAACTGAGCAGTGATCTCAGTGTGTGTGTAACTGAGCAGTGTGCTCAGTGTGTGTGTCACTGAGCAGTGAGCTCAGTGTGTGTGTAACTGAGCAGTGAGCTCAGTGTGTGTGTAACTGAGCAGTGTGCTCATTGTGTGTGTAACTGAGCAGTGATCTCAGTGTGAGTAACTGAGCAGTGAGTGCAGTGTGTGTAACTGAGCAGTGTGCTCAGTGTGTGTGTAACTGAGCAGTGTGCTCAGTGAGAGTAACTGAGCAGTGTGCTCAGTGTGTGTGTAACTGAGCAGTGAGCTCAGTGTGTGTGTAACTGAACAGTGTGCTCAGTGTGTGTGTAACTGAGCAGTGTGCTCAGTGTGTGTGTAACTGAGCAGTAAGCTCAGTGTGTGTGTGTAACTTAGCAGTGTGCTCAGTGTGTGTGTAACTGAGCAGTGAGCTCAGTGTGTGTGTAACTGAGCAGTGAGCTCTGTGTGTGTGTGTGTAACTGAGCAGTGTGCTCAGTGTGTGTGTAACTGAGCAGTGAGCTCAGTGTGTGTGTGTAACTGAGCAGTGTGCTCAGTGTGTGTGTAACTGAGCAGTGTGCTCAGTGTGTGTGTGTGTGTAACTGAGCAGTGTGCTCAGTGTGTGTAACTGAGCAGTGTGCTCAGTGTGTGTGTGTGTGTAACTGAGCAGTGTGCTCAGTGTGTGTGTAACTGAGCAGTGAGCTCAGTGTGTGTGTAACTGAGCAGTGTGCTCAGTGTGTGTGTAACTGAGGAGTGAGCTCAGTGTGTGTGTGTAACTGAGCAAAGATCTCAGTGCGTGCGCAACTGAGCAGTGAGCGCAGTGTGTGTGTAACTGAGCAGTGTGCTCAGTGTGTGTGTAACTGAGCAGTGGGCTCAGTGTGTGTGTAACTGAGCAGTGAGCTCTGTGTGTGTAACTGAGCAGTGAGCTCAGTGTGTGTGTAACTGAGCAGTGATTTCAGTGTGTGTGCAACTGAGCAGTGAGCTCAGTGTGTGTGTAACTGAGCAGTGTGCTCAGAGTGTGTGTAACTGAGCAGTGTGCTCAATGTGTGTGTAACTGAGCAGTGATCTCAGTGTGTGTGCAACTGAACAGTGAGCTCAGTGTGTGTAACTGAGCAGTGTGCTCAGTGTGTGTGTAACTGAGCAGTGAGCTCAGTGTGTGTGTAAATGAGCAGTGTGCTCAGTGTGTGTGCAACTGACCAGTGTGCTCAGTGTGTGTGTAACTGAGCAGTGAGCTCAGTGTGTGTGTAAATAAGCAGTGTGCTCAGTGTGTGTGTAACTGAGCAGTGAGCTCAGTGTGTGTGTAACTGAGCAGTGTGCTCAGTGTGTGTGTAACTGAGCAGTGAGCTCAGTGTGTGTCTAACTGAGCAGTGAGCTCAGTGTGTGTGTAACTGAGCAGTGTGCTCAGTGTGTGTGTAACTGAGCAGTGTGCTCTGTGTGTGTGTAACTGAGCAGTGAGCTCAGTGTGTAACTGAGCAGTGTGCTCAGTGTGTGTAACTGAGCAGTGTGCTCAGTGTGTGTGTAACTGAGCAGTGAGCTCAGTGTGTAACTGAGCAGTGTGCTCAGTGTGTGTAACTGAACAGTGTGCTCTGTGTGTGTAACTGAACAGTGTGCTCAGTGTGTGTGTAACTGAGCAGTGAGCTCAGTGTGTGTGTAACTGAGCAGTGTGCTCAGTGTGTATGTAATTGAGCAGTGTGTGTGTGTGTGTGTAACCGAGCAGTGAGCTGTGTGTGTGTAACCGAGCAGTGAGCTCAGTGTGTGTGTAACTGAGCAGTGAGCTCAGTGTGTGTGTTATTGAGCAGTGTGTGTGTGTGTAACTGAGCAGTGAGCTCAGTGTGTGTAACTGAGCAGTGAGCTCAGTGTGTGTGTAACTGAGCAGTGTGCTCAGTGTGTGTGTAACTGAGCAGTGTGCTCAGTGTGTGTGTAACTGAGCAGTGTGTGTGTGTGTGTGTGTGTGTGTAACTGAGCAGTGTACTCAGTGTGTGTGTAACTGAGCAGTGAGCTCAGTGTGTGTGCAACTGAGCAGTGGGCTCAGTGTGTGTGCAACTGAGCAGTGAGCTCAGTGTGCGGGTAACTGAGCAGTGAGCTCAGTGTGTGTGTAACTGAGCAGTGAGCTCAGTGTGTGTTTAACTGAGCAGTGAGCTCAGTGTGTGTGTAACTGAGCAGTGTGTGTGTGTGTGTGTAACTGAGCAGTGAGCTCAGTGTGTGTGTAACTGAGCAGTGTGCTCAGTGTGTGCAACTGAACAGTGATCTCTGTGTGTGTAACTGAACAGTGATCTCTGTGTGTGTGTGTGTAACTGAGCAGTGATCTGTGTGTGTGTGTGTAACTGAGCAGTGTGCTCAGTGTGTGTGTAACTGAGCAGTAATCTCAGTGTGTGTGCAACTGAGCAGTGAGCTCAGTGTGTGTTTAACTGAGCAGTGAGCTCAGTGTGTATGTAACTGAGCAGTGTGTGTGTGTGTGTAACTGAGCAGTGTTTGTGTGTGTGTGTGTGTGTAACTGAGCAGTGTGCTCAGTGTGTGTGTAACTGAGCAGTGTGCTCAGTGTGTGTGTAATTGAGCAGTGATCTCTGTGTGTGTGAAACTGAGCAGTGTCCTCGGTGTGTGTGTAACTGTGCAGTGTGCTCAGTGTGTGTGTAATTGAGCAGTGAGCTCAGTGTGTGTGTAACTGAGCAGTGTCCTCAGTGTGTGTGTAACTGAGCAGTGTCCTCAGTGTGTGTGTAACTGAGCAGTGTGTGTGTAACTGAGCAGTGTGCTCAGTGTGTGTGTAATTGAGCAGTGAGCTCAGTGTGTGTGTAACTGAGCAGTGTCCTCAGTGTGTGTGTAACTGAGCAGTGTGTGTGTAACTGAGCAGTGTGCTCAGCGTGTGTAACTGAGCAGTGTGCTGTGTGTGTGTGTAACTGAGCAGTGAGCTCAGTGTGTGTGTGTAACTGAGCAGTGTGCTCAGTGTGTGTGTAACTGAGCAGTGAGCTCAGTGTGTGTGTAACTGAGCAGTGTGCTCAGTGTGTGTGTAACTGAGCAGTGAGCTCAGTGTGTGTGTAACTGAGCAGTGTCCTCAGTGTGTGTGTAACTGAGCAGTGTGTGTGTAACTGAGCAGTGTGCTCAGCGTGTGTAACTGAGCAGTGAGCTCAGTGTGTGTGTAACTGAGCAGTGAGCTCAGTGTGTGTGTAACTGAGCAGTGTGCTCAGTGTGTGTGTAACTGAGCAGTGTGCTCAGTGTGTGTGTAACTGAGCAGTGAGCTCAGTGCGTGTGTAACTGAGCAGTGTGCTCAGTGTGTGTGTAACTGAGCAGTAAGCTCAGTGTGTGTGTAACTGAGCAGTGAGCTCAGTGTGTGTGTAATTGAGCAGTGAGCTCAGTGTGTGTGTAACTGAGCAGTGTCCTCAGTGTGTGTGTAACTGAGCTGTGTGCTCAGCGTGTGTGTAACTGAGCAGTGTGCTCAGTGTGTGTGTAACTGAGCAGTGTGCTCAGTGTGTGTGTAATTGAGCAGTGAGCTCAGTGTGTGTGTAACTGAGCAGTGTCCTCAGTGTGTGTGTAACTGAGCAGTGTGTGTGTGTGTAACTGAGCAGTGTGTGTGTGTGTGTAACTGAGCAGTGGGCTCAGTGTGTGTGTAACTGAGCATTGGGCTCAGTGTGTGTGCAACTGAGCAGTGTACTCAGTGTTTGTGTAACTGAGCAGTGTGCTCAGTGTGTGTGTAACTGAGCAGTGTGCTCAGTGTGTGTGTAACTGAGCAGTGAGCTCAGTGTGTGTGTAACTGAGCAGTGAGCTCAGTGTGTGTGTAACTGAGCAGTGTGCTCAGTGTGTGTGTAACTGAGCAGTGAGCTCAGTGTGTGTGTAACTCAGCAGTGATCTCAGTGTGTGTGCAACTGAGCAGTGTGCCCAGTGTGTGTGCAACTGAGCAGTGAGCTCAGTGTGTGTGTAACTGAGCAGTGTGCTCAGTGTGTGTGTAACTGAGCAGTGAGCTCAGTGTGTGTGTAACTGAGCAGTGAGCTCAGTGTGTGTGTAACTGAGCAGTGTGCTCATTGTGTGTAACTGAACAGTGATCTCTGTATGTGTGTAACTGAGCAGTGATATGTGTGTGTGTGTGTAACTGAGCAGTGTGCTCAGTGTGTGTGTAACTGAGCAGTGAGCTCAGTGTGTGTGTAACTGAGCAGTAATCTCAGTGTGTGTGTAACTGAGCAGTGAGCTCAGTGTGTTTTTAACTGAGCAGTGAGCTCAGTGTGTGTGTAACTGAGCAGTGTGTGTGTAACTGAGCAGTGTGCTCAGTGCATGTGTAATTGAGCAGTGATCTCAGTGCGTGTGTAACTGAGCAGTGTCCTCAGTGTGTGTGTAACTGTGCAGTGTGCTCAGTGTGTGTAACTGAGCAGTGTGCTCAGTGTGTGTGTAATTGAGCAGTGAGCTCAGTGTTTGTGTAACTGAGCAGTGTCCTCAGTGTGTGTGTAACTGAGCAGTGAGCTCAGTATGTGTGTAACTGAGCAGTGTCCTCAGTGTGTGTGTAACTGTGCAGTGTTCTCAGTGTGTGTAACTGAGCAGTGTGCTCAGTGAGTGTTTAACTGAGCAGTGAGCTCAGTGTGTGTAACTGAGCAGTGTGCTCAGTGTGTGTTTAACTGAGCAGTGAGCTCAGTGTGTGTGTAACTGAGCAGTGTGCTCAGTGTGTGTGTAACTGAGCAGTGTGTGTGTGTGTAACTGAGCAGTGTGTGTGTAACTGAGCAGTGTGCTCAGTGTGTGTGTAACTGAGCAGTGTGCTCAGTGTGTGTGTAACTGAGCAGTGAGCTCAGTGTGTGTGTAACTGAGCAGTGGGCTCAGTGTGTGTGCAACTGAGCAGTGTGCTCAGTGTTTGTGTAACTGAGCAGTGTGCTCAGTGTGTGTGTAACTGAGCAGTGAGCTCAGTGTGTGTGTAACTGAGCAGTGTGCTCAGTGTGTGTGTAACTGAGCAGTGATCTCAGTGTGTGTGTAACTGAGCAGTGTGCTCAGTGTGTGTGTACCTGAGCAGTGAGCTCAGTGTGTGTGTAACTGAGCAGTGATCTCAGTGTGTGTGCAACTGAGCAGTGTGCTCAGTGTGTGTGTAACTGAGCAGTGTGCTCAGTGTGTGTGTAACTGAGCAGTGAGCTCAGTGTGTGTGTAAATGAGCAGTGTGCTCAGTGTGTGTGCAACTGAGCAGTGTGCTCAGTGTGTGTGTAACTGAGCAGTGTGCTCAGTGTGTGTGTAACTGAGCAGTGAGCTCAGTGTGTGTGTAACTGAGCAGTGAGCTCAGTGTGTGTGTAACTGAGCAGTGAGCTCAGTGTGTGTGTAACTGAGCAGTGTGCTCAGTGTGTAACTGAGCAGTGTGCTCAGTGTGTGTGTGTAACTGAGCAGTGAGCGCAGTGTGTGTGTAACTAAGCAGTGATCTCAGTGTGTGTGTAACTGAGCAGTGTGCTTAGTGTGTGTGTAACTGAGCAGTGAGCTCAGTGTGTGTAACCGAGCAGTGGGCTCAGTGTGTGTGTAACTCAGCAGTGTGCTCAGTGTGTGTGTCACTGAGCAGTGAGCGCAGTGTGTGTGTAACTGAGCAGTGATCTCAGTGTGTGTGTAACTGAGCAGTGATCTCAGTGTGTGTGTAACTGAGCAGTGTGCTCAGTGTGTGTGTCACTGAGCAGTGAGCTCAGTGTGTGTGTAACTGAGCAGTGAGCTCAGTGTGTGTGTAACTGAGCAGTGTGCTCATTGTGTGTGTAACTGAGCAGTGATCTCAGTGTGAGTAACTGAGCAGTGAGTGCAGTGTGTGTAACTGAGCAGTGTGCTCAGTGTGTGTGTAACTGAGCAGTGTGCTCAGTGAGAGTAACTGAGCAGTGTGCTCAGTGTGTGTGTAACTGAGCAGTGAGCTCAGTGTGTGTGTAACTGAACAGTGTGCTCAGTGTGTGTGTAACTGAGCAGTGTGCTCAGTGTGTGTGTAACTGAGCAGTAAGCTCAGTGTGTGTGTGTAACTTAGCAGTGTGCTCAGTGTGTGTGTAACTGAGCAGTGAGCTCAGTGTGTGTGTAACTGAGCAGTGAGCTCTGTGTGTGTGTGTAACTGAGCAGTGTGCTCAGTGTGTGTGTAACTGAGCAGTGAGCTCAGTGTGTGTGTGTAACTGAGCAGTGTGCTCAGTGTGTGTGTAACTGAGCAGTGTGCTCAGTGTGTGTGTGTGTGTAACTGAGCAGTGTGCTCAGTGTGTGTAACTGAGCAGTGTGCTCAGTGTGTGTGTGTGTGTAACTGAGCAGTGTGCTCAGTGTGTGTGTAACTGAGCAGTGAGCTCAGTGTGTGTGTAACTGAGCAGTGTGCTCAGTGTGTGTGTAACTGAGCAGTGAGCTCAGTGTGTGTGTAATTGAGCAGTGAGATCAGTGTGTGTGTAACTGAGCAGTGTCCTCAGTGTGTGTGTAACTGTGCAGTGTGCTCAGTGTGTGTAACTGTGCAGTGTGCTCAGTGTGTGTAACTGAGCAGTGTGCTCAGTGTGTGTAACTGAGCAGTGTGCTCAGTGTGTGTGTAACTGAGCAGTGAGCTCAGTGTGTGTAACTGAGCAGTGTGCTCAGTGAGTGTTTAACTGAGCAGTGAGCACAGTGTGTGTAACTGAGCAGTGTGCTCAGTGTGTGTTTAACTGAGCAGTGAGCTCAGTGTGTGTGTAACTGAGCAGTGTGCTCAGTGTGTGTGTAACTGAGCAGTGTGTGTGTGTGTAACTGAGCAATGTGTGTGTAACTGAGCAGTGTGCTCAGTGTGTGTGTAACTGAGCAGTGAGCTCAGTGTGTGTGTAACTGAGCAGTGGGCTCAGTGTGTGTGCAACTGAGCAGTGTGCTCAGTGTTTGTGTAACTGAGCAGTGTGCTCAGTGTGTGTGTAACTGAGCAGTGAGCTCAGTGTGTGTGTAACTGAGCAGTGATCTCAGTGTGTGTGTAACTGAGCAGTGTGCTCAGTGTGTGTGTACCTGAGCAATGAGCTCAGTGTGTGTGTAACTGAGCAGTGATCTCAGTGTGTGTGCAACTGAGCAGTGTGCTCAGTGTGTGTGTAACTGAGCAGTGTGTTCAGTGTGTGTGTAACTGAGCAGTGAGCTCAGTGTGTGTGTAAATGAGCAGTGTGCTCAGTGTGTGTGCAACTGAGCAGTGTGCTCAGTGCGTGTGCAACTGAGCAGTGTGCTCAGTGTGTGTGTAACTGAGCAGTGTGCTCAGTGTGTGTGTAACTGAGCAGTGAGCTCAGTGTGTGTGTAACTGAGCAGTGAGCTCAGTGTGTGTGTAACTGAGCAGTGAGCTCAGTGTGTGTGTAACTGAGCAGTGTGCTCAGTGTGTAACTGAGTAGTGTGCTCAGTGTGTGTGTGTAACTGAGCAGTGAGCGCAGTGTGTGTGTAACTAAGCAGTGATCTCAGTGTGTGTGTAACTGAGCAGTGTGCTTAGTGTGTGTGTAACTGAGCAGTGAGCTCAGTGTGTGTAACCGAGCAGTGGGCTCAGTGTGTGTGTAACTCAGCAGTGTGCTCAGTGTGTGTGTCACTGAGCAGTGAGCGCAGTGTGTGTGTAACTGAGCAGTGATCTCAGTGTGTGTGTAACTGAGCAGTGATCTCAGTGTGTGTGTAACTGAGCAGTGTGCTCAGTGTGTGTGTGTCACTGAGCAGTGAGCTCAGTGTGTGTGTAACTGAGCACTGTGCTCAGTGTGTGTGTAACTGAGCAGTGATCTCAGTGTGAGTAACTGAGCAGTGAGTGCAGTGTGTGTAACTGAGCAGTGTGCTCAGTGTGTGTGTAACTGAGCAGTGTGCTCAGTGAGAGTAACTGAGCAGTGTGCTCAGTGTGTGTGTAACTGAGCAGTGAGCTCAGTGTGTGTGTAACTGAACAGTGTGCTCAGTGTGTGTGTAACTGAGCAGTGTGCTCAGTGTGTGTGTAACTGAGCAGTGAGCTCAGTGTGTGTGTGTAACTTAGCAGTGTGCTCAGTGTGTGTGTAACTGAGCAGTGAGCTCAGTGTGTGTGTAACTGAGCAGTGAGCTCTGTGTGTGTGTGTGTGTGTAACTGAGCAGTGTGCTCAGTGTGTGTGTAACTGAGCAGTGTGCTCAGTGTGTGTGTGTGTGTAACTGAGCAGTGTGCTCAGTGTGTGTAACTGAGCAGTGTGCTCAGTGTGTGTGTGTGTGTAACTGAGCAGTGTGCTCAGTGTGTGTGTAACTGAGCAGTGCGCTCAGTGTGTGTGTAACTGAGCAGTGAGCTCAGTGTGTGTGTAATTGAGCAGTGAGATCAGTGTGTGTGTAACTGAGCAGTGCGCTCAGTGTGTGTGTAACTGAGCAGTGAGCTCAGTGTGTGTGTAACTGAGCAGTGTGCTCAGTGTGTGTGTAACTGAGCAGTGAGCTCAGTGTGTGTGTAACTGAGCAGTGTGCTCAGTGTGTGTGTAACTGAGCAGTGTGCTCAGTGTGTGTGTAACTGAGCAGTGAGCTCAGTGTGTGTGTAACTGAGCAGTGAGCTCAGTGTGTGTGTAACTGAGCAGTGATCTCAGTGTGTGTGCAACTGAGCAGTGTGCCCAGTGTGTGTGTAACTGAGCAGTGAGGTCAGTGTGTGTGTAACTGAGCAGTGAGCTCAGTGTGTGTGTAACTGAGCAGTGAGCTCAGTGTGTGTGTAACTGAGCAGTGTGCTCAGTGTGTGTAACTGAACAGTGATCTCTGTGTGTGTGTAACTGAGCAGTGATCTGTGTGTGTGTGTGTGTAACTGAGCAGTGTGCTCAGTGTGTGTGTAACTGAGCAGTGAGCTCAGTGTGTGTGTGACTGAGCAGTAATCTCAGTGTGTGTGTAACTGAGCAGTGAGCTCAGTGTGTGTTTAACTGAGCAGTGAGCTCAGTGTGTGTGTAACTGAGCAGTGTGTGTGTAACTGAGCAGTGTGCTCAGTGCGTGTGTAATTGAGCAGTGATCTCAGTGTGTGTGTAACTGAGCAGTGTCCTCAGTGTAAGTGTAACTGTGCAGTGTGCTCAGTGTGTGTAACTGAGCAGTGAGCTCAGTATGTGTGTAACTGAGCAGTGTCCTCAGTGTGTGTGTAACTGTGCAGTGTGCTCAGTGTGTGTAACTGAGCAGTGTGCTCAGTGAGTGTTTAACTGAGCAGTGAGCTCAGTGTGTGTAACTGAGCAGTGTGCTCAGTGTGTGTTTAACTGAGAAGTGAGCTCAGTGTGTGTGTAACTGAGCAGTGTGCTCAGTGTGTGTGTAACTGAGCAGTGTGTGTGTGTGTAACTGAGCAGTGTGTGTGTAACTGAGCAGTGTGCTCAGTCTGTGTGTAACTGAGCAGTGAGCTCAGTGTGTGTGTAACTGAGCAGTGGGCTCAGTGTGTGTGCAACTGAGCAGTGTGCTCAGTGTTTGTGTAACTGAGCAGTGTGCTCAGTGTGTGTGTAACTGAGCAGTGAGCTCAGTGTGTAACTGAGCAGTGTGCTCAGTGTGTGTGTGTAACTGGGCAGTGAGCTCAGTGTGTGTGTAACTGAGCAGTGAGCTCAGTGTGTGTGTAACTGAGCAGTGAGCTCAGTGTGTGTGTGTAACTGGGCAGTGAGCTCAGTGTGTGTGTAACTTATCAGTGAGCTGAGTGTGTGTGTAACTGAGCAGTGTGCTCAGTGTGTGTGTAACTGAGCAGTGAGCTCAGTGTGTGTGTAACTGAGCAGTGAGTGCAGTGTGTGTGTAACTGAGCAGTGTGCTCAGTGTGTGTTTAACTGAGCAGTGAGCTCAGTGTGTGTGTAACTGAGCAGTGTGCTCAGTGTGTGTGTAACTGAGCAGTGTGTGTGTGTAACTGAGCAGTGAGCTCAGTGTGTGTGTAACTGAGCAGTGGGCTCAGTGTGTGTGTAACTGAGCAGTGTGCTCAGTGTTTGTGTAACTGAGCAGTGTGCTCAGTGTTTGTGTAACTGAGCAGTGAGCTCAGTGTGTGTGTAACTGAGCAGTGAGCTCAGTGTGTGTGTAACTGAGCAGTGAGCTCAGTGTGTGTGTAACTGAGGAGTGAGCTCAGTGTGTGTGTAACTGAGCAGTGATCTCAGTGCGTGCGCAACTGAGCAGTGAGCGCAGTGTGTGTGTAACTGAGCAGTGTGCTCAGTGTGTGTGTAACTGAGCAGTGGGCTCAGTGTGTGTGTAACTGAGCAGTGAGCTCTGTGTGTGTAACTGAGCAGTGAGCTCAGTGTGTGTGTAACTGAGCAGTGATTTCAGTGTGTGTGCAACTGAGCAGTGAGCTCAGTGTGTGTGTAACTGAGCAGTGAGCTCAGTGTTGTGTAACTGAGCAGTGATCTCAGTGTGTGTGCAACTGAACAGTGAGCTCAGTGTGTGTAACTGAGCAGTGTGCTCAGTGTGTGTGTAACTGAGCAGTGTGCTCAGTGTGTGTGTAACTGAGCAGTGAGCTCAGTGTGTGTGTAAATGAGCAGTGTGCTCAGTGTGTGTGCAACTGACCAGTGTGCTCAGTGTGTGTGTAACTGAGCAGTGAGCTCAGTGTGTGTGTAAATAAGCAGTGTGCTCAGTGTGTGTGTAACTGAGCAGTGAGCTCAGTGTGTGTGTAACTGAGCAGTGTGCTCAGTGTGTGTGTAACTGAGCAGTGAGCTCAGTGTTTGTGTAACTGAGCAGTGTGCTCAGTGTGTGTGTAACTGAGCAGTGTGCTCAGTGTGTGTGTAACTGAGCAGTGAGCTCAGTGTGTAACTGAGCAGTGTGCTCAGTGTGTGTAACTGAGCAGTGTGCTCAGTGTGTGTGTAACTGAGCAGTGAGCTCAGTGTGTAACTGAGCAGTGTGCTCAGTGTGTGTAACTGAACAGTGTGCTCAGTGTGTGTAACTGAGCAGTGTGCTCAGTGTGTGTGTAACTGAGCAGTGAGCTCTGTGTGTAACTGAGCAGTGAGCTCAGTGTGTGTAACTGAGCAGTGTGCTCAGTGAGTGTTTAACTGAGCAGTGAGCTCAGTGTGTGTAACTGAGCAGTGTGCTCAGTGTGTGTTTAACTGAGCAGTGAGCTCAGTGTGTGTAACTGAGCAGTGTGCTCAGTGTGTGTTTAACTGAGCAGTGAGCTCAGTGTGTGTGTAACTGAGCAGTGTGCTCAGTGTGTGTGTAACTGAGCAGTATGTGTGTGTGTAACTGAGCAGTGTGTGTGTAACTGAGCAGTGTGCTCAGTGTGTGTGTAACTGAGCAGTGTGCTCAGTGTGTGTGTAACTGAGCAGTGAGCTCAGTGTGTGTGTAACTGAGCAGTGGGCTCAGTGTGTGTGCAACTGAGCAGTGTGCTCAGTGTTTGTGTAACTGAGCAGTGTGCTCAGTGTGTGTGTAACTGAGCAGTGAGCTCAGTGTGTAACTGAGCAGTGTGCTCAGTGTGTGTGTGTAACTGGGCAGTGAGTGCAGTGTGTGTGTAACTGAGCAGTGTGCTCAGTGTGTGTTTAACTGAGCAGTGAGCTCAGTGTGTGTGTAACTGAGCAGTGTGCTCAGTGTGTGTGTAACTGAGCAGTGGGCTCAGTGTGTGTGTAACTGAGCAGTGTGCTCAGTGTGTGTGTAACTGAGCAGTGGGCTCAGTGTGTGTGTAACTGAGCAGTGTGCTCAGTGTTTGTGTAACTGAGCAGTGAGCTCAGTGTGTGTGTAACTGAGCAGTAAGCTCAGTGTGTGTGTAACTGAGCAGTGAGCTCAGTGTGTGTGTAACTGAGGAGTGAGCTCAGTGTGTGTGTAACTGAGCAGTGATCTCAGTGCGTGCGCAACTGAGCAGTGAGCGCAGTGTGTGTGTAACTGAGCAGTGTGCTCAGTGTGTGTGTAACTGAGCAGTGGGCTCAGTGTGTGTGTAACTGAGCAGTGAGCTCTGTGTGTGTAACTGAGCAGTGAGCTCAGTGTGTGTGTAACTGAGCAGTGATTTCAGTGTGTGCAACTGAGCAGTGAGCTCAGTGTGTGTGTAACTGAGCAGTGTGCTCAGAGTGTGTGTAACTGAGCAGTGTGCTCAATGTGTGTGGAACTGAGCAGTGAGCTCAGTGTGTGTGTAACTGAGCAGTGATCTCAGTGTGTGTGCAACTGAACAGTGAGCTCAGTGTGTGTAACTGAGCAGTGTGCTCAGTGTGTGTGTAACTGAGCAGTGAGCTCAGTGTGTGTGTAAATGAGCAGTGTGCTCAGTGTGTGTGCAACTGACCAGTGTGCTCAGTGTGTGTGTAACTGAACAGTGTGCTCAGTGTGTGTAACTGAGCAGTGTGCTCAGTGTGTGTGTAACTGAGCAGTGAGCTCTGTGTGTAACTGAGCAGTGAGCTCAGTGTGTGTAACTGAGCAGTGTGCTCAGTGAGTGTTTAACTGAGCAGTGAGCTCAGTGTGTGTAACTGAGCAGTGTGCTCAGTGTGTGTTTAACTGAGCAGTGAGCTCAGTGTGTGTAACTGAGCAGTGTGCTCAGTGTGTGTTTAACTGAGCAGTGAGCTCAGTGTGTGTGTAACTGAGCAGTGTGCTCAGTGTGTGTGTAACTGAGCAGTATGTGTGTGTGTAACTGAGCAGTGTGTGTGTAACTGAGCAGTGTGCTCAGTGTGTGTGTAACTGAGCAGTGTGCTCAGTGTGTGTGTAACTGAGCAGTGAGCTCAGTGTGTGTGTAACTGAGCAGTGGGCTCAGTGTGTGTGCAACTGAGCAGTGTGCTCAGTGTTTGTGTAACTGAGCAGTGTGCTCAGTGTGTGTGTAACTGAGCAGTGAGCTCAGTGTGTAACTGAGCAGTGTGCTCAGTGTGTGTGTGTAACTGGGCAGTGAGTGCAGTGTGTGTGTAACTGAGCAGTGTGCTCAGTGTGTGTTTAACTGAGCAGTGAGCTCAGTGTGTGTGTAACTGAGCAGTGTGCTCAGTGTGTGTGTAACTGAGCAGTGTGCTCAGTGTGTGTGTAACTGAGCAGTGGGCTCAGTGTGTGTGTAACTGAGCAGTGTGCTCAGTGTGTGTGTAACTGAGCAGTGGGCTCAGTGTGTGTGTAACTGAGCAGTGTGCTCAGTGTTTGTGTAACTGAGCAGTGAGCTCAGTGTGTGTGTAACTGAGCAGTAAGCTCAGTGTGTGTGTAACTGAGCAGTGAGCTCAGTGTGTGTGTAACTGAGGAGTGAGCTCAGTGTGTGTGTAACTGAGCAGTGATCTCAGTGCGTGCGCAACTGAGCAGTGAGCGCAGTGTGTGTGTAACTGAGCAGTGTGCTCAGTGTGTGTGTAACTGAGCAGTGGGCTCAGTGTGTGTGTAACTGAGCAGTGAGCTCTGTGTGTGTAACTGAGCAGTGAGCTCAGTGTGTGTGTAACTGAGCAGTGATTTCAGTGTGTGCAACTGAGCAGTGAGCTCAGTGTGTGTGTAACTGAGCAGTGTGCTCAGAGTGTGTGTAACTGAGCAGTGTGCTCAATGTGTGTGGAACTGAGCAGTGAGCTCAGTGTGTGTGTAACTGAGCAGTGATCTCAGTGTGTGTGCAACTGAACAGTGAGCTCAGTGTGTGTAACTGAGCAGTGTGCTCAGTGTGTGTGTAACTGAGCAGTGAGCTCAGTGTGTGTGTAAATGAGCAGTGTGCTCAGTGTGTGTGCAACTGACCAGTGTGCTCAGTGTGTGTGTAACTGAGCAGTGAGCTCAGTGTGTGTGTAAATAAGCAGTGTGCTCAGTGTGTGTGTAACTGAGCAGTGAGCTCAGTGTGTGTGTAACTGAGCAGTGAGCTCAGTGTGTGTGTAACTGAGCAGTGAGCTCAGTGTGTGTGTAACTGAGCAGTGTGCTCAGTGTGTGTGTAACTGAGCAGTGTGCTCAGTGTGTGTGTAACTGAGCAGTGTGCTCAGTGTGTGTGTAACTGAGCAGTGAGCTCAGTGTGTAACTGAGCAGTGTGCTCAGTGTGTGTAACTGAGCAGTGTGCTCAGTGTGTGTGTAACTGAGCAGTGAGCTCAGTGTGTAACTGAGCAGTGTGCTCAGTGTGTGTAACTGAACAGTGTGCTCTGTGTGTGTAACTGAACAGTGTGCTCAGTGTGTGTGTAACTGAGCAGTGAGCTCAGTGTGTGTGTAACTGAGCAGTGCGCTCAGTGTGTATGTAATTGAGCTGTGTGTGTGTGTAACCGAGCAGTGAGCTGTGTGTGTGTAACCGAGCAGTGAGCTCAGTGTGTGTGTAACTGAGCAGTGAGCTCAGTGTGTGTGTTATTGAGCAGTGTGTGTGTGTAACTGAGCAGTGAGCTCAGTGTGTGTAACTGAGCAGTGAGCTCAGTGTGTGTTTAACTGAGCAGTGAGCTCAGTGTGTGTGTAACTGAGCAGTGTGCTCAGTGTGTGTGTAACTGAGCAGTGTGCTCAGTGTGTGTGTAACTGAGCAGTGTGTGTGTGTGTGTGTGTGTGTAACTGAGCAGTGTACTCAGTGTGTGTGTAACTGAGCAGTGTGCTCAGTGTGTGTGTAACTGAGCAGTGAGCTCAGTGTGTGTGTAACTGAGCAGTGTGCTCAGTGTGTGTGTAACTGAGCAGTGTGCTCAGTGTGTGTGTAACTGAGCAGTGGGCTCAGTGTGTGTGCAACTGAGCAGTGGGCTCAGTGTGTGTGCAACTGAGCAGTGAGCTCAGTGTGCGGGTAACTGAGCAGTGAGCTCAGTGTGTGTGTAACTGAGCAGTGTGTGTGTGTGTAACTGAGCAGTGTTTGTGTGTGTGTGTGTGTAACTGAGCAGTGTGCTCAGTGCGTGTGTAACTGAGCAGTGAGCTCAGTGTGTGTGTAACTGAGCAGTGAGCTCAGTGTGTGTGTAACTGAGCAGTGAGCTCAGTGTGTGTGTAACTGAGGAGTGAGCTCAGTGTGTGTGTAACTGAGCAGTGATCTCAGTGCGTGCGCAACTGAGCAGTGAGCGCAGTGTGTGTGTAACTGAGCAGTGTGCTCAGAGTGTGTGTAACTGAGCAGTGTGCTCAATGTGTGTGTAACTGAGCAGTGAGCTCAGTGTGTGTGTAACTGAGCAGTGATCTCAGTGTGTGTGCAACTGAACAGTGAGCTCAGTGTGTGTAACTGAGCAGTGTGCTCAGTGTGTGTGTAACTGAACAGTGAGCTCAGTGTGTGTGTAAATGAGCAGTGTGCTCAGTGTGTGTGCAACTGACCAGTGTGCTCAGTGTGTGTGTAACTGAGCAGTGAGCTCAGTGTGTGTGTAAATAAGCAGTGTGCTCAGTGTGTGTGTAACTGAGCAGTGAGCTCAGTGTGTGTGTAACTGAGCAGTGTGCTCAGTGTGTGTGTAACTGAGCAGTGAGCTCAGTGTGTGTGTAACTGAGCAGTGAGCTCAGTGTGTGTGTAACTGGGCAGTGTGCTCAGTGTGTGTGTAACTGAGCAGTGTGCTCAGTGTGTGTGTAACTGAGCAGTGAGCTCAGTGTGTAACTGAGCAGTGTGCTCAGTGTGTGTAACTGAGCAGTGTGCTCAGTGTGTGTAACTGAGCAGTGTGCTCAGTGTGTGTGTAACTGAGCAGTGAGCTCAGTGTGTAACTGAGCAGTGTGCTCAGTGTGTGTAACTGAACAGTGTGCTCAGTGTGTGTAACTGAGCAGTGTGCTCAGTGTGTGTGTAACTGAGCAGTGAGCTCAGTGTGTGTAACTGAGCAGTGTGCTCAGTGAGTGTTTAACTGAGCAGTGAGCTCAGTGTGTGTAACTGAGCAGTGTGCTCAGTGTGTGTTTAACTGAGCAGTGAGCTCAGTGTGTGTAACTGAGCAGTGTGCTCAGTGTGTGTTTAACTGAGCAGTGAGCTCAGTGTGTGTGTAACTGAGCAGTGTGCTCAGTGTGTGTGTAACTGAGCAGTGTGTGTGTGTGTGTAACTGAGCAGTGTGTGTGTAACTGAGCAGTGAGCTCAGTGTGTAACTGAGCAGTGTGCTCAGTGTGTGTGTGTAACTGGGCAGTGAGTGCAGTGTGTGTGTAACTGAGCAGTGTGCTCAGTGTGTGTTTAACTGAGCAGTGAGCTCAGTGTGTGTGTAACTGAGCAGTGTGCTCAGTGTGTGTGTAACTGAGCAGTGGGCTCAGTGTGTGTGTAACTGAGCAGTGTGCTCAGTGTGTGTGTAACTGAGCAGTGGGCTCAGTGTGTGTGTAACTGAGCAGTGTGCTCAGTGTTTGTGTAACTGAGCAGTGTGCTCAATGTTTGTGTAACTGAGCAGTGAGCTCAGTGTGTGTGTAACTGAGCAGTGAGCTCAGTGTGTGTGTAACTGAGCAGTGAGCTCAGTATGTGTGTAACTGAGGAGTGAGCTCAGTGTGTGTGTAACTGAGCAGTGATCTCAGTGTGTGTGTAACTGAGCAGTGATCTCAGTGCGTGCGCAACTGAGCAGTGAGCGCAGTGTGTGTGTAACTGACCAGTGTGCTCAGTGTGTGTGTAACTGAGCAGTGAGCTCAGTGTGTGTGTAACTGAGCAGTGTGCTCAGTGTGTGTGTAACTGAGCAGTGAGCGCAGTGTGTGTGTAACTGAGCAGTGATTTCAGTGTGTGTGCAACTGAGCAGTGAGCTCAGTGTGTGTGTAACTGAGCAGTGATCTCAGTGTGTGTGCAACTGAACAGTGAGCTCAGTGTGTGTAACTGAGCAGTGTGCTCAGTGTGTGTGTAACTGAGCAGTGAGCTCAGTGTGTGTGCAAATGAGCAGTGTGCTCAGTGTGTGTGCAACTGACCAGTGTGCTCATTGTGTGTGTAACTGAGCAGTGAGCTCAGTGTGTGTGTAAATAAGCAGTGTGCTCAGTGTGTGTGTCACTGAGCAGTGATCTCCGTGTGTGTGTCACTGAGCAGTGTGCTCAATGTGTGTGGAACTGAGCAGTGAGCTCAGTGTGTGTGTAACTGAGCAGTGATCTCAGTGTGTGTGCAACTGAACAGTGAGCTCAGTGTGTGTAACTGAGCAGTGTGCTCAGTGTGTGTGTAACTGAGCAGTGAGCTCAGTGTGTGTGTAAATGAGCAGTGTGCTCAGTGTGTGTGCAACTGACCAGTGTGCTCAGTGTGTGTGTAACTGAGCAGTGAGCTCAGTGTGTGTGTAACTGAGCAGTGTGCTCAGTGTGTGTGTAACTGAGCAGTGTGCTCAGTGTGTGTGTAACTGAGCAGTGAGCTCAGTGTGTAACTGAGCAGTGTGCTCAGTGTGTGTAACTGAGCAGTGTGCTCAGTGTGTGTGTAACTGAGCAGTGAGCTCAGTGTGTAACTGAGCAGTGTGCTCAGTGTGTGTAACTGAACAGTGTGCTCTGTGTGTGTAACTGAACAGTGTGCTCAGTGTGTGTGTAACTGAGCAGTGAGCTCAGTGTGTGTGTAACTGAGCAGTGTGCTCAGTGTGTATGTAATTGAGCAGTGTGTGTGTATGTGTAACCGAGCAGTGAGCTGTGTGTGTGTAACCGAGCAGTGAGCTCAGTGTGTGTGTAACTGAGCAGTGAGCTCAGTGTGTGTAACTGAGCAGTGAGCTCAGTGTGTGTTTAACTGAGCAGTGAGCTCAGTGTGTGTGTAACTGAGCAGTGTGCTCAGTGTGTGTGTAACTGAGCAGTGTGCTCAGTGTGTGTGTAACTGAGCAGTGTGCTCAGTGTGTGTGTAACTGAGCAGTGTGTGTGTGTGTGTGTGTAACTGAGCAGTGTACTCTGTGTGTGTAACTGAGCAGTGTACTCTGTGTGTGTAACTGAGCAGTGAGCTCAGTGTGTGTGCAACTGAGCAGTGGGCTCAGTGTGTGTGCAACTGAGCAGTGAGCTCAGTGTGCGGGTAACTGAGCAGTGAGCTCAGTGTGTGTGTAACTGAGCAGTGAGCTCAGTGTGTGTTTAACTGAGCAGTGAGCTCAGTGTGTGTGTAACTGAGCAGTGTGTGTGTGTGTGTGTAACTGAGCAGTGAGCTCAGTGTGTGTGTAACTGAGCAGTGTGCTCAGTGTGTGTGTAACTGAGCAGTGTGCTCAGTGTGTGTGTAACTGAGCAGTGAACTCAGTGTGTGTGTAACTGAGCAGTGAGCTCAGTGTGTGTGTAACTGAGCAGTGAGCTCAGTGTGTGTGTAACTGAGCAGTGTGCTCAGTGTGTGTGTAACTGAGCAGTGTGCTCAGTGTGTGTGTAACTGAGCAGTGAACTCAGTGTGTGTGTAACTGAGCAGTGTGCTCAGTGTGTGCAACTGAACAGTGATCTCTGTGTGTGTAACTGAACAGTGATCTCTGTGTGTGTGTGTGTAACTGAGCAGTGATCTGTGTGTGTGTGTTTAACTGAGCAGTGAGCTCAGTGTGTGTGTAACTGAGCAGTGTGTGTGTGTGTAACTGAGCAGTGTTTGTGTGTGTGTGTGTGTAACTGAGCAGTGTGCTCAGTGTGTGTGTAACTGAGCAGTGAGCTCAGTATGTGTGTAACTGAGCAGTGTCCTCAGTGTGTGTGTAACTGAGCAGTGTCCTCAGTGTGTGTGTAACTGTGCAGTGTGCTCAGTGTGTGTAACTGAGCAGTGTGCTCAGTGTGTGTGTAACTGAGCAGTGAGCTCAGTGTGTGTAACTGAGCAGTGTGCTCAGTGAGTGTTTAACTGAGCAGTGAGCTCAGTGTGTGTAACTGAGCAGTGTGCTCAGTGTGTGTTTAACTGAGCAGTGAGCTCAGTGTGTGTGTAACTGAGCAGTGTGCTCAGTGTGTGTGTAACTGAGCAGTGTGTGTGTGTGTAACTGAGCAGTGTGTGTGTGTGTAACTGAGCAGTGTGTGTGTAACTGAGCAGTGTGCTCAGTGTGTGTGTAACTGAGCAGTGAGCTCAGTGTGTGTGTAACTGAGCAGTGGGCTCAGTGTGTGTGCAACTGAGCAGTGTGCTCAGTGTTTGTGTAACTGAGCAGTGTGCTCAGTGTGTGTGTAACTGAGCAGTGAGCTCAGTGTGTAACTGAGCAGTGTGCTCAGTGTGTGTGTGTAACTGGGCAGTGAGTGCAGTGTGTGTGTAACTGAGCAGTGTGCTCAGTGTGTGTTTAACTGAGCAGTGAGCTCAGTGTGTGTGTAACTGAGCAGTGAGCTCAGTGTGTGTCACTGAGCAGTGTGCTCAGTGTGTGTGTACCTGAGCAGTGTGTGTGTGTAACTGAGCAGTGAGCTCAGTGTGTGTGTAACTGAGCAGTGAGCTCAGTGTGTGTAACTGAGCAGTGTGCTCAGTGTGTGTGTACCTGAGCAGTGTGTGTGTGTAACTGAGCAGTGAGCTCAGTGTGTGTGTAACTGAGCAGTGGGCTCAGTGTGTGTGTAACGGAGCAGTGTGCTCAGTGTTTGTGTAACTGAGCAGTGTGCTCAGTGTTTGTGTAACTGAGCAGTGAGCTCAGTGTGTGTGTAACTGAGCAGTGAGCTCAGTGTGTGTGTAACTGAGCAGTGAGCTCAGTGTGTGTGTAACTGAGGAGTGAGCTCAGTGTGTGTGTGTAACTGAGCAGTGATCTCAGTGCGTGCGCAACTGAGCAGTGAGCTCAGTGTGTGTGTAACTGAGCAGTGTGCTCAGTGTGTGTGTAACTGAGCAGTGTGCTCAGTGTGTGTGTAACTGAGCAGTGAGCTCAGTGTGTAACTGAGCAGTGTGCTCAGTGTGTGTAACTGAGCAGTGTGCTCAGTGTGTGTGTAACTGAGCAGTGAGCTCAGTGTGTAACTGAGCAGTGTGCTCAGTGTGTGTAACTGAACAGTGTGCTCTGTGTGTGTAACTGAACAGTGTGCTCAGTGTGTGTGTAACTGAGCAGTGAGCTCAGTGTGTGTGTAACTGAGCAGTGTGCTCAGTGTGTATGTAATTGAGCAGTGTGTGTGTATGTGTAACCGAGCAGTGAGCTGTGTGTGTGTAACCGAGCAGTGAGCTCAGTGTGTGTGTAACTGAGCAGTGAGCTCAGTGTGTGTGTTATTGAGCAGTGTGTGTGTGTGTAACTGAGCAGTGAGCTCAGTGTGTGTAACTGAGCAGTGAGCTCAGTGTGTTTAACTGAGCAGTGAGCTCAGTGTGTGTGTAACTGAGCAGTGTGCTCAGTGTGTGTGTAACTGAGCAGTGTGCTCAGTGTGTGTGTAATTGAGCAGTGTGCTCAGTGTGTGTGTAACTGAGCAGTGTGTGTGTGTGTGTGTGTGTGTAACTGAGCAGTGTACTCTGTGTGTGTGTAACTGAGCAGTGAGCTCAGTGTGTGTGCAACTGAGCAGTGGGCTCAGTGTGTGTGCAACTGAGCAGTGAGCTCAGTGTGCGGGTAACTGAGCAGTGAGCTCAGTGTGTGTGTAACTGAGCAGTGAGCTCAGTGTGTGTTTAACTGAGCAGTGAGCTCAGTGTGTGTGTAACTGAGCAGTGTGTGTGTGTGTGTGTAACTGAGCAGTGAGCTCAGTGTGTGTGTAACTGAGCAGTGTGCTCAGTGTGTGTGTAACTGAGCAGTGTGCTCAGTGTGTGTGTAACTGAGCAGTGTGTGTGTGTGTGTGTAACTGAGCAGTGAGCTCAGTGTGTGTGTAACTGAGCAGTGTGCTCAGTGTGTGTGTAACTGAGCAGTGTGCTCAGTGTGTGTGTAACTGAGCAGTGAACTCAGTGTGTGTGTAACTGAGCAGTGAGCTCAGTGTGTGTGTAACTGAGCAGTGAGCTCAGTGTGTGTGTAACTGAGCAGTGTGCTCAGTGTGTGTGTAACTGAGCAGTGTGCTCAGTGTGTGTGTAACTGAGCAGTGAACTCAGTGTGTGTGTAACTGAGCAGTGTGCTCAGTGTGTGCAACTGAACAGTGATCTCTGTGTGTGTAACTGAACAGTGATCTCTGTGTGTGTGTGTGTAACTGAGCAGTGATCTGTGTGTGTGTGTTTAACTGAGCAGTGAGCTCAGTGTGTGTGTAACTGAGCAGTGTGTGTGTGTGTAACTGAGCAGTGTTTGTGTGTGTGTGTGTGTAACTGAGCAGTGTGCTCAGTGTGTGTGTAACTGAGCAGTGAGCTCAGTATGTGTGTAACTGAGCAGTGTCCTCAGTGTGTGTGTAACTGAGCAGTGTCCTCAGTGTGTGTGTAACTGTGCAGTGTGCTCAGTGTGTGTAACTGAGCAGTGTGCTCAGTGTGTGTGTAACTGAGCAGTGAGCTCAGTGTGTGTAACTGAGCAGTGTGCTCAGTGAGTGTTTAACTGAGCAGTGAGCTCAGTGTGTGTAACTGAGCAGTGTGCTCAGTGTGTGTTTAACTGAGCAGTGAGCTCAGTGTGTGTGTAACTGAGCAGTGTGCTCAGTGTGTGTGTAACTGAGCAGTGTGTGTGTGTGTAACTGAGCAGTGTGTGTGTGTGTAACTGAGCAGTGTGTGTGTAACTGAGCAGTGTGCTCAGTGTGTGTGTAACTGAGCAGTGAGCTCAGTGTGTGTGTAACTGAGCAGTGGGCTCAGTGTGTGTGCAACTGAGCAGTGTGCTCAGTGTTTGTGTAACTGAGCAGTGTGCTCAGTGTGTGTGTAACTGAGCAGTGAGCTCAGTGTGTAACTGAGCAGTGTGCTCAGTGTGTGTGTGTAACTGGGCAGTGAGTGCAGTGTGTGTGTAACTGAGCAGTGTGCTCAGTGTGTGTTTAACTGAGCAGTGAGCTCAGTGTGTGTGTAACTGAGCAGTGAGCTCAGTGTGTGTCACTGAGCAGTGTGCTCAGTGTGTGTGTACCTGAGCAGTGTGTGTGTGTAACTGAGCAGTGAGCTCAGTGTGTGTGTAACTGAGCAGTGAGCTCAGTGTGTGTAACTGAGCAGTGTGCTCAGTGTGTGTGTACCTGAGCAGTGTGTGTGTGTAACTGAGCAGTGAGCTCAGTGTGTGTGTAACTGAGCAGTGGGCTCAGTGTGTGTGTAACGGAGCAGTGTGCTCAGTGTTTGTGTAACTGAGCAGTGTGCTCAGTGTTTGTGTAACTGAGCAGTGAGCTCAGTGTGTGTGTAACTGAGCAGTGAGCTCAGTGTGTGTGTAACTGAGCAGTGAGCTCAGTGTGTGTGTAACTGAGGAGTGAGCTCAGTGTGTGTGTGTAACTGAGCAGTGATCTCAGTGCGTGCGCAACTGAGCAGTGAGCTCAGTGTGTGTGTAACTGAGCAGTGTGCTCAGTGTGTGTGTAACTGAGCAGTGTGCTCAGTGTGTGTGTAACTGAGCAGTGAGCTCAGTGTGTAACTGAGCAGTGTGCTCAGTGTGTGTAACTGAGCAGTGTGCTCAGTGTGTGTGTAACTGAGCAGTGAGCTCAGTGTGTAACTGAGCAGTGTGCTCAGTGTGTGTAACTGAACAGTGTGCTCTGTGTGTGTAACTGAACAGTGTGCTCAGTGTGTGTGTAACTGAGCAGTGAGCTCAGTGTGTGTGTAACTGAGCAGTGTGCTCAGTGTGTATGTAATTGAGCAGTGTGTGTGTATGTGTAACCGAGCAGTGAGCTGTGTGTGTGTAACCGAGCAGTGAGCTCAGTGTGTGTGTAACTGAGCAGTGAGCTCAGTGTGTGTGTTATTGAGCAGTGTGTGTGTGTGTAACTGAGCAGTGAGCTCAGTGTGTGTAACTGAGCAGTGAGCTCAGTGTGTTTAACTGAGCAGTGAGCTCAGTGTGTGTGTAACTGAGCAGTGTGCTCAGTGTGTGTGTAACTGAGCAGTGTGCTCAGTGTGTGTGTAATTGAGCAGTGTGCTCAGTGTGTGTGTAACTGAGCAGTGTGTGTGTGTGTGTGTGTGTGTAACTGAGCAGTGTACTCTGTGTGTGTGTAACTGAGCAGTGAGCTCAGTGTGTGTGCAACTGAGCAGTGGGCTCAGTGTGTGTGCAACTGAGCAGTGAGCTCAGTGTGCGGGTAACTGAGCAGTGAGCTCAGTGTGTGTGTAACTGAGCAGTGAGCTCAGTGTGTGTTTAACTGAGCAGTGAGCTCAGTGTGTGTGTAACTGAGCAGTGTGTGTGTGTGTGTGTAACTGAGCAGTGAGCTCAGTGTGTGTGTAACTGAGCAGTGTGCTCAGTGTGTGTGTAACTGAGCAGTGTGCTCAGTGTGTGTGTAACTGAGCAGTGAACTCAGTGTGTGTGTAACTGAGCAGTGAGCTCAGTGTGTGTGTAACTGAGCAGTGAGCTCAGTGTGTGTGTAACTGAGCAGTGTGCTCAGTGTGTGTGTAACTGAGCAGTGTGCTCAGTGTGTGTGTAACTGAGCAGTGAACTCAGTGTGTGTGTAACTGAGCAGTGTGCTCAGTGTGTGCAACTGAACAGTGATCTCTGTGTGTGTAACTGAACAGTGATCTCTGTGTGTGTGTGTGTAACTGAGCAGTGATCTGTGTGTGTGTGTGGAACTGAGCAGTGAGCTCAGTGTGTGTTTAACTGAGCAGTGAGCTCAGTGTGTGTGTAACTGAGCAGTGTGTGTGTGTGTAACTGAGCAGTGTTTGTGTGTGTGTGTGTGTAACTGAGCAGTGTGCTCAGTGTGTGTGTAACTGAGCAGTGAGCTCAGTATGTGTGTAACTGAGCAGTGTCCTCAGTGTGTGTGTAACTGAGCAGTGTCCTCACTGTGTGTGTAACTGTGCAGTGTGCTCAGTGTGTGTAACTGAGCAGTGTGCTCAGTGTGTGTGTAACTGAGCAGTGAGCTCAGTGTGTGTAACTGAGCAGTGTGCTCAGTGAGTGTTTAACTGAGCAGTGAGCTCAGTGTGTGTAACTGAGCAGTGTGCTCAGTGTGTGTTTAACTGAGCAGTGAGCTCAGTGTGTGTGTAACTGAGCAGTGTGCTCAGTGTGTGTGTAACTGAGCAGTGTGTGTGTGTGTAACTGAGCAGTGTGTGTGTAACTGAGCAGTGTGCTCAGTGTGTGTGTAACTGAGCAGTGAGCTCAGTGTGTGTGTAACTGAGCAGTGGGCTCAATGTGTGTGCAACTGAGCAGTGTGCTCAGTGTTTGTGTAACTGAGCAGTGTGCTCAGTGTGTGTGTAACTGAGCAGTGAGCTCAGTGTGTAACTGAGCAGTGTGCTCAGTGTGTGTGTGTAACTGGGCAGTGAGTGCAGTGTGTGTGTAACTGAGCAGTGTGCTCAGTGTGTGTTTAACTGAGCAGTGTGCTCAGTGTGTGTTTAACTGAGCAGTGAGCTCAGTGTGTGTGTAACTGAGCAGTGAGCTCAGTGTGTGTCACTGAGCAGTGTGCTCAGTGTGTGTGTACCTGAGCAGTGTGTGTGTGTAACTGAGCAGTGAGCTCAGTGTGTGTGTAACTGAGCAGTGAGCTCAGTGTGTGTAACTGAGCAGTGTGCTCAGTGTGTGTGTACCTCAGCAGTGTGTGTGTGTAACTGAGCAGTGAGCTCAGTGTGTGTGTAACTGAGCAGTGGGCTCAGTGTGTGTGTAACTGAGCAGTGTGCTCAGTGTTTGTGTAACTGAGCAGTGTGCTCAGTGTGTGTGTAACTGAGCAGTGTGCTCAGTGTTTGTGTAACTGAGCAGTGAGCTCAGTGTGTGTTTAACTGAGCAGTGAGCTCAGTGTGTGTGTAACTGAGCAGTGTGTGTGTGTGTGTGTAACTGAGCAGTGAGCTCAGTGTGTGTGTAACTGAGCAGTGTGCTCAGTGTGTGTGTAACTGAGCAGTGTGCTCAGTGTGTGTGTAACTGAGCAGTGAACTCAGTGTGTGTGTAACTGAGCAGTGAGCTCAGTGTGTGTGTAACTGAGCAGTGAGCTCAGTGTGTGTGTAACTGAGCAGTGTGCTCAGTGTGTGTGTAACTGAGCAGTGTGCTCAGTGTGTGTGTAACTGAGCAGTGAACTCAGTGTGTGTGTAACTGAGCAGTGTGCTCAGTGTGTGCAACTGAACAGTGATCTCTGTGTGTGTAACTGAACAGTGATCTCTGTGTGTGTGTGTGTAACTGAGCAGTGATCTGTGTGTGTGTGTTTAACTGAGCAGTGAGCTCAGTGTGTGTGTAACTGAGCAGTGTGTGTGTGTGTAACTGAGCAGTGTTTGTGTGTGTGTGTGTGTAACTGAGCAGTGTGCTCAGTGTGTGTGTAACTGAGCAGTGAGCTCAGTATGTGTGTAACTGAGCAGTGTCCTCAGTGTGTGTGTAACTGAGCAGTGTCCTCAGTGTGTGTGTAACTGTGCAGTGTGCTCAGTGTGTGTAACTGAGCAGTGTGCTCAGTGTGTGTGTAACTGAGCAGTGAGCTCAGTGTGTGTAACTGAGCAGTGTGCTCAGTGAGTGTTTAACTGAGCAGTGAGCTCAGTGTGTGTAACTGAGCAGTGTGCTCAGTGTGTGTTTAACTGAGCAGTGAGCTCAGTGTGTGTGTAACTGAGCAGTGTGCTCAGTGTGTGTGTAACTGAGCAGTGTGTGTGTGTGTAACTGAGCAGTGTGTGTGTGTGTAACTGAGCAGTGTGTGTGTAACTGAGCAGTGTGCTCAGTGTGTGTGTAACTGAGCAGTGAGCTCAGTGTGTGTGTAACTGAGCAGTGGGCTCAGTGTGTGTGCAACTGAGCAGTGTGCTCAGTGTTTGTGTAACT
The DNA here is from genome assembly GCF_047496885.1 of Scyliorhinus torazame. Lineage (NCBI taxonomy): Eukaryota > Metazoa > Chordata > Chondrichthyes > Carcharhiniformes > Scyliorhinidae > Scyliorhinus > Scyliorhinus torazame. Next base: position 155,647,300 of record NC_092723.1, on the reverse strand, counting down.
GAGCAGTGTGCTCAGTGTGTGTGTAACTGAGCAGTGAGCTCAGTGTGTAACTGAGCAGTGTGCTCAGTGTGTGTGTGTAACTGGGCAGTGAGTGCAGTGTGTGTGTAACTGAGCAGTGTGCTCAGTGTGTGTTTAACTGAGCAGTGAGCTCAGTGTGTGTGTAACTGAGCAGTGAGCTCAGTGTGTGTCACTGAGCAGTGTGCTCAGTGTGTGTGTACCTGAGCAGTGTGTGTGTGTAACTGAGCAGTGAGCTCAGTGTGTGTGTAACTGAGCAGTGAGCTCAGTGTGTGTAACTGAGCAGTGTGCTCAGTGTGTGTGTACCTGAGCAGTGTGTGTGTGTAACTGAGCAGTGAGCTCAGTGTGTGTGTAACTGAGCAGTGGGCTCAGTGTGTGTGTAACGGAGCAGTGTGCTCAGTGTTTGTGTAACTGAGCAGTGTGCTCAGTGTTTGTGTAACTGAGCAGTGAGCTCAGTGTGTGTGTAACTGAGCAGTGAGCTCAGTGTGTGTGTAACTGAGCAGTGAGCTCAGTGTGTGTGTAACTGAGGAGTGAGCTCAGTGTGTGTGTGTAACTGAGCAGTGATCTCAGTGCGTGCGCAACTGAGCAGTGAGCTCAGTGTGTGTGTAACTGAGCAGTGTGCTCAGTGTGTGTGTAACTGAGCAGTGTGCTCAGTGTGTGTGTAACTGAGCAGTGAGCTCAGTGTGTAACTGAGCAGTGTGCTCAGTGTGTGTAACTGAGCAGTGTGCTCAGTGTGTGTGTAACTGAGCAGTGAGCTCAGTGTGTAACTGAGCAGTGTGCTCAGTGTGTGTAACTGAACAGTGTGCTCTGTGTGTGTAACTGAACAGTGTGCTCAGTGTGTGTGTAACTGAGCAGTGAGCTCAGTGTGTGTGTAACTGAGCAGTGTGCTCAGTGTGTATGTAATTGAGCAGTGTGTGTGTATGTGTAACCGAGCAGTGAGCTGTGTGTGTGTAACCGAGCAGTGAGCTCAGTGTGTGTGTAACTGAGCAGTGAGCTCAGTGTGTGTGTTATTGAGCAGTGTGTGTGTGTAACTGAGCAGTGAGCTCAGTGTGTGTAACTGAGCAGTGAGCTCAGTGTGTGTTTAACTGAGCAGTGAGCTCAGTGTGTGTGTAACTGAGCAGTGTGCTCAGTGTGTGTGTAACTGAGCAGTGTGCTCAGTGTGTGTGTAATTGAGCAGTGTGCTCAGTGTGTGTGTAACTGAGCAGTGTGTGTGTGTGTGTGTGTGTGTAACTGAGCAGTGTACTCTGTGTGTGTGTAACTGAGCAGTGAGCTCAGTGTGTGTGCAACTGAGCAGTGGGCTCAGTGTGTGTGCAACTGAGCAGTGAGCTCAGTGTGCGGGTAACTGAGCAGTGAGCTCAGTGTGTGTGTAACTGAGCAGTGAGCTCAGTGTGTGTTTAACTGAGCAGTGAGCTCAGTGTGTGTGTAACTGAGCAGTGTGTGTGTGTGTGTGTAACTGAGCAGTGAGCTCAGTGTGTGTGTAACTGAGCAGTGTGCTCAGTGTGTGTGTAACTGAGCAGTGAGCTCAGTGTGTGTGTAACTGAGCAGTGAGCTCAGTGTGTGTGTAACTGAGCAGTGTGCTCAGTGTGTGTGTAACTGAGCAGTGTGCTCAGTGTGTGTGTAACTGAGCAGTGAACTCAGTGTGTGTGTAACTGAGCAGTGTGCTCAGTGTGTGCAACTGAACAGTGATCTCTGTGTGTGTAACTGAACAGTGATCTCTGTGTGTGTGTGTGTAACTGAGCAGTGATCTGTGTGTGTGTGTGGAACTGAGCAGTGAGCTCAGTGTGTGTTTAACTGAGCAGTGAGCTCAGTGTGTGTGTAACTGAGCAGTGTGTGTGTGTGTAACTGAGCAGTGTTTGTGTGTGTGTGTGTGTAACTGAGCAGTGTGCTCAGTGTGTGTGTAACTGAGCAGTGAGCTCAGTATGTGTGTAACTGAGCAGTGTCCTCAGTGTGTGTGTAACTGAGCAGTGTCCTCACTGTGTGTGTAACTGTGCAGTGTGCTCAGTGTGTGTAACTGAGCAGTGTGCTCAGTGTGTGTGTAACTGAGCAGTGAGCTCAGTGTGTGTAACTGAGCAGTGTGCTCAGTGAGTGTTTAACTGAGCAGTGAGCTCAGTGTGTGTAACTGAGCAGTGTGCTCAGTGTGTGTTTAACTGAGCAGTGAGCTCAGTGTGTGTGTAACTGAGCAGTGTGCTCAGTGTGTGTGTAACTGAGCAGTGTGTGTGTGTGTAACTGAGCAGTGTGTGTGTAACTGAGCAGTGTGCTCAGTGTGTGTGTAACTGAGCAGTGAGCTCAGTGTGTGTGTAACTGAGCAGTGGGCTCAATGTGTGTGCAACTGAGCAGTGTGCTCAGTGTTTGTGTAACTGAGCAGTGTGCTCAGTGTGTGTGTAACTGAGCAGTGAGCTCAGTGTGTAACTGAGCAGTGTGCTCAGTGTGTGTGTGTAACTGGGCAGTGAGTGCAGTGTGTGTTTAACTGAGCAGTGTGCTCAGTGTGTGTTTAACTGAGCAGTGAGCTCAGTGTGTGTGTAACTGAGCAGTGAGCTCAGTGTGTGTCACTGAGCAGTGTGCTCAGTGTGTGTGTACCTGAGCAGTGTGTGTGTGTAACTGAGCAGTGAGCTCAGTGTGTGTGTAACTGAGCAGTGAGCTCAGTGTGTGTAACTGAGCAGTGTGCTCAGTGTGTGTGTACCTCAGCAGTGTGTGTGTGTAACTGAGCAGTGAGCTCAGTGTGTGTGTAACTGAGCAGTGGGCTCAGTGTGTGTGTAACTGAGCAGTGTGCTCAGTGTTTGTGTAACTGAGCAGTGTGCTCAGTGTTTGTGTAACTGAGCAGTGAGCTCAGTGTGTGTGTAACTGAGCAGTGAGCTCAGTGTGTGTGTAACTGAGCAGTGAGCTCAGTGTGTGTGTAACTGAGGAGTGAGCTCAGTGTGTGTGCGTAACTGAGCAGTGATCTCAGTGCGTGCGCAACTGAGCAGTGAGCGCAGTGTGTGTGTAACTGAGCAGTGTGCTCAGTGTGTGTGTAACTGAGCAGTGGGCTCAGTGTGTGTGTAACTGAGCAGTGAGCTCTGTGTGTGTAACTGAGCAGTGAGCTCAGTGTGTGTGTAACTGAGCAGTGATTTCAGTGTGTGTGCAACTGAGCAGTGAGCTCAGTGTGTGTGTAACTGAGCAGTGTGCTCAGAGTGTGTGTAACTGAGCAGTGTGCTCAATGTGTGTGTAACTGAGCAGTGATCTCAGTGTGTGTGCAACTGAACAGTGAGCTCAGTGTGTGTAACTGAGCAGTGTGCTCAGTGTGTGTGTAACTGAGCAGTGAGCTCAGTGTGTGTGTAAATGAGCAGTGTGCTCAGTGTGTGTGCAACTGACCAGTGTGCTCAGTGTGTGTGTAACTGAGCAGTGAGCTCAGTGTGTGTGTAAATAAGCAGTGTGCTCAGTGTGTGTGTAACTGAGCAGTGAGCTCAGTGTGTGTGTAACTGAGCAGTGTGCTCAGTGTGTGTGTAACTGAGCAGTGAGCTCAGTGTGTGTCTAACTGAGCAGTGAGCTCAGTGTGTGTGTAACTGAGCAGTGTGCTCAGTGTGTGTGTAACTGAGCAGTGTGCTCTGTGTGTGTGTAACTGAGCAGTGAGCTCAGTGTGTAACTGAGCAGTGTGCTCAGTGTGTGTAACTGAGCAGTGTGCTCAGTGTGTGTGTAACTGAGCAGTGAGCTCAGTGTGTAACTGAGCAGTGTGCTCAGTGTGTGTAACTGAACAGTGTGCTCTGTGTGTGTAACTGAACAGTGTGCTCAGTGTGTGTGTAACTGAGCAGTGAGCTCAGTGTGTGTGTAACTGAGCAGTGTGCTCAGTGTGTATGTAATTGAGCAGTGTGTGTGTGTGTGTGTAACCGAGCAGTGAGCTGTGTGTGTGTAACCGAGCAGTGAGCTCAGTGTGTGTGTAACTGAGCAGTGAGCTCAGTGTGTGTGTTATTGAGCAGTGTGTGTGTGTGTAACTGAGCAGTGAGCTCAGTGTGTGTAACTGAGCAGTGAGCTCAGTGTGTGTGTAACTGAGCAGTGTGCTCAGTGTGTGTGTAACTGAGCAGTGTGCTCAGTGTGTGTGTAACTGAGCAGTGTGTGTGTGTGTGTGTGTGTGTGTAACTGAGCAGTGTACTCAGTGTGTGTGTAACTGAGCAGTGAGCTCAGTGTGTGTGCAACTGAGCAGTGGGCTCAGTGTGTGTGCAACTGAGCAGTGAGCTCAGTGTGCGGGTAACTGAGCAGTGAGCTCAGTGTGTGTGTAACTGAGCAGTGAGCTCAGTGTGTGTTTAACTGAGCAGTGAGCTCAGTGTGTGTGTAACTGAGCAGTGTGTGTGTGTGTGTGTAACTGAGCAGTGAGCTCAGTGTGTGTGTAACTGAGCAGTGTGCTCAGTGTGTGTGTAACTGAGCAGTGAACTCAGTGTGTGTGTAACTGAGCAGTGAGCTCAGTGTGTGTGTAACTGAGCAGTGAGCTCAGTGTGTGTGTAACTGAGCAGTGTGCTCAGTGTGTGTGTAACTGAGCAGTGTGCTCAGTGTGTGTGTAACTGAGCAGTGAACTCAGTGTGTGTGTAACTGAGCAGTGTGCTCAGTGTGTGCAACTGAACAGTGATCTCTGTGTGTGTAACTGAACAGTGATCTCTGTGTGCGTGTGTGTAACTGAGCAGTGATCTGTGTGTGTGTGTGTAACTGAGCAGTGTGCTCAGTGTGTGTGTAACTGAGCAGTGTGCTCAGTGTGTGTGTAATTGAGCAGTGATCTCTGTGTGTGTGTAACTGAGCAGTGTCCTCGGTGTGTGTGTAACTGTGCAGTGTGCTCAGTGTGTGTGTAATTGAGCAGTGAGCTCAGTGTGTGTGTAACTGAGCAGTGTCCTCAGTGTGTGTGTAACTGAGCAGTGTCCTCAGTGTGTATGTAACTGAGCAGTGTGTGTGTAACTGAGCAGTGTGCTCAGTGTGTGTGTAATTGAGCAGTGAGCTCAGTGTGTGTGTAACTGAGCAGTGTCCTCAGTGTGTGTGTAACTGAGCAGTGTGTGTGTAACTGAGCAGTGTGCTCAGCGTGTGTAACTGAGCAGTGTGCTGTGTGTGTGTGTAACTGAGCAGTGAGCTCAGTGTGTGTGTGTAACTGAGCAGTGTGCTCAGTGTGTGTGTAACTGAGCAGTGAGCTCAGTGTGTGTGTAACTGAGCAGTGTGCTCAGTGTGTGTGTAACTGAGCAGTGAGCTCAGTGTGTGTGTAACTGAGCAGTGTCCTCAGTGTGTGTGTAACTGAGCAGTGTGTGTGTAACTGAGCAGTGTGCTCAGCGTGTGTAACTGAGCAGTGAGCTCAGTGTGTGTGTAACTGAGCAGTGAGCTCAGTGTGTGTGTAACTGAGCAGTGTGCTCAGTGTGTGTGTAACTGAGCAGTGTGCTCAGTGTGTGTGTAACTGAGCAGTGAGCTCAGTGCGTGTGTAACTGAGCAGTGTGCTCAGTGTGTGTGTAACTGAGCAGTAAGCTCAGTGTGTGTGTAACTGAGCAGTGAGCTCAGTGTGTGTGTAATTGAGCAGTGAGCTCAGTGTGTGTGTAACTGAGCAGTGTCCTCAGTGTGTGTGTAACTGAGCTGTGTGCTCAGCGTGTGTGTAACTGAGCAGTGTGCTCAGTGTGTGTGTAACTGAGCAGTGTGCTCAGTGTGTGTGTAATTGAGCAGTGAGCTCAGTGTGTGTGTAACTGAGCAGTGTCCTCAGTGTGTGTGTAACTGAGCAGTGTGTGTGTGTGTAACTGAGCAGTGTGTGTGTGTGTGTAACTGAGCAGTGGGCTCAGTGTGTGTGTAACTGAGCATTGGGCTCAGTGTGTGTGCAACTGCGCAGTGTACTCAGTGTTTGTGTAACTGAGCAGTGTGCTCAGTGTGTGTGTAACTGAGCAGTGTGCTCAGTGTGTGTGTAACTGAGCAGTGAGCTCAGTGTGTGTGTAACTGAGCAGTGAGCTCAGTGTGTGTGTAACTGAGCAGTGAGCTCAGTGTGTGTGTAACTGAGCAGTGTGCTCAGTGTGTGTGTAACTGAGCAGTGAGCTCAGTGTGTGTGTAACTCAGCAGTGATCTCAGTGTGTGTGCAACTGAGCAGTGTGCCCAGTGTGTGTGCAACTGAGCAGTGAGCTCAGTGTGTGTGTAACTGAGCAGTGTGCTCAGTGTGTGTGTAACTGAGCAGTGAGCTCAGTGTGTGTGTAACTGAGCAGTGAGCTCAGTGTGTGTGTAACTGAGCAGTGTGCTCATTGTGTGTAACTGAACAGTGATCTCTGTATGTGTGTAACTGAGCAGTGATATGTGTGTGTGTGTGTAACTGAGCAGTGTGCTCAGTGTGTGTGTAACTGAGCAGTGAGCTCAGTGTGTGTGTAACTGAGCAGTAATCTCAGTGTGTGTGTAACTGAGCAGTGAGCTCAGTGTGTTTTTAACTGAGCAGTGAGCTCAGTGTGTGTGTAACTGAGCAGTGTGTGTGTAACTGAGCAGTGTGCTCAGTGCATGTGTAATTGAGCAGTGATCTCAGTGCGTGTGTAACTGAGCAGTGTCCTCAGTGTGTGTGTAACTGTGCAGTGTGCTCAGTGTGTGTAACTGAGCAGTGTGCTCAGTGTGTGTGTAATTGAGCAGTGAGCTCAGTGTTTGTTTAACTGAGCAGTGTCCTCAGTGTGTGTGTAACTGAGCAGTGAGCTCAGTATGTGTGTAACTGAGCAGTGTCCTCAGTGTGTGTGTAACTGTGCAGTGTTCTCAGTGTGTGTAACTGAGCAGTGTGCTCAGTGAGTGTTTAACTGAGCAGTGAGCTCAGTGTGTGTAACTGAGCAGTGTGCTCAGTGTGTGTTTAACTGAGCAGTGAGCTCAGTGTGTGTGTAACTGAGCAGTGTGCTCAGTGTGTGTGTAACTGAGCAGTGTGTGTGTGTGTAACTGAGCAGTGTGTGTGTAACTGAGCAGTGTGCTCAGTGTGTGTGTAACTGAGCAGTGTGCTCAGTGTGTGTGTAACTGAGCAGTGAGCTCAGTGTGTGTGTAACTGAGCAGTGGGCTCAGTGTGTGTGCAACTGAGCAGTGTGCTCAGTGTTTGTGTAACTGAGCAGTGTGCTCAGTGTGTGTGTAACTGAGCAGTGAGCTCAGTGTGTGTGTAACTGAGCAGTGTGCTCAGTGTGTGTGTAACTGAGCAGTGATCTCAGTGTGTGTGTAACTGAGCAGTGTGCTCAGTGTGTGTGTACCTGAGCAGTGAGCTCAGTGTGTGTGTAACTGAGCAGTGATCTCAGTGTGTGTGCAACTGAGCAGTGTGCTCAGTGTGTGTGTAACTGAGCAGTGTGCTCAGTGTGTGTGTAACTGAGCAGTGAGCTCAGTGTGTGTGTAAATGAGCAGTGTGCTCAGTGTGTGTGTAACTGAGCAGTGTGCTCAGTGTGTGTGTAACTGAGCAGTGAGCTCAGTGTGTGTGTGTAACTGAGCAGTGTGCTCAGTGTGTGTGTAACTGAGCAGTGTGCTCAGTGTGTGTGTGTGTGTAACTGAGCAGTGTGCTCAGTGTGTGTAACTGAGCAGTGTGCTCAGTGTGTGTGTGTGTGTAACTGAGCAGTGTGCTCAGTGTGTGTGTAACTGAGCAGTGAGCTCAGTGTGTGTGTAACTGAGCAGTGTGCTCAGTGTGTGTGTAACTGAGCAGTGAGCTCAGTGTGTGTGTAATTGAGCAGTGAGATCAGTGTGTGTGTAACTGAGCAGTGTCCTCAGTGTGTGTGTAACTGTGCAGTGTGCTCAGTGTGTGTAACTGAGCAGTGTGCTCAGTGTGTGTAACTGAGCAGTGTGCTCAGTGTGTGTGTAACTGAGCAGTGAGCTCAGTGTGTGTAACTGAGCAGTGTGCTCAGTGAGTGTTTAACTGAGCAGTGAGCACAGTGTGTGTAACTGAGCAGTGTGCTCAGTGTGTGTTTAACTGAGCAGTGAGCTCAGTGTGTGTGTAACTGAGCAGTGTGCTCAGTGTGTGTGTAACTGAGCAGTGTGTGTGTGTGTAACTGAGCAATGTGTGTGTAACTGAGCAGTGTGCTCAGTGTGTGTGTAACTGAGCAGTGAGCTCAGTGTGTGTGTAACTGAGCAGTGGGCTCAGTGTGTGTGCAACTGAGCAGTGTGCTCAGTGTTTGTGTAACTGAGCAGTGTGCTCAGTGTGTGTGTAACTGAGCAGTGAGCTCAGTGTGTGTGTAACTGAGCAGTGATCTCAGTGTGTGTGTAACTGAGCAGTGTGCTCAGTGTGTGTGTACCTGAGCAATGAGCTCAGTGTGTGTGTAACTGAGCAGTGATCTCAGTGTGTGTGCAACTGAGCAGTGTGCTCAGTGTGTGTGTAACTGAGCAGTGTGTTCAGTGTGTGTGTAACTGAGCAGTGAGCTCAGTGTGTGTGTAAATGAGCAGTGTGCTCAGTGTGTGTGCAACTGAGCAGTGTGCTCAGTGCGTGTGCAACTGAGCAGTGTGCTCAGTGTGTGTGTAACTGAGCAGTGTGCTCAGTGTGTGTGTAACTGAGCAGTGAGCTCAGTGTGTGTGTAACTGAGCAGTGAGCTCAGTGTGTGTGTAACTGAGCAGTGAGCTCAGTGTGTGTGTAACTGAGCAGTGTGCTCAGTGTGTAACTGAGTAGTGTGCTCAGTGTGTGTGTGTAACTGAGCAGTGAGCGCAGTGTGTGTGTAACTAAGCAGTGATCTCAGTGTGTGTGTAACTGAGCAGTGTGCTTAGTGTGTGTGTAACTGAGCAGTGAGCTCAGTGTGTGTAACCGAGCAGTGGGCTCAGTGTGTGTGTAACTCAGCAGTGTGCTCAGTGTGTGTGTCACTGAGCAGTGAGCGCAGTGTGTGTGTAACTGAGCAGTGATCTCAGTGTGTGTGTAACTGAGCAGTGATCTCAGTGTGTGTGTAACTGAGCAGTGTGCTCAGTGTGTGTGTGTCACTGAGCAGTGAGCTCAGTGTGTGTGTAACTGAGCACTGTGCTCAGTGTGTGTGTAACTGAGCAGTGATCTCAGTGTGAGTAACTGAGCAGTGAGTGCAGTGTGTGTAACTGAGCAGTGTGCTCAGTGTGTGTGTAACTGAGCAGTGTGCTCAGTGAGAGTAACTGAGCAGTGTGCTCAGTGTGTGTGTAACTGAGCAGTGAGCTCAGTGTGTGTGTAACTGAACAGTGTGCTCAGTGTGTGTGTAACTGAGCAGTGTGCTCAGTGTGTGTGTAACTGAGCAGTGAGCTCAGTGTGTGTGTGTAACTTAGCAGTGTGCTCAGTGTGTGTGTAACTGAGCAGTGAGCTCAGTGTGTGTGTAACTGAGCAGTGAGCTCTGTGTGTGTGTGTGTAACTGAGCAGTGTGCTCAGTGTGTGTGTAACTGAGCAGTGAGCTCAGTGTGTGTGTGTAACTGAGCAGTGTGCTCAGTGTGTGTGTAACTGAGCAGTGTGCTCAGTGTGTGTGTGTGTGTAACTGAGCAGTGTGCTCAGTGTGTGTAACTGAGCAGTGTGCTCAGTGTGTGTGTGTGTGTAACTGAGCAGTGTGCTCAGTGTGTGTGTAACTGAGCAGTGCGCTCAGTGTGTGTGTAACTGAGCAGTGAGCTCAGTGTGTGTGTAATTGAGCAGTGAGATCAGTGTGTGTGTAACTGAGCAGTGCGCTCAGTGTGTGTGTAACTGAGCAGTGAGCTCAGTGTGTGTGTAACTGAGCAGTGTGCTCAGTGTGTGTGTAACTGAGCAGTGAGCTCAGTGTGTGTGTAACTGAGCAGTGTGCTCAGTGTGTGTGCAACTGAGCAGTGAGCTCAGTGTGTGTGTAACTGAGCAGTGAGCTCAGTGTGTGTGTAACTGAGCAGTGTGCTCAGTGTGTGTGTAACTGAGCAGTGTGCTCAGTGTGTGTGTAACTGAGCAGTGAGCTCAGTGTGCGTGTAACTGAGCAGTGAGCTCAGTGTGTGTGTAACTCAGCAGTGTGCTCAGTGTGTGTGTCACTGAGCAGTGAGCGCAGTGTGTGTGTAACTGAGCAGTGATCTCAGTGTGTGTGTAACTGAGCAGTGATCTCAGTGTGTGTGTAACTGAGCAGTGTGCTCAGTGTGTGTGTCCCTGAGCAGTGAGCTCAGTGTGTGTGTAACTGAGCAGTGATCTCAGTGTGTGTGTAACTGAGCAGTGTGCTCAGTGTGTGTGTCACTGAGCAGTGAGTGCAGTGTGTGTAACTGAGCAGTGTGCTCAGTGTGTGTGTAACTGAGCAGTGTGCTCAGTGAGAGTAACTGAGCAGTGTGCTCAGTGTGTGTGTAACTGAGCAGTGATCTCAGTGTGTGTGTAACTGAGCAGTGAGTGCAGTGTGTGTCACTGAGCAGTGATCTCAGTGTGTGTGTAACTGAGCAGTGGGCTCAGTGTGTGTGTAACTGAGCAGTGGGCTCAGTATGTGTGTAACTGAGCAGTGTGCTCAGTGTGTGTAACTGAGCAGTGAGCTCAGTGTGTAACTGAGCAGTGGGCTCAGTGTGTGTGTAACTGAGCAGTGAGCTCAGTGTGTGTGTAACTGAGCAGTGAGCTCAGTGTGTGTGCAACTGAGGAGTGAGCTCAGTGTGTGTGTAACTGAGCAGTGACCTCAGTGCGTGCGCAACTGAGCAGTGAGCTCAGTGTGTGTGTAACTGAGCAGTGGGCTCAGTGTGTGTGTAACTGAGCAGTGAGCTCAGTGTGTGTGTAACTGACCAGTGAGCTCAGTGTGTGTGTAACTGAGCAGTGATTTCAGTGTGTGTGCAACTGAGCAGTGAGCTCAGTGTGTGTGTAACTGAGCAGTGTGCTCAGAGTGTGTGTAACTGAGCAGTGATCTCAGTGTGTGTGTAACTGAGCAGTGGGCTCAGTGTGTGTGTAACTGAGCAGTGGGCTCAGTGTGTGTGTAACTGAGCAGTGAGCTCAGTGTGTGTGTAACTGAGCAGTGAGCTCAGTGTGTGTGCAACTGAGGAGTGAGCTCAGTGTGTGTGTAACTGAGCAGTGACCTCAGTGCGTGCGCAACTGAGCAGTGAGCTCAGTGTGTGTGTAACTGAGCAGTGGGCTCAGTGTGTGTGTAACTGAGCAGTGAGCTCAGTGTGTGTGTAACTGAGCAGTGAGCTCAGTGTGTGTGTAACTGAGCAGTGATTTCAGTGTGTGTGCAACTGAGCAGTGAGCTCAGTGTGTGTGTAACTGAGCAGTGTGCTCAGAGTGTGTGTAACTGAGCAGTGTGCTCAATGTGTGTGTAACTGAGCAGTGAGCTCAGTGTGTGTGTAACTGAGCAGTGATCTCAGTGTGTGTGCAACTGAGCAGTGAGCTCAGTGTGTGTGTAACTGAGAAGTGTGCTCAGTGTGTGTGTAACTGAGCAGTGATCTCAGTGTGTGTGCAACTGAGCAGTGAGCTCAGTGTGTGTGTAACTGAGCAGTGTGCTCAGAGTGTGTGTAACTGAGCAGTGTGCTCAATGTGTGTGTAACTGAGCAGTGAGCTCAGTGTGTGTGTAACTGAGCAGTGAGCTCAGTGTGTGTGTATCTGAGCAGTGAGTGCAGTGTGTGTAACTGAGCAGTGTGCTCAGTGAGAGTAACTGAGCAGTGTGCTCATTGTGTGTGTAACTGAGCAGTGATCTCAGTGTCTGTGTAACTGAGCAGTGATCTCAGTGTCTGTGTAACTGAGCAGTGATCTCAGTGTGTGTGTAACTGAGCAGTGGGCTCAGTGTGTGTGTAACTGAGCAGTGGGCTCAGTGTGTGTGTAACTGAGCAGTGTGCTCAGTGTTTGTGTAACTGAGCAGTGAGCTCAGTGTGTGTGTAACTGAGCAGTGAGCTCAGTGTGTGTGTAACTGAGGAGTGAGCTCAGTGTGTGTGTAACTGAGCAGTGACCTCAGTGCGTGCGCAACTGAGCAGTGAGCTCAGTGTGTGTGTAACTGAGCAGTGTGCTCAGTGTGTGTGTAACTGAGCAGTGGGCTCAGTGTGTGTGTAACTGAGCAGTGTGCTCAGTGTGTGTGCAACTGAGCAGTGTGCTCAGTGTGTGTGTAACTGAGCAGTGAGCTCAGTGTGTAACTGAGCAGTGTGCTCAGTGTGTGTAACTGAACAGTGTGCTCAGTGTGTATAACTGAACAGTGTGCTCAGTGTGTGTGTAACTGAGCAGTGTGCTCAGTGTGTGTGTAACTGAGCAGTGAGCTCAGTGTGTGTGTAACTGAGCAGTGAGCTCAGTGTGTGTGTAACTGAGCAGTGTGCTCAGTGTGTGTGTAACTGAGCAGTGAGCTCAGTGCGTGTGGAACTGAGCAGTGAGCTCAGTGTGTGTGGAACTGAACAGTGGGCTCAGTGTGTGTGTAACTGAGCAGTGTGCTCAGTGTGTGTGTAACTGAGCAGTGTGCTCAGTGTGTGTGTAACTGAGCAGTGAGCTCAGTGTGTGTGTAACTGAGCAGTGTGCGTGTAACTGAGCAGTGAGCTCAGTGTGTGTGTAACTGAGCAGTGTGCGTGTAACTGAGCAGTGAGCTCAGTGTGTGTGTAACTCAGCAGTGTGCTCAGTGTGTGTGTCACTGAGCAGTGAGCTCAGTGTGTGTGTAACTGAGCAGTGTGCTCAGTGTGTGTGTAACTGAGCAGTGAGCTCAGTGTGTGTGTAACTGAGCAGTGTGCTCAGTGTGTGTGTAACTGAGCAGTGAGCTCAGTGTGTAACTGAGCAGTGTGCTCAGTGTGTGTAACTGAACAGTGTGCTCAGTGTGTATAACTGAACAGTGTGCTCAGTGTGTGTGTAACTGAGCAGTGTGCTCAGTGTGTGTGTAACTGAGGAGTGAGCTCAGTGTGTGTGTAACTGAGCAGTGACCTCAGTGCGTGCGCAACTGAGCAGTGAGCTCAGTGTGTGTGTAACTGAGCAGTGTGCTCAGTGTGTGTGTAACTGAGCAGTGGGCTCAGTGTGTGTGTAACTGAGCAGTGTGCTCAGTGTGTGTGTAACTGAGCAGTGTGCTCAGTGTGTGTGTAACTGAGCAGTGAGCTCAGTGTGTAACTGAGCAGTGTGCTCAGTGTGTGTAACTGAACAGTGTGCTCAGTGTGTGTAATTGAGCAGTGAGATCAGTGTGTGTGTAACTGAGCAGTGTGCTCAGTGTGTGTGTAACTGAGCAGTGAGCTCAGTGTGTGTGTAACTGAGCAGTGTGCTCAGTGTGTGTGTAACTGAGCAGTGAGCTCAGTGTGTGTGTAACTGAGCAGTGTGCTCAGTGTGTGTGTAACTGAGCAGTGAGCTCAGTGTGTAACTGAGCAGTGTGCTCAGTGTGTGTGTAACTGAGCAGTGAGCTCAGTGTGTGTGTAACTGAGCAGTGTGCGTGTAACTGAGCAGTGAGCTCAGTGTGTGTGTAACTGAGCAGTGTGCGTGTAACTGAGCAGTGAGCTCAGTGTGTGTGTAACTCAGCAGTGTGCTCAGTGTGTGTGTCACTGAGCAGTGAGCGCAGTGTGTGTGTAACTGAGCAGTGATCTCTGTGTGTGTAACTGAGCAGTGTGTGTGTAACTGAGCAGTGAGCTCAGTGTGTGTAACTGAGCAGTGGGCTCAGTGTGTGTGTAACTCAGCAGTGTGCTCAGTGTGTGTGTAACTGAGCAGTGATCTCAGTGTGAGTAACTGAACAGTGAGTGCAGTGTGTGTAACTGAGCAGTGTGCTCAGTGTGTGTGTAACTGAGCAGTGTGCTCAGTGAGAGTAACTGAGCAGTGTGCTCAGTGTGTGTGTAACTGAGCAGTGAGCTCAGTGTGTGTGTAACTGAGCAGTGAGTGCAGTGGGTGTGTAACTGTGCAGTGTGCTCAGTGTGTGTGTAACTGAGCAGTGTGCTCAGTGTGTGTGTAACTGTGCAGTGTGCTCAGTGTGTGTAACTGTGCAGTGATCTCAGTGTGTGTGTAACTGAGCAGTGAGTGCAGTGGGTGTGTAACTGTGCAGTGTGCTCAGTGTGTGTGTAACTGAGCAGTGAGCTCAGTTTGTGTAACTGAGCAGTGAGCTCAGTGTGTGTGTATCTGAGCAGTGAGCTCAGTGTGTGTGTAACTGAGCAGTGAGCTCAGTGTGTGTGTAACTGAGCAGTGAGCTCAGTGTGTGTGTAACTGAGCAGTGTGCTCAGTGTGTGTGTAACTGAGCAGTGAGCTCAGTGTGTGTGTAACTGAGCAGTGAGCTCAGTGTGTGTGTAACTGAGCAGTGAGCTCAGTGTGTGTGTAACTAAGCAGTGAGCTGAGTGTGTGTGTAACTGAGCAGTGTGCTCAGTGTGTGTGTAACTGAGCAGTGAGCTCAGTGTGTGTAACTGAGCAGTGAGCTCAGTGTGTGTAACTGAGCAGTGAGCTCAGTGTGTGTGTAACTGAGCAGTGAGCTCAGTGTGTAACTGAGCAGTGTGCTCAGTGTGTGTGTAACTGAGCAGTGTGCTCAGTGTGTGTGTAAAAGAGCAGTGTGCTCAGTGTGTGTGTAACTGAGCAGTGATCTCAGTGTGTGTGTCACTGAGCAGTGAGCTCAGTGTGTGTGTCACTGAGCAGTGAGCTCAGTGTGTGTGTAACTGAGCAGTGATCTCAGTGTGTGTGTAACTGAGCAGTGAGCTCAATGTGTGTGTAATTGAGAAGTGAGATCAGTTTGTGTGTAACTGAGCAGTGCGCTCAGTGTGTGTGTAACTGAGCAGTGAGCTCAGTGTGTGTGTAACTGAGCAGTGTGCTCAGTGTGTGTGTAACTGAGCAGTGAGCTCAGTGTGTGTGTAACTGAGCAGTGAGCTCAGTGTGTGTGTAACTGAGCAGTGTGCTCAGTGTGTGAGTGACTGAGCAGTGTGCTCAGTGTGTGTGTAACTGAGCAGTGAGCTCAGTGTGTGTGTAACTGAACAGTGTGCGTGTAACTGAGCAGTGAGCTCAGTGTGTGTGTAACTCAGCAGTGTGCTCAGTGTGTGTGTCACTGGGCAGTGAGCGCAGTGTGTGTGTAACTGAGCAGTGATCTCAGTGTGTGTGTAACTGAGCAGTGTGCTCAGTGTGTGTGTAACTGAGCAGTGAGCTCAGTGTGTGTAACTGAGCAGTGGGCTCAGTGTGTGTGTAACTCAGCAGTGTGCTCAGTGTGTGTGTCACTGAGCAGTGAGCGCAGTGTGTGTGTAACTGAGCAGTGATCTCAGTGTGTGTGTAACTGAGCAGTGTGCTCAGTGTGTGTGTCACTGAGCAGTGAGTGCAGTGTGTGTAACTGAGCAGTGTGTGTGTAACTGAGCAGTGTGCTCAGTGAGAGTAACTGAGCAGTGTGCTCAGTGTGTGTGTAACTGAGCAGTGATCTCAGTGTGTGTGTAACTGAGCAGTGAGTGCAGTGTGTGTAACTGAGCAGTGATCTCAGTGTGTGTGTAACTGAGCAGTGGGCTCAGTGTGTGTGTAACTGAGCAGTGTGCTCAGTGTTTCTGTAACTGAGCAGTGAGCTCAGTGTGTGTGTAACTGAGCGGTGAGCTCAGTGTGTGTGTAACTGAGCTCTGTGCTCTGTGTGTGTAACTGAGCGGTGAGCTCAGTGTGTGTGTAACTGAACAGTGTGCTCAGTGTGTGTGTAACTGAGCAGTGAGCTCAGTGTGTGTGTATCTGAGCAGTGAGTGCAGTGTGTGTAACTGAGCAGTGTGCTCACTGTGTGTGTAACTGAGCAGTGTGCTCAGTGAGAGTAACTGAGCAGTGTGCTCAGTGTGTGTGTAACTGAGCAGTGATCTCAGTGTCTGTGTAACTGAGCAGTGATCTCAGTGTGTGTGTAACTGAGCAGTGTGCTCAGTGTGTGCAACTGAACAGTGATCTCTGTGTGTGTAACTGAACAGTGATCTCTGTGTGTGTGTGTGTAACTGAGCAGTGATCTGTGTGTGTGTGTTTAACTGAGCAGTGAGCTCAGTGTGTGTGTAACTGAGCAGTGTGTGTGTGTGTAACTGAGCAGTGTTTGTGTGTGTGTGTGTGTAACTGAGCAGTGTGCTCAGTGTGTGTGTAACTGAGCAGTGAGCTCAGTATGTGTGTAACTGAGCAGTGTCCTCAGTGTGTGTGTAACTGAGCAGTGTCCTCAGTGTGTGTGTAACTGTGCAGTGTGCTCAGTGTGTGTAACTGAGCAGTGTGCTCAGTGTGTGTGTAACTGAGCAGTGAGCTCAGTGTGTGTAACTGAGCAGTGTGCTCAGTGAGTGTTTAACTGAGCAGTGAGCTCAGTGTGTGTAACTGAGCAGTGTGCTCAGTGTGTGTTTAACTGAGCAGTGAGCTCAGTGTGTGTGTAACTGAGCAGTGTGCTCAGTGTGTGTGTAACTGAGCAGTGTGTGTGTGTGTAACTGAGCAGTGTGTGTGTGTGTAACTGAGCAGTGTGTGTGTAACTGAGCAGTGTGCTCAGTGTGTGTGTAACTGAGCAGTGAGCTCAGTGTGTGTGTAACTGAGCAGTGGGCTCAGTGTGTGTGCAACTGAGCAGTGTGCTCAGTGTTTGTGTAACTGAGCAGTGTGCTCAGTGTGTGTGTAACTGAGCAGTGAGCTCAGTGTGTAACTGAGCAGTGTGCTCAGTGTGTGTGTGTAACTGGGCAGTGAGTGCAGTGTGTGTGTAACTGAGCAGTGTGCTCAGTGTGTGTTTAACTGAGCAGTGAGCTCAGTGTGTGTGTAACTGAGCAGTGAGCTCAGTGTGTGTCACTGAGCAGTGTGCTCAGTGTGTGTGTACCTGAGCAGTGTGTGTGTGTAACTGAGCAGTGAGCTCAGTGTGTGTGTAACTGAGCAGTGAGCTCAGTGTGTGTAACTGAGCAGTGTGCTCAGTGTGTGTGTACCTGAGCAGTGTGTGTGTGTAACTGAGCAGTGAGCTCAGTGTGTGTGTAACTGAGCAGTGGGCTCAGTGTGTGTGTAACGGAGCAGTGTGCTCAGTGTTTGTGTAACTGAGCAGTGTGCTCAGTGTTTGTGTAACTGAGCAGTGAGCTCAGTGTGTGTGTAACTGAGCAGTGAGCTCAGTGTGTGTGTAACTGAGCAGTGAGCTCAGTGTGTGTGTAACTGAGGAGTGAGCTCAGTGTGTGTGTGTAACTGAGCAGTGATCTCAGTGCGTGCGCAACTGAGCAGTGAGCTCAGTGTGTGTGTAACTGAGCAGTGTGCTCAGTGTGTGTGTAACTGAGCAGTGTGCTCAGTGTGTGTGTAACTGAGCAGTGAGCTCAGTGTGTAACTGAGCAGTGTGCTCAGTGTGTGTAACTGAGCAGTGTGCTCAGTGTGTGTGTAACTGAGCAGTGAGCTCAGTGTGTAACTGAGCAGTGTGCTCAGTGTGTGTAACTGAACAGTGTGCTCTGTGTGTGTAACTGAACAGTGTGCTCAGTGTGTGTGTAACTGAGCAGTGAGCTCAGTGTGTGTGTAACTGAGCAGTGTGCTCAGTGTGTATGTAATTGAGCAGTGTGTGTGTATGTGTAACCGAGCAGTGAGCTGTGTGTGTGTAACCGAGCAGTGAGCTCAGTGTGTGTGTAACTGAGCAGTGAGCTCAGTGTGTGTGTTATTGAGCAGTGTGTGTGTGTGTAACTGAGCAGTGAGCTCAGTGTGTGTAACTGAGCAGTGAGCTCAGTGTGTGTTTAACTGAGCAGTGAGCTCAGTGTGTGTGTAACTGAGCAGTGTGCTCAGTGTGTGTGTAACTGAGCAGTGTGCTCAGTGTGTGTGTAATTGAGCAGTGTGCTCAGTGTGTGTGTAACTGAGCAGTGTGTGTGTGTGTGTGTGTGTGTAACTGAGCAGTGTACTCTGTGTGTGTGTAACTGAGCAGTGAGCTCAGTGTGTGTGCAACTGAGCAGTGGGCTCAGTGTGTGTGCAACTGAGCAGTGAGCTCAGTGTGCGGGTAACTGAGCAGTGAGCTCAGTGTGTGTGTAACTGAGCAGTGAGCTCAGTGTGTGTTTAACTGAGCAGTGAGCTCAGTGTGTGTGTAACTGAGCAGTGTGTGTGTGTGTGTGTAACTGAGCAGTGAGCTCAGTGTGTGTGTAACTGAGCAGTGTGCTCAGTGTGTGTGTAACTGAGCAGTGAGCTCAGTGTGTGTGTAACTGAGCAGTGAGCTCAGTGTGTGTGTAACTGAGCAGTGTGCTCAGTGTGTGTGTAACTGAGCAGTGTGCTCAGTGTGTGTGTAACTGAGCAGTGAACTCAGTGTGTGTGTAACTGAGCAGTGTGCTCAGTGTGTGCAACTGAACAGTGATCTCTGTGTGTGTAACTGAACAGTGATCTCTGTGTGTGTGTGTGTAACTGAGCAGTGATCTGTGTGTGTGTGTGGAACTGAGCAGTGAGCTCAGTGTGTGTTTAACTGAGCAGTGAGCTCAGTGTGTGTGTAACTGAGCAGTGTGTGTGTGTGTAACTGAGCAGTGTTTGTGTGTGTGTGTGTGTAACTGAGCAGTGTGCTCAGTGTGTGTGTAACTGAGCAGTGAGCTCAGTATGTGTGTAACTGAGCAGTGTCCTCAGTGTGTGTGTAACTGAGCAGTGTCCTCACTGTGTGTGTAACTGTGCAGTGTGCTCAGTGTGTGTAACTGAGCAGTGTGCTCAGTGTGTGTGTAACTGAGCAGTGAGCTCAGTGTGTGTAACTGAGCAGTGTGCTCAGTGAGTGTTTAACTGAGCAGTGAGCTCAGTGTGTGTAACTGAGCAGTGTGCTCAGTGTGTGTTTAACTGAGCAGTGAGCTCAGTGTGTGTGTAACTGAGCAGTGTGCTCAGTGTGTGTGTAACTGAGCAGTGTGTGTGTGTGTAACTGAGCAGTGTGTGTGTAACTGAGCAGTGTGCTCAGTGTGTGTGTAACTGAGCAGTGAGCTCAGTGTGTGTGTAACTGAGCAGTGGGCTCAATGTGTGTGCAACTGAGCAGTGTGCTCAGTGTTTGTGTAACTGAGCAGTGTGCTCAGTGTGTGTGTAACTGAGCAGTGAGCTCAGTGTGTAACTGAGCAGTGTGCTCAGTGTGTGTGTGTAACTGGGCAGTGAGTGCAGTGTGTGTGTAACTGAGCAGTGTGCTCAGTGTGTGTTTAACTGAGCAGTGTGCTCAGTGTGTGTTTAACTGAGCAGTGAGCTCAGTGTGTGTGTAACTGAGCAGTGAGCTCAGTGTGTGTCACTGAGCAGTGTGCTCAGTGTGTGTGTACCTGAGCAGTGTGTGTGTGTAACTGAGCAGTGAGCTCAGTGTGTGTGTAACTGAGCAGTGAGCTCAGTGTGTGTAACTGAGCAGTGTGCTCAGTGTGTGTGTACCTCAGCAGTGTGTGTGTGTAACTGAGCAGTGAGCTCAGTGTGTGTGTAACTGAGCAGTGGGCTCAGTGTGTGTGTAACTGAGCAGTGTGCTCAGTGTTTGTGTAACTGAGCAGTGTGCTCAGTGTTTGTGTAACTGAGCAGTGAGCTCAGTGTGTGTGTAACTGAGCAGTGAGCTCAGTGTGTGTGTAACTGAGCAGTGAGCTCAGTGTGTGTGTAACTGAGGAGTGAGCTCAGTGTGTGTGCGTAACTGAGCAGTGATCTCAGTGCGTGCGCAACTGAGCAGTGAGCGCAGTGTGTGTGTAACTGAGCAGTGTGCTCAGTGTGTGTGTAACTGAGCAGTGGGCTCAGTGTGTGTGTAACTGAGCAGTGAGCTCTGTGTGTGTAACTGAGCAGTGAGCTCAGTGTGTGTGTAACTGAGCAGTGATTTCAGTGTGTGTGCAACTGAGCAGTGAGCTCAGTGTGTGTGTAACTGAGCAGTGTGCTCAGAGTGTGTGTAACTGAGCAGTGTGCTCAATGTGTGTGTAACTGAGCAGTGATCTCAGTGTGTGTGCAACTGAACAGTGAGCTCAGTGTGTGTAACTGAGCAGTGTGCTCAGTGTGTGTGTAACTGAGCAGTGAGCTCAGTGTGTGTGTAAATGAGCAGTGTGCTCAGTGTGTGTGCAACTGACCAGTGTGCTCAGTGTGTGTGTAACTGAGCAGTGAGCTCAGTGTGTGTGTAAATAAGCAGTGTGCTCAGTGTGTGTGTAACTGAGCAGTGAGCTCAGTGTGTGTGTAACTGAGCAGTGTGCTCAGTGTGTGTGTAACTGAGCAGTGAGCTCAGTGTGTGTCTAACTGAGCAGTGAGCTCAGTGTGTGTGTAACTGAGCAGTGTGCTCAGTGTGTGTGTAACTGAGCAGTGTGCTCTGTGTGTGTGTAACTGAGCAGTGAGCTCAGTGTGTAACTGAGCAGTGTGCTCAGTGTGTGTAACTGAGCAGTGTGCTCAGTGTGTGTGTAACTGAGCAGTGAGCTCAGTGTGTAACTGAGCAGTGTGCTCAGTGTGTGTAACTGAACAGTGTGCTCTGTGTGTGTAACTGAACAGTGTGCTCAGTGTGTGTGTAACTGAGCAGTGAGCTCAGTGTGTGTGTAACTGAGCAGTGTGCTCAGTGTGTATGTAATTGAGCAGTGTGTGTGTGTGTGTGTAACCGAGCAGTGAGCTGTGTGTGTGTAACCGAGCAGTGAGCTCAGTGTGTGTGTAACTGAGCAGTGAGCTCAGTGTGTGTGTTATTGAGCAGTGTGTGTGTGTGTAACTGAGCAGTGAGCTCAGTGTGTGTAACTGAGCAGTGAGCTCAGTGTGTGTGTAACTGAGCAGTGTGCTCAGTGTGTGTGTAACTGAGCAGTGTGCTCAGTGTGTGTGTAACTGAGCAGTGTGTGTGTGTGTGTGTGTGTGTGTAACTGAGCAGTGTACTCAGTGTGTGTGTAACTGAGCAGTGAGCTCAGTGTGTGTGCAACTGAGCAGTGGGCTCAGTGTGTGTGCAACTGAGCAGTGAGCTCAGTGTGCGGGTAACTGAGCAGTGAGCTCAGTGTGTGTGTAACTGAGCAGTGAGCTCAGTGTGTGTTTAACTGAGCAGTGAGCTCAGTGTGTGTGTAACTGAGCAGTGTGTGTGTGTGTGTGTAACTGAGCAGTGAGCTCAGTGTGTGTGTAACTGAGCAGTGTGCTCAGTGTGTGTGTAACTGAGCAGTGAACTCAGTGTGTGTGTAACTGAGCAGTGAGCTCAGTGTGTGTGTAACTGAGCAGTGAGCTCAGTGTGTGTGTAACTGAGCAGTGTGCTCAGTGTGTGTGTAACTGAGCAGTGTGCTCAGTGTGTGTGTAACTGAGCAGTGAACTCAGTGTGTGTGTAACTGAGCAGTGTGCTCAGTGTGTGCAACTGAACAGTGATCTCTGTGTGTGTAACTGAACAGTGATCTCTGTGTGCGTGTGTGTAACTGAGCAGTGATCTGTGTGTGTGTGTGTAACTGAGCAGTGTGCTCAGTGTGTGTGTAACTGAGCAGTGTGCTCAGTGTGTGTGTAATTGAGCAGTGATCTCTGTGTGTGTGTAACTGAGCAGTGTCCTCGGTGTGTGTGTAACTGTGCAGTGTGCTCAGTGTGTGTGTAATTGAGCAGTGAGCTCAGTGTGTGTGTAACTGAGCAGTGTCCTCAGTGTGTGTGTAACTGAGCAGTGTCCTCAGTGTGTATGTAACTGAGCAGTGTGTGTGTAACTGAGCAGTGTGCTCAGTGTGTGTGTAATTGAGCAGTGAGCTCAGTGTGTGTGTAACTGAGCAGTGTCCTCAGTGTGTGTGTAACTGAGCAGTGTGTGTGTAACTGAGCAGTGTGCTCAGCGTGTGTAACTGAGCAGTGTGCTGTGTGTGTGTGTAACTGAGCAGTGAGCTCAGTGTGTGTGTGTAACTGAGCAGTGTGCTCAGTGTGTGTGTAACTGAGCAGTGAGCTCAGTGTGTGTGTAACTGAGCAGTGTGCTCAGTGTGTGTGTAACTGAGCAGTGAGCTCAGTGTGTGTGTAACTGAGCAGTGTCCTCAGTGTGTGTGTAACTGAGCAGTGTGTGTGTAACTGAGCAGTGTGCTCAGCGTGTGTAACTGAGCAGTGAGCTCAGTGTGTGTGTAACTGAGCAGTGAGCTCAGTGTGTGTGTAACTGAGCAGTGTGCTCAGTGTGTGTGTAACTGAGCAGTGTGCTCAGTGTGTGTGTAACTGAGCAGTGAGCTCAGTGCGTGTGTAACTGAGCAGTGTGCTCAGTGTGTGTGTAACTGAGCAGTAAGCTCAGTGTGTGTGTAACTGAGCAGTGAGCTCAGTGTGTGTGTAATTGAGCAGTGAGCTCAGTGTGTGTGTAACTGAGCAGTGTCCTCAGTGTGTGTGTAACTGAGCTGTGTGCTCAGCGTGTGTGTAACTGAGCAGTGTGCTCAGTGTGTGTGTAACTGAGCAGTGTGCTCAGTGTGTGTGTAATTGAGCAGTGAGCTCAGTGTGTGTGTAACTGAGCAGTGTCCTCAGTGTGTGTGTAACTGAGCAGTGTGTGTGTGTGTAACTGAGCAGTGTGTGTGTGTGTGTAACTGAGCAGTGGGCTCAGTGTGTGTGTAACTGAGCATTGGGCTCAGTGTGTGTGCAACTGCGCAGTGTACTCAGTGTTTGTGTAACTGAGCAGTGTGCTCAGTGTGTGTGTAACTGAGCAGTGTGCTCAGTGTGTGTGTAACTGAGCAGTGAGCTCAGTGTGTGTGTAACTGAGCAGTGAGCTCAGTGTGTGTGTAACTGAGCAGTGAGCTCAGTGTGTGTGTAACTGAGCAGTGTGCTCAGTGTGTGTGTAACTGAGCAGTGAGCTCAGTGTGTGTGTAACTCAGCAGTGATCTCAGTGTGTGTGCAACTGAGCAGTGTGCCCAGTGTGTGTGCAACTGAGCAGTGAGCTCAGTGTGTGTGTAACTGAGCAGTGTGCTCAGTGTGTGTGTAACTGAGCAGTGAGCTCAGTGTGTGTGTAACTGAGCAGTGAGCTCAGTGTGTGTGTAACTGAGCAGTGTGCTCATTGTGTGTAACTGAACAGTGATCTCTGTATGTGTGTAACTGAGCAGTGATATGTGTGTGTGTGTGTAACTGAGCAGTGTGCTCAGTGTGTGTGTAACTGAGCAGTGAGCTCAGTGTGTGTGTAACTGAGCAGTAATCTCAGTGTGTGTGTAACTGAGCAGTGAGCTCAGTGTGTTTTTAACTGAGCAGTGAGCTCAGTGTGTGTGTAACTGAGCAGTGTGTGTGTAACTGAGCAGTGTGCTCAGTGCATGTGTAATTGAGCAGTGATCTCAGTGCGTGTGTAACTGAGCAGTGTCCTCAGTGTGTGTGTAACTGTGCAGTGTGCTCAGTGTGTGTAACTGAGCAGTGTGCTCAGTGTGTGTGTAATTGAGCAGTGAGCTCAGTGTTTGTTTAACTGAGCAGTGTCCTCAGTGTGTGTGTAACTGAGCAGTGAGCTCAGTATGTGTGTAACTGAGCAGTGTCCTCAGTGTGTGTGTAACTGTGCAGTGTTCTCAGTGTGTGTAACTGAGCAGTGTGCTCAGTGAGTGTTTAACTGAGCAGTGAGCTCAGTGTGTGTAACTGAGCAGTGTGCTCAGTGTGTGTTTAACTGAGCAGTGAGCTCAGTGTGTGTGTAACTGAGCAGTGTGCTCAGTGTGTGTGTAACTGAGCAGTGTGTGTGTGTGTAACTGAGCAGTGTGTGTGTAACTGAGCAGTGTGCTCAGTGTGTGTGTAACTGAGCAGTGTGCTCAGTGTGTGTGTAACTGAGCAGTGAGCTCAGTGTGTGTGTAACTGAGCAGTGGGCTCAGTGTGTGTGCAACTGAGCAGTGTGCTCAGTGTTTGTGTAACTGAGCAGTGTGCTCAGTGTGTGTGTAACTGAGCAGTGAGCTCAGTGTGTGTGTAACTGAGCAGTGTGCTCAGTGTGTGTGTAACTGAGCAGTGATCTCAGTGTGTGTGTAACTGAGCAGTGTGCTCAGTGTGTGTGTACCTGAGCAGTGAGCTCAGTGTGTGTGTAACTGAGCAGTGATCTCAGTGTGTGTGCAACTGAGCAGTGTGCTCAGTGTGTGTGTAACTGAGCAGTGTGCTCAGTGTGTGTGTAACTGAGCAGTGAGCTCAGTGTGTGTGTAAATGAGCAGTGTGCTCAGTGTGTGTGTAACTGAGCAGTGTGCTCAGTGTGTGTGTAACTGAGCAGTGAGCTCAGTGTGTGTGTGTAACTGAGCAGTGTGCTCAGTGTGTGTGTAACTGAGCAGTGTGCTCAGTGTGTGTGTGTGTGTAACTGAGCAGTGTGCTCAGTGTGTGTAACTGAGCAGTGTGCTCAGTGTGTGTGTGTGTGTAACTGAGCAGTGTGCTCAGTGTGTGTGTAACTGAGCAGTGAGCTCAGTGTGTGTGTAACTGAGCAGTGTGCTCAGTGTGTGTGTAACTGAGCAGTGAGCTCAGTGT
The DNA here is from genome assembly GCF_047496885.1 of Scyliorhinus torazame. Taxonomy (NCBI): domain Eukaryota; kingdom Metazoa; phylum Chordata; class Chondrichthyes; order Carcharhiniformes; family Scyliorhinidae; genus Scyliorhinus; species Scyliorhinus torazame. The sequence continues at coordinate 155,623,296 of NC_092723.1, read as the reverse complement.
GTGTGTAATTGAGCAGTGAGATCAGTGTGTGTGTAACTGAGCAGTGTCCTCAGTGTGTGTGTAACTGTGCAGTGTGCTCAGTGTGTGTAACTGAGCAGTGTGCTCAGTGTGTGTAACTGAGCAGTGTGCTCAGTGTGTGTGTAACTGAGCAGTGAGCTCAGTGTGTGTAACTGAGCAGTGTGCTCAGTGAGTGTTTAACTGAGCAGTGAGCACAGTGTGTGTAACTGAGCAGTGTGCTCAGTGTGTGTTTAACTGAGCAGTGAGCTCAGTGTGTGTGTAACTGAGCAGTGTGCTCAGTGTGTGTGTAACTGAGCAGTGTGTGTGTGTGTAACTGAGCAATGTGTGTGTAACTGAGCAGTGTGCTCAGTGTGTGTGTAACTGAGCAGTGAGCTCAGTGTGTGTGTAACTGAGCAGTGGGCTCAGTGTGTGTGCAACTGAGCAGTGTGCTCAGTGTTTGTGTAACTGAGCAGTGTGCTCAGTGTGTGTGTAACTGAGCAGTGAGCTCAGTGTGTGTGTAACTGAGCAGTGATCTCAGTGTGTGTGTAACTGAGCAGTGTGCTCAGTGTGTGTGTACCTGAGCAATGAGCTCAGTGTGTGTGTAACTGAGCAGTGATCTCAGTGTGTGTGCAACTGAGCAGTGTGCTCAGTGTGTGTGTAACTGAGCAGTGTGTTCAGTGTGTGTGTAACTGAGCAGTGAGCTCAGTGTGTGTGTAAATGAGCAGTGTGCTCAGTGTGTGTGCAACTGAGCAGTGTGCTCAGTGCGTGTGCAACTGAGCAGTGTGCTCAGTGTGTGTGTAACTGAGCAGTGTGCTCAGTGTGTGTGTAACTGAGCAGTGAGCTCAGTGTGTGTGTAACTGAGCAGTGAGCTCAGTGTGTGTGTAACTGAGCAGTGAGCTCAGTGTGTGTGTAACTGAGCAGTGTGCTCAGTGTGTAACTGAGTAGTGTGCTCAGTGTGTGTGTGTAACTGAGCAGTGAGCGCAGTGTGTGTGTAACTAAGCAGTGATCTCAGTGTGTGTGTAACTGAGCAGTGTGCTTAGTGTGTGTGTAACTGAGCAGTGAGCTCAGTGTGTGTAACCGAGCAGTGGGCTCAGTGTGTGTGTAACTCAGCAGTGTGCTCAGTGTGTGTGTCACTGAGCAGTGAGCGCAGTGTGTGTGTAACTGAGCAGTGATCTCAGTGTGTGTGTAACTGAGCAGTGATCTCAGTGTGTGTGTAACTGAGCAGTGTGCTCAGTGTGTGTGTGTCACTGAGCAGTGAGCTCAGTGTGTGTGTAACTGAGCACTGTGCTCAGTGTGTGTGTAACTGAGCAGTGATCTCAGTGTGAGTAACTGAGCAGTGAGTGCAGTGTGTGTAACTGAGCAGTGTGCTCAGTGTGTGTGTAACTGAGCAGTGTGCTCAGTGAGAGTAACTGAGCAGTGTGCTCAGTGTGTGTGTAACTGAGCAGTGAGCTCAGTGTGTGTGTAACTGAACAGTGTGCTCAGTGTGTGTGTAACTGAGCAGTGTGCTCAGTGTGTGTGTAACTGAGCAGTGAGCTCAGTGTGTGTGTGTAACTTAGCAGTGTGCTCAGTGTGTGTGTAACTGAGCAGTGAGCTCAGTGTGTGTGTAACTGAGCAGTGAGCTCTGTGTGTGTGTGTGTAACTGAGCAGTGTGCTCAGTGTGTGTGTAACTGAGCAGTGAGCTCAGTGTGTGTGTGTAACTGAGCAGTGTGCTCAGTGTGTGTGTAACTGAGCAGTGTGCTCAGTGTGTGTGTGTGTGTAACTGAGCAGTGTGCTCAGTGTGTGTAACTGAGCAGTGTGCTCAGTGTGTGTGTGTGTGTAACTGAGCAGTGTGCTCAGTGTGTGTGTAACTGAGCAGTGCGCTCAGTGTGTGTGTAACTGAGCAGTGAGCTCAGTGTGTGTGTAATTGAGCAGTGAGATCAGTGTGTGTGTAACTGAGCAGTGCGCTCAGTGTGTGTGTAACTGAGCAGTGAGCTCAGTGTGTGTGTAACTGAGCAGTGTGCTCAGTGTGTGTGTAACTGAGCAGTGAGCTCAGTGTGTGTGTAACTGAGCAGTGTGCTCAGTGTGTGTGCAACTGAGCAGTGAGCTCAGTGTGTGTGTAACTGAGCAGTGAGCTCAGTGTGTGTGTAACTGAGCAGTGTGCTCAGTGTGTGTGTAACTGAGCAGTGTGCTCAGTGTGTGTGTAACTGAGCAGTGAGCTCAGTGTGCGTGTAACTGAGCAGTGAGCTCAGTGTGTGTGTAACTCAGCAGTGTGCTCAGTGTGTGTGTCACTGAGCAGTGAGCGCAGTGTGTGTGTAACTGAGCAGTGATCTCAGTGTGTGTGTAACTGAGCAGTGATCTCAGTGTGTGTGTAACTGAGCAGTGTGCTCAGTGTGTGTGTCCCTGAGCAGTGAGCTCAGTGTGTGTGTAACTGAGCAGTGATCTCAGTGTGTGTGTAACTGAGCAGTGTGCTCAGTGTGTGTGTCACTGAGCAGTGAGTGCAGTGTGTGTAACTGAGCAGTGTGCTCAGTGTGTGTGTAACTGAGCAGTGTGCTCAGTGAGAGTAACTGAGCAGTGTGCTCAGTGTGTGTGTAACTGAGCAGTGATCTCAGTGTGTGTGTAACTGAGCAGTGAGTGCAGTGTGTGTCACTGAGCAGTGATCTCAGTGTGTGTGTAACTGAGCAGTGGGCTCAGTGTGTGTGTAACTGAGCAGTGGGCTCAGTATGTGTGTAACTGAGCAGTGTGCTCAGTGTGTGTAACTGAGCAGTGAGCTCAGTGTGTAACTGAGCAGTGGGCTCAGTGTGTGTGTAACTGAGCAGTGAGCTCAGTGTGTGTGTAACTGAGCAGTGAGCTCAGTGTGTGTGCAACTGAGGAGTGAGCTCAGTGTGTGTGTAACTGAGCAGTGACCTCAGTGCGTGCGCAACTGAGCAGTGAGCTCAGTGTGTGTGTAACTGAGCAGTGGGCTCAGTGTGTGTGTAACTGAGCAGTGAGCTCAGTGTGTGTGTAACTGAGCAGTGAGCTCAGTGTGTGTGTAACTGAGCAGTGATTTCAGTGTGTGTGCAACTGAGCAGTGAGCTCAGTGTGTGTGTAACTGAGCAGTGTGCTCAGAGTGTGTGTAACTGAGCAGTGATCTCAGTGTGTGTGTAACTGAGCAGTGGGCTCAGTGTGTGTGTAACTGAGCAGTGGGCTCAGTGTGTGTGTAACTGAGCAGTGAGCTCAGTGTGTGTGTAACTGAGCAGTGAGCTCAGTGTGTGTGCAACTGAGGAGTGAGCTCAGTGTGTGTGTAACTGAGCAGTGACCTCAGTGCGTGCGCAACTGAGCAGTGAGCTCAGTGTGTGTGTAACTGAGCAGTGGGCTCAGTGTGTGTGTAACTGAGCAGTGAGCTCAGTGTGTGTGTAACTGAGCAGTGAGCTCAGTGTGTGTGTAACTGAGCAGTGATTTCAGTGTGTGTGCAACTGAGCAGTGAGCTCAGTGTGTGTGTAACTGAGCAGTGTGCTCAGAGTGTGTGTAACTGAGCAGTGTGCTCAATGTGTGTGTAACTGAGCAGTGAGCTCAGTGTGTGTGTAACTGAGCAGTGATCTCAGTGTGTGTGCAACTGAGCAGTGAGCTCAGTGTGTGTGTAACTGAGAAGTGTGCTCAGTGTGTGTGTAACTGAGCAGTGATCTCAGTGTGTGTGCAACTGAGCAGTGAGCTCAGTGTGTGTGTAACTGAGCAGTGTGCTCAGAGTGTGTGTAACTGAGCAGTGTGCTCAATGTGTGTGTAACTGAGCAGTGAGCTCAGTGTGTGTGTAACTGAGCAGTGAGCTCAGTGTGTGTGTATCTGAGCAGTGAGTGCAGTGTGTGTAACTGAGCAGTGTGCTCAGTGAGAGTAACTGAGCAGTGTGCTCATTGTGTGTGTAACTGAGCAGTGATCTCAGTGTCTGTGTAACTGAGCAGTGATCTCAGTGTCTGTGTAACTGAGCAGTGATCTCAGTGTGTGTGTAACTGAGCAGTGGGCTCAGTGTGTGTGTAACTGAGCAGTGGGCTCAGTGTGTGTGTAACTGAGCAGTGTGCTCAGTGTTTGTGTAACTGAGCAGTGAGCTCAGTGTGTGTGTAACTGAGCAGTGAGCTCAGTGTGTGTGTAACTGAGGAGTGAGCTCAGTGTGTGTGTAACTGAGCAGTGACCTCAGTGCGTGCGCAACTGAGCAGTGAGCTCAGTGTGTGTGTAACTGAGCAGTGTGCTCAGTGTGTGTGTAACTGAGCAGTGGGCTCAGTGTGTGTGTAACTGAGCAGTGTGCTCAGTGTGTGTGCAACTGAGCAGTGTGCTCAGTGTGTGTGTAACTGAGCAGTGAGCTCAGTGTGTAACTGAGCAGTGTGCTCAGTGTGTGTAACTGAACAGTGTGCTCAGTGTGTATAACTGAACAGTGTGCTCAGTGTGTGTGTAACTGAGCAGTGTGCTCAGTGTGTGTGTAACTGAGCAGTGAGCTCAGTGTGTGTGTAACTGAGCAGTGAGCTCAGTGTGTGTGTAACTGAGCAGTGTGCTCAGTGTGTGTGTAACTGAGCAGTGAGCTCAGTGCGTGTGGAACTGAGCAGTGAGCTCAGTGTGTGTGGAACTGAACAGTGAGCTCAGTGTGTGTGTAACTGAGCAGTGTGCTCAGTGTGTGTGTAACTGAGCAGTGTGCTCAGTGTGTGTGTAACTGAGCAGTGAGCTCAGTGTGTGTGTAACTGAGCAGTGTGCGTGTAACTGAGCAGTGAGCTCAGTGTGTGTGTAACTGAGCAGTGTGCGTGTAACTGAGCAGTGAGCTCAGTGTGTGTGTAACTCAGCAGTGTGCTCAGTGTGTGTGTCACTGAGCAGTGAGCTCAGTGTGTGTGTAACTGAGCAGTGTGCTCAGTGTGTGTGTAACTGAGCAGTGAGCTCAGTGTGTGTGTAACTGAGCAGTGTGCTCAGTGTGTGTGTAACTGAGCAGTGAGCTCAGTGTGTAACTGAGCAGTGTGCTCAGTGTGTGTAACTGAACAGTGTGCTCAGTGTGTATAACTGAACAGTGTGCTCAGTGTGTGTGTAACTGAGCAGTGTGCTCAGTGTGTGTGTAACTGAGGAGTGAGCTCAGTGTGTGTGTAACTGAGCAGTGACCTCAGTGCGTGCGCAACTGAGCAGTGAGCTCAGTGTGTGTGTAACTGAGCAGTGTGCTCAGTGTGTGTGTAACTGAGCAGTGGGCTCAGTGTGTGTGTAACTGAGCAGTGTGCTCAGTGTGTGTGTAACTGAGCAGTGTGCTCAGTGTGTGTGTAACTGAGCAGTGAGCTCAGTGTGTAACTGAGCAGTGTGCTCAGTGTGTGTAACTGAACAGTGTGCTCAGTGTGTGTAATTGAGCAGTGAGATCAGTGTGTGTGTAACTGAGCAGTGTGCTCAGTGTGTGTGTAACTGAGCAGTGAGCTCAGTGTGTGTGTAACTGAGCAGTGTGCTCAGTGTGTGTGTAACTGAGCAGTGAGCTCAGTGTGTGTGTAACTGAGCAGTGTGCTCAGTGTGTGTGTAACTGAGCAGTGAGCTCAGTGTGTAACTGAGCAGTGTGCTCAGTGTGTGTGTAACTGAGCAGTGAGCTCAGTGTGTGTGTAACTGAGCAGTGTGCGTGTAACTGAGCAGTGAGCTCAGTGTGTGTGTAACTGAGCAGTGTGCGTGTAACTGAGCAGTGAGCTCAGTGTGTGTGTAACTCAGCAGTGTGCTCAGTGTGTGTGTCACTGAGCAGTGAGCGCAGTGTGTGTGTAACTGAGCAGTGATCTCTGTGTGTGTAACTGAGCAGTGTGTGTGTAACTGAGCAGTGAGCTCAGTGTGTGTAACTGAGCAGTGGGCTCAGTGTGTGTGTAACTCAGCAGTGTGCTCAGTGTGTGTGTAACTGAGCAGTGATCTCAGTGTGAGTAACTGAACAGTGAGTGCAGTGTGTGTAACTGAGCAGTGTGCTCAGTGTGTGTGTAACTGAGCAGTGTGCTCAGTGAGAGTAACTGAGCAGTGTGCTCAGTGTGTGTGTAACTGAGCAGTGAGCTCAGTGTGTGTGTAACTGAGCAGTGAGTGCAGTGGGTGTGTAACTGTGCAGTGTGCTCAGTGTGTGTGTAACTGAGCAGTGTGCTCAGTGTGTGTGTAACTGTGCAGTGTGCTCAGTGTGTGTAACTGTGCAGTGATCTCAGTGTGTGTGTAACTGAGCAGTGAGTGCAGTGGGTGTGTAACTGTGCAGTGTGCTCAGTGTGTGTGTAACTGAGCAGTGAGCTCAGTTTGTGTAACTGAGCAGTGAGCTCAGTGTGTGTGTATCTGAGCAGTGAGCTCAGTGTGTGTGTAACTGAGCAGTGAGCTCAGTGTGTGTGTAACTGAGCAGTGAGCTCAGTGTGTGTGTAACTGAGCAGTGTGCTCAGTGTGTGTGTAACTGAGCAGTGAGCTCAGTGTGTGTGTAACTGAGCAGTGAGCTCAGTGTGTGTGTAACTGAGCAGTGAGCTCAGTGTGTGTGTAACTAAGCAGTGAGCTGAGTGTGTGTGTAACTGAGCAGTGTGCTCAGTGTGTGTGTAACTGAGCAGTGAGCTCAGTGTGTGTAACTGAGCAGTGAGCTCAGTGTGTGTAACTGAGCAGTGAGCTCAGTGTGTGTGTAACTGAGCAGTGAGCTCAGTGTGTAACTGAGCAGTGTGCTCAGTGTGTGTGTAACTGAGCAGTGTGCTCAGTGTGTGTGTAAAAGAGCAGTGTGCTCAGTGTGTGTGTAACTGAGCAGTGATCTCAGTGTGTGTGTCACTGAGCAGTGAGCTCAGTGTGTGTGTCACTGAGCAGTGAGCTCAGTGTGTGTGTAACTGAGCAGTGATCTCAGTGTGTGTGTAACTGAGCAGTGAGCTCAATGTGTGTGTAATTGAGAAGTGAGATCAGTTTGTGTGTAACTGAGCAGTGCGCTCAGTGTGTGTGTAACTGAGCAGTGAGCTCAGTGTGTGTGTAACTGAGCAGTGTGCTCAGTGTGTGTGTAACTGAGCAGTGAGCTCAGTGTGTGTGTAACTGAGCAGTGAGCTCAGTGTGTGTGTAACTGAGCAGTGTGCTCAGTGTGTGAGTGACTGAGCAGTGTGCTCAGTGTGTGTGTAACTGAGCAGTGAGCTCAGTGTGTGTGTAACTGAACAGTGTGCGTGTAACTGAGCAGTGAGCTCAGTGTGTGTGTAACTCAGCAGTGTGCTCAGTGTGTGTGTCACTGAGCAGTGAGCGCAGTGTGTGTGTAACTGAGCAGTGATCTCAGTGTGTGTGTAACTGAGCAGTGTGCTCAGTGTGTGTGTAACTGAGCAGTGAGCTCAGTGTGTGTAACTGAGCAGTGGGCTCAGTGTGTGTGTAACTCAGCAGTGTGCTCAGTGTGTGTGTCACTGAGCAGTGAGCGCAGTGTGTGTGTAACTGAGCAGTGATCTCAGTGTGTGTGTAACTGAGCAGTGTGCTCAGTGTGTGTGTCACTGAGCAGTGAGTGCAGTGTGTGTAACTGAGCAGTGTGTGTGTAACTGAGCAGTGTGCTCAGTGAGAGTAACTGAGCAGTGTGCTCAGTGTGTGTGTAACTGAGCAGTGATCTCAGTGTGTGTGTAACTGAGCAGTGAGTGCAGTGTGTGTAACTGAGCAGTGATCTCAGTGTGTGTGTAACTGAGCAGTGGGCTCAGTGTGTGTGTAACTGAGCAGTGTGCTCAGTGTTTCTGTAACTGAGCAGTGAGCTCAGTGTGTGTGTAACTGAGCGGTGAGCTCAGTGTGTGTGTAACTGAGCTCTGTGCTCTGTGTGTGTAACTGAGCGGTGAGCTCAGTGTGTGTGTAACTGAACAGTGTGCTCAGTGTGTGTGTAACTGAGCAGTGAGCTCAGTGTGTGTGTATCTGAGCAGTGAGTGCAGTGTGTGTAACTGAGCAGTGTGCTCACTGTGTGTGTAACTGAGCAGTGTGCTCAGTGAGAGTAACTGAGCAGTGTGCTCAGTGTGTGTGTAACTGAGCAGTGATCTCAGTGTCTGTGTAACTGAGCAGTGATCTCAGTGTGTGTGTAACTGAGCAGTGGGCTCAGTGTGTGTGTAACTGAGCAGTGGGCTCAGTGTGTGTGTAACTGAGCAGTGTGCTCAGTGTTTGTGTAACTGAGCAGTGAGCTCAGTGTGTGTGTAACTGAGCAGTGAGCTCAGTGAGTGTGTAACTGAGGAGTGAGCTCAGTGTGTGTGTAACTGAGCAGTGACCTCAGTGCGTGCGCAACTGAGCAGTGAGCTCAGTGTGTGTGTAACTGAGCAGTGTGCTCAGTGTGTGTGTAACTGAGCAGTGGGCTCAGTGTGTGTGTAACTGAGCAGTGTGCTCAGTGTGTGTGTAACTGAGCAGTGTGCTCAGTGTGTGTGTAACTGAGCAGTGAGCTCAGTGTGTAACTGAGCATTGTGCTCAGTGTGTGTAACTGAGCAGTGTGCTCAGTGTGTGTGTAACTGAGCAGTGAGCTCAGTGTGTAACTGAGCAGTGTGCTCAGTGTGTGTAACTGAACAGTGTGCTCAGTGTGTGTAACTGAACAGTGTGCTCAGTGTGTGTGTAACTGAGCAGTGAGCTCAGTGTGTGTGTAACTGAGCAGTGAGCTCAGTGTGTATGTAATTGAGCAGTGTGTGTGTGTGTTACTGAGCAGTGAGCTCAGTGTGTGTGTAACCGAGCAGTGAGCTCAGTGTGTGTGTAATTGAGCAGTGTGTGTGTGTGTAACTGAGCAGTGTGCTCAGTGTGTGTGTAACTGAGCAGTGTGCTCAGTGTGTGTGTAACTGAGCAGTGTGCTCAGTGTGTGTGTAACTGAGCAGTAAGCTCAGTGTGTGTGTAACTGAGCAGTGAGCTCAGTGTGTGTGTAATTGAGCAGTGTGTGTGTGTGTGTGTAACTGAGCAGTGAGCTCAGTGTGTGTAACTGAGCAGTGAGCTCAGTGTGTGTGTAACTGAGCAGTGAGCTCAGTGTGTGTGTGTAACTGAACAGTGTGCTCAGTGTGTGTGTAACTGAGCAGTGTGCTCCGTGTGTGTGTAACTGAGCAGTGAGCTCAGTGTGTGTGTGTAACTTAGCAGTGTGCTCAGTGTGTGTGTAACTGAGCAGTGAGCTCAGTGTGTGTGTAACTGAGCAGTGAGCTCAGTGTGTGTGTGTAACTGAGCAGTGAGCTCAGTGTGTGTGTGTAACTGAGCAGTGTGCTCAGTGTGTGTGTAACTGAGCAGTGTGCTCAGTGTGTGTGTAACTGAGCAGTGTGCTCAGTGTGTGTAACTGAGCAATGTGCTCAGTGTGTGTGTAACTGAGCAGTGTGCTCAGTGTGTGTGTAATTGAGCAGTGAGATCAGTGTGTGTAACTGAGCAGTGAGCTCAGTGTGTGTGTAACTGAGCAGTGTGCTCAGTGTGTGTGTAACTGAGCAGTGAGCTCAGTGTGTGTGTAACTGAGCAGTGAGCTCAGTGTGTGTGTAACTGAGCAGTGAGCTCAGTGTGTGTGTAACTGAGCAGTGTGCTCAGTGTGTGTGTAACTGAGCAGTGAGCTCAGTGTGTGTGCAACTGAGCAGTGAGCTCAGTGTGTGTGTAACTGAGCAGTGTGCTCAGTGTGTGTGTAACTGAGCAGTGTGCTCAGTGTGTGTGTAACTGAGCAGTGATCTCAGTGTCTGTGTAACTGAGCAGTGATCTCAGTGTGTGTGTAACTGAGCAGTGAGCTCAGTGTGTGTGTAACTGAGCAGTGTGCGTGTAACTGAGCAGTGAGCTCAGTGTGTGTGTAACTCAGCAGTGTGCTCAGTGTGTGTGTCACTGAGCAGTGAGCGCAGTGTGTGTGTAACTGAGCAGTGATCTCTGTGTGTGTAACTGAGCAGTGTGTGTGTAACTGAGCAGCGAGCTCAGTGTGTGTAACTGAGCAGTGGGCTCAGTGTGTGTGTAACTCAGCAGTGTGCTCAGTGTGTGTGTAACTGAGCAGTGATCTCAGTGTGAGTAACTGAGCAGTGAGTGCAGTGTGTGTAACTGAGCAGTGTGCTCAGTGTGTGTGTAACTGAGCAGTGAGCTCAGTGTGTGTGTAACTGAGCAGTGTGCTCAGTGTGTGTAACTGAGCAGTGAGATCAGTGTGTGTGTAACTGAGCAGTGACTCAGTGTGTGTGTAATTGAGCAGTGAGCTCAGTGCGTGTGTAATTGAGCAGTGAGCTCAGTGTGTGTAACTGAGCAGTGATTTCAGTGTGTGTGTAACTGAGCAGTGAGCGCAGTGTGTGTCTAACTGAGCAGTGTGCTCAGTGTGTGTATAACTGAGCAGTGAGCTCAGTGTGTGTGTAACTGAACAGTGAGATCAGTGTGTGTGTAACTGAGCAGTGTGCTCAGTGTGTGTGTAACTGAGCAGTGTGCTCAGTGTGTGTAACTGAGCTGTGTGCTCAGTGTGTGTGTAACTGAGCAGTGATCTCAGTGTGTGTGTAACTGAGCAGTGTGTGTATATGTGTAACTGAGCAGTGTGCTCAGTGTGTGTAACTGAGCAGTGATCTCAGTGTGTGTGTAACTGAGCAGTGAGCTCAGTGTGTGTAACTGAGCAGTGAGCTCAGTGTGTGTGTCACTGAGCAGTGAGCTCAGTGTGTGTGTCACTGAGCAGTGCGCTCAGTGTGTGTGCATCTGAGCAGTGCGCTCAGTGTACGTGTAACTGAGCAGTGAGCTCAGTGTGTGTTTCACTGAGCAGTGAGAGCAGTGTGTGTGTCACTGAGCAGTGAGAGCAGTGTGTGTGTAACTGAGCTCTGTGCTCTGTGTGTGTAACTGAGCGGTGAGCTCAGTGTGTGTGTAACTGAGCTCTGTGCTCTGTGTGTGTAACTGAGCGGTGAGCTCAGTGTGTGTGTAACTGAACAGTGTGCTCATTGTGTGTGTAACTGAGCAGTGTGCTCAGTGTGTGTAGCTGAGCAGTGTGCTCAGTGTGCGTGCAACTGAGCAGTGAGCTCAGTGTGTGTGTAACTGAGCAGTGATCTCAGTGTGTGTGTAACTGAGCAGTGAGTGCAGTGTGTGTAACTGAGCAGTGATCTCAGTGTGTGTGTAACTGAGCAGTGAGTGCAGTGTGTGTAACTGAGCAGTGATCTCAGTGCGTGTGTAACTGAGCAGTGTGCTCAGTGTGTGTAACTGAGCAGTGTGCTCAGTGTGTGTGTAACTGAGCAGTGAGCTCAGTGTGTGTGTAACTGAGCAGTGTGCTCAGTGTGTGTGTAACTGTGCAGTGGGCTCAGTGTGTGTGTAACTGAGCAGTGTGCTCAGTGTGTGTGTAACTGAGCAGTGAGCTCAGTGTATGTGTAACTGAGCAGTGAGCTCAGTGTATGTGTAACTGAGCAGTGTGTGTATGTGTGTCACTGAGCAGTGTTCTCAGTGTGTGTGTAACTGAGCAGTGAGCTCAGTGTGTGTGTAACTGAGCAGTGAGCTCAGTGTGTGTGTAACTGAGCAGTGAGCTCAGTGTGTGTGTAACTGAGCAGTGAGCTCAGTGTGTGTGTAACTGTGCAGTGGGCTCAGTGTGTGTGTAACTGAGCAGTGTGCTCAGTGTGTGTGTAACTGAGCAGTGTGCTCAGTGTGTGTGTAACTGAGCAGTGTGCTCAGTGTGTGTAACTGAGCAGTGAGCTCAGTGTGTGTGCAACTGAGCAGTGAGCTCTGTGTGTGTAACTGTGCAGTGGGCTCAGTGTGTGTGTAACTGAGCAGTGTGCTCAGTGTGTGTGTAACTGAGCAGTGTGCTCAGTGTGTGTGTAACTGAGCAGTGTGCTCAGTGTGTGTAACTGAGCAGTGAGCGCAGTGTGTGTGTAATTGACCAGTGAGCTCAGTGTGTGTGTAACTGAGCAGTGTGCTCAGTGTGTGTGTAACTGAGCAGTGAGCTCAGTGTGTGTGTAACTGAGCAGTGTGCTCAGTGTGTGTGTAACTGAGCAGTGATCTCAGTGTGTGTGTCACTGAGCAGTGAGCTCAGTGTGTGTGTAACTGAGCAGTGAGCTCAGTGTGTGTGTAACTGAGCAGTGTGCTCAGTGTGTGTGTAACTGAGCAGTGATCTCAGTGTGTGTGTAACTGAGCAGTGTGCTCAGTGTGTGTGTAACTGAGCAGTGTGCTCAGTGTGTGTGTAACTGAGCAGTGTGCTCAGTGTGTGTGTAACTGAGCAGTGAGCTCAGTGTGTGTAACTGAGCAGTGTGCTCAGTGTGTGTGTAACTGAGCAGTGTGCTCAGTGTGTGTGTAACTGAGCAGTGTGCTCAGTGTGTGTAACTGAGCAGTGAGATCAGTGTGTGTGTAACTGAGCAGTGAGCTCAGTGTGTGTGTAACTGAGCAGTGTGCTCAGTGTGTGTAACTGAGCTGTGTGCTCAGTGTGTGTGTAACTGAGCAGTGTGTGTATGTGTGTAACTGAGCAGTGTGCTCAGTGTGTGTAACTGAGCAGTGATCTCAGTGTGTTTGTAACTGAGCAGTGAGCTCAGTGTGTGTAACTGAGCAGTGAGCTCAGTGTGTGTGTCACTGAGCAGTGGGCTCAGTGTGTGTGTAACTGACAAGTGTGCTCAGTGTGTGTAACTGAGCAGTGAGCTTAGTGTGTGTGTCACTGAGCAGTGAACTCAGTGTGTGTGTCACTGAGCAGTGTGCTCAGTGTGTGTGTAACTGAGCAGTGAGCTCAGTGTGTGTGTAACTGAGCAGTGATCTCAGTGTGTGTGTAACTGAGCAGTGTGCTCAGTGTGTGTATAACTGAGCAGTGTGCTCAGTGTGTGTGTAACTGAGCAGTGAGCTCAGTGTGTGTAACTGAGCAGTGTGCTCAGTGTGTGTGTAACTGAGCAGTGTGCTCAGTGTGTGTAACTGAGCAGTGAGATCAGTGTGTGTGTAACTGAGCAGTGAGCTCAGTGTGTGTAACTGAGCAGTGAGCTCAGTGTGTGTGTAATTGACCAGTGAGCTCAGTGTGTGTGTAACTGAGCAGTGTGCTCAGTGTGTGTGTAACTGAGCAGTGATCTCAGTGTGTGTGTCACTGAGCAGTGAGCTCAGTGTGTGTGTAACTGAGCAGTGAGCTCAGTGTGTGTGTAACTGAGCAGTGTGCTCAGTGTGTGTGTAACTGAGCAGTGATCTCAGTGTGTGTGTAACTGAGCAGTGTGCTCAGTGTGTGTGTAACTGAGCAGTGTGCTCAGTGTGTGTGTAACTGAGCAGTGTGCTCAGTGTGTGTGTAACTGAGCAGTGAGCTCAGTGTGTGTAACTGAGCAGTGTGCTCAGTGTGTGTGTAACTGAGCAGTGTGCTCAGTGTGTGTGTAACTGAGCAGTGTGCTCAGTGTGTGTAACTGAGCAGTGAGCTCAGTGTGTGTGTAACTGAGCAGTGTGCTCAGTGTGTGTAACTGAGCTGTGTGCTCAGTGTGTGTGTAACTGAGCAGTGTGTGTATGTGTGTAACTGAGCAGTGTGCTCAGTGTGTGTAACTGAGCAGTGATCTCAGTGTGTTTGTAACTGAGCAGTGAGCTCAGTGTGTGTAACTGAGCAGTGAGCTCAGTGTGTGTGTCACTGAGCAGTGGGCTCAGTGTGTGTGTAACTGACAAGTGTGCTCAGTGTGTGTAACTGAGCAGTGAGCTTAGTGTGTGTGTCACTGAGCAGTGAACTCAGTGTGTGTGTCACTGAGCAGTGTGCTCAGTGTGTGTGTAACTGAGCAGTGAGCTCAGTGTGTGTGTAACTGAGCAGTGAGCTCAGTGTGTGTGTAACTGAGCAGTGTGCTCAGTGTGTGTATAACTGAGCAGTGTGCTCAGTGTGTGTGTAACTGAGCAGTGAGCTCAGTGTGTGTAACTGAGCAGTGTGCTCAGTGTGTGTGTAACTGAGCAGTGTGCTCAGTGTGTGTAACTGAGCAGTGAGATCAGTGTGTGTGTAACTGAGCAGTGAGCTCAGTGTGTGTAACTGAGCAGTGAGCTCAGTGTGTGTGTAACTGAGCAGTGTGCTCAGTGTGTGTGTAACTGAGCAGTGATCTCAGTGTGTGTGTCACTGAGCAGTGAGCTCAGTGTGTGTGTAACTGAGCAGTGAGCTCAGTGTGTGTGTAACTGAGCAGTGAGCTCAGTGTGTGTGTAACTGAGCAGTGATCTCAGTGTGTGTGTAACTGAGCAGTGTGCTCAGTGTGTGTGTAACTGAGCAGTGTGCTCAGTGTGTGTAACTGAGCAGTGTGCTCAGTGTGTGTGTAACTGAGCAGTGAGCTCAGTGTGTGTAACTGAGCAGTGTGCTCAGTGTGTGTGTAACTGAGCAGTGTGCTCAGTGTGTGTAACTGAGCAGTGAGATCAGTGTGTGTGTAACTGAGCAGTGAGCTCAGTGTGTGTGTAATTGAGCAGTGAGCTCAGTGTGTGTGTAACTGAGCAGTGTGCTCAGTGTGTGAAACTGAGCTGTGTGCTCAGTGTGTGTGTAACTGAGCAGTGTGTGTATGTGTGTAACTGAGCAGTGTGCTCAGTGTGTGTAACTGAGCAGTGATCTCAGTGTGTTTGTAACTGAGCAGTGAGCTCAGTGTGTGTAACTGAGCAGTGAGCTCAGTGTGTGTGTCACTGAGCAGTGGGCTCAGTGTGTGTGTAACTGACAAGTGTGCTCAGTGTGTGTAACTGAGCAGTGAGCTTAGTGTGTGTGTCACTGAGCAGTGAACTCAGTGTGTGTGTCACTGAGCAGTGAGCTCAGTGTGTGTGTAACTGAGCAGTGAGCTCAGTGTGTGTGTAACTGAGCAGTGATCTCAGTGTGTGTGTAACTGAGCAGTGTGCTCAGTGTGTGTATAACTGAGCAGTGTGCTCAGTGTGTGTGTAACTGAGCAGTGAGCTCAGTGTGTGTAACTGAGCAGTGTGCTCAGTGTGTGTGTAACTGAGCAGTGTGCTCAGTGTGTGTAACTGAGCAGTGAGATCAGTGTGTGTCTAACTGAGCAGTGAGCTCAGTGTGTGTGTAATTGAGCAGTGAGCTCACTGTGTGTGTAATTGAGCAGTGAGCTCAGTGTGTGTAACTGAGCAGTGATTTCAGTGTGTGTGTAACTGAGCAGTGATCTCAGTGTGAGTGTAACTGAGCAGTGTGCTCAGTGTGTGTGTAACTGAGCAGTGAGCTCAGTGTGTGTGTAACTGAACAGTGTGCTCAGTGTGTGTAACTGAGCTGTGTGCTCAGTGTGTGTGTAACTGAGCAGTGATCTCAGTGTGTGTGTAACTGAGCAGTGTGTGTATGTGTGTAACTGAGCAGTGTGCTCAGTGTGTGTAACTGAGCTGTGTGCTCAGTGTGTGTGTAACTGAGCAGTGATCTCAGTGTGTGTGTAACTGAGCAGTGTGTGTATGTGTGTAACTGAGCAGTGTGCTCAGTGTGTGTAACTGAGCAGTGTGCTCAGTGTGTGTGTAACTGAGCAGTGATCTCAGTGTGTTTGTAACTGAGCAGTGAGCTCAGTGTGTGTAACTGAGCAGTGAGCTCAGTGTGTGTGTCACTGAGCAGTGGGCTCAGTGTGTGTGTAACTGACCAGTGTGCTCAGTGTGTGTAACTGAGCAGTGAGCTTAGTGTGTGTGTCACTGAGCAGTGAGCGCAGTGTGTGTGTAACTGAGCACTGGGCTCAGTGTGTGTGTAACTGAGCAGTGATGTCAGTGTGTGTGTAACTGAGCAGTGAGTGCAGTGTGTGTAACTGAGCAGTGTGCTCAGTGTGTGTGTAACTGAGCAGTGTGCTCAGTGTGTGTAACTGAGCAGTGTGCTCAGTGTGTGTAGCTGAGCAGTGTGCTCAGTGTGTGTGTAACTGAGCAGTGAGCTCAGTGTGTGTGTAACTGAGCAGTGATCTCAGTGTGTGTTAACTGAGCAGTGAGCTCAGTGTGTGTGTAACTGAGCAGTGATCTCAGTGTGTGTAACTGAGCAGTGTGCTCAGTGTGTGTGTAACTGAGCAGTGTGCTCAGCGTGTGTGTAACTGTGCAGTGTGCTCAGTGTGTGTAACTGAGCAGTGTGCTCAGTGTGTGTGTAACTGAGCAGTGAGCTCAGTGTGTGTAACTGAGCAGTGAGCTCAGTGTGTGTAACTGAGCAGTGTGCTCAGTGTGTGTGTAACTGAGCAGTGTGCTCAGTGTGTGTGTAACTGTGCAGTGGGCTCAGTGTGTGTGTAACTGAGCAGTGATCTCAGTGTGTGTGTAACTGAGCAGTGAGTGCAGTGTGTGTAACTGAGCAGTGTGCGGGTAACTGAGCAGTGAGCTCAGTGTGTGTGTAACTGAGCAGTGAGCTCAGTGTGTGTGTAACTGAGCAGTGAGTGCAGTGTGTGTGTAACTGAGCAGTGTGCTCAGTGTGTGTGTAACTGAGCAGTGAGCTCAGTGTATGTGTAACTGAGCAGTGTGTGTATGTGTGTCACTGAGCAGTGTGCTCAGTGTGTGTGTAACTGAGCAGTGAGCTCAGTGTGTGTGTAACTGAGCAGTGAGCTCCGTGTGTGTGTAACTGTGCAGTGGGCTCAGTGTGTGTGTAACTGAGCAGTGTGCTCAGTGTGTGTGTGTAACTGAGCAGTCAGCTCAGTGTGTGTGTAACTGAGCAGTGTGCCCAGTGTGTGTGTAACTGAGCAGTGAGCTCAGTGTGTAACTGAGCAGTGAGCTCAGTGTGTGTAACTGAGCAGTGTGCTCAGTGTGTGTAACTGAGCAGTGTGCTCAGTGTGTGTGTAACTGAGCAGTGTGCTCAGTGTGTGTGTAACTGAGCAGTGAGCTCAGTGTGTAACTGAGCAGTGAGCTCAGTGTGTGTAACTGAGCAGTGTGCTCAGTGTGTGTGTGGACCTGAGCAGTGTGCTCAGTGTGTGTGTAACTGTGCAGTGGGCTCAGTGTGTGTGTAACTGAGCAGTGAGTGCAGTGTGTGTGTAACTGTGCAGTGAGCTCAGTGTGTATGTAACTGAGCAGTGAGCTCAGTGTGTGTGTAACTGAGCCGTGAGCTCAGTGTGTGTGTAACTGAGCAGTGTGCTCAGTGTGTGTGTAACTGAGCAGTGTGTGTAACTGAGCAGTGCGGAGTGTCTGGGTCGTACATGCTCAGTGTCTAGCTCGTACATCCCGAGTGTCTGGGTCGTACATCCCGAGTGTCTGGGTCGTACATCCCGAGTGTCTGGGTCGTACATCCCGAGTGTCTGCGTCGTACATCCCGAGTATCTGGGTCGTACATCCCCAGTGTCTGGGTCGTACATTCCGAGGGTTTGGGTCGTACATGCCCAGTGTCTGGGTCGTACATGCCCAGTGTCTAGGTCGTACATGCCGAGGGTCTGGGTCGTACATGCGGAGTGTCTGGGTCGTACATGCCGAGTGTCTGGGTCGTACATGCCGAGTGTCTGGGTCATACATGCGGAGTGTCTGGGTCGTATATGCGGAGTGTCTGGGTCATACATGCGGAATGTCTGGGTCGTACATGCGGAGTGTCTGGTTCATACATGCCGAGTGTCTGGTTCGTACATGCCGAGTGTCTGGGTCGTACATGCGGAGTGTCAGGGTCGTACATGCGGAGTGTCTGGGTCATACATGCGGGGTGTCTGGGTCGTACATGCGGAGTGTCTGGGTCGTACATGCGGAGTGTCTACGTTGTACATTCCCAGTGTCTGGGTCGTACGTGCCCAGTGTCTAGGTTGTACATGCGGAGTGTCTGGGTCGTACATCCCCAGTGTCTGCGTCATGCATGGCCAGTGTCTGGGTCGTACATGCTCAGTGTCTAGGTCGTACATGCGGAGTGTCTGGGTCGTACATTCCCAGGGTCTGGGTCATCCCTAGCCTCTACGTCGTACATCCCGAGTGTCTAGGTCGTATATCCCGAGTGTCTGGGTCGTACGTGCGGAGTGTCTGTGTCGTACATGCCCAGTGTCTGGATTGTACATGCGGAGTGTCTGGGTCGTACATGCGGAGTGTTTGGGTCGTACATGCCCTGTGTCTGGATTGTACATGCGGAGTGTCTGGGTCGTACATGCGGAGTGTCTGGGTCGTACATGCGGAGTGTCTGGGTCGTACATGCGGAGGGTCTGGGTCGTACATGCTCAGTGTCTGGGTCGTACATGCGGAATGTCTGGGTCGTACATGCGGAGTGTCTGCGTCGTACATGCTCCGTGTCTGGGTCGTACATGCTCAGTGTCTGCGTCGTACATGCTCCGTGTCTGGGTCGTACATGCTCCGTGTCTGGGTCGTACATGCCCAGTGTCTGGATTGTACATGCGGAGTGTCTGGGTCGTACATGCGGAGTGTCTGGGTCGTACATGCGGAGTGTCTGGGTCGTACATGCGGAGTGTCTGGGTCGTACATGCCCAGTGTCTGGATCGTACATGCGGAGTGTCTGGGTCGTACATGCGGAGTGTCTGGGTCGTACATGCTCCGTGTCTGCGTCGTACATGCTCCGTGTCTGGGTCGTACATGCTCCGTGTCTGGGTCGTACATGCTCCGTGTCTGGGTCGTACATGCTCCGTGTCTGGGTCGTACATGCTCAGTGTCTGCGTCGTACATGCTCCGTGTCTGGGTCGTACATGCTCCGTGTCTGGGTCGTACATGCCCAGTGTCTGGATTGTACATGCGGAGTGTCTGGGTCGTACATGCGGAGTGTCTGGGTCGTACATGCGGAGTGTCTGGGTCGTACATGCGGAGTGTCTGGGTCGTACATGCCCAGTGTCTGGATCGTACATGCGGAGTGTCTGGGTCGTACATGCGGAGTGTCTGGGTCGTACATGCTCCGTGTCTGCGTCGTACATGCTCCGTGTCTGGGTCGTACATGCTCCGTGTCTGGGTCGTACATGCTCCGTGTCTGGGTCGTACATGCTCCGTGTCTGGGTCGTACATGCTCCGTGTCTGGGTTGTAAAATGTGAACGGTTTAATCTTCACAGTTGCTCACGGGCAAACCTTTGCTTGCTGGAGAATGGGAGATTGTTCCATGTTACTTTGTGCAGTACCCTTCCAAGTGAGGGAGGGAGTGAGTAGAGGCGAGAGAGCTATGCCTAGCTGTAGATTTCTCTTTTGTCAGCCAAATATGGTTCTAAAGAAATGGATAATTTGGAAAGATTTGATAACATCAGAATACACACAAGGTTCCATTATAATATTTATTTATATATTTATTTTAAATTTAGAGTACACAATTATTTTTTTTTCCAATTAAGTCCCAATTTAGCATGGCCAATCCACCTAACCTGCACATCTTTGGGTTGTGGGGGTGAAACCCACGCAGACACGGGGAGAATGTGCAAACTCCACACGGACAGTGACCCAGGACCGAGATTCGAACCCGGGTCCTCAGCGCCGTATCCACTGTGCCGCCCTACTATTATAATATTTAAGGTACTTCCCAATTTTATTTTTTACACTGAGTCCTTATCATTGAGGTGTTGGTGCAGCAAGTGGGAAAGAATAATTTGCGTTCTCACTGCTGATTTCTCACTGTTCCTATGTCAGGACAGGGACAACTGTGGTTGCTCCGTGTTCTTTTCCTTTTACACTCATACTGGTTCTATTGTACTTCCCAAGGTTAACCAAATTCAAAATTCAGTGCTGATTGGCTGTCTGCTGCCAACTGTGCTGTGTTCCTACAAAGGCCCCTGTCGACCTGCTTCAGACTCAGGATCTTGGTCCAGGCAGCTGCAGCTCACATTCCTGACATTGTAAAGTGTGGCGCTCTCTGTCTGCTGCTCGCCCACACTGCTGCCTGTGGTCTGACTTCAAGTCAGGCAGCCAGT
The DNA here is from genome assembly GCF_047496885.1 of Scyliorhinus torazame. NCBI lineage: Eukaryota > Metazoa > Chordata > Chondrichthyes > Carcharhiniformes > Scyliorhinidae > Scyliorhinus > Scyliorhinus torazame. The sequence continues at coordinate 155,603,766 of NC_092723.1, read as the reverse complement.
TGCTGGGCTCAAAGTTTGGACTTCACTGATCCGTACACACTGAGCAGGAAAATAGTCAACATCTGATTTTCTATAAAATTAATTGGAAATTACCACCCCTATCAAAACACAGGAGTGAATGGGATACACGGGGAGCGTTTTGTTTTTAAGAAATATACGCATCGAAAAGTCACGAATGAAACAAGAATGCCCGAATTACACGGAGGGTCAGTGTATAACTGAAACACAGCTCAATGGTTTAGGGAGGTATGACTAATGCACTTCATCTGAAAAACAGACCAACTGTTCCCTTTAAGATGCTGACAGCTGAGGCCTTCGTCCGATGCTGAGTTCAGCCAGTCGTGTGTCGTGGCTCAGACCACAGCTGCCCCCTCCTCCCTTCAAATTCCCCACAACCCTTCAGCGTGCTCTCCTTAACGGGCGGGCACATCCCCTTCCTGCTGGGGAAGTGTCTGTTTTTCTGTTTTTCCCCTCTATATCCAGAGGATAGTTTTAAAAGGGAATTTGACATTGCCCTGCCACTATAATATCTTGAGACTAGTAGAGAGGTTCAGTGAGAAGAGTTTAGTTCACAGTGGCGTCAGTATTCAGGTCACTTCATTCCCTTTGGCAGCAGTGTGAGATGAGGGGTCTTTTGGCTAAGATCAAGCTTCAGACCGAGTGCAAGATGAGTTGCAATGCCTTTGCTTGTCAGCTTGGATCATTTTCAGTGCAGGAGGCCATTCGGCCCTTTGAGACTGCACCGGCTCTTGGAAAGAGCACCCTACCCAAGGTCAACACCTCCACCCGATCCCCATAACCCAGTAACCCCACCCAACACTAAGGGCAATTTTGGACACTAAGGGCAATTTATCATGGCCAATCCACCTAACCTGCACATCTTTGGACCATGGGAATTCCGGCGCCTGTTCGGGGAGGCTGGTACGGGAATTGAACCGTGCTGCTGGCCTACCTTGGTCTGCTTTCAAAGCCAGCGATTTAGCCCAGTGTGCTAAACCAGCCCCTGAATTTAAGAGCCGTGAGGTGATGATGCAGCTGTACAAAACCTTGGTAAGGCCACATTTGGAGTACTGTGTGCAGTTCTGGTCGCCTCATTTTAGGAAGGATGTGGAAGCTTTGGAAAAGGTGAAAAGGAGATTTACCAGGATGTTGCCTGGAATGGAGAGTAGGTCTTATGAGGAAAGGTTGAGGGTGCTAGGCCTTTTCTCATTAGAAATGAAATGAAATGAAAATCGCTTATTGTCACAAGTAGGCTTCAAATGAAGTTACTGTGAAAAGCCCCTAGTCGCCACATTCTGGCGCCTGTTCGGGGAGGCTGGTACGGGAACGGAGAAGGATGGGGGGCGACTTGATAGAGGTTTATAAGATGATCAGGGGAATAGATAGAGTAGACAGTCAGAGACTTTTTCCCCGTGTGGAACAAACCATTACAAGGGGACATAAATTTAAGGTGAATGGTGGAAGATATAGGGGGGATGTCAGAGGTAGGTTCTTTACCCAGAGAGTAGTGGGGGCATGGAATACACTCGGAAACATTAGGGACCTTCAAGCAGCTATTGGATAGGTAAATGGATTATGGTAGAATGATGGGGTGTAGATTAATTTGTTCTTAATATAGGACAAAGGTTCGGCACAACATCGTGGGCCGAAGGGCCTGTTCTGTGCTGTATTCTTCTATGTTCTATGTATGTCTCTCTTGAGGAGACCTGGGGCTGGATTTTATGGTCGCCGACGGCGTAATCTCCTGCGACCAGCCGGAGAATTCAAGTTTCCGATTAAATTGGGGGCGGTGCCGCTTTTGCAATGTTCCCCCCCCCCCCTCCCAAGCGGCGTACTTGGAGAATACGGCGTGCCATGTATCGACGGCCTCAGGCCCGCCCCCTGATGCTCCGCCTCCAACCGGCCGCGTTCCCGACGGCGTGGGTCTCTCGTGGTCTTACCCATCGGGAACACGGCTTGGCGGCAGCGGACTCAGTCCAGCGCCGCCACAGTCGTGGGAGGGCCGAATTGTGGGCTGGGGGCACTGGGTGTGGGGAGGGTGGTGGGGGAGGGGGGGGGGGGGAGGGGGTGGTCTGGGGCGCGTGAGCCTGCCAAAGGGCGGGACTATTTAGTTGGCCGGGTCCGCGAGCGGTGGTCGCCATATAGCACGGCGCTGCTGTGTGCATGTGTGGCCGCGGACCCGGCAATTATCCTGGGCTTATCGGCAGCTAGAGCTGGGTGCTGCCATCCAGCTAGCCTCCAGCAAAAAGGGAATCGGTGGCCATTTTGCACCATTTTTTTCTGGCGGAAAACGCCACCATTCCCACGCCGTCGTGGGGCCATAGACCCAGAATCGGAGAATCCAGTCCCCATGAATTGAGTTTGATTTGAATTGCTTTTGTTTCGAGCAAGCAATGAAATAGATTAAGGGCTTTCCCTGTCCACTCTGCACATTGGCTTTGCAACTTTAAGAAAGGAATGAAAATTACAAGAAAAAAGGAGAGGCTGGCAGTGAGGCATCAAAGCACCAAGTTGTGTTCGGATGTGGGGGGAGGGGTGCAGTGCACATATTAGTAATTTGGATATTCCCGAAGCCCCAGGCAGTTCTCTTCTCAGACACTGAAATGTGTGTGACAGTGGTAGAATCTGACCCAATAGTTGTGAAGTTAAGAATCAAAAGAGCCCATATAAAAGTCATAACTTATAATGATTCAGAACTAGGAAGCATCTGACAGAAACTCGCCTGCCCCTGGGAGTGTTTGATGGGAGTGCGAAGAGCTTTACTCTGTTTCTAACCTCCTATGTCTGCTATGGCAGTGTTTCTTGGGACCAAGCAGAGTATTTCCTCTGAATAATTGTTTTGCGCATCGTGTCTCTTGTTAAAAATGGCAATTTAAGAAAATAATTACTGCTAGTGCATATTGCTCAAAGGCGGAGTCAGAGTTGAGGAACCAAAATTAACAGTCGTTTGGACAACTGTGGATTAGTGAAATAAAACCAGCTTAGATTTGTTAAAACCCAGAGGGAAAAAAAAACAGGGAAACAAGAATACTGATCCGAACTGTTTTTCCTATTGAGAGGCAAATTGTGTTGAACTAACTTGATTTGAATGTTTTGAATTTAGGTAACACAGAGGGTTGATGTGGTGAACAGGGACTTCCAAAAAGCATTTGATGAAGTTCCATATAACAGGCTTGTTGGCAATATTGAAGCCCATGGAATAAAAAGGACAGTGGCAGGCAGCATGGATACAACTTGGTTGAGTGTCATGGTGAATGGTTGTTTCTCAGATGGAGGAAATTAGATAAGGGGATACATTTTGTGACATGTACCAATGACTTAAATTTAGGTGGAGAGCACAATTTCAACATTTGCAAATGATGCAAAACTTGGAAGTGCAGTGAACTGTGAGGAGGATGCTCATTGACTTCAAGAGGACATTATTAGGCTGGCTGAATGAGTGGAACCTAGGTAGCTGAAGTCTAATGAAAACAATACATTTTGGTAGAAAGAATGAGGGTAAACTAAAAGGCACATTCTAAAGAAAGGAAAGAAAGAACAAAGAAACACGGGGGAATATGTTTAATAATCATTGAAGGTGACAGAGCGGACGAGAAAATAGTAATAAAAAGGGTATTGCATTTTTAAGTTCAATAGATACAGACATAGAATACAAAAGCAAAGAAGTCAAGTTGAACCTTTATAAAGCACTGTTTCAGCTACAACTAGAGTATTGCATCCAATACTGGGCACCATATTTTCAGAAAGATTCAGGACTTCCCAAATGATTTTCCAATGTGATCCCATTTTCATGCTTGACCCCAGATGTTAACAAAACAGCTTTGCTTCAGTGTTTTTTGAGAGGTGTACAGTTTAATTGTCCCCCCCCCCCCTTACATTTACTTTAGCCACATCAATGTAAAATCTGTAGCTTGGTTAACCAGAGTTAAGTCAAAGTGTCAGAGATGTATTACTGAATTATCGAAGGCCCATTCGGCCCATGTTTAAAACCTTTCATTCAGGAATTTAATATTCTGTAGTTTATTACTTTGCGACCCAATGCAATATTGATAGTGCCCTGGCTTCTGCTTTGATTTTTGTTTTATGTCAGGGTCTTCTTTAACAATGATCCATGATCTCTCCAGTTTGATAGTATTTTGAGTTCCAGTCCTCCCTACGATGCCACTACAACACAACAATATTGGAACTGGTGGGATAAAGGTGACAAACTAACCAGAACCAGCCCATTCTAAATTGCAGGTGGCATCAATCAAGAGGATCAGCCGAGTAATGCTGGCTCCAGCTGGAATTTTCAACAACAGGAATGGCCTTCAGACCAGTAAATATGGGAAGGTCACGGGGGGGCGGGGACGACGACGACAGAGGGCCCTCCATAAATCTGGAGTAACAATCTAATTGCTGAGTGTCAGCTGGTATTTGGCTGCTCCTATTGCCTGTCAGCATATTGCTGCCTCAGTGTCACCATTCCAGCCGTTTCACTCAGTCACCTCTGCTCCTTGACTTCGTGATTAATCAGTAATTCTTCGCTTGGCACTGGTAGCTTTCTTATTTCTTTAAAAATGTCATTGCATCTGCTGCCAAATGCTTGTGGAAAATTATTAATTTATAGACTGTAGGAATTCAGAGACCAAGTTTAGCTTTACCTGCCGTCTTTAGCAGAATATTTTGTTTTACTAACTTGAATCTTCAGCTGTTACAAAGCGTAATGTGCCAGATTGGGACAAGACGTGGGTCCCATCTAACGTTCCCAGGACAGGATCAGCGTGGGGTTAGATACAGAGTAAAATTCCCTCTATACTGTCCCGTCAAACATTCACAGGACAGGTACAGTACAGATTTAGATAGAGTAAAACTCCTTCTAAACTCACCCCATCCAACAGACCCAGGGCAGGTTCAACACGGGGGTTAAATACAGAGTAAAGCTCAGTCTACACAGTCCCCTGCAAACACTCTCAGGGAAGGTTCAGCATGGGTTTAGATACAGAGTAGAGCTCCCTCTACACTGTTTCTCCTCCCATTGCCGGTGCACTGACTGGTTGGCTAAGTGTTTGTGTCGTTTGCTCACTCTGATTCGCTGGCTCAGTTTACTCCTCAATTCACCCGTGTCTCATTTGGTGACTGGTTAGTTGCTTGGTGATGTTGATACTTAAAAGCCCCATTTTATTTTCAGATCAATGTGACTGCCGGCGAATCTTTAGCCAGAGCAGTGTGTGATTAGGGATATTTCTGGGAAATTGAATAACTGAGACTTTGGGGATGGCGGGATTTGCAAACAGTTAATATTTTTATCGGGGTCCAGGAGCATGTGGAGTTGGAGTATGTGTTTATGCAAAGGCTCTGTAAACAGCTGTGACAAATAACTGAACAGTCAAGTTCAACTGATTTATTCAGATCACCTTGAAGAGCCCTGTGCTAGGCCCAGTGTGTGTGTAGTTCAATCCCTCTGCTTTCCGAGGGGCTGCTGCTAGAATTGTTCATTGAACAATCAGTAGTTTGGGTAATTGGGCAATGAAAGTCTGCATTTGCCCCACTCCTCCCGTGTTTGTCAGGTCCGAAGATGTGGAGATTCGGTTACGGAGTTTAGGGGCGTAGGCTTGAGTGGTGTGCTCTTTGAGGGTCAGTGCAGACATGCTGGGCTGAATGGCCTCCTTCTGCACTATTCTTCTCTCGGTACGCATTGACTCCGAGGCCCAGCTTTTCTGACAGGTAGCCTTCTGCCTCCCGATGGATTCTCTACTTGTAGCCTGAATGATTAACGGGTGGCCGAGGGTTGCTGATAGTTTACTCCCTCTGATATCACAACTGTACTGGCCCTTTCAAAGTCCATCCAAGCACAGGTTGAGTTATTGACTATTGATATTTGGTGACTAAATCAGTTTGTTGAAGGAGTGGGAGGAGTAGGCTGTGAGCTGTCTGTTACCCTGGACCTGAATCCAATAAGATATTGGGCTCATGACAGTGAATGGGATCAAGAGGAGGCTTGACATGGGATGGGCTTCTCCAGCTGTGTTGATTTAACATCTCTCCCTCGGGTTGGGCAGTCTTTTCTATTCACGGGTACACTTTAACGCTGAGCCTGTGCGAGCAGCTGGGAATCAATGAAAATGTCCTTTCTCGGCAGCACTTGGCACAGTGGTTAGCATTGCTAACCAAGGTCCCAGGAAGTGTAGAAGATTTTAGTTTAGTCGGGCAGCATGGTCGGCACGGGCTTGGAGGGCCGAAGGGCCTGTTCCTGTGCTGTACTTTTCTTTGTTCTTTGTTTGTTCTTTGACCCCGGCTCTGCGTCACTGTCTGTGTGGAGTTTGCATTTGTGTGGGGTTCGCCCCCACAACCCAAAGATGTGCAGGCTAGGTGGATTGGCCACGCTAAAATTGTCCCTTAATTGGGGAAAAAAATGAATTGGCACTCTAAATTTATTTTCTTTAAATTGTCCTTTCTCCAGGTGGATTGGACTTTTTGATGAGATTGTGCAAGGGAGGGTCTGTGTTCAGAAAGATTCCAATTCCAGTGGGAATGTACTGTACTTGGCAAATCTTTTTTTAAATACATTTAGAGTGCATAGTGGTTAGCACAATGGCTTCACAGCACCAGGGTCCCAGGTTCAATTCCCGGCTTGGGTCACTGTCTGTGCGGAGTCTGCACGTTCTCCCTGTGTCTGTGTGGGTTTCCTCCGGGTGCTCCGGCTTTCTCCCACAAGTCCCGAAAGTCGTGCTGTTAGGTAATTTGGACATTCTGAATTCTCCCTCTGTGTACCCGAACAGGCGCCGGCGACTGGGGCGTTTTACAGTAACGTCATTGCAGTGTAAATCTAAGCATACTTGTGACAATAAAGATTATTATTATTATTATTATTATTATTAAGGGGCAATTTAGCAAGGCCAATTCACCTACCTTGCACATCATTGAGTTGTGGGGGAAGGGGGGCGGGGGCTGGTGTGACACCCACGCAGACATGGGGAGAATGTGCAAACTCCACACGGACAGTGACCCGGGGCCGGGATCGAACCTGGGTCGTCGATGCCGTGAGGCAGCAGTGCTAATCACTGCCCCACCGTGCCGCCCCTTTACTTGGCAAATCTAAAATGATAGTTAATTTGAGAAATTTGGTAGACTCTCTAATCTGCCCTCCAATTACTGCCTCATTTCTAGTCTCTCTATCGCCTCAGGGCAACCTCCATATTCCTGGAGCACCCCATTGTCTTCGCTCCTTGCCCAGCTCTCCCGTTACCTCCAGTATGAATTCCTTCAGCCTGCTACATGGAATCTGCCTGGGTCACGATTAGTGAGGTTGCTCTACTAGCCTGGATCATTCCCCCAGGCCTTTGATGATGTTGATTACTCTGTCCTCTATTCCTCCCTGTCTGTGACACATTTCTATGGCAATGCTCTCTAAACCTGGTGTGGAGGCCCAATATTTGCCCGGTCTCTCACACATTTTGTACAGTCTGTCTTCCTTTTTTCCAGTTCTCCAGCACCGAAGCTGGTGTTTAACCGAGTGAATGGGAAGCGCTGTCCGACATCTGGAATCACTGACACTCGGGAAGAGGAGCACACGCCAGCTCATGAGCAGAATGTTCGGTTTGTTTACGAAGGTAAGAGAGATCGACCCAAGCCGGCACCAAGGGACTCGTATGCTGAGCAGATGGGAGGACATTTCTGTCTCTCCCTCTCTAACACTGCCTCACCTCCAACAATACCTCTCCACCCTCACCCCTCCACCTCCCCCACCCTCACCCCTCCACCTCCTCACCCCTCCACCTCCCCCACCCCTCCACCTCCCCCACCCCCACCACTCCACCTCCCCACCCCTCCACCTCCCCACCCTCACCCCTCCACCTCCCCACCCTCACCCCTCCACCTCCCCACCCTCACCCCTCCACCTCCCCACCCTCACCCCTCCACCTCCCCACCCTCACCCCTCCACCTCCCCACCCTCACCCCTCCACCTCCCCGCCCTCACCCCTCCACCTCCCCGCCCTCACCCCTCCACCTCCCCACCCTCACCCCTCCACCACCCTCACCCCTCCACCTCTCCCACCCTCACCCCTCCACCTCCCCACCCCCACCCCTCCCCACCCCCACCCCTCCCCACCCCCACCCCTCCCCACCCCCACCCCTCCCCACCCCTCCCCACCCCCACCCCTCCACCTCCCCACCCCTCCACCTCCCCACCCCTCCACCTCCCCACCCCTCCACCTCCCCACCCCTCCACCTCCCCACCCCTCCACCTCCCCACCCCTCCACCTCCCCACCTCCCCCACCTCTCCACCTCCCCCACCTCTCCACCTCCCCCACCTCTCCACCTCCCCCACCCTCACCCCTCCACCTCCCCCACCCCTCCACCTCCCCCACCACCTCCCCACCATATGCTGAGGAATATTTGAGTGGTGCTCGCAGCAACCTCTGATTAACCTGTCAGTCCTGCAGAAAGCAAATCTGCAGACTGCTTTATTCCGACAGAAATGCTGGAAATACTCTGGTTTAAACCTGCACCAGGCTGTTTCCCCTCAGCCCGCCACCTTTGTGCTGAAGTGTGGGCTCTGGATGGATTAGCGTTGCACAGTCACCAGGACCCCCCCCCCCCCCCCCCCCCCCCCACCGCCAGTTGCCAGCACATTCTCACACACACACACACACACACACACACAAGTTGGTTTTGAATGTGATGGCTCCAGTACTTGAGGAAAGAGAACCATTTACAACGTCAGCCCCTCTAGTAACTAAGAAGGAAAGTATTCTGGCCAGCAGTTTAGTGGGCTTAGAGTTGAGAGGACACTAGGTGGATCTCATGAATGAGATATTCCACTCTCAATCTGTACTGAGAATTGTGACCGCTCCTCCCGTTCTCTGTCAGGGAGCTGAGATGTGTGCCTTGAATGCTTGTTAATTCACAAGGACAGGCTGTTCAATGATTTTCAGTGATATTCTGTGCAGGGTGTACCTGAGTCTGTCCCTCTACTGATGTCTAATATGGTTGTTTCTCTGGGCTGATGCCAGTTCTGTCTTGTTGAATGTGTTTTTGAGGTTGTATTGGAGGGTGGATCTTGTGTTCCAGTGATATGTGAGAGAGTGTAAACATTTTGCCCTCTCTGACTTTCAAAGTTGTTTTATATTTGTGGTTGTTACAGTATTTTAATCATTAACCATTTTGACTGTGTCTTATCAGTTTGAGCTGATTTATTGTAAAAGTTTTGCCAGTTGTTTTATCCGTTTAATCTTCACAGACCTTTCAACTCTCCCTCATTTCACAAGATGAAGGTCATTCGGTCCATCATGATTTACATGTCTGTTTTCATTCCTGTGCACTTTCCTGTCATAATATACACCAGTATATCATGGTGCAGACACACACACACACACTGATGGACATGCAGTGGGACCAATCAGCATACACAACACCGCAGCCAATCACCAGTGAGAGCACACGCACTATAAAGACAGGGGACGGGAGAGTTCCCGCTCTTTCTAGTAGGAGCCAGCTCGGAGCACAGAGCTCGCAGCCTGCAACACAGACATTCACCATGTGCTGAGTGCATCACATGGTTAGGACTAGGCAAGGGTCAACAGTTAAAGCTGGTATTGCATTTATCCACAGTTCAAGTATGTTAATATAGTTAACCTTATAATAAAATAGAGTTGCACCACTTCAAGTGTTGGTGACCTGTTTGTGATCCAGAACACCCAACACATCATTTCCTGCATTAAATCCTACTTGCCATTGTTAAATTGCTTGCATATACTGTCCAACTCGCTCTGCAATTTGAGTTGTCTCTGCCGATCCAACTCCCTACACTAGTTTGGAATCATTAGCAAACTCGATCACATTACTTGGGTTCAGACACTCAATGCAATGTATGGAAAGTAAAAACAACAATGGTTCCAACACGAGTACCCCATTTGGTACATCTACCCACTCTGATGTAATTGCTTTATTTTTCTTAACAGAAATTTAGAGTACCCAATTCTTTTTTTCCAATTAAGGGGCAATTTAGCATGGCCAATCCACCTACCCTGCACATCTTTTTGGGTTGTGGGGGCGAGACCCACTCGGACATGGGGAGAATATGCAATCTCCACAAGGACAATGACCCGGGCCGGTGCTGTGAGGCAGCAGTGCTAACCACTGCGCCACCGTGCCACCCTCCGATGTAACTACTTTACGAGTACTTGCTGTTTCTTACCATTCAACCAGTTTCTTACCATTCCCATTGTTCAATCTGAATCCTCCACAAGTTTGAGTTTAATGAATCACCTTTCATATGGAATCTATGAAAATTCTTTTGGAAATAGAGATGCATCATATCATGGGTTTACAACATGGGGTTGTCACTTCCTTGGAGAAACCAAGAGCAAGGTCAGACGTGTTTATTTCCCCCATATAAATTCTGCGTTGATTGCTCTTAATTTAGATTATTGTTGTACAGATGATTGATTCCAATATTTTACATGAAGTGGAAGTCCGAGTGATGGGTCTGAAGTTGACCAAGTTCAATGGGTGAGAGGGCAGTCTTTGACCTTCAGCAGCACCTGATCCTCCTCCGTGCCCCAACCCATACTACCTCATCTAAGAAAATGTTCCAGTGTGTTCCAGTCAGTGTTGCCAAGTACATCTGAAGGTTAGCTGCTGTTTGAACATTGATGCTAAAGGGGCAGGCCTCTCTTCTGGCTGCAGTATAAGCACAGGGTTAAGGTCAGTTATTACCAGCTATTCTCTGCAACATGGCTCCGGCTAATATTTGCACCAAGGCCAAAACATGTACTGGCATAGGTCTTAGCAGCAACAACTTGTACTTATAAAGTGCCTTTAACGTAGTAAAATGTCCCAAGACATTTAACAGGCGCATTATAAAACAAGATTTAACACTGGAAGGAAAAAAGGGAGGTGGGTTGCAGTACTGATTAAGGAAGGACATTGTAGTGTCGGAAAGAGAGGATGTCCTTGAGGGGCAAGGATAACATTTATTCGCTTATTTGAGAAGCAAAAATGATATAACTAAACTACTGTGGATATTCAAGGATCTTTACATATTGAAAGATGCAGAGGAGCACATTTGCAGAGAAATCGCTATAAAGTGGTGATATTGGGGACTTTACCAAAATATTGATTGGAATTGTTTGAGCAAAGGGTACCGATGGGGAGGAATTTCTGAAATGTGTTCAGGAGAACTTCCTTGACTAATATAGTCACAGTCCAACGGGATAGGTTCTGGTGCTGGCGAATGAAGTGGGCCCAGTGTCTGTGCGGGGGAACACTTCGGTAAGAGCGATCATTGTACAATAATGTTTAGACAAGTAATGCAAAAGAGCAAGGAACATGCTCAAATAGAATGTTTAAATTGGCAGAGGAGATATTTCGGGTACAGAAAGTTTCCATCTCAACAAGGGTGCGAGGTAGGGGAACCATGGGGCTCCTTGAATGACGAGGGAGATAGAATATATGATGTCTGTTGGATGAATTCTTCAAGTGAGAACCAGGTTTTGGATTGGATTGGATTATTGTCACGTGTACCGCGGTTCTGCGTGCAGCTCAGACAGATCATTCCGTACATGAAAAGAAAATACATAATAGGGCAAACATAAAATACACAATGTAAATACATAAACACAGGCATCGGGTAAAGCATACAGGAGTATAGTACTATTCAGTAGAGAAGATGTGTGAAGAGATCACATCAATCCATAAGAGGGTTGTTTAGGAGTTGGTAACAGCGAGGAATAAGCTGTTTTTAAATCTGTTGGTGCGTGTTCTCAGACTTTTGCATCTCCTGCCCGATGGAAAAAATTGGAAGAGTGAGTAAATATGTCCTCCCGCGTGATGCAGGAGTCACAAGCAACAGGTCTTAGATGCTCATCCATGATGTAAAGAAAACAGTTTCTAATTAGTACCCTAAACTATTAAATCCAAAGAGAAAAGCCCTAGCTCCCTCAACCTTTCCTCATAAGACCTATCCTGCAAACAAGGCAGCATCCTGGTAAATCTCCTTTGCACCCTTTCCAATGCTTCCACATCCTTCCTATAATGAGGTGACCAGAACTGAACACAATACTCCAAATGTGGTCTCACCAGTCATATATAGTTGCAGCATAACCCCGCGGCTCTTAACTCAAGCCCCCTGTTAATAAACGCAAACACACTATAAGCCTTCTTCACGGCTCTATCCACTTGAGTGGCAACCTTCAGAGATCTGTGGACATGAAAGCCAAGATCTCTCTGTTCCTCCACATTCCTCAGAACCCTGCCGTTGACCCTGTAATCCGCAATCAAATTTGTCCTACCAAAATGAATCACCTCGCACTTATCAGGGTTAAACTCCATCTGCCATTTTTCGGCCCAGCTCTGCATCCTATCAATGTCTCGTTGCAGCCTACAACAGCCCTCCACCTCATCCACTACTCCACCAATCTTGGTGTCATCAGCAAATTTACTGACCCACCCTTCAGCCCCCTCCTCCAAGTCATTTATAAAAATCACAAATAGCAGAGGACCCAGCACTGATTCCTGTGGTACACCGCTGGTAACTGGTCTCCAGTCTGAACATTTTCCATCCACCACTACCCTCGGGCTGGTTTAGCACAGGGCTGAATAGTTGGCTTTTAAAGCAGACCATGGCAGGCCAGCAGCGCAGGTTCAATTCCCGTACCAGCCTCCCCGAACAGGCACCGAAATATGGCGACTAGGGGCTTTTCACAGTAACTTCATTTGAAGCCTACTTGTGACAGTAAGCGATTGTCATTTCATTTGTCATTGTCTTCTATGTGATAGCCAGTTACTTATCCAATTGGCCAAATTTCCCTCTATCCCACACCTCCTTACTTTCTTCATGAGCCGACCATGGGGAACCTTATCAAACGCCTTACTAAAATCCATGTATATGACATCAACTGCTTTACCTTCATCTACACACTTAGTTACCTCCTCAAAGAATTCAATCAAATTTGTGAGGCAAGACTTAACCCTTAACGAATCCATGTTGATTATCCCGGATTAAGCTGCATCTTTCCAAATGGTCATAAATCCTATCCTTCAGGACCTTTTCCATTAACTTACCGACCACCGAAGTAAGATTAACTGGCCTATAATTACCAGGGTCATTCCTATTCCCTTTCTCAAACAAAGGAACAACATTTGCCACTCTCCAGTCCTCTGGCACTATCCCCGTGGACAGTGAGGACCCAAAGATCAAAGCCAAAGACTCTGCAATCTCATCCCTTGCCTCCCAAAGAATCCTTGGATATATCCCATCTGGCCCAGGGGACTTGTCGACCCTCAGGTTTTTCAAAATTGCTAATACATCCTTCCTCAGAACATCTACCTCCTCCAGCCTACCCGCCTGTATCACACTCTCATCCTCAAAAACATGGTGAACACTGAAGAAAAGTATTCATTCAACGCCTCCTATTTCTTCTGACTCCATCCACAAGTTCCCACTACTGTCTTTGACCGGCCCTACCCTCACCCTGGTCATTCTTTTATTTCTCACATAAGAGTAAAAAGCCTTGGGGTTTTCCTTGATCCGACCCGCCAAGGACTTCTCATGCCCCCTCCTAGCTCTCCTAAGCCCTTTTTTTAGCTCATTCCTTGCTACCTTGTAACCCTCAGCGACCCAACTGAACATTGTTTTCTCGTCCTTACATACTCTTCCTTTTCCCTCTTGACAAGACATTCAACCGCTTTTGTGAACCATGGTTCCCTCACACGGCCATTTCCTTCCTGCCTGACAGGGACATACCTATCAAGGACACGCAGTATTTGTTCCTTTAACAAGCTCCACTTTTCATTTGTGCTTTCCCTGACAGTTTCTGTTCCCATCTTATGCTCCCTAATTCTTGCCTAATCGCATCATAATTACCCCTCCCCAATTATAAACCTTGCCCTGCCGCATGGCCCTATCCCTCTCCATTGCAATAGTGTTGCTCTTTTTAGCCTTGGTCTATTGGCTCTGATTACGTCACCTTTGCTCACGAGTCGCCAGGTATCTTTATGATACCGCCACGTGGTTCAAGTTCAGGTTATGATTAATAATACAGCACACCGCTTAGTAAGGATTAAAACAACGGTCATTTATTATATACAAGCAATATTAATACCCTAATACTACTTTCTATATAATAAACCTATCACTACTGGCCAATACTTAACTTAGGAAGAGCCCACCAGGTCAGGGAAACAAATGGCTTGTCCAATCAGATCTGGCCCGCGGGATTCAAAAGGCTGCTACAGGTCGGTGGCTAGGTGTCTCTACCGGATAGCGATCGCTGGATTCAAACTTACAGTTGCCGGTTGCTGTTCTTGCGAAGGTCTCGAGCAGGCGAAGAGGAGAGAGAGAGAGAGATCTGAACTTGGCCCCTCACTTTTATAGGGCCCAGGGGCTTCCTGCCTCCCGGGCGGCCCTTGACCCTGAGTCCCAAGTGATTGGATTCTGTCCCCAGTCTCTGGGGTCGATGTGTCCAATGGTGAGGCGATTCCTTGATCGGGGGGTGGTCGTTCACCTGTCTTTGTTTCGGCCACTGCAGGCGCCGACAGGTCTGGCCCGGTATTCAATTGCTAATATGTTGCAATTGGTCCCGGGGATAGCCGATTTAACTGCAGATGTCTGGATAGATGGGCTGCAAACAGTCCTGAATGTAACTGCAAATACCTGGGTTGATGGGCTGTTGATAGCCCTGAGTATCGATCTGGGCTAACTTCCCCAGAGCCGAATATGCAATACTGTCTGCAGCTGCCTGCCTGTGTCTTGTTAGCTGCTTTTCCCAGCAGTCTTTCGGGTTAGCCATTTCAAACTGGGTTTTGGCCAGATTAATCGGAACGCAGCCATTTTACATGGCTACAATAGTGAAAGACACCGATTTGTGGTCACTATCTCCAAAGTGCTCTCCCACAAACAAATCTAACACTTGGCCCAGTTCATTATCGAGTACCAAATCCAATGTGGAACCCCCTCTTGTCGGCCTATCCACATATTGTGTCAGGAAACAATCCTGCACACACTGTACAAAAACTGCCCCATCCAAACTGTTCGACCTATAGAAGTTCCAATCAATATTTGGAAAGTTAAAGTCACCCATGACAACTACCCTGAAACCTCCACATCTATCCATAATCTGTTTTGCAATTTCTTCCGCCACATCTCTCTTACTATTTGGGGGTCTATAGAAAACTCCTAACAATGTGACCGCTCCTTTCCTATTTCGGCCCATATTACTCAGTAGGCAGATCCCCTTCAAACTGACTTTGTGCAGCCGTTAAACTATCCTTGATTAACAATGCTACTCCTCCACCTCTTTTACCACCTTCCCTACACTTACTGAAACATCTATACCCCAGAACTTCCAACAACCATTCCTGTCCCTGTTCTAACCATGTCTCCGTAATGGCCACAACATCGTAGTCCCAAATACTAATCCACGCTCCAAGTTCACCTACCTTATTCAGGATGCTCCTTGCATTGAAGTAGACACACTTCAACCCACCTTTCTGTCTGCCGGTACACTCCTGCGACCTTGATACCCTCCTCAGTACCTCACTACTCTCAACACTGGCTTCTGGACTACAGCTCGTTTTCCCAGCCCCCTGACAAATTAGTTTAAACCCCCCCCCGAAGAGCCATAGCAAATTTCCCTCCCAGGATATTGGTGCCCCTCTGGTTCAGGTGCAAACCGTCCTGTCTGTACAGGTCCCACCTTCCCCAGAATGTGCTCCAATTATCCACGTACCTGATCCACGTCCCTAAACATCTTTTGGGTTGTGGGGGCGAAGCCCACGCAGACACGGGGAGAATGAGCAAACTCCACACTGGCAGTGACCCAGAGCCGGGATCAAACCTCGGAACCCGGTGCCATGAGGCTGCAGTGGAGTTTTATCGTTAAAGGAAATAAACAGATTTTTAATGTTCAATGAGAGAGAGAGCTCGGGGAGCAGTGTCGAGATGTATTGTAAACAACAATCCTGTTTGTATTGACTGTAAATTTCTGGTTTGTATTGAGCTGTGTTCATTTACCTGTTCAACGTTGCAAAACTTTGTCAGTTGGTTTTCATCCTGATGTGTTCATGCTGTGGGATGTGATACATTCCAGTAAACCAGTGGACAGACAAGATTACTCTGTTGGATTCCTAGGTTACAATAATTGGATATTGGGCAGATTTGTAGGGGATGTGAGGCCTTCTTATGCGGGTGGTGAGTGACGCTGGACTCGAGGAGAACATCAGGGGCAAGATTCTCCAATCCCGCGGCAAAGTGTCCACGGTGCCGTAAACGCCGTCGCGTTTTACGACGGCGTGAACGGGCTGCTCCCATGACTATTTCTGGGCCCCTACAGGGGGCCAGCACGGCGCTGGAGCGGTTCGCGCCACTCCAGCTGCAGATCCCGGTGCGAACTGTGTGCCGCGGGATCCGTGCATGCGCAGTTGTGCCGGCCACATCGGAGCCCCCCCCCCCCCCCCCCGGGCCGCCACCTGACCCTTACACGCCGAAGGTTAGAACGGCACCAGCGGGACTCGGCTCTTTTCGTACGGCCACTCGGCCCATCCGGGTCGGTAGAGCGGCCCACGACCGCGCCATGCCAACCACGCCGGCGATGATTCTCCACTCTGCGGAGAATCGCGTGCCGGCGTTGGGGCAGCCTGGCCCAGGGCTGGGAGAATCCCGCCCCTGATTTAAGAAAAAAAATAGTTACAGTCAAGCAACTGAACTAGAGCAACTGTATCATTAATTACAGACTCTCAGTTTAATTATTAAACCTTGAACAATAAATAATTTTATTTGGAGGTTTAATAGGTCACTAGTAATCACTGGTAATCCCTAAGCTTTACTGGTAGAGGAAATTTGTGTGTTTTTGTTTTGGTTCTCTGCTCACTGTTTTGTACTGGAAAATAGAAAAATATTGACTAAGGTTATAGTCTATCTATCCTGATGGCTCATATCTTGATAGCCCATGGATAGGGAGGAGTCCATGTATTCGAAAACATCTCTGGTTATTGCAACCAGAGCAGCAAAATTCCGAACAGACTGTGACATAGGAACAGGAAGAGGCCAATTAACCTCTCGAGCCTCTTTGCCATTTGGTGAGATGATACTTGATCATACTTTGCATGGCCATCTTTGCCTCATACCTTTTTAATACCTTTGTTAAATCTGTGATTGATAGATTTTTGTTATTTGTTTACAGTTGATCGAGCGTCCATTGCCATTTGCAGAAGAGAGTTCCAAACTTCTGTAACCCTTTGTGCGTAGAAGTGTTTCCAAATTTTACTCCTGAATGATCTGGCTCCAATTCTTAGACCTATGCACCCTGGTCTTGGACTCCCCAACCAGAATTTGTTTCTATCCAGCCTAACCGTTCCCCTTCGCTAATTTGAAAACTTGGGCCAAATCACCTCTTAACTTTCTAAATTCCAAGGAATATAACTCCACATTGTAAAATCTCTCATCATAATTTAACCCTTACAATCTGGTAAACAGGCGGTGCACAACCCTTGGACATCTGTCTCTCGGAAGTCCCGGAAACTGGGTGTCCTTGAAGAACCTTTTACAATGTTGGAAAGTTCCAGATATCACTAAAGGATATTACTGTTGAGGGACTTGGATGCTTGAGTGAGAAATAAACAGAGTCCAAAGATGAGCAGGTTAGGTAGATTGGCCATGCTAAATTGCCCCTTAGTGTCCAAAAGGTTAGGTGGGGTTACTGGGTTAAGGGGAATGGGTGGAGGCGTGGGCTTAAGTAGGATGCTCTTTCCAAGGGCCGGTGCACATTCGATAGGCTGAATGGCCTCCTTCTACACTATAAGTTCTATGATTCTATGAAATTTGCAGGATTATCAGGAGAGTGAGGCTAGTTGAATAGATCTACCTGCACCTCAAGTTCTTAATTATGGCTGGAAGTGGTGAAGGGCACTATTTAAATCCAAGTTTTTTCCCCCCCCTTCCTTTCTTTGTCCTGTGAATCACAGCCACGTCATGTACCCTGGGTATATAGATATCTCACCTCTGTTTCCAGCAGTTTTGCCCCCTTCCATTTGTGTGCAATGATTGGAATTCTGTCTTTTCTCTCCCCCAGCATGGCAGCAGGTGGAAGAAGCGCTAGGAGCTAACCAGCAGCTGGAGAATGGGCTGTGCGCTCAGGGGCCGGTGCAGTACGTGGAGAAAATGCCAAACCAGAACTTGAAGAGTAGGTTCCAAGAGTAACTTTGAATATATAGACCTGATAGAGGGGTGGATTTTGTCTAGACTTTGCCAACCCTCCATGATTGTCCTGGAATATCCAGGATTTTAAAACGATTTAAAAAAATATATTGTCAGCATCATTTATCACATATCCTTAATTTCCCCTGAGAAGGTGATGGTGAGCTGCCACCTTGAACCTATGTGGTGCAGGTACACCCACAGTGCTGTTAGGGTGGGAGTTCCAAGGTTTTGACCCAGTGACTGTGAAGAAATGGGGTGTGACTTGGAGGGAAACTCACAGATGATGGTGCATTAAAGATTCATCTCCTGGTCACTAACATCTGATCCAAAGACGGCACCCCCAACAGTGCAGGACTCCCTCAGTACTGCACTGGAAGTGTCAGTCTGGGCCATGAGCTCAAATGTCGAGGGGATGTGGGACTTGAACACACAGCCTTCTGACTGAGATGAAAGTGCTACCCACAATTGGCACAAGAATTAAAACGGGTTGCATTTTATTCCAATTTCTTTTAACACGTAATACTTATTAGTTCTAAAACTATTGGGGACGGCTTAAATAAAAAGATGAGGTCATGTGATAAAATGCCGGAATAAATCCATTAAGATTCAGTGGCCCCTTAGCTAAGACACGGATCAGAGCCAACCCAGTTGAGATCTGAAATCTGTGCTGAATTAGCTGATCTGAGATGAGGATGCAAGAATGGTTTAATTGCTGCTGGAGTGGAGAGGGGAAATAGTCAGTGGCCCTGGCTGGGAGTGTGCATGCACTGCAGGCCATTGAATGAGGTGTGGCTTTGCTGCCCTCTGTGGGCAATCTGCTGAATTTAAAACCCATGGAGCTCACAGGGCCAACAAGGGCACTGATTTATAGTGACTCTGCTGTACCCGCCTTGGGAGTGTTGATGTAAATAATGTCATGCAAATGTGAGGAGTTACGTATGCACACCAGTCTCTTGGGATCCCGCACTGTTTCAGCAAGTGCTGTGCGTTAAAATGTTACCCACTTTGTTTCCTAGACTTTGTCCCGATCGATCTCGAAGAGTGGTGGGCAAAGCAATTCTTGGCCAATATTCAGAACTCACCCTAAAGTCAGACAGGAACAGCCTCCTTTTACAGGGCAGATCGTCAGCAGCCAGTTAACACTTGGACTTCTTCAGATCTCTCCCTACTCTGTGATTCACACACAGCGAAGACATTTTTTGTTAAACCTGGATCGACTAGGACTCTCTACAATGACCGTTGACTTCAGCTTCGACTGGGTGAAATTCTCACGCCAATGAGCAATAAAGCAGCAAGTCTGTGGGAAAGACCATCCAAAATGTCTATTGTTTCAAAAGATATTTCTCTTTATTTTGTTTTTGAAGGGTTATGTGCTCCGTCTGCACCAGCATACATCTGATGACATTGCTGTGGAGTATCTAGGCCCAAGCTACAGCTGCACACCTTGTGCCTTGAAAAGCACCACAAAATGTGCCTGGGGCCATGAATATTACACAGGGACTGAGAATGCATGCACCCATCTCAATCAAGGAACAGCAGCTACTTAAAAACTAACCCCGTCCCACATGGAGACAACACTGCTCTAAAATTCATCCAGTCCTTTGCAGGAATTTAGTTTTCATTGTCCAACCTGTTTTGTGCCATCTCACGATCAGCAGCAGCCTCGGCTTGCAAGCAAGAAATTCCAGTTTTGCTTATACAGTATATTGTGGTGTTGAATAAATCATGTTTATTTCTCCCATCACCCCTTCCCCCAACACACATCAAGCGAGCATTAGTGTATTTTCGGTACACTGCCGGTGTTGCTACAGACGTGACCGATTTGCAGCTTACCAGTGCCATGGTAATAGCTTCCTCTGGGCCAGTGAGTGTGACACTCCCCCACTACTATCCTGATTTCAAGGTGTGAGGATTGGAATTGAAGTAGTGGGAACTGGTAACCCTTCATCCCTCCTCTTGCAGAACAGCCTCTTATCATCTCACCCCCTCAGGGGGGGGGGGGGGAAAGGAGGAACATTTGGACCTGTCTATCTCCGAGGATGGGGGTGGTAAAGCTAACCTCTGTAATCCAGTCCATACAGAAGTAGCTGTTGATCAGTTAGTAGTCACCTTTTGAATGCGAATGATAGCAACATTTGTAGATCTGATACTCAACATATACATACTTGTGCTTCACAGGGATCTGTATTCAAACAAGATCCCAGTTTGGGAGAAGGGTGGGGACCACATTATTCCTGACGATACAGGAAGAGTATTATCAGATAGAGGGGTGTGGTGCTGCAACTTGTTACATAAAGAAAGGGTGACACTGAGGAAGAGCTGTTTAAAAGCACACCCATTAGCATTGCTGGCCTCATCCAAAACTACAAATGTTAGAACTCCTGAAGTCTCAGTTAATGAGGCAGTGTCAGTTTGTTGCTGATTTGCAGGGCTTATTTGTAAACCGGCAGATCATCAATTAGCTAGTGCAATCTGAGTTTAATCAAATCTCAGCCTCCCGCAGGTCTTGCTCGTACTCCATTTTAATTTATAGATTTAAGTTGCTCGTTCAGTTCTCTGAACTTCTGTCCTCGAGAATGAGGTTCAGTTGCTCCACACACTCTTAAGCTATATTTGGGAGATGTTTACAGTATTCTGGGAGTTCCAATGTTATCAACTGAGGGTGGTACATGTGATTTAAAAGCACTTGCGGTGGCAATGTGCAAACACCGTCTGATGTACTGAAACTACCTTGTTCACCCCTGCCTTAATGCCCAGTATAGTTGAGGAGCCAATGACTGCAGTATGGGTAAACAGCTAAACCAGCACTACAAACTACCAATCACAACATGGCCTTCTGATAGCATTCACGATGGTGGCTTAGCCTACCTGAGGGGGTTTGGGGAGGGGTATTTTTAGATGTGAAGGTTCACCTGGACATGGGCCTGATGAGTTGTTTAGCGTGTGGTACTTAGCAAATATTTAAACAGCCCATTTACCTCAGTTCATGCCATTTCCTCAGGCAGTTTCTTGCTTTCCCTCCATTATCGTCCTGCTTTATTTCTGTACCCTTCCTGATTGCTTGCAGTTACTTTCAATCCCGATCTCTGGTTAGATAACATCACTATTCAACATCTGCCCTACTCTGATTTTCATTTTCTAAAATTGTGGGGTGCTTGGGGAATGAGAGAGATTTTATTTAGAATCCCTGTCATGTGATTTCATTTCTTTGCCTTTAAAGCCCGGGCTTTATGCACAGTCCCCATCCCACACTGGTTATTCTAGTCCACTTCAGCTAGGGTCAGTTTGGAATTTTGCCTCATCATCCCTATAAGATGGCGACTAGATGTATTGGCTATGCTAAATTCCCCCTTGGTGTCCAAAGGTGGGGTTAGAGGATAGGGGCAGGGTAGATTCGATGGCCTCCTATGAATTGGAATGTATGACCTGCCTTTGGCATTCATGGCACTGGGCTGTTTAACAGGAGGTATTCCCAGCTCTGAGCCAAAGGAGCTAAATTGTAGAAAGTGGTGCAGGTACCCCCACACCATGGTGTGATGAGATAACTCTTCACAAAATAAACAGGACATAATTTTAATTGGGATTTTCGGTTGCTTAATAGCTACTCTGTAAAAATACAGTACTGGATCCCTTGAATGTGTCTGTGGGAAGGATGGTGTGCCCTTAACCATGTTGAATTGGATAGACTTCTTTCGATATAACATAACGTGGCAACAATGGGAGATTGAACCCAGTTTTAATTTGTCACTGAACAGAACATTAAAGTGCTTCTAAATCTTCCACCGCCAGAGTAGGTGGGGGACTGACCTAATGCCTTTAAGAACTCCATTTGGTGTGCGGATTAGGCTGGGGGACTGAATCATCTTTATACTGAGCTGAGCAATATATCATTAATGTTTTTCTAACTAGGCAATGAGTTCTATTTTCTTACACCATAACTAACAGTTGGAAAGGGGAAGAATTGCAGTGCTTAAATCAGAGAACTGAATGAGACAGGACTCCGGCGAGAGGTCCAGTGTTTGAAAGGCCATCCTGTCCTGACTGGAAGCCAGAGGGCAGAATGTGACCAAACCACAGTCCAGGTGTGACTCTTAAAAGTGAACTTGCATCTCTTCTGAGCCTGTGTATGTGTAAAAATAAATCAAGCTGGATGATTAATCTGAGAAGAATATAAAAAAATAAAATTAAGATTGTTTACCAAATCTATTCCTTCAAGAAGTTTTTGACCTGTGTGTGGAAATTGGCCCACATTTTCTGTGGATGGATATTGGTCTGCATCGATCCTGTAATGTACCTCTCCTGGGAATGTTCGAATGTTACTCTTTCTATCCCATGCTGTACTTGTCCCGGGAGTATTTGGTGGAGTTGGTGTAGAACAAGTCTGGGCAAACAATAGCACGCGGGCCACTGTAGTTGCACTAGTGAAAGCACGGGCAGTTGCAGTGTGAGCCGAATGTACATGTCCAACTTCCTGAAACCTGGCTGATTGGTATCAGGAGTTATCCTGGAGAGTTTCAAGGGATGTCCTCAAGGAGAACAAAAGTATTTCAGGGTAAGTTGGAGTTGACCAATGTTTCGGAGGCCAGAGGCAGGCTTTTCTCTGGGAGCACGTGTGGCTGCCATGCCAAAATAGGTGAGGGTGCATGGAGCAGCAGATGGAACAACACCAAGGTAAGTGGCTATTTACATTACTGTTACATTGTAGCTTTTATTTTCATTTGGCTTTTGCAAGTATGTTCAAAGTAATTTCTGAACTTCAAATTATTTTACAATACCCATAGGAAAAGTCAATTCAACTCTTGTGGTTTTGTTCCCCATTTATTTTTATTCCCTCATTGAAGGGGCTAATCCTTGTTGAGGTCTGTGTCATGGGTGCTGACAGTCCTGGATTTGAACCTGGTAATCTTCAGGTGTGCATTGGCATAGTAATACATCAAAGTGTGCTTACACCCAGAAGAAGGGTTATATCTAGAATATATAAAAAACTTGCATCGATGTGTGTGTCCTGCCAACGTTTTATATTATGAATTCCTATAGCCATATTTGTAATGATAC
The DNA here is from genome assembly GCF_047496885.1 of Scyliorhinus torazame. Lineage (NCBI taxonomy): Eukaryota > Metazoa > Chordata > Chondrichthyes > Carcharhiniformes > Scyliorhinidae > Scyliorhinus > Scyliorhinus torazame. Next base: position 155,580,529 of record NC_092723.1, on the reverse strand, counting down.
CAGGGAGGTGGAACTTCAGTTTAAGGGGGTTCAGTGGGGAGATGAGAAAAGCTGGTTTTATTTACCTTTAACAAAGGATAGATATAATAGGTGTTCAAAATCATGAAGGATATTGATTGGGTAAATAAAGAAGTTTTGCCAATCAGAGGATACAGCTAGCTTTAGGATAATTGAAAAGAACCACCAGATGGTAGCACATTTATAAGCCAGCAAAAACTTGATCTACAATTCTACTGGTGGACAAGGGATTTGGATATTGAAGGAAGTGAAGAGTGCAGGGTTTAGGTTAGGATTTTGTGTTTTTCAGACATCACAGTAAAGCAGCATTTATATGAGGCGAAAGTGAAATATTCCAGTTACTGGAAATCTGAAAAAAGAACACAATGCTGGAGGCATATGGTCAGGCAGCATCTGTGGAGAGAGGAAAAGAGTGACTTTGGCACCATTTATGAAGAGGGGCAGCCAACCTCATTGGTCATATTAAGCCAAGAAAAGGTGTCAAAAATTTGGTGTCTTAACTGTATATTATTAGGATGGTATAATCATAATAAACGTATGAAAATGAAATGAATGAAAATCACTTATTGTCCCAAGTAGGCTTCAAATGAAGTTACTGTGAAAAGCCCCTAGTCACCACATTCCGGCGCCTGTTCGGGGAGGCTGTTACGGGAATTGAACCGTGCTGCTGGCCTGCCTTGGTCTGCTTTCAAAGCCAGCGATTTAGCCCTGTGAAATTTATCTTTGTAATTGTTTGTTTCTTGAGTCTTTATGGCCACTCTTCCCCATCCCAAACAATTTCCATATCCAGAGGTAGCCTTCAGGCAAAAGGTTTGCCCATTCTGATGTAGTGAGCTTCACTGTGTGTTTAATGCAACAGTATAGTGGGAGCTTTATTGTGTATTTAACCCTTTCTGGAGGTGTTTGATGGCCAACAGTAATAAGCATCTGACCACAAGGTTGCAGTGGTTTCATTTTGGCTGCTTGGATTTGGGCCATGCAGAACATGGGAGTGCAGTGAATGCACCAGAATTAACTTGAGGACAGAAAATGTTCATTTATTCAACTTAAGCACATGAATACAAACAGGCAGAGGCTACTTGACTTCCATAGGAATGAACACAGTCAACTCAAAATAACCAAAAAATAAGGGCTGCAGGGACAACATTCTTATGTGTCCTTATTACAGGTACAAGGTTCCAAATTGAGCCACGGAAATCACTTTCCTGCCTGTTAAACCTGTCCTTAACACTGCTAATGTGAAACAATAGCTGATAATGGGGCAAATGGAAATCCATAGCAATGGCAGCATGAGGACAAAGTGATTAGTAAACCAGAATTCTGCAGCAGCCTTCTTCACATACTCCCACCCTGACTAACTCTCTCTATATGTCCGATTGTGACAGTAGCTTAGATTGGACAATATTCGGAGCTTGAGAGTGTGGAAAGACCAGCTCCCAAGTACATCTCCTATCTCTCATGTAAATGATTTGGCAGAAACTGAGGTAGAATCAATTCACCAAAGATTTTAACAAAGCTCCTGAACTGGGAGAGTAGCACGGTCCGAATACATCAATCTCTAATTGGCAAATGACCAGTTCAAATTTATAGCCCAGGAGCATCTGCCACCGGGGAAACAAGTGTATCTGTTTGTGTGGAGAGTTCTGTGCACGAGGTTTGAGTGGAAAACTCCAAAAGGGATCCTCAGATGCAGGCTCCCTAGCCCAGGTCTGTGACGCAGAGATTGTCATCATACACACTCCAATTACCGTATGTTATTCAGGAGAAATTAAACAAAGTGGTCTTTGGTCACACTCTCTCATACATTGGACTCAGGATCAGTATCGTCCTTTGTCAATTTGCTCATTGATTTTCGGAAAACTTTGCTCTTTGACTGCAATCCAACTGGTTTGATGTTGGCAGATTTTGTAGCTGGAAGTGAGAAAAGCAAATTACTATTAACCCAACATCCAGCCCATGGCCCACTCTTCCACAACCCTGTCACTCAGTCTCAGTCAATGTCATCACAACTTACTGCCCACGGCCGGTCTCACAAATACAACACATGCATTCAAACTCAATCACTGGCACCCACCCCAGCACAAAGCTTGTCACTTTACCCTTCCCACTGAGCTATGTGACCACATCCCTTGACTGTACCAGGGTAGCTCCTCTGACCTGCAAGCATGAATTTGAACTGTTTCTGCCACTCCGCCTCCATCTTTTTCCTGTAGTCTCCAAAAATTGACCTCATCACCTGACGCTTCTTCACAAGCGGTGCTTTCTCACTGCGAAGGGTTCTCAGTGCGTTAAGAGCCCTATCAGCTGTAAAACAAAAAGCATCTCAGTATCCATTCTCTGCCCTTACACATCACCATTGCCTATTCTACCCAGTACAGCAAGGGGCCTGCGAAGCAGATAGTTAGCTGACAACTCATTAGTCTAATTTCCACTCTGTGTTGCAGCTTTGGAGAATGAGAGGAGCAGAAAGAAATGAAGTGACCAAGCTAATGGATGCTTGCATGAAACTGCTATGTGTTCTTTTACTGACCAACAGGCGAGGTGCCTGTGTATCTCTCCCCAAAGTAGAACCCTTGTTACCCGGGTTCAATTCTGACCTTGGGTGACTGTGTGGAGTTTGCATGTTCTCCCAATGTCTGCGTGGGTTTCTTCCGGGTGCTCCAGTTTCCTCCCACAGTCCAAAGATGTGCAGGTTAGGTGGATTGGCCATGCTAAATTGTCCCATAGTGTCCAAAAGATTAGGTGGGGTTACTGGAATGGGTAGGGACGTAGGCCAAGATAGGGTGTAGACTCGATGAGCCAAATGGCCTCCTTCTGCACTGTTGGGATTCTATGGTACCCTTTATCTGAAGGGTCCACTGACAATGAAAAATTGGTCTCTATCATGTGAGAAGTGTTTGAAAGAAGAATAAACCCAGCATTCCACCTACTCGGAGGAGAGAAGGCTAAGTGGAGATTTGACAGCAGTGTTTAAAATGAAGGATTTAAGGGCAGCACAGTGGCTAGCACTGTGGCCTCAGGGCACCGACGACCCTGGTTCGATCCTGCCCCGGGTCACTGTCTGTGTGGAGTTTGCACATTCTCCCAGTGTCGGCGTGGGTCTGATCCCCACAACCCAAAGATGTGCAGGGTAGGTGAATTGGCCTCACTAAATTGCCCCTTGATTGGAAAAAATTTGGGTACTCTTAAATTTCTATAATAAAAACAAAATGAAGGGTTTAGATAGAGTAAATAAAGTGAAAGTGTTTCCAATGGTCAAAGCATAAATGTCCAGAGGGCTACGTTTACGGTGATTGGCAAAAAAAACAAAGGGGGCATGAGAAAAAGCTTATTTTATGCAGTGAGTGGTTAGGATTTGGAATGCACTGCCTGATAACGTGATCAAAACAGATTCAATAGTAACCATCAAAAGAGAATTGGATGAATACTTGAAGTTCAATTGTGTTCAACCGGTGTTCAATTCTGACCTTGAGTGACTGTGCAGAGTTTGCATGGTCTCCCCGGGTTTCCTGCGGGTGCTCCGGTTTCCTTCCACAGTCCAAGATGTGCAGATTAGGTGGATTGGCAATGCTAAATTGCTGGGGATTGGATTGGGCCTAGCTAGTGTGCTCCTTCAGAGGGTCAGTGGAGACTCGATGGGCCAAATAGTCTCCTTCTGCACTGTAGTGATTCTAAGATTCTCTATGAAAAAAAAGAAATTGAAGGGGTATAGAGAAAGAGAGGGGTTGCTCTTTGAAATTCAGCACAAGCTTGATGGGCCAAATGGCCTCCTTCTAGACTGTATCATTGATTTAAAGTATCTATCCTGCTGCATGTCAGTAGCAGCATGTACTGTTTGAGTAATGTACATGATACCTCACCCCTTAGAGAGCAGTTTACAGATCAGGAAATAAATGGGAAAAGGCCACTAACATCACAATCCCATTCAGAGTACTGCAGCCCCTTGAACACACCTTGTTTCTGTTTGGCTTTCTGAGTGCGCAGCCCAAGTTCCAGCTGCTCAATACACCAGTCCACTTCCCTCCGCAGTTGCTCTTCTGAAGACTGGAAGAGAAAATATCAAGAATTTACAGCAACACTGAGATCAAATTGAGACATTCGAACAAGGAATGCTCCAATAAGCATGGACATCACCATGAAAACAAATGGTTTAACCCACAATGGAGCAAAGTCACTGTGTGCCAAAGGCTGCAGGACATTAAAATGCCCCTTTTATCCAGACTGGCTCTGATCCGTCTCCCACATGAGGCGGATCCAGAGAAAAGAAACGGCTGAAAGCACTGGATATAGCAAAGGCTCTGAGCTCTGGCAACATCCCTGCAATGGTATTAAAGACTTGTGCTTTAAAGATAGCTGCACACCTAACCAAGCCGCTCCCGTCTACATTTACCACAAAATGTGGAAAATTACCTTGCCCAGGTAATCCTGCCCACAAAAAGGACAAATCCAATCCAGCCAATTACCACACCATCAGTCTACTCTCGATGATCAAAGTGATGGTAGTCATCAACTGTGCTATCAAGTGGTACTTACACAACAATAACCTGCTCACAGATGCTCAGTTTGGGTTCTGCCAGGCCACTTGGCTCCTGAACTCATTACACTCTTGGTCCAAACATGGTCAAAGGAGCTGACGTTAAGAGGCGAGAGCGACACCTCTTGACATCAAGGTGGCATTTAACCAAGTGAGGCATCAAGGAGCCCCAGCAAAACTGAAGCCAATGGGAGTTGGGGGGGTGGGGGAGAGCAAATCTCTCCACTGGCTGGGATCATGCCTCATTGTTGGATGCCAATCATCTCAGTCCCAGGACATCGCTACAGGAGCTTCTCAAGGTAGTGTCCTAGGCCCCAGCAACTTTAGTTGCTTCAATGACCACCCTCCATAAAGGTGAGAAGTGGGGATGTTTTTCTTTTAATTAAAAAAAGAGTACCCAATTCTTTTTTTTCCGATTAAGGGGCAATTTAGCGTGGCCAATCCACCTAACCTGCACATCTTTTTGGGTTGTGGGGTGAGACCCACGCAGACATGGGGAAAATGTGCAAACTCCACACGGACAGTGACCCGGGGCCACGATTGAACCCGGGTCCTCGGCGCCATGAGGCAGCAATGCTAACCACTGGGCCATTGTGCTGCCAGTGGGGATGTTTACTAATGATTGCAGATGATGCGCAGTACCATTCAGAACTCCTCAGACTTGGGCTGATTAGTGGCAAGTAACGTTCATGTCACACAAGTGCCAGGTAATGACCATTAATAAGGAGAGAGAATATAACCAATATAACCATCTTCCCTTGACATTCGATGGCACTAATATGGCTGAATCTCCCACAAGCAACATTCTGGGATTACCACTAAGCAGAAACTGAGCTTAACCAGCTATATAAATACTGTGGCTACAAGAGTAGATCAGAGACTAGGTAAATCTTTCCTGTACCCTCTCCAAAGCCTCCACATCCTTCTGATAGTGTGGAGACCCGAACCAAGTGCGGCCTAACTAAGGTTCTATACAGCTGCAACATGACTTGCCAATTTTTAAACTCAAATGCTCCGGCCGATGAAGGCAAGAAAGTCGTATGCCTTCTTGACTACCTTCTCCACCTGCGTTGCCACTTTCAGTGACACGTAGGTTTCATCTCCGAGTCATTTGACTCTGGAATTCTTTTCCACAGAGAACAGAGGAGGCTGGGTCATTGAATATATTCAAGGCTGTGAGTTCGACAGATTTTTGAACTATAGGGAAGTCCAGGGTTACGGGGGAGGGGGCAGGAAAGTAGTTATGCCACAATGAGAATCAGATCAGCCGTGAACTTATCAAATGGCAGAGCAGGCAAATAAAGCTCCCTCTACACTGTCCCATCAATCCATCTGTACTCTAATCAAGAAGTGTCCATTATTATACTTCTATTTCTCACATCAAAATGAGATTGCCTGCTGAGCAAGAGCTGTTTTATGCTGTGGGGGATTCTGATCTATAAAGCAGAAAGCTGAGACCAGTTGTTCAATACATGATTTCAATCTAGAAATCAATGTGCCTCCCTCCCCATAACAAGCCAAGAGCCACAGATTCCCCAGGTAGTTGCCCGTGTGTCCTTACCAGGCACTGTCCTTCTCTGTGAGCTGTGGAGTTCCTCTCTCTTCCATCACTCTCACCGCTCTGCCTCTCTCCACCTTTCATGGGTTCAGCTGTGAGTTTACTGCTCCGTGCTTTATTTTTATTTTTCTGTGAGGGTCTGGAAGCCATGAGCTGTTTGGCCTTTTGATGGCTTGGCAGCATGGGATCTGCCTTTGCTTCTATGTTCTGAACTGCAGGCACAGGTTGTCTTGTACACTCACCCGGCTGCAGTTCCGCATCGGCCTCAGGGATTGAAAAATTAAACTTAAAATCGGACTCTTGGCTATTAGCCTTTGTAAAGATTTTCAGCTTCTCCTCCTCTACAACCTGATCAGAATCTTCATTCACAGCATCACAACCCCCAGCTTGTGGCTGTTTCCTGGTGTCGGCGGTCTCAAAATTCAGGCGGCCATAAGCTGGGTGTGTTTCAGTGGGATCATCACTCACTCCCTGAGCCACAGCGAAACTGAACTGGAAGCCACTCGGTGGCTGGTCGGGACTTCTGGAGCATTCCTCATGTGCTATGTGCCCACAGTCAGTGGAACTGGCTTGCGGAGTTGCTGCTGGGGAGTGGTTCAGAGCTGGTGCAATAAAAACAACTGGTCATTTAGTGACAAGACATTTTAAAAAGGAAACTACCAACTCGTCCCAGAAACGGTGCCACATTTATTCTGGTTTGATTTTCAACCGTCTCAATTTGCCTAATGCATTTATTGTGGAATTATTTTCCGAGTTCCTGATTTCTTCAAATCCGTCCTGTGGTTAGACCATCCAGCAACTTGAACATTCCCCATTCTCTCAATGAGCTTTTCAATTCCCTTCACTATGTTTTAAAAGGAAGAGTAGGTGTTTGGAATTCTGTTCCACAGAGAGCATGGAAGGCTACATCATTAAATATATTCAAAGTTGAGTTAAACAGAATTTTGATTGACAAGGGAGTCAAGGGTTATGAGGGGGGGGTGGAAAAAGTTGTGTTACAGCCAATATCAGATCAACCATAAAGTAACTGAATGGCAGTGCAGGCTTGTAGGGCCTAATGACTGCTACTGTTTCTTCTGACACCTGCAAGACTTTGTTTTTCAAGAACAAACAACTTTATTCACAACGCCGAGACAGAGAGAGGGGGGAATGTGCCCAAGAGGCAGATGGGGGAGGGGGAAAGAGAAAACAGCGTGTGCGAGGGGGACGGGGAGAACAGAGAGCACGAGGGGGATGGGGGAGAGAAAACAAAGCCATGAGGGGGACAGGGAAGAGAAAATAAAGTGTGCGAGGGGGACAGGGGTGGGGAAATGAAGGGAGACAACAGCACAGGGGGGTTGATCAGTGACACACCTCATAAACAGGTCCTGTTACTGAAATATCTGTGACCCAGGCCCTCTTACCACCCACTAGCACTTGGCTGTGGGACAGGGTGTCCCTGACGGCGTACCTTGCTCTGGTGACAATTTAAGCTGGAGGACCCCAGTCTGCATCTGCTGGACACCCCAATCCAGTTCTTCCTGGATGGTCCTGTTGAGGGCCTGCAACAGAAAGAAAGCTTTAGCAAACCAACCCGTGGGCAACAAGTAGAATGGAGCATGGAGGAGAGACTGTTTACCTCAAGTTCCTCACACCAACTTGAGAACAGCTTAATGGTGCCCATGAAACAGCTGGCAATAGAGCTAGTCTCATGCAATAGACATTTGACTGTGACTGCGCAAACCCATTTCACAAAGGATCATTACAGCTCGGGAGATTTCCTCCCATCAGTTTGGGCTAGATATGGATGAAATGTCTAACCCGCTGCACTGTACAGTTCTTCATAGGTGGTCAGTATTGAGTCGTGAATGTGTAAATTCAGAGGTACATCACATGGGGAGATGGTAGTGTTGTGGTAATGTCACTGGACTAGTAGCCCAAATATTAAAAGGAAACACACAGCAGGTCTGGCAGCATCTGTGGAAAAAGAAACCAGTCCGAAGGACTCGCCTTCACAGTTGAAGAAAAGTAGAAATATGATGGGTTTTATACTGTTGAAGAGGGGCTGGAGCAGGTGAACAAAATAGAAGGTCAGGGAAGGAAGATCTTCCCTCCACAGCTTCCAGCTTCACAGTCCCCCCAATTCCACAGAGTCCGCTTCTGCCTCCTTTCCAAAATCCACCAACAGGAACTGTACTGGTAGGCCCACTGACTCTTTGTCAAATCTCTCCTGTACTACTCCTGACATTCTATTATGCTGCACCCCCTTGATTCAACAGTATAAAACCCATTACATTTCTACCTCTCTTCAGCCATGAAGAGTCAGACTTGAAACATTAACTCTGTTTCTCGCAGGGGCAGCACTGTGGCGCAATGGTTAGCACTGCTGCCTCACGGCACCAAGGTCCCAGGTTCAATCCCGGCCGTGGGTCACTGTCCATGTGGAGTTTGCACATTCTCCCTGTGTTTGCGTGAGTTTCGCTCCCACAACCCAAAGATGTGCAGGGTAGGTGGATTGACCATGCTAAATTGCCCCTTAATTGGAAAAGATTAATTGGGTACTCTAAAATTTGAAGAAAAAAAAATTTGCTCCACAAATGCTGCCAGACCTGCAGCATTTTCGGCTTTGATTTCAGCTTTCCAGAATGTGCAGTATTTTGCTTTTATTTTAGTGATCCAGAGATATAGACTATTGTCCTGGAACGTGGCAGCTGGTGGAATTTAAATTCAATTCATGAAATCTGGGATTGAAAGCTAGTCTCATTAATGGTTATTAGACCAGTGAATATCCATTCTTCCATTAGGAAACAGGAAACATCCACTGATTCACAATAGTTTTATTGCGATACAATAGTTCAGCACAAGCACTGGTTTCTACTCTCCTTTCTGGGTCCTTTCCCTTTCCAGAAGCCACCCCAACTGGGGGAAAACCCAGCTTGGGAAGAGCAGTAATCAATTAACGCGCACTAATGCCAGAAGGGTAGAGAGAGACATCAATAATGGTCATTCGCAATGTATCACTCACCTCCTCCATCCAGCAAACCGTTGGCACCTTATCAGATCAGTGGTCAGCCTGGGCACCTCCCCAGACCAGCAGTCAGCTTGGGCGCCTGTAGGAAAAGAAAAGACTCAGGGTATAATTCCGCCATCTGTGCTGTTAGTGCACCTGTTAACTTAGTGCTGCCACTAAGCTGTAGGTAAAGGGCGAATGAGTCAGTGTAGCATTTTATTCTTGTTGTTTCTGCTCAGGAGGATGTGGCGTTAAGAGCAAGTGCACAATCAAGCAAGTTCTTGATGTGACTGTATTTGTTGGCAGGCAATATTAGTTTCAGATCACTAAATCATGTCATTACACCCATATGGACATCCTTCTAAGGGCAGTGTTTTGTTTGAGAATTTTAAGACGGGGGTGGCTGCCTCTTCAATACGCAGTTGTGTGATCAGGAGCTTTGGACTGCAAGCCAGTGTCCTGTTCACCTGTATATTGACAAGGCTCGAATTGTGTGTGTGTATGTGCTTGAGATTAAACCAGAAGAATATAAAATAATAGAAGTAGGCCATGCAGTCACTCTAGTCAGCTTCACCATTTAATAATCTCAATTCCACTTTTCTGCCTTCTTCATAACTCTTGACTCCGTTATAGTTCAAAAACAGTGTCCATCTCAGACAGGAACATATTCAATGACCCAACCGTCACAGCTCGCAGGGGTAGAAAATTCCAAAGAAGTTCAAGAATTCCAAAGGGGTAGAAAAGTCCATAAGTAACTATGATGGTATGGGGCTTGAGTTTGCTACGATGGACTGGGAAACATTACTGAAAGGAAGGACAGTAGATAGGCAAAGGCAGACTTTAAAGGAATGAATAGTGAACTCCAAAAGTTGTTTATTCCTCACGGCGCTGAGGTCCCAGGCTCGATCCCGGCTCTGGGTCACTGTCCGTGTAGAGTTTGCACATTCGCCCCGTGTCTGCGTGGGTTTCGCCCCCACAACCCAATGGTGTGCAAGGTAGGTGGATTGGCCATGCTAAATTGCCCCTTAATTGGAAACAATTAATTGGGAACTCTAAATTTATTTTTTTAAAGTTGTTTATTCCTATTTGGCGCAAGAGTAGAAAGGGAACTGTGGCCAAACCATGGCTTACAAGGGAAATTAGAGGTAGTACTAGATTTAAAGAAGAAGCAGACAAATTGAGGAAAAAAAAGCCATGGACCTGCGGATTGGGAACAGTTTAAAATTCAGCAAAGGTGACCTATGCACTGACGGTAGGGTCACAACCCTGGACGAACTGACGCAGAGATTCCAACTAGCTATGGGCAACAAACTCAGCTACCTGCAGTTTAATAACTTCCTACGGCAGGATCCAAGGACATACCCGCGACCACCACAACAGACACTATTAGAAGCTACTGGACGCAGACATCCTAGGCAGAGGGAACGGTAGTGACATGTACAAACAACTGCTAGAGAGAGCAGACACCGAACTGGACACAAGGATGAAATGGGAGGAAAACTTGGGGTTCGAAATAGGGTGGGGATTCTGGAGCGAAGCACTGCACAGGGTCAACTCTACCTCCACATGCTCAAGGCTCAACCTAACGCAGCTAAAAGTGGTCCATAAAGCCCACGACCAGAACCCGAATGAGCAGGTTCTTTCCGGAGGTGGAGGATAGAACGGTGCCAAGGAGGCCCAGCCAACCACGGCCACATGTTCTGGTCCTGCCCCAGACTTGCTGGGTACTGGACAGCCTTCTTCGAGGCTATGTCCAAGTTGGTGGGGATGAGGGTGGTGCCATGCCTGAAAGCGGCGGTTTTCAGGTTTCAGACCAGCAAGATCTCTTCGTAGGGAGGAGGTCCGACGACCTTACCTTTGCCTCGCTGATCGTCCGCCGTAGAATCCTGTTCGGCTGGAGGTCAGCAGCACCACCTAAAGCTTCAGACTGGCTGTCCGACCTATAGGAATTTCTCCAAATAGAGAAAATCAAATTCGCCACCCGTGGGTCGGAATAGGGTTTCCACAAAACATGGGAGCCATTCACCCGACTGTTCCGGGACATAAATAAATAAGTAGCCAGGGAAAAATAGCCAGGACAAGACAGAAAGAGAGGGAGGACCCAGGGGGGAGCAAGGTGAGGTAGCAAAACTCAGCAAGAAAGAATGGGGGGGCAGCAGTGAAGGGGGAAGAGAACAAAAAAGGGGAGCCTGAAGGGGGAACAGATAAGAGAACAAAAAACGCGGGGGGGGGGGAGAGAGAGAGAGAGAGAGAGAGAGCACAGGGGAAGACAACAGTGGCAGCAACCAGAGCACAGCGAGAGAACACGAAATAAAACGGGAAGGGGAAACGACCAATGGCCGATGCCGAAGCAATTGCACAAAAGAATGTAAAAAGCATTAGGAGGCACCATTCATGAGCCCCTCCACCCTAGTCAGATGATCTGTAAAAAGAGAATAGAAGAGAGGGGAGGAAAGACCCCTCCCATCCGGTTATATTTCCTAGAGCCTATGTGTTTTCCTTTGCAAGGCATATACCTGGATCTATAACTTGTACAAAATCCAATCAAAAACATTTATATTTAAATAAAAATCAGCAAAGGCAGCCAAGGGATTGATTAAGAAGGAGAAAATACAACATGAACGTAAGCTAGCAGGGAACATAAAAACTGGGTTTCTACAGGTATGTAAAGAATAAAAGATTGACAAAACAAATGTAGGCCCCATATATTCAGAAACGGGGGAGTGAAGGCGGCTAAATCTCCAGGGCCTGATAATCTTCATCCCACAGTACATAAGGAAATGGCCCTAGAAATAGTAGATCCATTTGTGGTCATTTTCCAAAATTCTTTAGACTCTGGATGGGTCCTACAGATTGGAGGGTAGCTAATTTTTTTAAACTGTTTCCAATTAAGGGGCAATTTAGCGTAGCCAATCCACTTACCCTGCACATCTTTGGGCTGTGGGGGTGAGGCCCACGCAGACACAAGGAGAACTCCACACAGACAGTGACCTGGGACCATGATCAAACCCAGGTCACCAGGCAGCAATGCTATCACTGTGCCATCGTGCCGCCCGGAGGGTAGCTAATATAAGCCCGCTATTCAAAAAGGGAGCTAGAGAGAAAACAGAGAACATCGGTGATAGGAAAGTTGCTATCACGGATTTCATAACACAGCATTTGGAAAGCAGAGGTATAATCAGACAAAGTCAGCATGGATTTATGAAAGGGAAATCATGCTTAACAAATCTACTGTAATTCTTTGAAGCTATAACTGGTAGAGTTGACCAGGGAGAACCCATGGATATGGTTTATTTAGACTTTAAGACTTTTGACAAGGTCTCGCATAGAAGATTACTATGTAAAATTAAAGTGCATGGGATTGCGGGTGGTGATTTGAGATGAATAGAAAACTGGTTAGCAGACAGGAAGCAAAGAGTTGGAATAAACGGGTCTTGTTCCGATTGGCAGGCAGTGACTAGTGGGGTACGGCAGGGATCTGTGCTAGGACCCCAACTGTTCACATTATATATTAATGATTTGGATGAGGAAACTAAATGTATTATCTCCAAATTTGCAGATGATACAAAGGTGGGTGGGAGAGTGAGCTGTGAGGAGGTGCAGAGATGCTTCAGTGTGATTTGGACAGGCTGAGTGAGTGGGCATATGCATGGCAGATGCAGTATAATGTGGATAAATGGGAGATTATCCACTTTGGTAGCTAAAAATAGGAAGACATTATTATTTCAACAGGTGTAAATTGAGAAAGGTGGCTACTCAGCGAGACCTTGGGTCCTTGTGCGTCAGTCGCTAAAAGTAAGCACACAAGTACAGCAGGCAGTAAAGAAGGCAAATTATATATTGGCTTTCATCGCAAGAGGATTGGAGTACAGGAATGTTTTACTGTGATTGTCTCGGCCATTAGTGAGGCCACACCTGGAGTATTCTGTGCAGTTTTGGTGTCCTTATCAGAGGAAGGATGTTCTTGCTATGGAGAGAGTGCAGATTCTTGGGATGGCGGGACTGTCATAAGGGGAGACCAAGTCTGTTAGGATTATATTCATTGGCGTTTAGAAGAGCGAGAGGGAATATCGTAGTAATTTATATTCTAACAGGATTGACAGGGTCGATTCAGAAAGAATGATCCGGATGGTGGGGGAGTCCAGAACTAGGGGGTCATAGTTTGAGGATAAAGGGTAAACCTTTTAGGACTGAGGCGAGGAGAAATTTCTTCACCCAGAGTGGTGAAGCTGTGGAATTCACTACCAGATAGTTGAGGCAAAAACGGTGTGTGATTTCTAGAAGGAATTAGATATAGCACTTGGGGCTAAAGGGATATTGGTGGGAGGGGGCGGGAGGCAGGATTAATGTATTGAATTTGATGATCAGCCATGATCAGAATGAATGGCGGAACAGGTTTGAAGGGCCGAATGGCCTCCTCCTGTTTCTATTTTCTATGTATGTTTCTATGTATTTGACAACCCTGAGAGACGAAGTTCCTCATCTTCATTTTAAATGGGTGCCCCTTATTCTGAAACTAGTTCTAGATTCCCTCACAAGCGGAAAACAATCTCCCCCTTTTCTCTTAGTGGTGAGACAGTGGCATAGTGATAATGTTGTTGGACTAATAATCCAGAGGGCCTGGCTAATACCAAGGGGACATCAGTTCAAATGCCAGCTGGTGGATTTTCAGTAAAAACCTGGGACTTGAAAGCCAGCCGTCAGTGATGGTACCATGAAATAAATTATCCTTAATTTCCAGTTAGCTATGGATGCTTCATCCTTCTTATTGGCCTGGGTTTTACAGCCTGTCTTGCCTGGCGGGATATTACAATCCCGCCAAAGTTTTAAATGGCTTTATACTTCCCACGCTGAAATGAAAATGAAAATCGCTTATTGTCACAAGTAGGCTTCAAATGAAGTTACTGTGAAAAGCCCCTAGTCCCCACATTCCGACGCCTGTTCAGGGAGGCTGGTACGGGAATTGAACCGTGCTGCTGGCCTGCCTTGGTCTGCTTTAAAAGCCAGCTATTTAGCCCAGTGTGCTAAACCAGCCCCTTTCCCTCCCCTCACATTTGTCTCAATGTCTCGCTCAGTCATCCTTCCCTTATTCAGTCTCCCATCCTTTCCTCCATCTATCCGATTACAACCTTCCCCATCTCAACCTTTCGCTTTCCCACCAAACTCCCTTCTCTTTTCCCTTCCCCCACTCCCTTTCCGACCGTTCTCCCTCTCTCCTTCCTGAGTCCCCCTCCTCAAAGAGCACCTCCACTTTTCCTGAATCCAAATCTCTGCACCCCCTCCCTCTTCTCCACAACCCTCCGATTGCCCCACCCACATTCCTCCACTCCTCCAATTTCTCTACAAACCACCCCGTCCACATCACTCTCTCCCAACCCCCCCTCCCTCACTCATTTCTCTCCCAAACCCCCCCTCACTCATTTCTCTCCCAACCCCCCCTCCCTCACTCATTTCTCTCCCAACCCCCCTCCCTCACTCATTTCTCTCCCAACCCCCCCCCTCACTCATTTCTCTCCCAACCCCCCCCTCCCTCACTCATTTCTCTCCCAACCCCCCCCTCATTCATTTCTCTCCCAACCCCCCCTCCCTCACTCATTTCTCTCCCAACCCCCCCCTCCCTCACTCATTTCTCTCCCAACCCCCCCTCACTCATTTCTCTCCCAACCCCCCCCTCCCTCACTCATTTCTCTCCCAACCCCCCCTCCCTCACTCATTTCTCTCCCAACCCGCCCCCCCCACTCATTTCTCTCCCAACCCCCCCCTCCCTCACTCATTTCTCTCCCAACCCCCCCCCCTCACTCATTTCTCTCCCAACCCCCCCTCCCTCACTCATTTCTCTCCCAACCCCCCCCTCCCTCACTCATTTCTCTCCCAACCCCCCCCTCACTAATTTCTCTCCCAACCCCCCCCATTCATTTCTCTCCCAACCCCCCCCCTCCCTCACTCATTTCTCTCCCAACCCCCCCTCCCTCACTCATTTCTCTCCCAACCCCCCCTCCCTCACTCATTTCTCTCCCAACCCCCCTCTCACTCATTTCTCTCCCAACCCCCCCCTCCCTCACTCATTTCTCTCCCAACCGCCCCTCCCTCCCTCATTTCTCTCCCAACCCCCCCTCCTCACTCATTTCTCTCCCAACCCCCCCCTCACTCATTTCTCTCCCAACCCCCCCCTCCCTCACTCATTTCTCTCCCAACCCCCCCCTCCCTCCCTCACTCATTTCTCTCCCAACCCCCCTCCCTCACTCATTTCTCTCCCAACCCCCCCCCTCCCTCCCTCACTCATTTCTCTCCCAACCCCCCTCCCTCACTCATTTCTCTCCCAACCCCCCCCCTCCCTCACACATTTCTCTCCCAACCCCCCCCCTCCCTCACTCATTTCTCTCCCAACCCCCCCTCCCTCACTCATTTCTCTCCCAACCCCCCCTCCCTCACTCATCTCCCAACCCCCCCTCCCCTCACTCATTTCTCTCCCAACCCCCCTCCCTCACTCATTTCTCTCCCAACCCCCCCTCCCTCACTCATTTCTCTCCCAACCCCCCCTCCCTCACGCATTTCTCTCCCAACCCCCCTCCCTCACTCATTTCTCTCCCAACCCCCCCTCCCTCACTCATTTCTCTCCCAACACCCCCTCCCTCACTCATTTCTCTCCCAACCCCCCCCCTCACTCATTTCTCTCCCAACCCCCCCTCCCTCACTCATTTCTCTCCCAACCCCCCCCCTCACTCAATTCACTCCCAACCCCCCCCACCCTCACTCAATTCTCTCCCAACCCCCCCCCTCACACATTCTCTCCCAACCCCCCCCCCCCAATCATTCTCTCCCAACCCCCCCCACCCTCACTCATTCTCTCCCAACCCCCCCCCCCCTCACTCATTCTCTCCCAACCCCCCTCCCACACTCAATTCACTCCCAACCCCCCCCCCACCACATTCTCACCCAACCCCCCCCTCCCTCACTCATTCTCTCCCAACCCCCCCCCCCCACTCATTCACTCCCAACCCCCCCCCCCCCTCCCTCACTCATTCTCTCCCAACCCCCCTCCCTCACTCATTCACTCCCAACCCCCCCCCCCTCCCACCCACACTTCACTCCCAACCCCCCTCCCTCACACATTCACTCCCAACCCCCCCCCCTCCCTCACTCATTTCTCTCCCAACCCCCCCCCTCCCTCACTCATTTCTCTCCCAACCCCCCCCCCCTCACTCATTCTCTCCCAACCCCCCCTCCCTCACTCATTCTCTCCCAACCCCCCCTCCCTCACGCATTTCTCTCCCAACCCCCCCCCCCTCACTCATTCTCTCCCAACCCCCCCTCCCTCACTCATTCTCTCCCAACACCCCCTCCCTCACCTCATTTCTCTCCCAACCCCCCCTCACTCATTTCTCTCCCAACCCCCCCCCTCACTCAATTCTCTCCCAACCCCCCCCCACACTCATTTCTCTCCCAACCCCCCCCCTCCCTCACTCATTTCTCTCCCAACCCCCCCTCCCTCACTCATTCTCTCCCAACCCCCCCTCCCTCACTCATTTCTCTCCCAACCCCCCCCTCCCTCACTCATTTCTCTCCCAACCCCCCCCTCCCTCACTCATGTCTCTCCCAACCCCCCCCTCCCTCGCTCATTTCTCTCCCAACCCTCCCTCACTCATTTCTCTCCCAACCCTCCCCTCACTCATTTCTCTCCCAACCCTCCTCACTCATTTCTCTCCCAACCCCTCCCTCCCTCACT
Organism: Scyliorhinus torazame; assembly: GCF_047496885.1. Taxonomy (NCBI): domain Eukaryota; kingdom Metazoa; phylum Chordata; class Chondrichthyes; order Carcharhiniformes; family Scyliorhinidae; genus Scyliorhinus; species Scyliorhinus torazame. The sequence continues at coordinate 155,563,704 of NC_092723.1, read as the reverse complement.
CATTTCTCTCCCAACCCCCTCTCCCTCACTCATTCTCTCCCAACCCTCCCACACTCATATCTCTCCCAACCCTCCCTCACTCATTCTCTCCCAACCCTCCCTCACTCATTTCTCTCCCAACCCTCCCTCACTCATTTCTCTCCCAACCCTCCCTCACTCATTTCTCTCCCAACCCCTCCCTCCCTCACTCATTTCTCTCCCAACCCCCTCTCCCTCACTCATTTCTCTCCCAACCCCCACTCCCTCACTCATTTCTCTCCCAACCCTCCCTCACTCATTTCTCTCCCAACCCTCCCTCACTCATTTCTCTCCCAACCCTCCCTCACTCATTTCTCTCCCAACCCCTCCCTCCCTCACTCATTTCTCTCCCAACCCCCTCTCCCTCACTCATTTCTCTCCCAACCCCCTCTCCCTCACTCATTTCTCTCCCAACCCTCCCTCACTCATTTCTCTCCCAACCCTCCCTCACTCATTTCTCTCCCAACCCCCCCCTCACTCATTTCTCTCCCAACCCCTCCCTCCCTCACTCATTTCTCTCCCAACCCCCCCTCCCTCATTTCTCTCCCAACCCCCCCCTCCCTCATTTCTCTCCCAACCCCCCCTCCCTCATTTCTCTCCCAACCCCCCCCCCCCTCACTCCCTCCCTCATTTCTCTCCCAACACCCCCTCCCTCCCTCCCTCATTTCTCTCCCAACCCCCCTCTCCCTCACTCATTTCTCTCCCAACCCCCCCTCACTCATTTCTCTCCCAACCCCCCCCCTCACTCATTTCTCTCCCAACCCCCCCCCTCACTCATTTCTCTCCCAACCCCCCCCCCTCACTCATTTCTCTCCCAACCCCCCCTCACTCATTTCTCTCCCAACCCCCCCCCCTCCCCTCCCTCACTCATTTCTCTCCCAACCCCCCCCCTCCCTCACTCATTTCTCTCCCAACCCCCCCCCTCCCTCACTCATTTCTCTCCCAACCCCCCCCCCTCCCTCACTCATTTCTCTCCCAACCCCCCCCCTCCCTCACTCATTTCTCTCCCAACCCCCCCTCACTCATTTCTCTCCCAACCCCCCCCTCACTCATTTCTCTCCCAACCCCCCCTCACTCATTTCTCTCCCAACCCCCCCTCACTCATTTCTCTCCCAACCCCCCTCCTCACTCATTTCTCTCCCAACCCTCCCTCACTCATTTCTCTCCCAACCCCCTCTCCCTCACTCATTTCTCTCCCAACCCCCCTCTCCCTCACTCATTTCTCTCCCAACCCCCCTCTCCCTCACTCATTTCTCTCCCAACCCCCCCTCACTCATTTCTCTCCCAACCCTCCCTCACTCATTTCTCTCCCTCACCTGTTCTCCCGCAGTCACCGGAAATCTCTCCGCGTCGACGCTGAATAGCCCCGCCCCCGATGACGTACCTCCGGCGAAAGCGAATTTCAAAAAACAATGTCGGAAATACTCAGCAGCTCCACACACCCCTGTCTCTGCCTCCCGACTACAGGCTGGAAATATTCAGCAGCTCCACACACCCCTGTCTCTGCCTCCCGACTACAGGCTGGAAATACTCAGCAGCTCCACACACCCCAGTCTCTGCCTCCCGACTACAGGCTGGAAATACTCAGCAGCTCCACATACCCCCGTCTCTGCCTCCCGACTACAGCCTGGAAATACTCAGCAGCTCCACACACCCCAGTCTCTGCCTCCCGACTACAGGCTGGAAATACTCAGCAGCTCCACACACCCCAGTCTCTGCCTCCCGACTACAGCCTGGAAATACTCAGCAGCTCCACACACCCCAGTCTCTGCCTCCCGACTACAGGCTGGAAATACTCAGCAGCTCCACACACCCCTGTCTCTGCCTCCCGACTACAGCCTGGAAATACTCAGCAGCTCCACACACCCCAGTCCTCTGACTACAGCCTGGAAATACTCAGCAGCTCCACACACCCCTGTCTCTGCCTCCCGACTACAGGCTGGAAATACTCAGCAGCTCCACACACCCCTGTCTCTGCCTCCCGACTACAGGCTGGAACTACTCAGCAGCTCCACACACCCCAGTCTCTGCCTCCCGACTACAGGCTGGAAATACTCAGCAGCTCCACACACCCCTGTCTCTGCCTCCCGACTACAGGCTGGAAATACTCAGCAGCTCCACACACCCCAGTCTCTGCCTCCCGACTACAGGCTGGAAATACTCAGCAGCTCCACACACCCCTGTCTCTGCCTCCCGACTACAGGCTGGAAATACTCAGCAGCTCCACACACCCCAGTCTCTGCTTCCTGACTACAGCCTGGAAATACTCAGCAGCTCCACACACCCCTGTCTCTGCCTCCCGACTACAGGCTGGAAATACTCAGCAGCTCCACACACCCCAGTCTCTGCCTCCTGACTACAGCCTGGAAATACTCAGCAGCTCCACACACCCCTGTCACTGCCTCCCGACTACAGCCTGGAAATACTCAGCAGCTCCACACACCCCTGTCACTGCCTCCCGACTACAGCCTGGAAATACTCAGCAGCTCCACACACCCCTGTCTCTGCCTCCCGACTACAGGCTGGAAATACTCAGCAGCTCCACACACCCCTGTCTCTGCCTCCCGACTACAGGCTGGAAATACTCAGCAGCTCCACACACCCCAGTCTCTGCCTCCCGACTACAGGCTGGAAATACTCAGCAGCTCCACACACCCCTGTCTCTGCCTCCTGACTACGGCTTGGAAATATTCAGCAGCTCCACATACCCCTGTCTCTGCCTCCCGACTACAGCCTGGAAATACTCAGCAGCTCCACACACCCCAGTCTCTGCCTCCTGACTACAGGCTGGAAATACTCAGCAGCTCCACACACCCCCGTCTCTGCCTCCCGACTACAGGCTGGAAATACTCAGCAGCTCCACACACCCCTGTCTCTGCTTCCTGACTACAGGCTGGAAATACTCAGCAGCTCCACGCACCCCTTTCTCTGCCTCCCGACTACGGCTTGGAAATACTCAGCAGCTCCACATACCCCTGTCTCTGCCTCCTGACTACAGGCTGGAAATACTCAGCAGCTCCACACACCCCTGCCTGCCTCCTGACTACAGCCTGGAAATACTCAGCAGCTCCACATACCCCTGTCTCTAGGCTGAAAATACTCAGCAGCTCCACATACACGTCTCTGCCTCCTGACTACAGGCTGGAAATACACAGTAGCTCCACATAATAAGAATCTTCATTTGTGTCGCACGTAGGCTTACATTAACACTGCAATGGTGTTAATGTGAAAATCCCCTAGTCCCCTAGTGCCTTGGGTTCGGGTTCACTGAGGGAGATTGCAGATCTACCTCCATGGTCATGATCTACTCGGAGCCATAAACCTGGATAGCTTTTCTAAGAAGTGGCTACTGCCTGTGGATTTTCTTTCCATGTGCTCATCCAGGTGCTACTGACTGCCTTCGGGTCCTCTTTCCACCCACGCTTCAGGGTAGTGGTTACTGCCTCCGAGTCCTTTGGTTGCTCTTGATTGCCCCACACTGCCACAGCATTCAGCTCGCTCAAGATAACTCACTGGCAGCTTAATACAGTATCACTAGACGTGCACTCCAGTTCCCTGGGGATGGCTCAATGTGGACACAGACGGCAGCCAGGTTGGGCCTGGAGAGAGGCTGAATGATGGCTTCCCCAGGTCTGACCTGGCCTAATTACTGGCAGAGATCCCTCCTCTTCTTTCATTTTCTGCTTCTTTACCTCGGCCTCCTGGAGGATATTGAACAATATCGGGTGCAGCTGAAAGTCTGCTCTCGCTGACTGACAGCAGAGTTGTTTTTTAAAAATCCTGTACCATTGTTCTATACAGGTTTACAAGAACCTCCTTGCTTTTGTATTCTGAAAAGTGAAAATCACCATAGTCCCAGAGGACCATAGGCTGTTCAAACCAGCCACCTAACCAACCTCTTGAAATGTAAATGTTGCCACAGTCCCAGAGGGCCATAGGCTGTTCGAGTGAGTGAGAGAGTAAGAGATTACTGATGATAATTTAACCTATGGGTCACCACACCTCAGGTGTGGGACAAGGTTGAGAAGGTGGGACCTTCACAAATAACCTCAGCCAGTATGGGAACCAAACTCATGCTGTTGGCTTTGCTCCGCATTACAAACCAGCCGTCCAGCCAACTGAGCTAACCAGTCCTCTATATTTGTATTCCGCGCTCCATCAATAAAACCTAAAATGATGCATGCTTTATTAAACCTGCCTTACCCCCTTCATTGATTTATGCACATGTTCATGCAGGTCCCCTCTGCTCCTGCAACCATTTTGGAATTGTACCCTTTCTTTTATATTGTCTTTCCATGTTTTTCCTACCAAAATTAATCAATTTACACTTCTCTGCATTAAATTTAATCGGCCATTGGTCCCTGCTTCCATCAACCTGTTTATGTCCTTTTGGAAGTCCTACACTATCCTCCTCACAGTTCACAAATTCATTTGCAAATTTAGAAATTGTGCCCTGCATCCAAGGCCTAGGTTATTCATATATAGCACCAGGAAAACCAAGGTTTTCAGAATCATCATAAGGTGAGTGCAGGCAGCTCCCTGTTGAGCTCTTTTCTCTCCTTACAGATGCTGCCAGATCTGCTGAGATTTTCCAACATTTTCTCTTTTGGCTTCAGATTCCAGCATCTGCAGTAATTTGCTTTTATCCTTCTTGACTTGATTTACACCAACTCCTATAGTCTCTACTGAGATGGTTAATTTTTTGTTTTAGAAAATATTTTATTGAAGCATTTGTAATTTTCAGTCTGACACATTAACATTTCTTAAACAACCGCATGGGCCGACACACGCAAAAACCTAAAAAACAATGTCCCCTACTACCCCCGCCCTATTCCCTAAATACCCATAAAGTGAGTTCCCTGTCCTTATCTAACACTGCTATGCCTCCTATTTTCTTCCCCCCCTACTGCAGACGTTCAATTTTCTTTGAAGAAGTCGATGAACAGATGCCATCTCTGGGTGAACCCCTGAATTGATCCTCTCAGGGCGAACTTGATTTTTTTCCAGGCTGAGAAACCCTGCCATATTGCTGATCCACACACCTGACTTCGGGGGCTCAGAGTCTCTCCATCCCAGCAAAATCTGTCTCCGGGCCACCAGGGAGGAAGCCACGACATCGGCCTCCCTCCCCCCTTGGCTCCCGGATCATCCGATACCCCAATATTGCCAGTTCTGGACTCGGAGTTACCCTCCCTTCCAGAACTTCTGACATAACGTCCGCAAATCCCTGCCAGAATCCCCTCAACTTCAGACATGCCCAGAACATATGTACATGGTTAGCCGGGCTACTCCCACACCGCCCACATCTATCCTCTACCTCCTCAAAGAACCTACTCATCCGGGCTACCGTCATGTGGGCCCTGTGTACCACTTTGAACTGGATCAGGCGAAGTCTGGCACAGGACGAGGATGAATTGACTCTCTTCAACTTTTTCATTTCCAGCTCTCTTCCCAGCTTGACTTCCCACTTCACCTCCCTGATTGGGGCCCCCTCCCACTCCATCAACTCCTTGTGTATCTCCGAAATCCTCTCCTCTCCAACCCCATCTTTGACATCACCTTATCCTGTAGTGCCCTCAGGGGGAGGGGAGGAAAGCTTGGAACATGCCTTCGTACAAAGTCCCGGACCTGAAGTTATCGAAACCCATTCCCGCCCAGTAGCTCACACTCCTCCTCTAGTGACCTCTAGTGACTTCAAGGTCGGAAAGCCCTCTTGGATAAATAAATCCCCAAATCTCTCGATCCCTGCCTGCTGCCACCTCCTAAAGTCCCCATCCAGCCTCCCCGGGACAAACCGGTGATTGTTACAAATCGGAGACCACACTGACACCCCCTCCAATCCCATCTGCTGCGTCCATTGCCCCCACACCACCACAGGGCTTGTAGAGTACCGAGCTGGCGAGAACGGCAGGGGCGCCGTTAGTAAAGCCTCCAAACTCGTACCCTTGCAGGATGCCGCTTCCACTCGCTCCCAGGCTGACTCCTCCCCCACTACCTGACCATCAATATGTTGGCTGCCCAGTAATAATTAATAAACCTCGGGAGGGCCAAGCCCCACTCTCCGCGACCCCACTCCAGGAGTACCCTCTTTCCCCACGGGGTTTTCCCCGCCCACTCAAAACCTGTAATCGCCACATTTATTTTTTTAAAAAAAGCCTTTGGGACAAAAATCAGAAGGCATTGAGAAAAAGAAAAGCAGTCTTGGGAGGACTGTCATCTTCACCGTCTGGACCCTTCTCTTCGAGTGCCTGCCTTCACAAATCCCGTGTGATCCTCCCCTATTACCTCTGGGACACAGTCCTCTATAATCTGGTGGCCAAGATCTCTGCCAGTAATTTAGCATCTACATTTAAAAGGGAAATTGGTCTGTACGATCCACAGCTCTCCGGATCCTTGTCTCGCTTCAGGATGAGAGAGATTGATGTCCCATCTGTGGAAGTCACTTTTCATTTGGTCATCCGCTTTGCCCAGATTTAACTTGTGGAGCTCTTTAGCCACTTGAATCCCTAAATATCTAAAACTCCCCACCACCACTTTAAAAGGTAACTCCCTCAGTCTCCTTTCCTGCCCCCGTGCCTGGATCACAAACATCTCGCTCTTTCCCATATTCAGCTTGTAGCCTGATAATCGCCCAAATTCTCCCAGTACCTCCATGATTTTGTCATCCACCCCCCCCCCCCCCCCCCCACCCCCGCCCCCCGGGTCTGTTACAAAAGCAGCAAGTCATCTGCATAGAGAGAAACCCTGTGCTCCACCCCCCTCACCTCGCACTCAATGCTCTAAGGGCCATTGCTAACGGCTCTATGGCCAGGGCAAACAGTAATGGGGAGAGCGGACAACCCTGCCTTGTCCCTCTCACGGGATTAAAATATTCTGACCGGGTTCGTTTGGTTCTCACATTTGCCACCGGACACAGTCCACAAATCCCTGCCCGAACCCAAACCTGCCTAAAATATCCCATAAGTATGTCCACTCCACCCGGTGAAAAGCTTTCTCCGCATCCATGGCTACTACCACCTCACCCTCACGCCCCTCAGCTGGCATCAGTATAACATTAAGAAGCCGTCTAATATTGGACGTCAAGTGCCTGCCCTTCACAAATCCTGCCTGATCCTCCCCTATTACCTCCGGGACACAGTCCTCTAATCTGGTGGCCAAGATCTCTGCCAGTAATTTAGCATCTACATTTAAAAGGGAAATTGGTCTATACGATCCACAGCTTTCCGTATCCTTGTCTCGCTTCAGGATGAGAGAGATTGATGGCTGTGATAGCGTTGGGGGAAGCACTCCCAACTCCTTGGATTCATTGAAAGCCTTAACTAACAGCGGTCCCACTAGCCCCAAAAACCTTTTATAAAATTCCACTGGGAATCCGTCAGGTCCCGGGGCCTTACCCGATTACATTGCCCCCAATCCGTCTATCACTTCACCAAGTCCAATCCCCCCCCCCCCCCAGCTTCCACCAGCTCCTCATCTACCTTCGGGAACTCTAGCATCTCCAGGAATTGATTCATTCCCTCCTCCCCCGCAGCGGGTTCGGACTCATATAAACAACTATAGAATTCACGGAACACATCATTCACCGCCCCGGATCCCTCACATCCTTAATTTTCCCTATTTCTCTCGCCGCCTCCTGCTTCCACAGCTGATGTGCCAGCATCCTGCTAGCTTTCTCCCCATATTCATATACTGCCCCTTTTACCCTCCTCAGCTGTCCCTCCGCCTTGCCTGTGGAAAGGAGCCCAAAATCCATTTGAAGTCTCTGGCGCTCCTTCCGGAGCTCCTCATTCGGAGACTCCGCATATCTCCTATCCACATGTAAGATTTCTCCTACTAGCCTGTCCAGCTCCCCCCGTTCAGCCCTCTCCCTATGGGCCCAAATCGAAATATATTCCCCTCTGATGACCGCTTTCAATGCCTCCCACATCACCCCAGCCGCAGTCTATCCTGTGTCGTTGGTTTTTATATACCCCCGAATAGCCTCCCTCACTTGCTGACATATCTTGTTGTCTGCTAACAGCCCTGCATCTAGCCTCTACTGTGGGCACTGAGAGTTTCCCGTGTTCACCTGTAATTCTAGCCAATGTGGCGCATGGTCCGATACTACGATTGCTGAATACTCCGTGTCCACCACCCCCGCTAACAATGTTTTGTCCAGTATAAAAAAATTGATCCTGGAGTACGCCTTGTGCACATGAGAGTAGAATGAATATTCCTTGCTCCTTGGCCTCAAATCTCCACGGATCAACACCCCCATGTGCTCCATAAACCCCCGCAGCTCCTTCGCCATTGCTGATACTTACCCCGACCTAGAACTCAACCGGTCCATCCTAGGGTCCAAGACCGTGTTAAAATCACCCCCCCCGGAACCAACTGGTGCGAGTCAAGGTCTGAGAATTTTCCCAGCATTTTCCTAATAAACGCGACATCATCCCAGTTTGGGGCATATATATTTACCAGCACCACTGCCATTCCCTCCAGTTTCCCGCTAACCATAATAAATCTGCCTCCCGGGTCTGTCTCTTATTTTCCCCACCTCAAACGCCACCCTTTTGTCAATCAGGATGGCCACCCCCCTGGTTTTAAAGTCCAATCCTGAATGGAACACCTGTCCGACCCATCCCATCCCTTTTCAGTCTAAATTGATCCCCCAGCTTCAAGTGTGTCTCCTGTAACATGGTCACGTCTGCCTTTAACTGTCTCGAGTGTGCGAACACACGAGCCCTCTTGACCGGCCCATTTAGGCCACAAACATTCCACGTAACCAGTCTGGTCGGGGTTGGGGGGGGCTCTTGCCCCTCTCCCTTGTCGATCAGCCATGACCTTTCCTAAGCCAGCCCATAGCCTGCACCTCCCCAGATCCACCCCTCGGCAGCAACCACCATCTAGTCTCCATCTCCAGCCTCCTGGAAGTCCCCTAATCATCAGCAGTCTCTCCTCTTCCCCCCCCCCCCCCCCGTCACTTTTCAGCTCACCCCCCACTTCGCTCCCATGAACCAACTTTACCAGCTAGCCTAGCAGGTCATGCCCCTGGACTGAGACGGTTAATGATGAACATGTTAAAACATTTAACTGACTCTAGAAAAATGAACACCGGAGGAAGAGCTTTTTTAAATAGTGGAGAGGGATTGTTTACAAGTGGACATGTGATACAACAAATGATGCCCGTTGCAAATCACATTTATTTCTCAAGAGTACATTTCTTCATTTTCATCTGACACCTGGTCAAAAATCAGCACTGTATTTCCATTGATATTTTCAACAAGCACAGGATCAAGAAAATAAAAGAAAATCATAAGAACAAAATTCAGGATCTGACAGCACTGACTTAGAATAAACACCAGGTCCAGGTAGGGGGGATGGCATGGTGAGACACTGGATGCCCCAGACCAGGCAATCCAATCCACAACCCCAGGCAACTCGATCCTGTTTGTGTTTATATTTCTAATGGAGATGTGGCTTCTATTTGCTTTGTTGTTTCATTTGTTTATAGATCCAAGACCATAATCAATCAGATCTGCTTGTATTAGCAACCCGAGCAATCCAAGAATTAATGGAAACTAGGGATCAAAACATCCATGGACCCACAAAGCTTTAATTGTACTGAGAACCATTAGGGAGAACATTTGTTAACATTTTTAAGATGATCCTAGGATTCAGTAAGATAGATAGATAAAACTATTTTCTTTGACGAGAGAAGTCCAGAACAAGGGGGCAGTGGAATTCTGGAACCCTCTCCCCCAAAATTCATCGAGTCTGGGTCAAATGAAAATTTCAAAACTGAGATCAATAGATTTTTTTCTATTAAAGGTCGGATTACCAACCAAGTTATTAAGATTCATATCAGCTGAGGTTGAATGGTGGAACAGACTTCAGGGTCTGAATGGCCTCCCCTTGCTCTTAAGACAATGGAGGCAAAGCCCAGGATCATTTGCTGAATAGATGACATGCAGATCACTAACACCTTCCCTCAACTATGCATTAGGGTGAACGGGAGGTTAAAAAAAAAAATCACACCATAACTGATGGAATTTTGAGCTGACGTTTCAAACAGTGAAATTTGCACAAGTCTTCCCCACTCTGATCTTACATACTCCACCATATCCCCTGAACAGTTCAGGCAGACAATCCACTCTCGGACCTTCATCAATGTAACTGTATGATAGACCATTAGGAGTGGAGTGTAACATTGTTCCCTCCCTCTTAGCATTTCCCAATAGTACAGCCAAGATCAGACAGGTGTTCTTGGATGTGATTTCTCACTAGACAAACCTTTTCTCCCGCTGTAGAGAATAAATTGATGAGTAAATGCAGTAAGCAGGATTGACCTGTACGACAAAGGCCTGCCCAATTAGTTATTTTACTGTTACTAACCCAGTCCATAAATAGCTAGAGGTTCATCGTTGCATTGGAGGAATACATATCACGCCATCCAGCTTTTCCAGAGCTTCTCCGAGAGCCTCTTTGGAAAGTTGCTGTAATTCTTGGAGTTCTTTCTTTAATGCAACTGCTTCATCTTTTAACTGTGTGATTACTTCTAATGCTGTGAGACTCTCAGAGTTATGTTGTTGAACAGAGGGAGGTTTAGTTCCGACAGGAGTGGAATTGGCTTTCAATGCCAGTCTGACACGGCAGTGTCGTCTTCTCTTTTGGTTCACTCTGGCCTGCAGTGCTGCCAGTTTCTGCTCCAGATCATGCTGCGTCAGGAACAGCACTTGATGTTGTCCTGCGAGATCTCCCATACCTTGCTCCTGGTCTTTAATCTACAGAAATACAGCAGCTAGAGGTCAGAATTTGCAATGCAAATCACAAAATGTCACAATTAGCTGGACTTGAAAGCAAAGGTCCAGTTGGATTAGCAGTCCCTTAATACTGACCCTCTTGTCAGCGCAGTGCTCCCTTGGTACTGACCCCCCCAAAAGTATTGACCCCCTGCAGCAATGCAGCGCTCCCTCAGTACTGACCCCCACCCCGACAGTGTAACGCCCCTTCAGTACTTTCTCCCCACCCCTACAGTGCAGTGCCGTCTCAGTACTGACTGCCCCCACCGCCACCCCCCCAAACAGTGCAACGCTCTCTCGATACTGACCACGCACCTTTAAGACTGAATCTCACCACCCCAATAGTAAAGAGCTGCCTCAGCATCGACCCTATGACAGTGCAGCACTCCCTCAGTATTGACCCCCCTGACAGTGCAGCGCCCCCTCAGTACTGACCCCCCCCTGCGACAGTGCAGCGCCCACTCTCTCTGGCAGTGCAGGGCCCCCACAGTATTGATCCCCCTCAGAGCAGCGCTCTCTCGGTGTTAACATGTGTCCTTCCTTGTCTGTTGCACCTTGAAGTTCAGGAGAATTGTGGAGATGGACCTTATTTTTCAGGGAATAGTTATCCACTGACTTACCCTATTCCTGGTGTGAAATGAGGCAATGTTGTCTGTCCAGTGATGCAAGTGGGTCAATGTTTTGAATCCCCAGGCTCCAAATACTGTGTATAAATGAGCAGGTTGTGTTGATGCCATGTTGACCACAGTTATGAACAGGTAAATAGTTTTAAGCCTCAACAAGAGACTGGGTCCCACCCAGAGACAAAATGACACACCACATTAACCATGAAGGCAATCATGTCTCTCTTTGGAACCTGTTGATGTAACAGGAAGCTAAAGGCATTGTTAGTAATTTGAATGTTTGATGGTATAGGGCCAAGAATGGGATATTATAATTGCTGACATTGAATAGCTCCCATTATCGAAAGTAGGACATCATCAGGATTATATCAGGGGGAGAAACCTCGGTGTGAGGGGAAACTTAACAAGTGGCAGAGAAGGCGGAGAGGAAACCTAATAGAGATTTTCGGAAGAGCTGTGAATTTTGATGGAGTGAAGATCATTTCCTCTGGTATGGGAATCACTGATGTGGGTCATCAATTTAAATTGCCACAAAAAGAGTGAGGAGACAGGTTAGGAGTATTTCTTTACACAGGTTATTGGAATGCAGAATGTTTTGTCATAGTGAGAGGTCAAGGCAGAGGTCATTATTCCTTTCCCTATGACAAATTTAAATATTCTTTGTGTTCCTCACATTGTGAATTTATAGCAGTTTTTTTTAGCTGTTATGAGTTATCAGACTGTGGTGACTATACCGGACTGGAGGTGGCTGTCCAAACATAATAAAGTGCAGTTTATCACTCCGAAGTACAACAAATGGTTACCTTTTCATCTTTCACCGTTCTCCGGTCCTGCAGCTCCGATTGCAGCTTCAGCAGCTCACCGGAGAGTTTATCTGTTTCTCTGAAGATATCACTTTCTCCGAAGTTCCTTCTCTGTTCCAATGAGTAGTCTGTGACTGATACAGCATTTACGTTCAGCAGTTCCTGGGTATCCTGCAGCTTGGCAGACAGCACACTTTGCTGAGAAGGAACAGACATTGTTATTAATCTCAGTCTGGGTATCTGATCTCATCCTTTCCTCCACATTAGAAGACCAGGCTAAAGAGAGCAACAATCCCACTGTCCCAAAGGCCCTCCCCTTAAAACTAGAGCTGAGTAAACCAGAGCTGAGTAATATTAATGGAAGACATTTACTATCACTGACTGCTGGGAGCATTCTATTTACGTAGCAATGTTTCACTTTTTCTAGCAAGAGAAATAATGTGAATTTCTGGAAAACAGAGAAATGGGGTAATAGGGGGCTTACAAGACTCCTGTTGAACATGGGAATATTGTTTGGTCTGATAGTTTAAAGAATGCCTGCCATTTGGATGTGTCATAGCTTGATGTGGGTTCCAACAGGACTGGATAAGCAAAACTGTGCCTGGTACTTTGTGCAGGTTCTACGTCATCAGGTATAGCTATAGAGTGAGTAACACAGTAGGCGAAACATGGCTGCTCTGCCCTTCAAGCTTTAAAAACAGGGTGATTAAGGGAACGACGAAGGCTACAGACAGAGTTTCGGGTGTTGTTCACAGGTAAGGCGGTGGAGCAGCTTAGGAAGGCGAGGGGCACGGTCTACAAGCATGGGGAGAAAGCCAGTAGAATGCTGGCACAGCAACTGAGGAAGAGGGAGGCGGCTAGGGAAATAGGGATGGTAGTCGACAGGGGAGGGGGGGGGGGGGGGGGGCAGCAACTTGGTAGGAGATCCGGCAGGGCTGAACAAGGTGTTCAGGGACTTCTACAGTAAGCTTTATACCTCGTAACCCCCCGCGGGGCCAGAGGGGATGAGGCGTTTTTTGGACGGACTGATCTTCCCAAAGGTGGGTAGGGGGTTGGTAGATGGGCTGGTGGCCCCAATTAGGACCGAAGAAATATTGGAGGGCTTGAGGGCCATGCAATCAGGTAAAGCCCCGGGGCCAGATGGGTATCCGGTGGAGTTCTATAAAAAGTTCTGAGATAGTGGGGCCAGTGCTGGTTAGGGTTTTTAAATGAGGCAAGAGACAGAAGGGCTTTACCCCCGACGATGTCACAGGCCACCATCTCCCTGATACTGAAACGGGACAAAGACCCGGAGGCATGTGGGTCGTATAGGCCGATCTCTCTGCTCAATGTAGATGCAAAATTAGGTTAGTAGAGGACAGTTTCAGATACTTAGGGATTCAGGTGGCACGAGACTGCGGTCGGTTGCACAAGTTGAACTTATCCCGGTTGGTGGAGCAAATGAGGGTCGAGTTCCGGAGGTGGGGTGCGCTCCCACTGACACTAGCGAGGAGAGTGCAGACGGTTAAAATGATGATCCTCCTGAGATTCCTGTTTGTATTTCAGTGTCTCCCCATTTTCATTCCGCGCTCCTTTTTTAAGAAGGTCAATAAAATGATTATGGGATTTGTGTGGGCGGGAAAGTCTCCGCGGGTGATGCTCGAGAGGAACCAAGGGGAAGGGAGGCTGGTGCTGCCAAACTTTAGTAATTACTACTGGGCGGCCAACATAGCTATGATAAGGAAGTGGATGGTGGGTGCGGGGTCGGTTTGGGGGCGGATGGAGGCCGCCTCGTGCAGGGGCACCAGTTTGGCCGCCCTGGTTACTGCGCCCCTGCCGCTCCCGCCGGCACGGTACTCCACCAGCCCTATAGTGGTGGCAACTTTGCGGATCTGGGGCCAATGGAGAAGGCACATGGGGGAAGTGAGAGCATAGGTTTGGTCCCCAATTTGCGACAATCACCAGTTTTCCCCGGGGAATATGGACGGTGGGTTCCGAATATGGCGGAGGGCCGGGATTGAGAGGATGGGGGATCTGTTCTTAGAAGGGAGCTTCCCGAGCATGAGGGCGCTGGAGGAGAAATTTGGGCTGGCGAGAGGGAATGATTTCAGGCACTTGCAGGTGCGGGACTTTCTACGCAGACAGATTCCATCCTTCCCACGCCTGCCACTTAGGGGGATCCCGGACAGGGTAGTGTCTAGTAGATGGGTGGGGGAGGGGAGGGTCTCGGATATTTATAAAGAACTTATGGGGGCAGAGGAGACGCTGACCGAGGAGCTGAAGCTTAAGTGGAAGAGGAGTTCGGAGGTGAGATAGAAGGTGGTTTATGGGCGGATGCGCTGAGTAGGGTAAACATGCGCTAGGCTCAGCCTGATTCAATTCAAGGTCGTCCACCGGGCCCACATGACAGTGGCCCGGATGAGTAAATTCTTTGGACTGGAGGACAGGTGCGCAGGATGCGCGGGAGGACCTGCAAACCATGGGCATTGCCAAAGCTCAGGGGGTACTGGCAGGGATTTGTGGACATTTTGTCCCGGGTACTAAAAACAAGGGTGGTGATGAGTCCGGAGGTGGCAATTTTGGGGGTTTCGGAGGACCTGGGAGTCCAGGAGGAGAGAGAGGCAGACGTTCTGGCCTTTGCTTCCCTGGTAGCCCGGCGACGAATACTGCTGGCATGGAGGGACTCAAAGCCCCCGAAGTCGGAGGCCTGGCTATCGGACATGGCTAGCTTCCTCGGTCTGGAGAAAATTAAGTTCGCTCTGAGAGGGTCACTGTCAGGGTTCGCCCGGAGGTGGCAACCATTTATCAACTTCTTCTTTACATGTTACACCTGCAGTTCTGTATCATTTGCCAGCGCACTTAGGAAGTGTTCAGGGTTGATCTTGAAACACTGAGCTCCCGGTGGGGAGCCTCACCCACTGAGAGCTCATAATCAGGAAATCTTGGGCAGGCTCTCCATGAACTTCCGACCATTCAAATCAATGGAGTAAAATCAACCATTTAATTTCCAATACAGTGGGGCAAACCTGCACAAACGCATTTCAACAACAAATGCAGCAACTCAAGAGTTACACTGTGACTATACAGTTATGAGCATACTGTACAGGATTCCATATAAATAATGTTTCTGCCCACACTGCTCAGTTGTTCTCTTACCATCCATGGCCAGTATAAGGACTCCAGCTGCTTCCACTCCAGGTATGCCTCCAACTGCATGTTCTCACGCTCCAGGTGCTGCACAAACGACAGCATCAAAAATGGCATTAACAAAGGAACAGAAAGATAACCTGAAGCAGTGGTTATATCTGTAGGGCAGTTAGCTGGTGTCATAAAGTGAGGGGCAAATCAGAAATCCAACAGATAAATCTGAAAAAACAGCAAATCAGGAGAAGTTGCTTGCCTACTGCTGTAAGATCCAAGCTGGATCATTATATCCTGCATTAACATTAATGGATTAATAGTCTGAGCAGCATTCCCCAGTGCCTCTGTGATTAAGACACTGAGTTGCTGAGCCACAGAGATTAGACCCACCTCAGGTTTGAGACCCCAGTCAGAGCTGTTTGTTGATCTTAGCCAGGGAGACCTAGGAGCTGTTAAAATTGGCCTAGGTTACGACTTCCGGTTGCGGCTATGCGGAGCTAAGCCGCACGATTCGGCAGCTCCCGCTACCACGGACTTTCGGGCTCGCTAGAGGAGCCCCAACGGAACTTTTTTTTGACGCAACCCGTGGGGAAGGGAAGAGAGAGGTCCCCCTCCAACTTCTATGAAACGGACCAGAAGTGCAACAGCCAAAGGAGCGGCACTGGAGCAACGGGAGAAGCGAGGGAAAGAAAACAAAATGGCGGCGGCCAGGGACAAAGAGGAGCTGCAGGAGTTCATCAAGCGCTGCTTCGAGGAGCAGCGTGAGGAGATGCGCAAGGAGATGTTGGCGCCTATGCTTTCGGCAATTGAAGGACTCGGGATCACCCAGAAGGCCCACGAAGTTAAGATCCAGGAGGTACAGAAAAGAGTCAGTCAGAACGAGGACGAACTCGTGGGCCTGGCAGTGAGAGTGGAGCAGAACGAGGCGCTACACAAGAGGTGGGCGGGAAGACTCGAAGACCTGGAGAACAGGTCGAGGAGAAAGAATCTGCGGATCCTGGGTCTCCCTGAGGGAGTGGAGGGGGCCGATGCCGGGGCATACGCGAGCACGATGCTCGAGGCGATGATGGGCACGACGGCCCCTTCGAGGCCGCTGGAGTTTGACGGGGCACATCGGGTGCTGGCGAGGAAACCCCAGGCAAATGAGCCGCCAAGGGCGATGGTGGTGAGGTTTCACCGGTTCACGGACAGAGAGTGGGTCCTGAGATGGGCCAAGAAGGAGCGGAGCAGTAAGTGTACAATGCAGAGATCCGAATATACCCGGACTGGAGCACGGAGGTTGCAAAGCGGAGAGCGGGTTTCAACCGGGCCAAAGCGGCGTTGTACCGGAAAGAAGTGAAATTCGGAATGCTGCAGCCAGCGCGACTGTGGGTCACATACAAGGGCCAACACTATTACTTCGAAACGCCTGAAGAGGCGTGGACCTTTGTACAAGCCGAAAAGTTGGACTCTAACTGAGGGTTTGTGAGGGTGGGGGGGGGTGGGGGGATGTTTGAGGTTTGATGTGTGATGGTTGTTGTATATAGGGGGTCAATCACGCGCAGGAAATGTTACATGGGCTGGGGGAGAGAGACAAGGCCGCGACAGGAGCTGCGCCAGAGGGGGCAGAGCAGGCTTTGGAAAGCGCAGGTTTTTCCCCGCGTGCAGGAAAAAAGGCGGAAAGGGGAACGAAGGAATGCATATTGATTGGGAGACTCCCACACGGGGAGGTCAATGTGATGGCGGGGGAAGCCGGGGTCAGCAGGCGTCAGCTAACTTACGGGAGTGACATGGGGGGAGCAAAAAAGCTAGACAGGGGTCCAGCGGGGGGGAGGGGTGGGGCGGAAGGGGGTGGGGGGGAAAGGGTTGCTGCTGCACTGGCCGAAAGGGAATGGGACACAGAAGAGGTGGTCGGGACGGGGGTCCCCCGTCTGGGGGACTGGAGGGTGAGGGAGGCGTGGACACGGGATTGGCCCAGAAAAGGAGATGGCTAGTCGGGGGGACTGATAACGTGGAATGTGAGGGGCCTGAATGGGCCGGAGAAGAGGGCTCGAGTGTTCGCGCACTTAAAGGGACTGAAGGCGGACGTGGTCATGCTCCAAGAGACACACCTGAAGGTGGCGGACCAGGTCAGGTTAAGAAAGGGATGGGTAGGACAGGTATTCCACTCGGGACTGGACGCGAAGAATAGAGGGGTGGCAATATTGGTGGGAAAGCGGGTGTCATTTGAGGCCAAGACTATTGTAGTGGACAATGGAGGGCGATATGTAATGGTGAGCGGTAGGCTGCAAGGGACGTGGGTGGTGTTGGTAAACGTATACGCCCCGAACTGGGATGATGCAGGATTCATGAAGCGCATGTTGGGGCGCATTCCGGACCTGGAGATAGGAGGCCTGATAATGGGAGGGGACTTCAATACAGTGTTGGATCCAGCACTGGACCGCTCCAAATCAAGGACAGGAAAGAGGCCGGCGGCGGCCAAGGTACTTAGGGGGTTTATGGATCAGATGGGGGGAGTGGACCCATGGCGGTTTGCAAGGCCGCAGGCCAGGGAATTTTCTTTCTTCTCCCATGTACACAAAGCCTACGCCCGGATAGATTTCTTTGATCTGGGTAGGGCGCTCATCCTGAGGGTGGAGGGGACGGAGTATTCGGCCATAGCCGTTTCGGACCATGCCCCGCACTGGGTGGAACTGGAGCTGGGAGAGGAGAGGGACCAACGCCCGTTGTGGCGGTTGGATGTGGGACTGCTGGCGGACGAGGTGGTGTGTCGGAAGGTGAGGGGGTGTATCGAAAGGTACTTGGAGGCCAACGACAACGGGGAGGTACGGGTGGGGGTGGTATGGGAGGCGTTGGAAGGCGGTGATCAGGGGAGAGCTAATCTCCATTAGGGCTCATAGGGAGAAGACAGAGGGTATGGAAAGGGAGAGGTTAGTGGGGGAGATTTTGAGAGTGGACAGGAGATACGCAGAGGCCTCGGAGGAAAGATTACTTGGGGAAAGACGACGGCTCCAGACGGAGTTTGACCTGTTGACCACAGGGAAGGCGGAGGCACAGTGGAGGAAAGCGCAGGGGGCGACCTACGAGTATGGGGAAAAGGCTAGTTGGATGCTGGCACACCAGCTCCGTAAGAGGATGGCAGCGAGGGAAATAGGGGGAGTCAAAGATGAAAGGGGAGCCACGGTTCGGAGTGCAACGAAAATAAACGAGGTATTTAAGGCGTTTTATGAAGAGCTGTTCAGATCCAGCCCCCAGCGGGGGAAGAGAGGATGAGACGATTCCTAGATCAACTGAGATTCCAGAGGGTGGAGGAGCAAGAGGTGGCTGGTTTGGGGGCACCAATTGGGTTGGAGGAGCTGAGCAAGGGTTTGGGGAGTATGCAGGCGGGGAAGGCCCCGGGACCGGATGGATTCCCCAGTGGAGTTCTATAGGAAGTACGTAGACCTGTTGGCCCCGCTACTGGTGAGGACTTTTAATGAGGCAAGAGAGGAGGGGACCCTGCCCCCGACAATGTCGGAAGCGACAATTTCTTTGATCCTAAAGCGGGACAAGGACCCACTGCAATGTGGATCGTACAGGCCAATCTCGCTCCTCAATGTGGATGCAAAGTTGCTGGCAAAAGTGCTGGCCACGAGGATCGAGGACTGTGTCCCAGGGGTGATCCATGAAGACCAGACGGGATTCGTAAAGGGCAGGCAATTAAACACTAACGTGCGGCGGCACTTAATCGTGATGATGATGCCATCGGAGGAGGGAGAGGCGGAGATAGTGGCAGCTATGGACGCGGAGAAGGCCTTTGACCGAGTAGAGTGGGAATACCTCTGGGAGGTGCTGCGTAGGTTTGGGTTCGGGGGAGGGTTTATCAGTTGGGTTAAGCTCCTTTACAGAGCCCTGATGGCGAGTGTAGTGACGAACCGGCGGAGGTCGGAGTACTTTCGACTGTACCGAGGGACGAGGCAGGGGTGCCCCCTGTTGTTCGCATTGGCGATCGAACCATTGGCCATTACATTGAGGGAGTCTAATAAATGGAGGGGGGTGGTCCAAGGGGGAGAAGAGCATCGGGTGTCGCTATATGCGGATGACCTGTTGCTGTACGCGGCGGATCCAATGGAGGGGATGGTGGAGGTCATGCAGACTCTAAGGGAGTTTGGGGAGTTTTCGGGCTATAAGCTCAATGTAGGGAAGAGTGAGCTCTTTGTATTACAGGCGGGGGACCAAGAAAGAGGGATAGGGGACCTACCGCTGAGGAGGGCGGAGGGGAGCTTTCGGTATCTGGGGATCCAGATAGCCAGGAGTTGGGGGACCCTACATAAACTGAATCTGACGAGGTTGGTGGAGCAAATGGAGGAGGATTTCAAAAGATGGGACATGTTACCGCTCTCGCTGGCGGGTAGAGTGCAGTCGGTCAAAATGGTGGTCCTTCCGAGGTTTCTGTTTGTGTTTCAGTGCCTTCCCATCGTGATCACTAAGGCCTTTTTTTAAGAGAGTAGGTAGGAGTATTATGGGGTTTGTGTGGGCGAATAAGACCCCGAGAGTAAGGAGAGGGTTCCTGGAACGCAGTAGGGACCGAGGAGGGTTGGCGCTGCCAAACCTGGGGAGCTACTACTGGGCAGCAAATGTGGCGACGATCCGCAAGTGGGTTATGGAGGGAGAGGGGGCGGCATGGAAGAGGATGAAGATGGCGTCCTGTAAAGGAACGCGCCTGGGGGCGTTGGTGACGGCATCGCTGCCGCTCTCGCCGACAAATTATACCACGAGCCCGGTGGTGGCGGCAACGCTAAGGATCTGGGGCCAGTGGAGACGGCACCGGGGTGCAATGGGAGCATCGGTGTGGTCACCGATCAGGGGTAACCACCGGTTTGTCCCGGGGAAGATGGACGGGGGGTTCCAGAGCTGGCATCGGGCGGGGATTGGAAGAATGGGGGACCTGTTCATCGACGGGACGTTTGTGAGCCTAGGGGCACTGGAGGAGAAGTTTGAGTTACCCCCGGGAAATGCCTTTAGATATATGCAGGTGAGGGCTTTTGTGAGGCGACAGGTGAGGGAATTCCCATTGCTCCCGGCACAAGAAGTTCAAGATAGGGTGATCTCGGGGGTATGGGTCGGGGAGGGCAAGATGTCGGAAATACACCAAGAGATGAAAGAAGAGGGGGAAGCACGAGTAGAAGAGTAAATGGGAGGAGCAGCTGGGGGAGGAGATCGAGGAAGGGCTGTGGGCTGATGCCCTGGGTAGGGTTAATTCCTCCTCCTCGTGTGCCAGGCTCAGCCTGATACAATTTAAGGTGGTTCACAGAGCGCACTTGACGGGGGAGAGGTTGAGTAGGTTCTTTGGGGTAGAGGACAGATGTGGAAGGTGCTCAGGGAGCCCGGCGAACCATGTCCATATGTTTTGGTCATGCCCGGCACTGGAGGGGTTCTGGAGAGGAGTGGCGGGAGCAATATCTCAGGTGGTGAAAGTCCGGGTCAAGCCAGGCTGGGGGCTAGCAATATTTGGAGTAGTGGACGAACCGGGAGTGCAGGAGGTGAAAGAGGCCGGCATTCTGGCCTTTGCGTCCCTAGTAGCCCGGCGAAGGATCTTACTAATGTGGAAGGAGACGAAGCCCCCCCAGCCTGGAGAAATGATATGGCTGGGTTCATAAAGTTGGAGAGGATTAAGTTCGCCTTGAGAGGGTCTGCGCAGGGGTTCTACAGGCGGTGGCAACCGTTCCTAGACTATCTCGCGGAGCGTTAGAGGAAGGTCGGCCAGCAGCAGCAGCAACCTTTTGGGGGGGGGGGGGGGGAAGAGGGGGGACTGCCTGGGAGGGCGGATGAGCAAGAGATAACATGAAGGGTTGGGGAAACTGGCACGTATGGGAGAGGGCCAGTGTACAAAGCTGTGTAAATATACCATTTTGCCATGTATATATCTCGCTCTGCGCGATTTCTCGTTTTTTTTGTTACGGGGGGTGGGGGGTTTATTGTTTGTAAGGAAGAAAAAGTGTGTTAAAAAACTTTAATAAATATATTTAAAAAAAAAAAAATTGGCCTCGGTTAGAAAGTGGAAATCTGTCCAAGATTCCCATTCCTCAGCGACTCTGCCTGAAGTACCCTGTCATAAAGCTGGTTGAGCCCATATCAGTTTCAGCTGTGATGCTTCCACACTCAAATGTCCTTATAATTCCAATTTCTTGTGTTCCTGTGTGAACAGTTGAGTGAGTAAATTATCAGTTCCCATGGAGTTCTCCACTTGAGAGAGTCAACAGCTTCATGAGTTGACATTTAATAGCCTGAAGAGCAACCATCTCAGTGTGGTGTAGAATGTAGCTACCACTCAGCATTGGACAACAGCGATGGTCACAGATTCACTAACTAATGTGTGTCACATTCATGGAGGAAGGGGAAGCCTTACTTTGGTAGATACTGTCAGCCAAATAGAGGTCACTGACAACCTGTTAGCTGGGACTAAGATGCAGGCCGTTGCATTTCAACTGTACATACGAAATTTGGCCCCTCGAGCCTGATCCACCAGTCAATAATCATGACTGATCTGCCAGTGTTGAGATCCACATTCCCCACCTATCCTTGATAATTTTTGATTGCATTGCTTAACAAGAATCTATTTACCTCTGCGTTAAAAATATTCAATGACTCCATTTCCACTACCTTCTGAGGCAGGGAGTTCCAATGTCGCACAGCCCTCTAAGAGAAAGAATTTCTCATCTCAGTTTTAAAATCAAGGGATGCCTTTATGGGACAGTGTCCCTCGTTCTGGACTCACCCACAAAACATCCTTTCCCAATGTCCAGCTTGTCAATACCGTTCAGGGTCTTGTATACTTCAATCAAGCCACTCCTCACTCTAAGCTGCAGTGGAAAAGTGCCCAGCCTTTCCAACCTATTCTCATAACCTGCTCATTCCAGGTATCAATCTAATAAACTCCTCTCAACCGCCTCCAATGCATTTACATCCTTTCTTAAATAAGGAGACCAAAACTGCGCACAGTATTCGAGATGCGGTCTCACCAATGTCCTGTGCAACTGAACCATAACATCCTTACTTTTATGTTTAATTCCTCTCCTAATAAAGGACAGATAGTATTCCATTAGCTTTCTTGATTACATGCTGCACCTGCATACTAACTTTGTGACTCCTGTACGAGAACACCCACATCCCTCTGCACCTCAGCATTCTGCAGTCATCCTCCATTTAAGTAATGCTGTTTTTCTGTTCATCTTGCCAAAGTGAACAACTTCATATTTTCCCCCCATAATACTCCATCTACCCTATTTTTGCCCACTCACCCAACCCATCTATATCCCTCTGCAAACTCCAACAGTGGAATTCTCTACTGGTGGGAATCTCCGTTGCGCTAGCAGCGCACCCCCACCCACGGGATTACCGGCAGCGTGGGAAAATCCCATTGGCAGATAGTGGAAACGGAGAATCCCGCTGCTGGCGAGGGCGCGCCACCCAGGAAAACGCGAGTGGCAGACCGGTGAAACCCACCCATACGTCTTCTTCACAACATATTTTTGTGTCATCTGCAAATTTAGCTACTAGGCCTTGGCTCCCTTCATCGAAACTATTGATGTAGATTGTAAAAAGTTGAGTCCCCAGCACAGACCCCTGCGCGGCTTAATTTGTTCCATACTGCCAATCACACAAAGATCCATATTTGTGTCCTCTCTGTTTGCTGCCCGGCAGCCAGCTAATCTTCAGTCAAGGCGAATATGTTACCCCTACACCATGAGCTTGTATTTTTTAAACAAACTTTGGAGGTGGCACATCAAATGCTTTCTGGAAATCGAAATCCAAGGACAGTATGTCTGCTGGTTCCCCTAGATCCACAACACATGTTATACCTTCAATTTACAGCTATTACTGGAATGTTTTTTGTATCCTCTATAGTGAATACAGAAGCAAAACATTTGTTAATTTAATCCTCACTTCCTTATTATCAACTATTTTTAAAAAGATTATTCAAGCATTCTCATAAAAAAACCAAAAGCAGAAGTAAAATTTTACATCATAAATAATCAATATCCTGCTCCCCAACCATGCCCCTCCAGTATGCCACTCATCTTTGCCCAGTTAAGTGCTTTTTCCTTAAGTTTAGAGCTTTCCTTATTCTTTAGTAAACCATGGATGGTGGCTCCTCCTCTTTTTAGAATGTTTTCTTTACAGCAGGAATATACTTATTCCAAGTATCCTTAAACATCTGCCACTGCTTCTCTATTGATCTATCTCCTAGCCTAGTATCTCAGTTCACTTCACCTAGCTGAGCTTTCATGGCCACATAGTTGTCCTTATTTAAGTTTAAAATACTAGTCTTAGACCCACTGTTCTCCCTTTCAAACTGGTTGTAAAGTCAATCACATTGTGGTTGCTGCTACCTAGAAATACCTCTACTTGGAAGTCATTAATGAATTGTCACATTACATAAAACCAAGTTAATATAACCTGCACTCTAGTTGGTTCCAGAACATGCAGTGCTGCTTCAAGATGCTATCTCAAAAGCATTCCAAGAACTCCTCATCCAGGCTATTACTACCAATCTGATTTTTCCAGGTTATATGTAGATTAAAGTCACCTATAATTATTGCCATTCCTTCAGCACAGGACCCAATATTTCTTCTTGTATACTTTGCCCTGCATTGCAGTTACTGTAAGGGGGCTTGTAGACCACTACCACTAGTGACTCCTTTCCTCTACTATTCCTCATCTCCACCCAAACCAATTCCAAGTTCTAATCTCCTGAGCCAATGTCATCTCGGACTATTACACCAATGTCATCCTTGATTAACAGTGCTATCCTCCACCTTTACCTAGCTTCCTATTCTTCTTGAATGTCATATGCCCCTCGATATTCAGGGCTCCTTGTCCTCCTGCAGCCAGTTCTCTGGAAAGGCTATCAGATCATATTTATTTACTTCAGTGTCTGCGATCAACCAGCTGAAAAAGGAAAGCCACAGGATTATGCGATACCACCCCTGTAAAAAGGGTGAACTTTATGCAGTCTGGGCGACAGCCAGCTCACCTCAGTGTACTGTTTGGGATCTTGGATCAGGAGTGTTTCAGTTGCAGACAAATGATCAAAGCTCCGGCTGCTGCTGCATCCTCTAGTGTACAAATGGATCTGAAATCCAACACATCACACATCAGATTTGTTTCACTGGCCCTGTAATGGACTTGTAAACAGAAACAAGCTTCGACAGGGGGTGGCTATTGTCCCTTGCTGCCTGCACTGAATTTAAGCCTCTCTTGACCAATTTATACCACCCCATTGTCCTGCATTCTCTTCGAAACCTCCACTGGAGAATATTAAAAGAGTGGGGGAAATCAAGCAGGAAAGTGAGATAAGGCCAGGTGACTCATGTGGAAAGAAACATTGGTACAGGCCCAATGGACAGTATGGTTCATTTCTCTGTGTTGGAACAGAATATGATTTTGTGCTATACCCAAGGTTTCACCACTTTCACTTGAGACATCTTCAGAAGCTTCTGAAGAGCAGGTGGCAGGACAGAATACCAGATATCAAGGGGCTCATCTGAGCAGGCACCCCAAGCAGCTAGACCATATCAAGACAGTCACAACTTAGTTGGGTTGGCCATGAAGCCATAATGCCTGACACTTGCTTAACAAAGTGATTCATCTATGGAGAGTTGAGTCTGGGATGCAGTCTCATGATGGTCAAAGCAAGCCCAAGGACATTCTGAAGGTTACACTGAGGAGTTTGCACATCAGTTTTGCATCCTGCATCCTGGGAGAGAGGCAAGAGAAAATCCCATGCCAGCAGTTCATCCAAAACTAATCATCTGCAGTACACTGTCCTATTTGCAGCAGGACCTTCCACATGCAGTTCAGCCGTAGCAATCACTTGCGTACTTACCGGAACCCTACTAAACACCCCAGATGAACATGGTCATCTTCTCCTCAAAGACTGAACAACATTATTAATCTGCTGTTCCCTTCCAATGGTGTGCTCTGCCCAAAGGAAGGTCTTTGGCTTGTTGTTTGCTGATGCTTCGTCCTAAACTGTTTTCTTGGGCAGTATTTGGCAGTGGTGATTTGCTAGTCATCTAGGCAACTGACCTAATCAGCCCCCTTCCTTTTCAATAGGCAGTGAATTATCTGTCATTTTCATTCAGATTGCAGGTTTGATCGCGGGAGCCTGGTCACCCCGAATAACACCTTCACAATGCACAAACTATAAACACACGTCAGGGCGGCACGTTGCGCAGCGGTTAGCACTGCTGCCTACGGCACGGAGGACCTGGGTTTGATCCCGGCCCCGGGTCACTGGTCTGTGTGGCGTTTGAATATTCTCCCCATGTCTGCTTGGGTTTAGCCCTCACATCCCAAACATGAGCAGGTTAGGTCGAATGGCCACACTAAATTGGCTCTTTATTGGAAAAAAAATAATTGGGCACTCTAAATTTAAAAACAAAAACTATAAACACGCGTCTAGGTTGAGGCAGCACTGATAATCTGCGATAGTTTCATTCGCACCATTAACCTAACCTCAATGTATCACTGCAAACTTTAACTGCATCTTATCTGATGGAGCGCGACTCAGACCGAATGGGTCCCGATGCTGGTGAAGGGGTTGGGAGTGATGCTGTATACCTTGTAGAGAGCAGAACACCTCTCCTGCTGAACACTGTAAAGGCTTCGCCAACGGAACAGCAGCTTCCCTTGTAAAAACTGCAGGTATCGCACATCCATTCCCACTGGGTGTCTGCCATCCTGAATGTCCAATCTCTCCGTGGAGCTGATGGGTATAGTTTGTCTGCACTGAAAGCAAAAGTCGTCATCACAATTACTGCAGGCCAATGCAGTCCCAAGCATTTTATCACAATGCTAGCTCAGATAAAAAAACACAAGTTCTTACCGTTTAATTGCTTTGAGATGCGGAGATAGTTTTAGTACACGCAATCGGTGTGCTCTTAGCAACATGCTTTATTAATAGCCAGACTAGGGTGTGATTGCTGTTTACATTACCACAAACTTTGTTATGTGCTTCTGCATGTTGAAACATTACTTTACAAATGCCAGTTAAAAACTGATTATATTCATTTGCAATTCAGGAATAATATGCACTCCAAGTCAAACAATGACAGTGAGGTAGTCAATAAGGAAATGGCGTACATGTTGAATTCGACTCAATGGGTACAATGGCCTACTTCTGCTCCTATGTTTCTCTGTAAGCAGTGTGGATGGAAGTATAAAATAACAGAGACGTTGATAAATTTCAAGAGAATGAACAAAAACTGTGGCAAATGAATTCCAATGTAGGCAGATGTCAGGTCATCCACTTTGAACCTAAAATAGACAGGACAGTGTACTTTCTAAATGGTGAAAAAATAGAAACAGTGGAAGTCCAAAGAGACTCAGGTACAGAAAATAATTCATGAGATTTATGGAATGCTGGCCTTTATAGCTATTATAATTATTATAATATCTAGTATAATAGGCCTTGATATCTAGTATAATATCTAGTATAATAGGGGTAGTTGTCATGATTCAACTGTCCAATGCCATGGTTAGCTCACACCTTGAATACAGTGCCCAGAATCGTTCAGTGTCTTGAGGGAGATGTACTGGCCTTGCAGCTAGCAGCTAGATTCACCAGAATAATACCTGGGTTTGAATGGTTAAATTACAAGAAGGAGTACTAGGGTTGTATTTCCTGAAACTTAGAAGGTCGAGGGTGATTTGATTAAATATTTCATGGAATCGATGGAACTAGTGGCCTCCTTGTGTGCTGTATTGACTCAATATTAAGTATATTAAGAGGAACAGATAGAGTAATTAAGATCAACTAGTTTCTGCTAGTTGGAGGATCTAGGAGTAGGGGCCATAATCTGAAAAGTAGAATCAGAGCTTTCAAGAGTGAAATTTGGAAATAGTTGTACAAAGGGTGGTAGAAGTTTGGAACTCTCTTCCACAAACAGCAATTGATGTTGAATCAGTTGTAAATTTTAATTCTGAGATTGATGGATTTTTGTTATCCTAAAGGTAATAAGGGGCATGGGACAAAGACAATTAAATGGAGTTAGGTTGCAGTTCAACCATGATCGTGCGGAATGACTTTACTGGCTAAATGGCCTCCTCCTGTTCTGAAAAAACAGTAATCTAAAACAACGTCCCATCTTTCTGAAGAATAATGTCTTTGCAAATAAACTGTAAACATTTTTAGACAGAGAAGATGGAGAGAAAGAGATAAAGCAAGAACTAAAGATCGTGCAAGTGAAACCACCCAAAACAGCATCCTTGATTGGACAGAGACAGCAAAAGGGAATGTGAAGCAGAAAGTAGAAGATAGAAAGCAGCAGGAAGCACAAGAAAACAAGGACACAAGATAAGGATGAACAATGTGAGGGCATGTACACAGAAAGACGGTGAAGTGAGAAGCAGGACAAATCAAATGAAAGAAAGGAAGCACAGCGCACGAGAGAGTGCTTAAGGAAGCACCTGAAAAATAAAGCAAGAAAACAGCAAAGACTACCCAAGAGACAGAAAGACAGACAGAGGCAGAGATAGTCAAGGAAACAACAGGAGTGAAAGAGAGAATGAAATTAGTGGTTGTAGGAGTGCCTTGCCTCCCTGTCCCTGCAACCTCCTCCAAGCCCAGAGATCTGCATGCCTCAAATTCTGTTCTTGTGCATTTCTTTCATAATTGTGCCACCATTGGTAGCTGTGGCTTCAGCTTCCTAGGCTCCAAGCTCTGGAACTTCCTCCTTACTCTTCTCCCACTTTCTACCTTATTTCCCTCCTTTAAGCCACATCTTAACATCCACCTCTTTGATCAAGATTTTGATCATTTGACCCAATATTTCCTTATATGGCTCACTGTCATACTTGTCGTGTTAAGCACAGTAAGATAATATGGGCTGCAACTGGATGCAGCTTTACCCGAGAGATACTCCACACCTTGAAGTTAGTTCAATATGATTTATTGAACCTGTCACACAGTTAGCTCAATCCTCTGAGTTCGACTCTCTGCTAACCTAGTGTGATTAATCTGTCTAACTGAACCAGACTAGCTCTTAGCCACGTGCTGTAGGAGTTATATGATATGTACACCCTGACTCACACTGTAGATGTCACCAGTGGAAAGAGACAGAGTGCTCGTGCCTCGTGCCTTTTATAGTGGGAAACCACCCCCAAGTGTTCTGCCTGCTGATTGGTTATGTCCTGTTCTCTGTATTCATTGGCTGCCTGTTTGTATCTCATTATGTGCATGTCTGCATATCATGACATCTCCCGTTTTGAAATGTTTTTCTATGGCCTATGTGAAAGTATTTACATGTGTAGGCCAAAAAACTAACTTATTTACATACAGTAGCAGATGGGAACATATGTACATGTAAAAACAGGTGTCTAAGGTGCGAAAACAGAACATAGCAAACAAAACAAGTGTTCATAAGTCCAGTCTCTGGGGCTTGCGTCAGATCCTGGTCGACCGCCGGAGAGGTGGTGGTGGGAACGACGGCGCCTTGATAGGCGGGATTGAAGCCTGACTGGTGGCCTCGTGGTTCGAGGTATGAGGAGGTGGCACAATAACGGATGGAAACAATGAAGTGTGTGGTTGCGGGTAGGCAGCTGTGCAGCTGTTGCGCCGCACAACAGAGCCATCAGCCATACGCACAACATACGGTCGGGGAGCAGCCTGTCGAACAACAACAGCTGGAGCTGACCAGCCTCCATCAGGTAGCTTGATCCGAACAGCATTCTCCGGGAGTAGCACAGACAAATCAGTGGCATGAGCATCATAGCTCTGCTTTTGCCGGTCCTCGAGTTTCTGCACCTTCTGCAGAACCGGGAGGTGATCCAGGTCAAGCAAGTGTATGGCTGGAAGAGTCGTCCGCAGGTCCCTGTTCATCAGTTCAGCCGGTGACATGCCGGTAGGCAGAGGGGTTGCCCTGTACGCAAGCAGTGCAAGGTTGACGTCAGAAGCAGAATCCGCAGCCTTGCAGATGAGCTGTTTCACTATGTGCACCCCTTTCTCAACCTTCCCACTGGACTGCGGGTAATGCGCGCTGGAAGTAACGTGATGAAACTGATATACCTGGGCAAATCTTGACCACTCTTGACTGCTGAAGCAAGGACCGTTGTCACTCATGACAGTGAGTGGAATACCATGCCTGGAGAACATCTCCTTACAGGCCTTGATGACGGTCTTGGATGTGAGGTCCGAGAGCTTCACAACTTCTGGGTAGTTAGAAAAATAATCAATGATTGACACATAATCACGACCATTAGCATGAAAGAGGTCGATGCCCACCTTGGACCACAGGGAGGTCACGATTTTGTGCTGCTGAAGCGTCTCCTTGCCCTGTGCTGGCTGGAAGCGTTGACAGGTCGGACAGTTGAGGACCATATTTGAGATATCCTGACTAATCCCAGGCTAGTAGCCAGCTTGCCTGGCTCTGCGCCTGCACTTTTTGGCACCCATATGTCCCTCATGGATTTGCCAGAGCATCAAGCTCTGGAGACTGAGTGGAATGACAATGCGGTCCAGCTCGAGGAGGATGCCATCAACTACTGTCAGGTCGTCCTTCACATTGAAGAATAGAGGGCACTGCCCTTTTTGCCAGCCATTGGCGAGGTGGCGCATGACACGCTGCAGAAGAGGGTCTTTGGCTGTCTCCTCGCGAATGCGAATCACCTTTTCATCCGATGCCGGGAGGTTGCTGGCCCACAGCTGCACCTGTGATTCGATCTGTTGGACGAATGCCGGCGGGTCAGCAGGCAGGATTATGGAGCGGGACAAGGCATCCGCAATAATGAGCTCCTTGCCAGGCGTATACAAGAGTTCAAAGTCATACCTCCGGAGTCCGAGGAGGATGCGCTGCAGCCGGGGGGTCATGTCGTTCAGGTCCTGGTGGATAATGTGCACCAGAGGCCTGTGGTCCGTCTCGACAGTGAACGTCGGCAGGCCGTAGACATAATCGTGGAACTTGAGAATTCCAGTAAACAGGCCCAGGCATTCCTTTTCAGTTTGTGCATACCGCTGCTCGGTGGGTGTCATTGCCCGTGATGCTTAGGCAACCAGTGCCCAGGATGAGGTATCATCGCGCTGGAGAAACACTGTGCCGATGCCATCCTGGCTCGAATCCCTTGAGATTGTTTCCCTGTCAAGGTCAAAAAATGCCAATACAGGTGCAGTGGTGAGCTTGGCTTTCAGCTCCAACCACAGTAGACTTTTTTACCAGGTGTCTGAGGGCCGTGGTGCGTGAGGCCAGGTTTGGGATAAACTTGCCCAAGACGTTTACCATGCCTCAAAAATGCAGTACCGCCTTCTTGTCTTCAGGAGTCTTCATGGCTTCGATGGCCTTGACCTTGTCTGCGTCCGGGCGCACACCCTGTTGAGATATCTAGTGACCCAAGAACTGGAGTGTCGACATGCCAAAGCAACACTTGGCCCTGTTCAGCTTGAGACCATTGGCATGGACATTGCGGAGTACCTGCTGGAGACGAGAGATGTGCTCTTCAATGGTCGTGGACCATATAACATCGTCCACATACACACAAACCCCTTCAATACCCTCATCATCTGCTCCATGATTCTATGGAAGATCTCCGAGGCCGAGACAATGCCAAACAGCATACGATAGTAGCAGTACCTGCCAAACGGTGTGTTGAAGGTGCAGAGCCTTCTGCTGCACTCATCCAGCTGGATTTGCCAGAACCCCTGTGGCGCATCTAGCTTTGTGAAAAACCGAGCATGTGCCATCTCACTTGTGAGTCCCTCCCACTTCGGGATGGGGTAGTGTTCCCGCATTATATTCTGGTTGAGATCCTTGGGATCAATACAGATGCGCAGCTCACCCGAAGGCTTTTTTTAAATTTTTTTTTTATACACATACCATCGAGCTGACCCAATCCGTTGGTTCCGTAACTTTAGAAATGATGCTCTGGTCCTGAAGAGCCTGGAGCTGTGCCTTCAGGCGCTCCTTCAGTGGAGCCAGGACCCGGCGTGGTGCGTGGACCATAGGCGTGGCATCAGACCGTAACAGGATCTTGTACCGATATGGCAGAGTGCCCATCCCGTCGAACACATCCGGATACGGAGCTAGGATGTCGTCAATGCCAGCTTGAAGATCCCCGTTGTGGGAGGTCATTGTGTAGACCCGCTGCACAAGGTGTAGTTGCTTGCATGCCTGTGTGCTGAGCAGAAAGGCCCTGTCTGGCTTGACGATCTCAAACCGTAGCCTTGCGTGATTGCTCTTGTTGGAGACGAGCAGATGGCAGGATCCCAGTGCTGTGATGACATTGCCGTTATAGTCCAGGAGCTGGCAGGCTGCTGGAAAGAGCTTGGGTGGTTTCTTGATGCGATTGAAATCCGCCTGTGAAAGGAGATTGGCAGGCTCACCTGTGTCCAGCTTGAACTGGATTGAGCATTGACCTACTTGCAGCACCGCACGCCATTCGTCCGCAGAATCCACATCGAGAATGGACAGGCATTGTGATGATGTCGGTGAGGCATGTTCACGTGTGGTAATGATGCCTACATGGTAGGGGGACTCCAGGCAGTCATCCTCTGGGTCCGTTGTGCTGCCAGGATCAGAATCCTGTAAACCTTGCTGTACACTCCTAACGCATCTGTGTTGGAATTGGGAGCGCTGGCCTCTGACTGGTGGTGCAGACCTGCACACAGCTGCATAGTGTCCAGGCTTTCCACAATTTAAACATCACCTGCCTCTTGCAGGGCAGTGTCTCTTTAAGTGGCCGGTGTCGCAGTTCGGGCAAGTCATGACGTCATTACGCTCCATGCGTCGTCGCACATGCGCAGTGCGGTCGGCAGACGTTCGCACCTGCGCAGAATGGTGATCTGCCGTTTCATCGTCCCAGTCGCATCGCGCATGCGTGGGGCTCCGGGAAGAGCGCACAAAATGGTCGCTTTCATCAAGGCTGAGGCTCTGCATCCGGGCAATGGCCTGCACACTCTCTGCCTCTTGGGAGGCAAGTTTCTCCTTTTCAGCCGATTTATATTGGGAATACCGATTTTTGGCATGCTCATGCACTGTACATGTTTCAATCGCGACGGTCAGGGTCATATTCTTGATTTTTAAAAGCTGCTCTCTCAGAGGATCAGAGTAAACTCCGAAAACGATCTGGTCCCTGATCATGGAGTCAACAATATCACCAAAGTTGCAGGACAACGCTAGGTAGACGGAGATTAGTTAGGAAGGAGTTGAAAGATTCATCTTTACCTTGGAGGCATTGTTTGAACATATTGCGCTCGAAAATTTCATTGGTGTCCACTTCACAATGACTATCAAACTTGTCCAGGACGGTCTGAAACTTTGTCTTGTCCTGGCCTTCGGTGATGTTCAGAGAGTTGAAGAGTTGGATGGCTTGATCCCCCGCAGTTGAGAGGAGAAGCACGATCTTCCTTGTATCAGATGCACCCTCGAGGTCTGAGGCTTCGATGTACAGCAGAAACCTTTGCTTGAAAGTCCGTCAGTTGGCAGGGAGATGCCGGAGGTCCGCAGCTGTTGAGGAGCCTGGATCTTCTCCATGGTGCCGGGATACATTAGCTGGTCGTCATGGAACAGATTGAGGTAAATCACCTAGGGATTGCAGTCTCCTGGCATCATGTCGTGTTAAGCATAGTAAGATAACATGGGCTGTAACTGGATGCAGCTTTACCTGAGATACTCCACACCTTGAAGTTAGTTCAATATGATTTATTGAACCTGTCACAGTTAGCTCAATCCTCTGTGAGTTCGACTCTCTGCTAACCTAGTGTGATTAAACTGTCTGGCTGAACCAGACTAGCTCTTAGCCATGTGCTGTAGGAGTTAGATGGTATGTACACCCTGACTCTCTGTAGATGTCACCAGTGGAAAGAGACAGAGTGCTCATGCCTCGTGCCTTTTATAGTGGGAAACCACCCCCAAGTGTTCTGCCTGCTGATTGGTTATGTCCTGTTCTCTGTATTCATTGGCTGCCTGTTTGTATCTCATTATGTGCATGTCTGCATATCATGACAATACTTTGTTTAGAATATTCCTGTGGAGTGCCTTGAGACATTTCATTATGTTAAAGGTGTTGTTTTATTTACACAGAGACAATATCCTCTGACTCCTGGACATGTCCCACTTTTTAAATCCACAAAATATAGAAAGCTCAATACCTACTCAACGCTCAATATAGAACAAATGGCTGTGATTGTAAACATCGCCACTAAGGAGTGCACTGCGATGTACTGACCGTGCAGAGTGATGCCTGATCTTCCACATGCAGCCTGTGCAGATTGAGCAGCTGCTCCAACAGGTGGATTCTCTGTAGTAGCCAGGAGAAAGCCAGGAGCAGTTCCCGGCTACCCAGAGTGCCATCTGCAGGCAGCTGGTAGAAATCCATGAATCCGTAACCGTAGTAGCAAACTGCAGCCTTCACATATTCAATCTGTTCAGCTGTACAGAGTGGAGAGAGAGGGAAAAAATATAAAGCAAACTATCAAAGGCAGCTTGTTGTACAGTGCACTCTTTCACTTAATTATTGACATCGGGTGCAATTTTCCCCACTTCTTGTGCCCAGTGCTTATCCAGTTATGTTGGTGCATAGCGGGAGAGGCACAAAACGGGTTTTGCACCGAGCCGTGCTCAATGCACCCGACCCGCTATGCCCGATACGATCTGCATCACACTCTGAATTGGCGTGATCCAGCTCAGCAGGAGTCATTCTGCAAGGTAAATTCTATGATTAAACTTATTTAAACAGACACAGCCCGGTTGAGGCCGCAGTCTCCTGGCTTCCGGTATTCTAGGGCAAAGCTTCATGCCGGCATGAATTTATACTGGTCTCCAGAAACGGAAACCAGGCGTGATGGCCATTTTTATTGTACAAATGTACAGTGGCCTCGACTTCAGATGGCAGCCATGGAGTGGTCGCATGCAAAATGGCTCCTGCATGAAAACTGTGAAAACAACCTTTTAATCCCATTAAACGGGCACCAAAACTATCCAAATCGTCCCCCCATCGACCTACCCACACAGACCATGTTGAAGAGGAAAATGGGAAAGAGCCAGCCGCCCACCAAGAAAGTCAACAAAGACGAGGGAAGGGAAGCCTCAATCTCGTAGCTGGTAGCCACACGAGGTGGCATGGGAACGGGAAGGGCAGACTCCATGGAGGGCTCAGCGCAGAACCAGACGTTGATGGACAATCTCATGGGCTTTATTACCACCAAGCTCCAGAGGCATAGAGAGGAGCAGAAAAGAGACCTCCTGCCAGCCGTCGAGACAGCAGTGGAGACGGCAACGGCCCCCATGAGGGAGGCATTGAAGTCAGGAATCGAAGAATGAGACCTGGTGAAAGCTGCCACAGACCAAGGGGATCGGAACGCAGAATTGGAGACCCAAATGGGAAGTTTGATCAAGACCCAGAAGCACCTAACGGAGAAAATCGTCAATCAAGAAAATGGGTCGCCCCGCCAAACTTGAGAATCGTGGGGCTGCCGGAGGGGAGAAACCCCTCAGAATATGTGTCTCGAGGGCAGCACGGTTGCGCAGTGGTAGCACTGCAGTCTCACAGCGCACGCAGAGGTCCCAGGTTCGATCCTGGCTCTGGATCACTGTCCATGTGGAGTTTGCACACCTGTATGGAGCAGATGGGAGCGTTGGGGGGGTGGAGGTTCCACCACCTGGGGGGGGACAGAGAGAAGAGGAGGGAAGAGGGTGCTTCCAGGAGTAACAAAGGCGGACTACTCTGCCATTTTAATCTCTGACCATGCGCCACATTACATCGACATGTGGTTGGAGAAGGGACGGGTCCAATGCCCCCCCCCCATGGTGATGGATGCAACTCTTCTTACTGATAAGAAATTCAGCAGGAAAATATTCCAAGCCATTAATGATAATGTATCCTGCAACCAGAATGGGGATGTCTCACCCCCCACATTCTGGGAGGCACTGAAGGCGGTGATCAGGGGCAAATGAGCTTACAAGGCCCCGAGGGACAGGAAGGAAAGGGGAACCCAGCAGCGGCTGATGGACTCCACACTGGAGATGGATCGGCAGTACTCGACAGGCCTTACCATGGAATTGCTAACAGAAAGGAAAAAGCTGCAGGTGGGGGGGGGGGGGGGGGGGGGGTGAAGCTCCTGTACAGCGTTCCTATGGCGAGCATACGGACAAACACCACCAGCTCCGAATACTTTTGGCTGCATAAGGGAACGAGGCAGGGGTGCCTACTATCCCTGCTCATGTTCGCACTAGCAATTGAATTGCTGGCTATCGCCCTTAAATCAGTAGATTGGTGGACGGGCATCAGAAGAGGGGGCAGTGAGCATAGAGTCTCGCTCTATGCAGATGACCTGCTCCTCTACGTGTCAAACCCCCTAGCCAGCATGGGAAAGATAACCAAACTCCTCAGGGAGTTTGGCGCCTTCTCAGGTTACAACTCAACCTGGGAAAGAGCAAAATATTCCCTGTAAACCTCCGAGAGGGAGGAGCAGAGCTGGAGAGACAGAGGAATGCTGACGGTAGAGGACATGTCTGTGGACGATAGACTGGAGACTCTGGGGGAAACTCAGAGAAGCTCCAACTCCTGAAAGAAAATGAGTTCAGATATCTACAGCTGCGTAACTTTCTCTGCAAGGAACAAAAAACATTCCCCCAAAGACTAATGCACACACTCCTGAACATGATGGTAGGGCTAGGCTGGCATGGGGATGATAAGTGTGGTGACATATACAGGAGGTTCATAGAAAAGGTTAGGACTTCACTGGACAAGACCAGATGAAAGTGGGGAGATCACCTGGGCACGGAGATAGTGGGAGGACTCTGGATTGAGGCACTGCACAGAGTCAATTCCACCCCCTCCTGCGTCGGCAAGCCTGATGCAGCCCAAGGTGGTACACAGAGCACACCTCACCAAGACAAGTGTAAGTGGGTTCTTCCCAGAGGCGGAGGACAAGTACGAAAGGTGGCCTACACGTTCTGATCCTGCCTCAGACTCAGAAAATTCTGGGTGGCCTTCTTCGAGCTATCTCCAAGGTGGTGGGAGTCAAGATGGAGCCATGCCTGTCAGTGGCAGTCTTCAAGGTATCAGAGCACCCAGAGCTCTGGGCAGAAGAGGTGGACACCTAGGCCCTCACTTCACGGATTGCCAGGCAGAGACTTTTGCAGCACCGTCCTAGGCCTCGGAATGGCTCACAGATCTGGCTGAATTGCTGAGGCTAGAAAAAAAAAAAATCAAATTTGAAATAAGATGATCCGAACAGAGGTTCCACACCACTATTCACAGACCGGTCTGGAAAGTTTCACAGCCCTGGGGTAAGTTCCAGATTTTCATTAGCCTTCTAATGAAAAAGTGCTTCCTGATTTTACACCTAAACGACCTGGTTCTAATTTTAACTTTTGTCTCTGGTTTTGGATTCCTACACGAGAGGAAATGTTTTCTCCAACTGTCACATTAAACCCCTTTAACATTTTAAAAACTCAATTAATTCACCCTTAATCGTTTAAGTTCAAACAACATACAAACCTGACCTCAATTTAACTGTACCCCTCTAACACTCCCAAAATCAGCCGAAGTGTCTTTGTTGCTGGAATAAGCACCTGCTTCGCAGATTGGCAACCAATTTCAGTGAGGGGACCTTGAAAAGGCACCAAATAAATGCAAAGCCTAATGTTGGTGTTAGGCAGCCTTCCAAAGTGTCTGAAAGCCACCTTTACCAATACGACACTGCTCTTGAAGCAGATCCCGATTGGGCGCAGAGCATTTTGACTGAATTTGTTCCTTTTACTCTCCATTCCCCACATATTAATTTTTTAAAATTTTGCCAATTAGGAGGCAATTTAGCACGTCAATCCACCTACCCTGCTCATCTTTGGGTTGTGGGGGTGAGACCCACGCAGACTGGGAGAATGTGCAAACTGCACACAGACAGTGACCCTGGGGCTGGGGTCAAACCTGTTCTTCAGCAGAGGCAGCAGGGCTAACAACTGTGCCACCGTGCCGCTCTCCCCATAAATTTGTTCACCCAGAAAAATGGCAACAAGGACCAATTTCTAACCCAGCAGATTCTCTCACAGTATTTGTCATCAAGGTGAGGAGAACAAAGGACAACTGGCAGATTCAATGAAATGGCCAGAGTTTTAGGCACAAGGGCTTGCAATCATGTAATAGCAGAAAGCGGTGGTAGCAGCAAAGGTATAATAGTCGTTGAGTTCAGCCACAACATTGAGTCCAGATGTGGGACTGGAAAGTGTACAAATGCTCTTTATTTCCTGAGGTGACCACACCTAAAGGTACTTTAGGAAATGAATCAGAGGTCATGAAATACATGACATAAATGGAAACCTCTCTTTAATATCATTCAATTGGGAAGATGAAATAGACTTTACATAAACATACCAAAGGATCTTCATCACCGCTGATATTATTGCCAGAAAAGGAGTAGCCAAGTAGACAAGGATCATCATCACCGCTGACATTATTG
The DNA here is from genome assembly GCF_047496885.1 of Scyliorhinus torazame. Taxonomy (NCBI): domain Eukaryota; kingdom Metazoa; phylum Chordata; class Chondrichthyes; order Carcharhiniformes; family Scyliorhinidae; genus Scyliorhinus; species Scyliorhinus torazame. The sequence continues at coordinate 155,525,945 of NC_092723.1, read as the reverse complement.
CTGGAAAAGGAGTAGACAAGGGAACTGCATGGAAGGGTGAATGACATGTGATCGAGGTGTTCTTTTGTAACAAAGATATGAATCGCGCCACCAATGGTTTGCAGGTCTCTGCTGGTTTTAAACAAACTATACAGATATGGAAGGACTATTTCTTACATAAATCTGTGACCTCACACGGCCAGTCCTCATTGACCAACCTCAGGAGCCAATGGAGCAACTTCCAAAACTCAGCTGTCTGCAAACAAAAAAAAACATAAATAAAACAGGGAACCATAAATGTATGTGACCCACATTCCGGCCTGCACCCCCAACACCATCCCCCACCTCAACACCCTGTGATCTCCTGGTTATCCCTCCCATCCCCACACCACATCAACCCCCCCCCCCCCCCCCCCATGACTGCCCTAATTGCCCCCTAGTGACATCCTCCACAGATGCCCTTCCTGTGACTCCCCCAATATGACAGGCCCAGCTGTACCAGCTCCATTTAAGAAGCAGCAGGTTCTTCTCTCTATAACTGGGATATAAGAGGCCAGGTTGGCGCTACTTGGTCCCGATCCCCACCAGGTTACGGCGCCGCCCCTCGGCGGAGTCTCTCACCGCTTCATTTCGGTCGAACTTGGCCTTGCGGAATATCTCCGGGCTGAGGGCGGAAGCGGCTGCCCCGTCCCCCGGGCAGACCCCGGCCAACACCCTGCACAGAGCTGCGATCGCTTCTTTCACCTTCATGATTTAAAGGCTCGCGCTCTCCTTTCAACCGAGCGGTTAAATAACGAGCCCGGAATGGAGGCAAGAGGCTCCGCAGCAGTCTGGTCCTCCACGCATGGCGCCCCCACCCCTGGAGCGTCCGCATCCCGCACCGCCGCTGTTTTTGCCAGCGAAAGTCCCCTGTTCCACTCGTGTTAAAGATCATGTTAATTGAGATGTCGCTCAACCGTGAGCTGGCTGACCTGATGTGGCTCAGGCGGCAGGACGACACGACAACAGCTGTCTTCTTCACCATATAGCGCCTGTAACACAGGGAACTATCCCACTCTCCTACACCGAGCCAAAGAAGTAGACATTAGGAGGGGCGATCAAAAGTTTGGTCAGAGGTGGGTGTGAAAGATATTCGATGCAGTGCATTAATGACAGCCTTTATTGGCACACAATTTAATCAGGTCAAACCCTATCTGAGCATTTCATTAAGGACGGTTTGGCCAACAATTTCTTCTGAGCAGCCACATTATTGATGCCGCATCCCAAATGGTTGTGTAGCATTTCCAATAGGTACATGCCATATTCGCAGAATTCGGCTATCTTTCATAATCTCGACAAGAACTCGCTGACGGGCTCACCCAGACTCCTTTCCGCTGTATTAAAGTGATATATCTGCACAATTATGGATGGTGTTGGGTTGAATTGTTGCCCCACTAGTGTTACTAGCTGCTCAAAAGTTACGAGTGTCAGGCGCCGGACGATAGGTGAGACTCTATCACACCGTAGGTTTGCGCACTACAGGCAGTTAGCAAAATTACTGTATGGCGATCATTCTCCGTGATACTATTGGCCCGGAAAAAGTAGTGTATTCTTTCCGCATACGGTGTCCAATCTTTCAAATGTGCGTTAAGCACATCTAATATTCTGAATAGAGGCATAGTAAATGCAAAGATTCCAACTTTTACCCTTTTTAAAATTCATTTACAGGATGTGGGTGTAGTTAGGCCAGCATTTATTGCCCATCCCGAGTTGCTCTTCAGAAGGTGGTGATGAGTTGCCTTCTTGAACTGCTGCACTGCTTCAGGTGCTGTTAGGAAGGGAGTTCCAGGATTTTGCCCCAGCGACAGTGAAGGAACGGCGATATATTTCCAAGTCGGGGTGGTGAGTGACTTGAAGGGGAACCTCCAGCAGGGTTCGGGAGGTGGCATAACTGACAGAGTAGCAGGGACAGCAGCAAACCAGTTGAATCCTCGTCGCCAGTTTTGTAGACCACGAAGGAGTCCACACCGAGTTGTTAAAAGGAAATAAAGTTTTATTACAATAGCTATTATTTACACAGCCGGGTCTCTCCTGTCGGTACCCAAACTGGGCGACTTTATACAGACGTTAACTATACATGGTTTAGGGTTTCCTGCCGCCTTTAATGGGTGAGTTTGTATTTGACAAGGCTCATAGAGAGTTTAATCAGTGCTACCTCGAAAGCCCAGTGCAGGTTGTGACAGAGTCCCTGGCTGTTTGTTGTATATATCAGTTATTTAGTCTTAAATGTAGAGGGCATGATTATGAAGTTTGCAGATGAAACAAAAATTGGTAGTGAGGAATAAAGCTGTAGATTGCTGAAAGATTTCAGTCAAGTGGGGACCGGTGCTAAACATCGCCCGGCTGGGGTCTCCTCAGTGAGGCTGATAGATGCCGGGTGGCCGATCGATCTGGTGTCAGCACGGCTAAGTGTGTTTATAAACGCACTTAAACATGTAAGACTGGATCCCATACATTGTGGGCGGGATCCACATTGCGACGTCTCCTGAAATCTGGTTAGATCTTGCGAGGTGTAACAGCCGTCAGGAATCCTGGGGGAGGCCTCTCCCAGGATCTACCTGCCAGGTGGAACACGGCCAGTAAATCCCGCCTTATCTCTCTATGTTTCTATGCCCATTCTATCTACTCTTCTTCACAGTCCTTGACTGTGCCATTCCTTACTGTTTTACCCTTACAACTTTGAGTAATAGCAGGTTCGACCTGCTTTGCAATGTTTCTTCGCTACTTCCTCTGCAGCTACATTGGCTAAAGGAAAGGGAAGAACTAGGGTGGCACGGTGGTGCAGTGGTTAGCACTGCTGCCTCACGGCACCGAGGTCTCAAGTTCGATCATGGCCCTGGGTCACTGTCCATGTGGAGTTTGCACATTCTCCCCATGATTGTGTGGGTTTCGCCCCCATAGCCCAAAAATGTGCATGGTCGGTAGATTGGCCATGCTAAATTGGCCTTTAATTGGAAAATTGAATTGGGTACTCTAAATTTATATTTTTTTAAAAAGGAAAGGAAAGAACTACATTTATGTAGCATTTCATATGCTCAGGAAATCCCATATCACTTCACAGCCACTGTTGTAATGTAAGTAAATACAACCACTAACGTGTGCACATGGTAATGTCCTCTAAAGAGCAATGAGATAGATTGCCAAAAATGCCAATTTCTAATGGTGGTGTTTGTGGCAGAAATGTCATGTGGTCAAAGTTTCTGAAATGAAGCTTGAACCCACAGCCTTCTAATTAAGAGGCGAAAGTGCCACCACTGAACCAACACTGACACCACTAGCTCATTTGTCACTGTCTTTCCAAATTTAGATACACATTTTTAACTTTTGCTATTGGCTCTACTTCATTTAGATTTTAAACAATTGAGTATCCTGATCGTCTATAAGTGACAATGAGTTCACGTGTTGCTACCACCATTCGTATGCTTTGTGGTTTCTGCTTCCAATATTTATCTAACATACAAACAAGGAGCAGGAGCGGCCATTCGGCCCCTCGAGCTGATCTGATAGTAACCTCAAATCTGCTTTTTAAAAAATATTTCCAATTAAGGGGCAATTTAGCCTACCCTGCATATCTTTGCAATGTGGGGGTGAAACCAACGCAGACCCAAGGAGAATGTGCAAACTCCACACGGACAGTGACCTGGGGCCGGGAGTGAACCCGGGCCCTCGGCGCTGTGAGGCAGCAGTTCTAACCATTCAAATCTGCTTCTTAATTTGATACTGACGATGCAGAACCTCCTTCTTTGTCCTGCCTATGTCATGGGCACCTACATGGACCATGGGGACAGGGTCCTCCCCCTCCCACTACACGTTCCTCTCTAGACCCGAGCAGATGTCCTGGAACCTGGCACCAGGCAGGCAACACAGTATCTGATATCACGCTCTTTTTTGCAGAGAACGGTGTCAATCCTTCTGGCTATACTGTCCACTACCACCACTACATTCTTTGTTACTCCCCCAACGTGATTGACTGCCTGTACCACGGTGTCGTGGCCAGTTAGCTCATCCACGCTACAGCCCCCACTCCCATCTAAACAAGCTGAAAAAAAACCTCCAACTTGCAAAGACTGAGGCTCCTGTATTTCTGTCTTTTGGCTTCCCTTACCTACTTCACTTGCAGTCACACCCCTTGTTCCTGACCACTGACCAAACCAGAAGATGCCAAAGGGGTGTAACTGCTTCCTGGAATGTCCCGATAACCTTCCCCCTCCCTGATGTGCCACAGTGTCAGTAACCACAAACAGTTCCTGCATTGTTTGCCCTGGATCACAACTGTTCAACACCATCCCGGACAAAGCAGCCGCTTGGTTGGCATTCAATGCACCACCTTTAACATTCACTCCCTCCACCACCAATGCACAGAGGCAGCAATGTGTATGATGCACTAAGCGTCAAGAACCACAAAGACATGTGAGACTTTAACCAAGGCTTTAATACACTACATAGGAAGCTTACCCGACACAGACGACCCCAGACAAAATGGGTCAGGTTCTCAGAAGCTGGGTCTTATACCTAACTCCCGGGGGAGTGGCCAAGGCGGAGCTCTCCGTGGCTAGGTCAGGTTACATACAGGTGACCGAACCTCTACAGAGCTACAGTACAATACACAGTACAATACACAGGGTTACAGGGCCACGTTACACACAACAATTATATAACTATGTACAATGCTAGGGAAGTACAGTGGTGTATCACCACATTCACCCCTTGATTAGAAGGAAGTCCGGGGTGAAAATATGAAATAGCAAACACAGTGAACAAACAGGGGGTAACGAACAGAGTCCATCAGGAGGTTCCGTGTCGTCAGAGGTCGAGACGAACGATGGGTTTGGTCGATCTCTTTGAACGTCGGAGCTGCGGCGCTGAGGTAGTGTCCGGCGGTATCCGTGCGGTCGGTGGTGCTGGGTCGCGAGGCGGCATGACGTCCCCCACCACTTCGGCTGGCTCGAGGCGAAACTGCGGGATGACAGCGGCTGGCACGGAGTAGTGACAGGCCGAGGGATCGACGGGAGCAGAGAGGGAGCGGGGTGGAGGTTGCGGGGCGGGGGCAGCAGGGGCCCCAGAGGGGGCCAGGTCCTTGATGGAGACGGTCTCCTCACGCCCGTCGGGGTACGCTATGTACGCGTACTGTGGGTTGGCGTGGAGGAGACAGACTCTCTCCACCAGGGGCTCTGCCTTAGAGGTCCGCACGTGCTTGCGGAGCAGGACGTCTCCCGGGGACAGGAGCCAGGACGGAAGCGATGTCACGGATGCCGATCTCCTGGAGAAGAGAAACATCCGCTCATGAGGGGTGGCATTCGTTGCAGTACACAAAAGGGACCGGATGGAGTGGAGTGCGGCAGGGAGGGCCTCCTGCCAACGGGAGACTGGTAGGCCTTTGGACTTGAGGGCTAGCAGCACGGCCTTCCAAACTGTCGCGTTCTCCCTCTCCACCTGTCCGTTCCCCCGGGGGTTGTAACTGGTCGTCCTGCTTGAGGCAACGCCCCTGGCGAGCAGGTACCGACGCAGCTCCTCACTCGTGAAGGAGGAGCCCCGGTCACTGTGACTGTAATTGGGATAACCGAACAGCATGAAGAGGTCGTGCAACGCTTTGATGACGGTGGCGGAGGTCGTGTTGGGGCAGGGAATGGTGAAGGGGAACCGCGAGTACTCGTCGATGACATTGAGGAAGTATGTGTTGCGGTTGTGGGTGGGGAGGGGCCCTTTGAAGTCAATGCTGAGACGTTCAAAGGGGCGGGTAGCCTTGATTAGGTGCGCCTTGTCTGGCTTGTAGAATTGCGGCTTGCACTCCGCACAGACTTGGCAGTCCCTAGTCATGGCCTTGACCTCCTCGACTGAGAAGGGCAGGTTGTGGTCCTTGGTGTAGTGGTAGAACCGCCTGACGCCCAGGTGACAGAGATCATTATGTAGTGCCCGCAGTCGGTCATCCTGTGCATTGGCACAAGTACTACGGGACAGGGCATCAGGAGGATCATTGAGCTTACCTGGCCGGTATAAGATACTATAATTGTAGGTGGAGAGTTCGATCCTCCACCGTAATATCTTATCATTTTTGATTTTACCTCGTTGTTTGTTGTCGAACATGAACGCAACTGATCGTTGGTCAGTAACGAGGGTAAATGGTTTTCCGGCCAGGTAGCGCCTCCAGTGCCGGACGGCTTCCACTATGGCCTGTGCCTCCTTCTCAACAGAGGAGTGGCGGATCTCGGGGCCTTGGAGTGTGTGGGAAAAGAAGGCGATGGGCCTGCCCGCCAGGTTGAGGGTGGCACCCAGGGCAAAGTCGGAGGCATCGCTCTCGACTTGGAATGGTGCAGACACGTCTACCGCATGCATGGCGGCTTTGGCGATAGCGGTTTTTAGGAGGTGGAAGGCCTGGCAGGCCTCGGGCAGGAGGGGGAATGAGGGGGAACGGAGGAGGGGTCGGGCCTTGTCAGCGTACTCGGGCACCCGCTGGGCATAGTAGGCAAAGAACCCGAGGCATCGCCTCAGTTCTTTGGGGCAGGTGGGAATGGGGAGTTCGAGAAGGGGGCGCAGACGGTCGGGATCGGTGCCGAGGACACCGTTCACCACGTAGCCGAGTATGGCGAGGCGGGTGGTGCCGAAAACACATTTTGCCTCGTTGTACGTGAGATTTAGGCGTTTGGCAGTTTGGAGGAATTTAGTGAGGTTGATGTCATGGTCCTGCTGGTTGTGGCCGTAGATGGTGACGTTGTCCAGACACGGGAAGGTAGCCCGCAGTCTGTTCTGGTCCACCATTCGGTCCATCTCCCGTTGGAAGACCAAGACTCCATTGGTGACGCCAAAGGGTACCCTAAGAAAGTGGTAGAGGCGGCCGTCCGCCTCGAAGGCCGTGAAGTTACGGTCCTCCGGGCGGATAGGGAGCTGATGGTAGGCGGATTTCAAGTCTATGGTGGAGAACACCCGGTACGGTGCAATCCGGTTGACCATGTCAGATATGCGGGGGAGGGGATACGCATCAAGCAGCGTGTACCGGTTGATGGTCTGACTGTAGTCAATGACCATGCGGTGTTTCTCGCTAGACTTAAAGACCACCACTTGGGCTCGCCAGGGGCTGGTGCTGTGAGCAATGATCTTTTCCGAGAGAAGGCGCTTAATCTCCGCTCGAATGAATTGGCAGTCCCCGAAACTGTAACGCCGACTTTTAGTAGCCACGGGCTTGCAGTCGGGGGTGAGATTAGCAAACAGTGAAGGGGGGGGATCCTGAGCGTGGAGAGACTACAGGTGGGACCCGGGGGGGGGGGGGGGGGGGATCAGGGAAGAACTGGGGGTTGGAGACCGTGAGGGGGGGAGGGGGCCGTTAAAATGCAAGGTGAGGCTGCGCAGGTGGCATTGGAAGTCCAGGCCGAGGATCGCGGCGGCGCAGAGGTGAGGGAGGACCATGAATTTGAAATCCTGGAACACCGCTCCGTTCACTGAGAGGGTGACGACGCAGTAGCCCGAAACCTCGGCCGACTGGGAGTTGGAGGCCATGGAAATAGGCCTGCGCGTGGGTAGTACCTTGAGGGACCAGCGGCGCACGGTGTCCGGGTGGAGGAAGCTCTCCGTGCTGCCGCTGTCGAAGAGGCAGGTAACAGTGAAACAATTTACCTGAACCTCCATGGTGGATCTGTGAGCTGATGCGGTCGGTCCTGGTCGAGGACGATGGATGCGATGGTGGAGCTGTTGGAGAAGGGTGCCGGATCCGGGGAGCGGCCTGCGGAAGAAGGTGGCGGCGCCCCGGCGTCGTAGGCTGCTGTTGGAGGCCAGGTTGCTGTCATTGGCTGCATCTCAGTTGTTTGCAGCATTTCAGTCGAGTGCGCAGGTCCGAAAGTGACGATCAGCGGCGGGGCGGACCCGGAAGCGCCGATCTGCCGGCAAGTGACGTGCGGCGGACCGGAAGTGAAGGCTGCCGGGCCAGGGATAATCAAAGATGGCGGCTCCCATGCGTCGCACGTGTCGAATAACGAACCAGGAACGGAGGATGGCGGCACCCAGGAGTAGCAGGCCGCGGTGTTGGACCCCGAGGCAGCGGTGGAGCGGCAGACGTTTGCAAAATGGCCTTTCTTGCCACAGGCTGAACAGGTAGCATCTCTAGCAGGGCAGCGTTTCCTGGGGTGTTTTGCCTGGCCACAAAAGTAACACTGGAAGCTTATCCGACACAGACGACCCCAGACAAAATGGGTCAGGTTCTCAGAAGCTGGGTCTTATACCTAACTCCCGGGGGAGTGGCCAAGGCGGAGCTCTCCGTGCCTAGGTCAGGTTACATACAGGTGACCGAACCTTTACAGAGCTACAGTACAATACACAGTACAATACACAGGGTTACAGGGCCACGTTACACACAACTATTATATAACTATGTACAATGCTAGGGAAGTACAGTGGTGTATCACCACAGTGTACCATCCAGAAGATGCACTGCAGCAACTTGCTAAGACTTCTTAATCAGTACCTGCCAAACCTGGGATCTCTGCCGCCTAGAAGGACGAGGACAACAGATGCATGGGAACACCACCACCTGCAAGTTCTCCTTCAAGCCACACACCACCCTGACTTCGAACTATAATTGCTGTTTTCATCACTAGGTTAAAATCCTGGATCCCCTTTCCTAGCAGCACTGTGCGTGTACTTATATCATATGGACTGTAGCGGTTCAAGAAGGCAGCTCGTTGCCATGTTCTCAAGGACAATTAAGGACGGGTAATAAGACAGTGACACCCACATCCCATGAAAGAATAAAAGCAACCTGCATGCAATCTGATTGGGGTGGTGTAAGAGAGGGGACATTTTAAATATTTTGGTGCTCTTTGTGTTCAGGTTTTTTTTCATGTTTAGAAATGGTGTGCATTATACTTTACATTCAACCCGAGCTCCCTGTGTTCCAATTGTTTGAGTTGCAGGAAAGGGATGTTTTGATGCTGCTGTGATCATCTCCAGTCATGAGCTGTGAGCCAGTGTTCCCTGCACATTTCTTGGAGGCTGCTATCAGCAGCTTAAACCCATCTAGTAGTCAAAGAATCTAATGCAGATAGAGTCAGTGCCTCTACCACAAAACCCAGATGTGCACCAATCAGCTCTCTGCTTCTTAGAATTTGTAGTTGTTTCCGGTAATTTACTGTGGAAAAAATGACTTTGCTTGAAGCTGCACGCAAAGGTGTTCCAGAACTGTAAATTTTAGAATTTTATGCTGTCACCTGTCAATATTACACAACCTCTTTCAAGGTGAAGCCCTAGTCAAACATAGTGGGAAACTAGAGAATTGGGAAATCTTTAAAAGTCAACAGAAAGCCACGAAAAAAGTTATAAAGAAAAGTGAGATAAAGTATGAGAGTAAACTAGCTCAGAATATAAAAACAGATGGCAAAAGTTTCTATAAATATATAAAACAAAAAAGAATGGATAAGGTCAACATTGGTCCTTTAGAGGATGAGAAGGGGAGTATAATAATGGGAAATGAGGAAATGGCCAAGACATTGAACAGATATTTTCATACAATAGAATCACTACAGTGCAGAAGGATGCCATTCAGCCCATCGAACCCTTCCTTTGGGTCAGCCCCCCACCCTATCCCCTTAATCCAATAACCCCACCTAACCTAACCTTTTGGACATGAAGGAGCAATTGATCATGGCCAATTTACCTAACCTGCACATCTTTGATCGTTGGACTGTGGGAGGAAACCGGAGCACCCGGAGGAAACCCACGCAGACACGGAGAGAAAGTGCAAACTCCACATAGTCACCCAAGGCCAGAATTGAACCCTGGTCCCTGGAGCAATGAGGCAGCAGTTCTAACCACTGTGCCACCCTGCTGCCATTAGCAGTGCTAACCACTGTGCCACCTTGTTGATCTTCACAGCGAAAGACACAAATAACATGCCAATAATTGATGGCAAGGAGGCTATGGCAGGTGAGGACCTAGAAACGATCATTATCACTAATGGGGTAGTGTTGGGCAAGCTAATGAGGCTGAAGATAGACAAGCCTCCTGGCCCTGATGGAATGTGTCCCAGGGTACTAAAAGAGATGGCAGGGGAATTAACAAATGCCCTTGTGGTAATTTACCAAAATTCACGGGAATCTGAGGCGGTTCCGGCAGATCCGGAAAATGTGACACTATTTTAAAAAGGAGATAGACAAAAGGCGGGTAAACTATAGGCCAGTTAGATTCACTTCTGTAGTGGGGGAAATGCTTGAATTTATCATCAAAGAAGAAATAGTGAGACATCGGGATGGAAATTATCCCATTGGGCAGACGCAGCATGGTTTCAGGAAAGGCAGGTCATGTTTGACTAATTTACTGGAATTCTTTGAAGACATTATGAGTGCGGTGGACAACGGGGAACCGGTGGATGTGATGTATCCAGTCTGGGATTCCATGGGCGGGATTCTCCGATCCCCTGCCGGGTTGGAGAATCGCCGGGGGTGGCGTGAATCCCGCCCTGCCGCTCCGCTGACAGCTGCCAAATTCTCCGGCGCCGGGTTTCGGGCGGGGTCGGGGATCGCGCCGGTTGGGGGCCTTTGGTAGCGGCCCCCCCCGGCAATTCTCCGGGCCCCGATGGGCCGAGCGGCCACCCGTTCCTGGGCAGTCCCGCCGGCGTGAAATGGACATGATCCATCCCGGTGGGACCTGGCTTGTCGGCCATCAAGCGGGGTCCTCGGGGGGATCCGGCCCCGGGGGGGGGGGGGGGGGCCATGGTGGCCTGGCCCGCGATCGGGGCCCACTGATCTGTGGACGGGCCTGTGCCGTTAGGGCAGTCTTTCCCTCCGCGCCGGCCATGGCGGAGCCTTACAGATGCCAGCGCGGAGAAGAAACACCCTGCGCATGCGCAGGAAACACGCTGGCGGTTCTGCGCATGCGCCAACTCACGCCAGCCGGCGGCGGCCCTTCACCGCCGATTGGCGCGGTGCCAACCCCTCCAGCGCCGGCCTAGCCCCCGGAAGTGCTGAAGATTCCGCAACTTCCGGGCGGTCCGACGCCGGAGTGGTTCATGCCACTCTTGGCGCCAGTACGGGCCGCCCCACCAATTTTGGGAGAATCCCGGCCCATGTCTGCCTGAATCCTGCCGTCCATATAAGAAAGGCAAAATACTGCTGATGCTGGAAACCTGAAATAAAAACAGAAAATGATGGAAAATCTCAGCAAGTCTGGCAGCATCTGTGGAGAGGGAGACAGAGTTAATGGGCGCGATGTAACCAGTCCGTTCTGGGCAGATTAGCAGGGTTGTTCCCGGCTCAATCGAACCGGACTTTGCCTTGTTTTCATGCCCAGGTGAGGAACGCCTCTCGAGGCTGCACTTTAGTGTAATTTCCTGCACTGAGGCACTTCAATGAGCAGAGCACCTCAGTGCAGGAAGAGATCGGGACGCATTTTTAAATGGCGCCCCAACCTCTCAACCCCCCGATGCTAGCCCCAGACCCTTTCCAAAGCCCCAACTCACCTGTTGTGGGTCCTCAGGGGCCCCCTGCACCCTACCGCACATGGGCAGGGCACCCCGGGCCTGATCCCCATCATAGACACAATACCAGCCTGGCACCTTGGCAATTCCAGCCTGGCGCCTTGGCAGTGCCCCAACCAGCCTGGCTGTGCTACCTGAGCACCCTGGCAGGGTCAGGGTGGTACCTAGGTGTCACCAGCAGTGCTAGGGTGACACCCTGCCCAGAGGCTCACCACCCGGGGGTCTCCAATCACCTGGGAGACTTCCCCAAGTACCATTCTGCCTGGCCTCCATTGTGGGGACCAGTACTAAACGGCACCGCCTGGCATCTCCTCCGCGAGGCCGATAGATGCCGTGTGGCCGATCGATCTGGTGTCAGCAAGGCTAAGTAGGTTCTTAACCTCACATAGCCATGTTCGACTATGTCCCGCCTATTGTGTGCGGGATCCAGATTGCGACACCTCGCAAAATCTGGTTAGATTTTGCAAGGCGAAATGACCATTAGGAATCCCGGAGGAGGCCTCTCTGGAGATCTACCGACCGCGTCCTGCCCCAATTCCAGTGGGATGTGGCCAATAGATCACGCCCAATGTTTCGAGTTCAATATGACTCATCTTCGGAACTGAAGAGAGGCTGGAATGTGTGTTGTTAAAAGGTGGGGGAGGGGCAGTTGGAGCAAAACAGAAAGTCAGGGATAGGTTAGAGGGCAGGGGAGATTAAATGATAAAGGTGTCATGGAATACAAAACAAAGATAGTGGTAATGATAGTACTATAATCTAAGGCTTTGGGCCAGAGTAGATGTTAATAGTAGAATAAAGGTCAGCAGTGTCTGAAAGCAAAATAGCAGAATAGAAATATAGAAAATAGGTGCAGAGCAGGCCATTCGGCCCTTTGAGCCTGCACCACCATTCAATATGATCATGGCTGATCATGCATATTCAGTATCCCTCTCCCGCTTTCTCCTGCTTTATCCCGCTGGTAATAGTGGAGAAAGGGTTGGTGCTGTCTGAAAGCAAGAACAGAGAACAATATACAGATTGGCACTAGGGGCAGATGGGAGGGAAGAAAATAAAAACCATTCAAAATGGTCTGAAGCTGTTGAGCTCAATGTTGAGTCCAGGAGGCTGTAAGGTGCCTAATTTGAAGATAAAGTGCTGTTCCTCCAGTTTGCTTTGAGCTTCACTGGAACATTGGAGCAGGCCGAGTACAGAAATATGGTCATGTGAGCAAGATGGTGAATTCAAATGGCAAGCAACCAGGCGGATGGATTCCCATCTTCCTGAGGCGTGAAGGGAGTGCAGCAGGAATCCGAGCAGAGTTTGAAAGAATACATTTGGCAGCCTTCTTCGAGGCAATGTCCAAAGTGATAACGCTATGTAAATAGTTAAAACCGATCTCGATGTAAATAACTCTAATGGTACTCCCTAAGAACTCTCTTGCGTAATTCTCACTGTTCTGTTCGCATTTATATTTGTTATGTACACCAAAAAAAGCTATTAAAAAAAGATTAAATTTGGTTCTTATTTTTGTATAAAGGTTAAAAAAAGGTATATTTCATATTGTGTTATATTTAAAATATGTAAGATTCATCTTGTAAAATTTTAATCGAATGTATAAAAAAAAATTGGGAGCAAGGGCCGAATGATTGTGGTCAATGCTGCACTAACGTGTATGTGCATTGTGCTGTATTGTAACTCTAACTGTGCTCAGCCCCTGAGCTGACAAATACATTGTGTTGAAGTGGATGGTATCACTTGCAACCTAACCTATCTTTTGTGTAGTCGTATTTTTTGTCTGCAATATGATTACTTACCATGTGCTGATTATTCTCGACATCCTGTCGTCTGTCATATACTAACAGGAAGATTTAAAAAAAAAAAAACCAACAGGAAGAGATGTCATAAATGGAAGACAAACTGGTTTCTTTCATGAAGAAATTGCAGTAACTAAAGATTTGGCAGGTGCAGCAAAGGGTCTATTGGGACCATGTTCCCTAGTGGCTCCTGAGTTCTTCTAAAAAAGTAATTTAGTTGCATAGATTTTAGAGAGAAAAGTGGCAGACTGCCTGATCAGAAGGGTTCCTTGTGTTAGTCTGTTTGTGGTTTCCTCTTACCTACCAAGAGCCTGTCTGCAGTTTCTCTTTGAACAGTTAATAACATTTGAAAGGAAATAATCTTAACGGCGACAGGTTAGGCTGCTCTCAACAATCGGCCTGTTGGACAAATACCAGGACTTTACCTAATCTTTATCAGTACTTTGATTTTATTTCTGAAACATCACTCAGGATACATGAGGTAAGTTCGCCTTTAGCCTCAATATCTTTGGAAGTCAAGATAAAGTGTTTCTTTGAAACTATATAGTATTGGTGCTTTCTGACCTCGATTGTTACGGGGAAGGGATTATACTGTGTGTTAAAATGTGCAAAACATTGCAGTTTTGGAGCGATTCAATGGTTTATGGAGCAAACTTAGTGGGATGGCCGGTAAAACGGGTCAACTAGCTGGTGGAGTGGGTTAGCACATGACACTTCCACCGTTTGAGTCTGGGCTAGGTTTAAAATCAGCCTTTTCTCTCTGCTAGCATTGGAGGTTCTATGTGAATTGAGCGAGAGTACTAAAACCAGGATTTGGGCTCAGAAACACAACAATGTCCTAATTTGGTCCTAATGGTAATCTCATTTAGAGGCCTTGAGTTGGTGTAGGTAGTGATTAAAGGGTGATCTAACTGAGATATTTAAGATTTTTAAAGGTGTAGGTAAGACCTACTTCCCTTGGCGGGAATCCAGAACAATTTTAAATAAGAGCGAGGCTGTTCAAGGTGATGTCAGGAAGCACCTTATCTTGAGAATTGTCTGGGGAATCTGGAATTCTGCTAAAAAAAATGTCCTTCCAAAATGTTCTCTAATGTCTCAGCAGTAGACTATATGGGAAGTTTCTCAATCCAATCAAACCAAATTTTCAGTAACCAAGTGCCAAGTAGGACTCAATACTGTTTGAAGTTAAAAATAGAAATAGACACAACTGATGTCAGAATAGAGACTGAAATCTTTCAATGAGAGCCAACCATTTAAAACAGAACAAGGAGGGAAATTATATCGCAGCTATTAAAATTAAAGGATTTGTACACTGTAAAAATTGGGGGGGGTTACAAATCCCACATAATACTGTATATACAGAGCCCTATAGACAGTGCGATAGAGACACATTCTGGATATCGAGAGTGCTGCTATCAGCCAAATGTGATGATTCACACTGGGAGTAAAGTAAAGTCGCCATAGTCCCAGATGACCATAGACTGCTTTCCCCTTTGAGGGGGAGAGCTGACTAGTGGTGATTTAACCTTAGGATCACCACACCTCAGGCGAGTGGCAAGGTTGAGAAGGCAGGGCCTTCATGAATAACCTCAGACGGTACGAGGATTGAACCCACTCTGTGGCCTTGCTCTGTATCACGACCCAGCTGTCAAGCCAACTGAGCTAATACAGTATTGGGGTACAGTCTGTGGACAATAACTGATTGGAAGACAGTTCTTGGGCAGTAACTTGCATAACATTGGAGCAGGAGGATTCGCTTTTCGGGCCTGTCCCACCATTCAATCAGATCATGACTGATCTGCGACCTAACCATATACCCCCTCCTTTGCCCATTTTCTGGTTGGTTAACAAAAATCTATCAATTCCAGCTTTAAAATTTTAAATTGATCAAGCACCAATTACCATTTGTGAAGAGACCTTTGAATTTCTGCCATTCTTTTTTCTGTGAAAGTGTTTCCTAATTTCACTCCTGAAATGTCAGGCTCTAACTTTCAGACTATGACTCCAGCCCTAGACACCCCAACTAGAGAAATAGTTACCCTCCTATCTATTCTATATGTTCCTCTCAATATCATCATCATAGAATCACTACAGCGCAGAAGGGGGCCATTCGGCCCATCGAGTCTGCACCGACCCTCTGAAAGAACACTCTACCGAGGCCTATCCCCCTGCAATCCCATAACCCTGCCTAACCTTTGCACACAAAGGGTTTCCAATTATGTGGCAATTTAGCGTGTTCAATCCACATACCTTGCACATCTTTGGGTTGTGGGGGCGAAACCCACACAAACACAGAATGTGCAAACTCCACATGGACTGTGACCCAGAGCTGGGATCGAACTTAGGACCTCGGCGCCGTGAGACTGCCGTGCTACCACTGCACCACCGTGCTGCCTTACAAAGGGACAATTTAGCATGGTCAATCAACCTAACCTGCACATCTTTGGACTGTGGGAGGAAACCAGAGCACCTGGAGGAAACCCAAGCAGACACGGGGAGAAAGTCCAAGCTCCACACAGACAGTCACCCAAGGCCAAAATTGAACCCGGGTCCCTGGCGCTGTGAGGCAGCATATCTTGAAAATGTTGACAAAATTACCCTCAATCGTTTAAATTCCAGAGCTTGTGAAATCTCTCCTCAGCATTTAACTCTTGGAGTTCAGGTGTCACTCCGGTGTTGCTCCTTTTAGCCTTAGTTTACTTATTCTTATTCTGTCACCTTTGCTCATGAGTCGCCAGGTATCTTTCTGATACCGCCACGTGGTTCAAGTCCAAGTAATGACTAATAATGCAACACACCGCTTAGTAAGAGTTAAATCAACGCTCATTTATTATATGCAGCAATTAATACTTATACCAAAAACTTTTTGAAATGAAAAATGTCAAATGAGGTGCGTATGGGCCGCGCCGGGTGAGATTTGGATGGCGTCCCCGGGTAGGACGGCTACCAATGCCGTATTTCCCCTACCCGAGCGTGATTGACCAGCTGGGGGGTCCCCAGGCAGGGTGGGTCTCACGCCGTTTCTCCACTGCCTGAGCAACCGGCAAGAACGGGCAAAAATGTAGTCATCGTGGTGGGGCTGCCATAGTGGTTCTATCCCTTGAACCAGAAGAGCAGTTACGATCGGGCGTCTGATACCCGAACAAGTATCGGCTGAAAAGCTAGTTCCACTGAACAAGCGTGTGGTTTCTTGACCAGTGTCTGCAGACAAGCTAGTTCCGCTGAACAAGCGTGTGGTCTGTTGACCAGGTATCTGCAGATAAGTTGGTTCTGCTGAACAAGCGTCTGGCAGCAGTGGGTCTCTGAGGGCAAATGCTCAGAAGTTTCAGGTGAATGGGCGTGTGGCAGTGAGAAAAAATTCTCTTGTCGGACAAACAACATTAAACAAACTTACTAACAACATAAAACATTCTGCAGGTTCCATCAGGAAGGACAACACTTTTCCCAAGCGTTTCCTTTAAAACATCATGTGGACACCTCAGTTCTCGGTTGCGAACAGGGTCGCAAAGGGGTTGGCGGTTTGGGAGTCAGACCCGAGGTCGTCACCTTCTCCCGGGTGCCAAACTCTGGAGTGGATTAGGGCTGAAAGGGCTGCGTGGTGTGAGTTGGGGTTGCTCTCGTCGTTGTGGACGAGTCTGTAGGAGTTGTCGCGGTGCCAATTATTTGTGTCGAGTTGAGTGGGGACAAAGTCGGGGTCGTCCGTGTGGTTCGGTGGTCGGTGGTGGGATTTATTTAGAAAAGTGATCAGGAAGGGATCACTTGGATCGAATTCGGAGTCGCTGGGCGTGGGTCCGGTTGCATGGGGATAGTAGGGAGGCGTGCTGTGGCTATCGTCCGAGTCACAGTCGCTGTCTCTGCTGCTGCAGTCTGTGGGCGTTCCGGGGCGGAGTGTATATTTTGGGGGTGGAGTCGAGGTCGAGTCTGTGGCTGGGCTGGACGTGGTGGGGTTGGTCGGGTTACGTTGGCTGTGGGCGGGGTGTGGTCTGCTGCGTCAAGCATGACGTGGTGTGCATGGTTCGACTGTGTTCTATAAGCCTTTAACTGTTTTATATGAAACCACGCAGTCTTACCATTTGGGTATTTTATTTTGTAAACGGATGGGCTTACTTTATCCGCAATGGAATACGGACCCGAGTATTTTGGTGACAGGAATGTGCTGGGGTTATATACAGACAGCATCACTTGCTGGCCGATATCGTACTCCGTTGCATGCACTGCCTTATCGAAACAAGCCTTGCTCTGTTTCTTTTTGGTGCCCAATTTTACTGCGGCTGCTAACTGAGCCATTTTTACATTAGCAACTAATTGCTCCACGGCTTTCACGTGTGTGAGGGCCGTTACTTCAGGGCTGGTCAGGTCTAAACCTAACAAGTATTCTGTCCCTTTCATGGGGCGTCCGGTCATGAGAGTGTGTGGGGTGTAACCTGTGGAGGTGGAAACAGTGTTACACAAAAACATCAGCGCAAAAGGGAGGACTGAGTCCCAAGTGGTGTTGTTCTGCTGGACCATTTTTCTGAGGGTGGATTTTAGGATCCGATTCATGCGCTCCACGATACCACTCGATTGTGGGTGGTACGCAATGTGGAATTTTTGGGTGATGCCAAATATCGTGAGGACGTTCTGTATGACACGTCCCGTAAAATGAGAGCCTTGGTCCAATTCAATGCTGCGGGGGTGTCCCCATCTTGTAAAGATGTGGTGGGTTAGGATCTTGTCTGTGGTTTCCGCGGTGTTGGTGCGGGCTGGAAATGCTTCCACCCATTTTGTAAAGGTGTCTATGACCACCAGTACATATTTATAGCCATTCCTGCAAGGGGGCAATGGACCTATAAAATCAATCTGGAGGTTAGTCCAGGGGCCGTTAACGGGTCGGGTGTGGCTGAGTTGGGCCTTTTTGGCATATCTGTTGGGGTTGTTCTGCGCACAGATAAGGCAATTCTCAATGTAATGGCTTACATCTTCCTTGAGATGTGGCCACCAACAAAGCTGTTTGAGGTGGGCTGTAGTGGGATCGATTCCCTGGTGTTCATGACCATCATGGAACAGACAAATCAATTGGTTCCTGTCCTGTTCAGGAACTACATAAAGGATGTCCTTTAACACCACACCGTCATGTGTGGTCAGTGTATTTCTGAACCTCTCGTAGGAGGCTGGAAACTTTCCTTTCACAATCTCCAAGAGATTGCTGTCCTGCTTCTGGGCCTCTACTAGATCCTCTATTCTAGTCTGTGTGACCTGAACTGCACTCACTGGTGCGCTTTCGGGGGGTTTCCAAAAATACCCATGTCTGGAAACTGCTTTAGCCAGTGCGTCGGCTTTTACATTTCCAGGGGGGGATTAAGGAACGATGGTGGCTGCGGACTTTTATGATCACAAAAGTCCTGTTCTGGGCTTTCTCTAAAATATGGCGGAGTAATGGGGCTGAGGGGAGGGGTTTCCCATCTGTGGAAACAAATCCTCTTGCTTCCCACAGGGGCAGAAATTCTGTAAGGCTGTTACAGACATAGAGGCTATCCGAGTATATGTCTGCTGGGCTGGGGAAGGAATCTGGGTGCTCTACTATATATGCAATGGCCGCAAGCTCTGCTGCCTGCGCGCCTAAGTGTCTGGGTAGTTTCAATGCTATTTCCTCGAGGGCGCGTCCCTGCGCATCCTCAACATAGATTCCGCAACCTGTTATGCGTTGCCCATCTAAGACTGTGGAAGATCCATCCACATAAATCTTAATGGGTTCACACGTGTCCTTGTGCGGGTGGCTCTGAGATGAATTTCCTATCTTTCTGGGGGGAGTTTTTGCTATAAAGGGGCCTGTGTTATGGTGTGGAGAGATGATCTCACATTCATGGGGGGTTCCGGGGTACTGCAAATTGTCCGCTAAGTATGTGTGTGTCTTTGTCCGTTTTACTGTGATGTCCCGTCCCTGCAAGAGAAGGGTCCATCTAGCTGAGCGTATTTGGCTGATGGTACCGTCCTTGAGTCGTCGGTCCAGTAAAAGTTGGGTGGGGGTGTGTTCGGTCAGAATGGTGATGGGGTTCAGTCCGGTAATGTATGAAAAGTACTGGACTGCCCAGAAAACTGCGAGCAGGTGCCTCTCACAGGCTGAAAATTCCTGCTCCACAGCATCTAAAAGTCGGGAGGCGTAAGTTACGGGTCTTATCTGGTCGTGCCGTTCCTGCAGGAGCACGGCTGAAAGGGTGCGGTCTGTGGTCACTACCTGTATGGCGTAAGGGGAAAGCGGGTCTGGAACTTGTAGTGCGGGGGCGGCTATGAGTGCCTGTTTTAAAGAGTCCACAGCATCCGTATGCTGTGGAAGCCACTCCCAGGGGGCTCCCTTTAGGAGGTCTGAGAGGGGCGCTGCCTTGCTGGCGAAACCATCAATGTGGTTTCGGCAGTAGCCAACCAGTCCTAAAAACGACCGGAGGGCTGAAACATTCTGGGGAAGGGGCAATTTAGCGATCGAGTCAATTCTTTTATGCTCGATCTCGCGTTTACCATGTGTGATAATTGTTCCCAAATATACCACTCTTTCTTCCAAAATCTGGGCCTTTTTGGGGTTGACTTTACAACCAATGGAATGTAACAATTCCAGGAGTTCGGACAGAAGCTCAATGTGCTCTTCCTTAGTGTCTGTCTGCAGTAGTAAATCATCTACATACTGTACCAGACATTCGGGGCGAGAAAATTTCGCTAGTCCATTTGCCAATGGTGGAAAATAGAGGGGGAGTTGTGGAAGCCTTGTGGCAGGCATGTCCACGTGTACTGCTGTGCTTTAAAGGTGAAGGCAAATTTGTACTGGCACGCCTTTGCCAATGGAATGGACCAGAATCCATTACTGATGTCCAAAACCGTGAAGTAGCGGGAATTGAGTCCCTGCTTGAGCATGGTCTCGGGACTTGTTGTTACGGTGGGGGCTGCTGCGGGGGTGACTTTATTGAGTTCCCGACAATCAATGGTCAGGCGCCATGATCCGTTGGGCTTTCTTACTGGCCAAATCGGGGCATTATTAGTAGAGGCTACTGATCTTATGGTGGTGCGGGACCCTCCTGTGTCCCAAAGAAATTTGATAGGCTGTCCCCGAATTTTCGCTGCGACTACGGGCCGTCCTGACCTATCCCAAAGGGTGTCGCAGACCCAACTGGGGGAGCCCGTACACCGTCAGTCCATTCCGGTCAAGTCCGTCTGATCCGAACGGGCACTAACGCTATGGGTGGGCTCTGTCTTTTTCTTAATCAGAGTGCCTGTCTGTTAGGCTCTCTGTGGCTATTTGGGGCCATTGCACTCTTTCGCGAAATGTCCCAACTGTCCGCAGTTGTAACATTCTTGTGACTTGGGTGGGGGGCTGTTCTTTCCCTCATTTACCCAGGCGGGGTTGTGATGGGTTGCTTTTACTGCCTGCATGTCTGCGGCGGCTTGCTTTTCTTCAGTGTTTTTAACTGTGGGTTTGCTCTGAACAGATTGCTCCCAAATGCGGGACAATCTTTTTCAAAAAAAATATATTTATTAAAGTTTTTTAACACAATTTTTCTCCCTTACAAACAATAACCCCCCCTCCCCACCGTAACAAAAAACGAGAAATCACGCAGAGCAAGATATATACATGGCAAAATGATATATTTACACAGCTTTGTCCACTGGCCCTCACCCGTACGTGCCAGTTTCCCCAACCCTTCATGTTATCTCTTGCTCATCCGCCCTCCCAGGCAGTCCCCCCTCTTTCCCCCCCCCCCCAAAAGGTTGCTGCTGCTGCTGACCGACCTTCCTCTAACGCTCCGCGAGATAGTCTAGGAACGGTTGCCACCGCCTGTAAAACCCCTGCGCAGACCCTCTCAAGCCGTACTTAATCCTCTCCAACTTTATGAACCCAGCCATATCATTTATCCAGGCCTCCAGGCTGGGGGGCTTCGCCTGCTTCCACATTAGCAAGATCCTTCGCCGGGCTACTAGGGACGCAAAGGCCAGAATGCCGGCCTCTTTCGCCTCCTGCACGCCCGGTTCGTCCACTACTCCAAATATTGCTAGCCCCCAGCTTGGCTTGACCCGGACTTTCACCACCTGAGATATTGCTCCCGCCACTCCTCTCCAGAACCCCTCCAGTGCCGGGCATGACCAAAACATATGGACATGGTTCGCCGGGCTCCCTGAGCACCTTCCACATCTGTCCTCTACCCCAAAGAACCTACTCAACCTCGCCCCCGTCAAGTGCGCTCTGTGGACCACCTTAAATTGTATCAGGCTGAGCCTGGCACACGAGGAGGAGGAATTAACCCTACCTAGGGCATCAGCCCACAGACCTTCCTCGATCTCCTCCCCCAGCTCCTCCTCCCATTTACCCTTCAACTCTTCTACCAGCGCTTCCCCCTCTTTTAACTCCTGGTGTATTTCCGACACCTTGCCCTCCCCGACCCATACACCCGAGATCACCCTATCTTGAACTTCTTGTGCCGGGAGCAATGGGAATTCCCTCACCTGTCGCCTCACAAAAGCCCTCACCTGCATATATCTAAAGGCATTTCCCGGGGGTAACTCGAACTTCTCCTCCAGTGCCCCTAGGCTCGCAAACGTCCCGTCGATGAACAGGTCCCCCATTCTTCCAATCCCTGCCCGATGCCAGATCTGGAACCCCCCGTCCATCTTCCCCGGGACAAACCGGTGGTTACCCCTGATCGGGGACCACACCGATGCTCCCATTGCACCCCGGTGCCGTCTCCACTGGCCCCAGATCCTTAGCGTTGCAGCCACCACCGGGCTCATGGTATACTTGGTTGGCGAGAGCGGCAGCGGTGCCGTCACCAACGCCCCCAGGCTCGTTCCTTTACAGGACGCCATCTCCATCGTCTTCCATGCCGCCCCCTCTCCCTCCATTACCCACTTGCGGATCATCGCCACATTTGCTGCCCAGTAGTAGCTCCCCAGGTTTGGCAACGCCAACCCTCCTCGGTCCCTACTGCGTTCCAGGAACCCTCTCCTTACTCTCGGGGTCTTAATCGCCCACACAAACCCCATAATACTCCTGCCTACTCTCTTACAAAAGGCCTTAGTGATCACTATGGGAAGGCACTGAAACACAAACAGAAACCTCGGAAGGACCACCATTTTGACCGACTGCACTCTACCCGCCAGCGAGAGCGGTAACATGTCCCATCTTTTGAAATCCTCCTCCATTTGCTCCACCAACCTCGTCAGATTCAGTTTATGTAGGGTCCCCCAACTCCTGGCTATCTGGATCCCCAGATACCGAAAGCTCCCCTCCGCCCTCCTCAGCGGTAGGTCCCCTATCCCTCTTTCTTGGTCCCCCGCCTGTAATACAAAAAGCTCACTCTTCCCTACATTGAGCTTATAGCCCGAAAACTCCACAAACTCCCTTAGAGTCTGCATGACCTCCACCATCCCCTCCATTGGATCCGCCACGTACAGCAACAGGTCATCCGCATATAGCGACACCCGATGCTCTTCTCCCCCTCGTACCACCCCCTTCCATTTATTAGAATCCCTCAATGACATGGCCAATGGTTCGATCGCCAATGCGTACAACAGGGGGGACAGGGGGCACCCCTGCCTCGTCCCTCAGTACAGTCGAAAGTACTCCGACCTCCGCCGGTTCGTCACTGCACTTGCCGTCGGGGCTCTGTAAAGGAGCTTAACCCAATTGATAAACCCTACCCCGAACCCAAACCTGCGCAGCACCTCCCAGAGGTACTCCCACTTTTCTCGGTCAAAGGCCTTCTGCGCGTCCATAGCTGCCACTATCTCCGCCTCTCCCTTCTCCGATGGCATCATTATCACGTTTAAGAGCCACCGCACATTGGTGTTTAGTTGCCTGCCCTTTACAAATCCCGTCTGGTCCTCGTGGATTACCCCCGGGACACAGTCCTCGATCCTCGTGGCCAGCACTTTTGCCAGCAACTTTGCATCCACATTGAGGAGCGAGATCGGCCTGTACGATCCACATTGCAGTGGGTCCCTGTCCCACTTTAGGATCAAAGAAATTGTCGCTTCCGACATTGTCGGGGGCAGGGTCCCCTCCTCTCTTGCCTCATTAAAGGTCCTCACCAGTAGCGGGGCCAACAGGTCTGCGTACTTCCTGTAGAACTCCACCGGGAATCCGTCCGGTCCCGGGACCTTCCCCGCCTGCATGCTCCCCAAACCCTTGCTCAGCTCCTCCAACCCAATTGGTGCCCCCAAACCAGCCACCTCTTGCTCCTCCACCCTCGGGAATCTCAGCTGATCTAGGAATTGTCTCATCCCCTCTTCCCCCACTGGGGGCTGGGATCTGTACAGCTCTTCATAAAAGGCCTTGAATACCTCGTTTATTTTCGTCGCACTCCGAACCGTGGCTCCCCTTCCATCTTTGTCTCCCCCTATTTCCCTCGCTGCCATCCTCTTACGGAGCTGGTGTGCCAGCATCCGACTTGCCTTTTCCCCATACTCGTAGGTCGCCTCCTGCGCTTTCCTCCACTGTGCCTCCGCCTTCCTTGTGGTCAACAGGTCAAACTCCGCCTGGAGCCGTCGTCTTTCCCCAAGTAATCTTTCCTCCGGGGCCTCTGCGTAGCTCCTGTCCACTCTCAAAATCTCCCCCACTAACCTCTCCCTTTCCATACCCTCTGTCTTCTCCCTATGAGCCCTAATGGAAATTAGCTCTCCCCTGATCACCGCCTTCAACGCCTCCCATACCATCCCCACCCACACCTCCCCGTTGTCGTTGGCCTCCAAGTACCTTTCGATACACCCCCTCACCTTCCCACACACCACCTTGTCCGCCAGCAGTCCCACATCCAGTCGCCACAATGGGCGTTGGTCCCTCTCCTCTCCCAGCTCCAGTTGCACCCAGTGTGGGGCATGGTCCGAAACGGCTATAGCCGAATACTCCGTCCCCTCCACCCTCGGGATGAGCGCCCTACCCAGAACAAAGAAATCTATCCGGGAGTAGGCTTTGTGTACATGGGAGAAGAAAGAAAATTCCCTGGCCTGCGGCCTTGCAAACCGCCATGGGTCCACTCCCCCCATCTGATCCATAAACCCCCTAAGTACCTTGGCCGCCGCCGTCCTCTTTCCAGTCCTTGATTTGGAGCGGTCTAGTGCTGGATCCAACACTGTATTGAAGTCCCCTCCCATTATTAGGCCTCCTATCTCCAGGTCCGGAATGCGTCCCAACATGCGCTTCATGAATCCTGCATCATCCCAGTTCGGGACGTATACGTTTACCAACACTACCCACATCCCTTGCAGCCTACCGCTCACCATTACATATCGCCCTCCATTGTCTGCTACAATAGTCTTGGCCTCAAATGACACCCGCTTTCCCACCAATATTGCCACCCCTCTATTCTTCACGTCCAATCCCGAGTGGAATACCTGTCCTACCCATCCCTTTCTTAACCTGACCTGGTCCGCCACCTTCAGGTGAATCTCTTGGAGCACGGCCACGTCCGCCTTCAGTCCCTTTAAGTGCGCGAACACGCAAGCCCTCTTCACTGGCCTATTCAGGCCCCTCACATTCCACGTTATCAGCCGGATTGGAGGGGCTCTCACCCCCCCCACGCCCCACCGACTAGCCATCTCCTTTCCTGGGCCAGTCCCGTGTCCACGCCTCCCTCACCCTCCAGTCCCCCGGAGGGGGGATCCCCGTCCCGACCACCTCTTCTGTGTCCCATTCCCTTTCGGCCAGTGCAGCAGCAACCCTTTTCCCCCCCTTCCCCCCCCGCCCCTCACCCCCGCTAGACCCCTGTCTAGCTTTTTTGCTCCCCCATGTCACTCCCGTAAGTCAGCTGACGCCTGCTGACCCCGGCTTCCCCCGCTGTCCCATTGACCTCCCCGCATGGGAGTCTCCCAATCCATATGCATTCCTTTGTTCCCCTTCCCACCTTTCTTCCCGCACGCGGGAAAACACCCCGCGCTTTCCAAAGCCCGCTCCGCCCCCTCTGGCGCAGCCCCCTCAAGGCTTCGTGGGCCTGGCCTTGTCTCTCTCCCCCAGCCCATGTAACATTTCCTGCGCGTGATTGACCCCCTATATACAACAACCATCACACATCAAACCTCAAACATCCCCCCTACCCTCACAAACCCTCAGTTAGAGTCCAACTTTTCGGCTTGTACAAAGGTCCACGCCTCTTCAGGCGTTTCGAAGTAATAGTGTTGGCCCTTGTATGTGACCCACAGTCGCGCTGGCTGCAGCATTCCGAATTTCACTTCTTTCCGGTACAACGCCGCTTTGGCCCAGTTGAAACCCGCTCTCCGCTTTGCAACCTCCGTGCTCCAGTCCGGGTATATTCGGATCTCTGCATTGTCCCACTTACTGCTCCGCTCCTTCTTGGCCCATCTCAGGACCCACTCTCTGTCCGTGAACCGGTGGAACCTCACCACAATCACCCTTGGCGGCTCATTTGCCTGGGGCTTCTTCGCCAGCACCTGATGTGCCCCGTCCAACTCCAGCGGCCTCGAAGGGGCATTCGTGCCCATCATCGCCTCGAGCATCGTGCTCGCGTATGCCCCGGCATCAGCCCCCTCCACTCCCTCAGGGAGACCCAGGATTTGCAGATTCTTTCTCCTCGACCTGTTCTCCAGGTCTTCGAGTCTTCCCGCCCACCTCTTGTGTAGCGCCTCGTTCTGCTCCACTCCCACCGCCAGGCCCACGAGCTCGTCCTCGTTCTGACTGACTCTTTTCTGTACCTCCTGGATCTTAGCTTCGTGGACCTTCTGGGTGATCCCGAGTCCTTCAATTGCCGAAAGCATAGGCGCCAACATCTCCTTGCGCATCTCCTCGCGCTGCTCCTCGAAGCAGCGCTTGATGAACTCCTGCAGCTCCCCTTTGTCCCTGGCTGCTGCCATTTTGTTTTCTTTCCCTCGCTTCTCCCGTTGCTCCAGTGCCGCTCCTTTGGCCGTTACACTTCTGGTCCGTTTAAAAAGTCTATGGAAACTCCTGAACAAGGTCTGAGATTCAGTTCCAGATGGGAGCTGCCGAATGCGCGACCTACTCCTCCATGGCCACCACCGGAAGCCTCGTCCCTGCTTCTTCAATGGCCTTGGTAGATCTTTTCACAGTTGTTCCCTCTGCTGCTGGAATTCACCTTTGATAGAGTCAAGTCAGATTGCAGCTTTAAGCTTGCCCTTCCTCCGCCTGCATGCTGGAAGAGGCTTTTGTCTAAGCCTGCAGCCAAAGCCAAATCTTTTACTGTTTCTGCCGGGTCTGGTAGCCAACAGACATAACATTCCTGGGGGACACTGTCAGGGGAATGCTGCAGTCCTCTTCCCACACCGGGAAATGTCAAACAAATGCCGTGGGGGCCCTGCAAAAGAGCCCAAAAGTCCGTTCCAAGCGGGAGCTACCGAATATGCGACCTAGCTCTGCATAGCCGCACCCGGAAGCCGCGGGACAATCTTTTAACTACCCACTTCTCGTTATGGGCCTCCTCTGAGGGATCATAACTATTACAGGCATTCTGTCCTGCATCTGTGGCATGGGAGATAAGGGTGCGGGTCCATTTGGCCATGTTGTCTGGGGAGACGTAGTCTTTGGTCTACGTCTCCAAAGACAGCTGCAAAATGAATCCACAGGCGTCCTGCGAACGCTGTTGGGTGCTCAGACTTCTTCTGCCTACACTTATTGAGGCCATCTACGGGGTCACCCCGGTTATACCCGATCGCATCCAGGATCGCGGTATGCATTTCTGCAAGGGTGCCTCCTCCTACGTTCTGTGGGTCGGGAAGGGCTGCTGCTATCGATGGATCTAAACTTAGAACCATGAGCTTTACATGCTCTCTCTCATCCAGGCCGTACATGTTCGCCTGATGTTTGACGGTGGCAAAGAAATGGTGGGGGTCTGCGGCGGGGAGGAACGGTGTGATCTTCTCGCACGCGTCCCATAATTGGGTCACTGTTAAGGGGGTGGAATATAGAAATTCCACCTCGTCCGATGTGGCTGTGCGGTGGGTGGTTACAGGGTTCATTGGAGCCTGAACTACCTGCTGTGTGGGGGGTTGGGGTGCTTTTCTCCTTTGGGGCTTCCCCTGCGCACATGTTCCCTGAACATATCTCTGCGCTGTTTCTTGTAACTCTTCCCAATCAGGGCCGTCTTCCTGGTCTAACTTTTCCCCAAAGGTTTCCTGAAATGAGTGCAGACCCAGCCAAGAAAAGGACTGTGTTTAACAAAGTGAAATCTTCCCTGTATAAGAATGGAGTCAATATTGGGATAAACAATAGCCTGCCTTCATTTAACATTCCGTGATAAACATTCGCCAGGAGTCCTTTGTCCAGAAGCATAATTTGTGCTCCGTTTAATCTGAATGGCTCGTTGTATAGGCACGTTTCATGTTTGTTGTTTGGGTGTAACCTTGATTACCTTAGTTAATATGAGGGGTTTCTACCATTCACTCCTTACAATAACCTATTTTCTTTCTTTTTGTGATTACTTTTTGGCGCATCTTTCAGTTGCCCTCATGGTACATAAATTAAATAAGTTTTACTCCCCACAACAACCAGTTAATCCTGCCCAAAACGGGATTCTGTTGGTTTTTTTCATTCGATCGTGCCCTTGTCCAATATTCTCTGATTAGAATTATAGCCGTGCCCACTGCTGGCCATATTTGGGGTTTTGGACTCTCCAGCAGTTCACTCTGGGGCAGAGGTGGACGTTATCGCCTTTCCCTCATTAATATCCCCGAGGCGGATGCTGCTATGTTGGAGGTCTCCCGCTCTGCCCAGTTCCTCTGGCTGGTTAGGGGACTTAATGTCCTTTTTGCATTTGGAGAAAATTAAATTTACCATCAGAGGTTCATTTTTTAAATAATTCGCATTTTCAACATTTTCATTCATAAACAACCAAAGAAAAAACAAACAAAAACAAATACAATAACAATCCCTCACGGGGCAGCACAGTAGCACAAGTGGATAGTACTGTGGCTTCACAGCGCCAGGGCCCCAGGTTCAATTCCCTGCTGGGTCACTGTCTGTGCGGAGTCTGCACATTCTCCCCGTGTCTGCGTGGGTTTCCTCTGGGTGCTCCGGTTTCCTCCCACAGTCCAAAGACGTGCAGGTTAGGTGGATTGGCCATGCTAAATTGCCCATAGTGTCCAAACGATTAGGAGGGGTTATTGGGTTACAGGGATAGGATGAAAATGAGGACTTAAATGGGTCGGTGCAGACTCTATTGGCCGAATGGCCTCCTTCTGCACTGTATGGTCTATGTTCTATGTTTTGTTCTCACACACACAAACCGCACTCCGCTCAATATACAGACCAAAACAGCCACCCATACAGTCCAGGTAAAAAACACAAATTAACAATCAATCAGTAAACAGTGTAATCAACGACGACAATCAACCCCCCCCCCCCCCCCCCAGTGTTCAATGCCAACCAATTCACGGAAGTGCATAATAAGCAGCCATCATGAATTGTGAAACACTTCCTTCATCCCCTTCAGCTGAGACTTCACCTTCTCGAGAGTCAAAGAAATTCAAGTAGGTCTCTCCCGCCAAGCCATGTCACAGGATATGGCACTCAACTCATCGATCGACAGTTCCAATGCGCCACAGCGAAAAACCGCACCGACCTCCTGAGAAGACAAACATGGGACACAACCGACAGAATACCCTTCGTCGTCCAGTACTTCCCCGGAGCGGTGAAACTACGACATCTTCTTCACAGCCTTCAACACGTCATTGATGACGATGAACATCTTGCCAAGGTCACCCCCACACCCCCACTACTTGCCTTCAAACAACCGCGCAACCTCAAACAAACCATTGTTTGCAGCAAACTACCCAGTCTTCAGAACAGTGACCACGACACCACACAACCCTGCCATGGCAATCTCTGCAAGACGTGCCAGATCATCAACATGGATTCCACTATTACACGTGAGAACACCACCCACCAGGTACGCGGTACATACTCGTGCGACTCGGCCAACGTTGTCTACCTCATACGCTGCAGGAAAGGATGTCCCGAAGCATGGTACATTGGCGAGACCATGCAGACGCTGCGACAACGAATGAACGGACATCATGCGCCAATCACCAGGCAGGAATGTTCCCTTCCAGTCGGGGAACACTTCAGCAGTCAAGGGCATTCAGCCTCTGATCTCCGGGTAAGCGTTCTCCAAGGCAGCCTTCAGGACGCGCGACAACGCAGAATCGCCGAGCAGAAACTTATAGCCAAGTTCCGCACACATGAGTGCGGCCTCAACCGGGACCTGGGATTCATGTTGCATTACATTCATCCCCCACCATCTGGCCTGCGAAATCCTACCAACTGTCCTGGCTTGATACAATTCACACCTCTTTAACCTGGGGTTACCCCCATCTCTGGATCTGTAAAGATTTAATCACCTGCTAATGGTCGCATTCCAAGCATTGTTTGGCATCTTTGAATTTGTCTATATATGTGTTTCTGGAACATACCTCTTCATTCACCTGAGGAAGGAGCAGCGCTCCGAAAGCTAGTGACATCGAAACAAACCTGTTGGACTTTAACCTGGTGTTGTAAGACTTCGTACAGGATGGAGAAGCTAACCTCCACTCCAACAGGACCCGCCTCCGGGCAATCAGCGAGGCGAAGGCTAAAAAGCTCTGCCCCCGCACCTGCCTGCCGCCCGAGCCGGTCCGACCCCCTGAAAATGCCTTCCAGGGGCCCTGGTTCCCCGTGCACCGCCCCCGAGATGACACTGAACACCTCCCTCCAACAAACCCCTCACATTCCACGTAACATTTCCAACCAGGGATCTATCACCGCTCCCCCCCACCGCCCCTCCTATCCACCATCATCATAACTCTGGGCTCTGCCCACTGAGCTTGGCCTGCCCAATCCCATTGTTAGCATCGAACCCCTCTCCCCCTCCCATCCACTTCCTCTCGAAAACACCTCACCCAGTATCGGTCACCTGCCCTCAATCTTTCACATCTCCTAGGCCCATCAAAACCTATTCTGCCAGGCCCCAATGGCCACAGCCTCTCCCCCACCACACCCGTTCACTAGCCAGCTTGAGCTAGGCAGCGCGGAGGCACCTTCCCAGGCCCCACTCCCCTCCAAGCCCCTCCCCCTACCAGGACCCAGGAAAACACACAACCCCAGTGTCAACACACAAACCCCAAAAAGCCATCATTGCAAAAAATCCCAAATCCTACCTTGTCCAAATAGGCAACGTTAACTCATTTAACACATATAACAACATGAGATAAAAAATAGAGCTATATACAATCTTCCACCCCCTCTACCCTCAGTCCAAGACCAATCCTCAGTCCCATTTCTCACTTCTGCCCCAGTCCTTCTGCATTCACAAACAACTACGCTGCTTCCACTGTCTCAAAGTCAAAGTCTTTGGAATTGTAGGTCACCCTCAACTTAGCTGGGTACACTATGCTGTCTATACTCTGCCTAAGGCGCCGCCCCCCTCGCCAACACCATGGTTAAGTCCTGGTACACACATATACCAGCTCCAGCCCACTGCACCTCCTGCTTCTGCTTTGCCCAACACAGGACCTTCTCCTTCACGCAGTACCTATGAAACAAATAATCACCACCCTTGGCAGCTCATTCACCTTTGGTTTAGGCCTCCACGACCTATGAGCCCGATCTAGTTTGAACTGGGAGGGATCTTCCCCCTTCCCCATCAGCTCCGCCAACATCTTGGCAAACTCTTCCGTCGGACTCGGGCCCTCCATCCCTTTGGGCAGGCCCATGATCCTCAGATTTTGTGCCTAGCTCTGTTTTCCAGGTCCAACGACCTTTGTTGGCCTCGACCACCCTCTGCAGCTCCTCACCCATCGAGGTGAGCCGATCGCTGTGTTGCGATAGGAGCTCCTCCATTCCCTTCAGTTTCTCGGCCTGCTCCCGCACCTCGACCGATGTCCTCGACACCGCCGTCTTCACCGGGGCAATCGCCTCCTCCACCAGCACCTTCAATATTGCCACCATCTCCTTCCTCATCACCTCCATGTGCTTTGCGAACTGTTTTTCAAATTCCAAAGCCATCACCTCGGTCAACTCGGTTAGCCTCCGCCATCCTTCCAGTTGCTGAGCCGACCCTTCCACTCGACGGTGAACTTTCACTCGACCCCGTCTTCCTTATGGCGGCTTTCCTTATTTTTCATGACATCCTCCTTACTTATGTCTTCCTGCATTTATTTAATGAAAAATTGCCCCTGGGACAGGGCATTAAATTCTAAAAAATCAAGCCGTGAGCCATCCAACATGCGACTTCGTCCTACATGCCGCCACCAGACGTCACCATCAGGGGTTCTGTTGAGAGATTCTACCTGAGGTGGCAACCGTTTATCTCCTTTTTGAAAGGTCTAGACACCGTCAGCTGTTAGGGTCGTTACTGATTTGGGGTATTGAGTTTAAGTTATTTACTTCTTCTTTGTTTTGTTTGTGTAATTGGAAAAACCTTTTTGTTCTTATATTGGCAATAATTCTTGTTTTATACCGTACCTGTTTTGCATTGAAAATGTTGTTGTTGCAGTCCAAAGATGGTTAGGTGGATTAGCCATGCTAAATTGTGTCCAAAGGTTTAGGTGGAGTTACTGGGTTCGGGGGGTAGTGTGGGGAATGGGCCTCAGTTAGGGTGCTCTATCAGAGGGTCAGTGTAGACTCAATGGACCGATTGGCCTCCTTCTGCATTGTAGGGATTCTATGGTTATTTATAAAAAGTTAAAAAGCCTAATAAAAATATATTTTTTTTAAAATAAAGGCGTGAAACAGAAAGGTTTCTAAGTGTAATTTGTGGTGGGTTTTGTTGGGAGTTTCACCCTGACTCTGTCGGCAAGTTTCCCACCACTATTTAACCACACTTAGGGCACGATCTACCAGCTGTTCACGCCAGCGGGATATTCCAGTCCCACACTGGTGCATGGGTATCCAGGCAAGGAGGGGTACAGTCACTGGCAAATCCCGCTGACAACGCTGGAGTTGGAAATTCCCGCTGGCGGGCTGCCTCCGCTGCCGAAAAACACTTGGTTGGGAAATCCCGTCCTTAGTCACTTTTTTGGGCCCTGGGGAGTTTCTCCCCGGTCAAGTGTACACAGAATTATTTTCATCATTGGGGAGCTGAACTCACTGGCCAGACCAGTTCCTCAGAGATCAGTCACCATTTTGAAGGGGTGCCCCGATCTCTAAGTGGGCTTCTGGGACCCCCATACACCCCACCCATGGGCAATGTCACCCTCCACCCACATGGGCATTACCCCACATGCCCCCCCCCCCAAAGTGATGGCACCCTGCTATGGGGTTGCTGAGGGCTGCCCCTTTCTAGGCCTTTCCTAGCCCTCTTTCGGGACCCCATTCCAGAACCCCCACCCTTCACCCCCCAAACCTTCCGGAGGCCCTTTCAAACCCCCTACCCTTCATACACTGCCTCCACCCTCTCATGCGTATGGCCCTCCCGAGGTCCAGACCCTTGGCCGTGCCACGCTGGTACCTGGGTACCCTGGCACTGCCACACTGGCAGTGCTGATGCTAGCTTTTCAGTGCCACCCGGGCTTCTTGGCAGTGCCAGGGTGGCAGTGCCAAGTGCATGCTTGGCAGTGCCATGGTGCCCAACGTTCCAGGGAGTGGGCCAGGATGCCGCCCTGTCCTGTCCCTAACCACCTAGAGGCCTCTGGCCCGGGTGACCAATACCAAACGTGTGGACCAGTACCAAACATGCCCGGCTGGGGAATCCCTGGGGAGGCCAGTAGATGCCGGGAGCCCGATAGATCCCAGGTCAGCACGCCTAAATGAGTTTTAAACCTAGTTTACGTGCGAGGCTCTGCCACACTCTCATGCAGTGCATTCCAGATTCAAACTGCTTGTGGCATTAAAAAGGTTTTTCCTCATTTTGCCATTGCTTCTTTTGACAATCACTTTAAATCAGTGTTGTCTGGTTCTCGATTCTTCCACCAGTGGGAACATTCCATACCCCTCATGATTTTGATCTACTGTATCAAATCTCCTCTAAATCTTCTCTTCCCCAAAAACAATAACCCCAATCTATCCACATAACTAAAGTCGCTCATCCCTGGAACCATTCTTAGGAATCCTTTCTATATCTCTCTAATGCCTTCACATCATTGCTGATGTCTGGCACCTGGAAGTGCACACAGTACTCCAGTTGAGACCAAACCAGTGTTTATGATTGTTCATCATAATTTACTTTCTTCTGTAATCCGTGCCCTTATTTATAAAGCCCAGGATCCCGTATGCTTTACTAACCACCTTCTCAACCTGCCCTGCCAGCTTCAATGATTTGTGCACATATATCTTGAGATCCCTCTGCTCTTGCAACTCATTTAGAATTATAACCTTTATTTTGTATTGTCTCTCCGTGTTCTTCCTACTGTTGCTAAATGTTGCTCTCTTTTGTTGGCTCTGAACATGGCGGTCAATATGGTCGCCTTCCTTAATTCTAATTATGTTTGCTCTAGAGTCGCCAGGCATCTTTCGATACTGCCACAAGGTTCAAACCCGAATACTGATCAAAGACTCAGTACACCAGTTAGTTAGTTCAAAGTCAAATGCTTATTTATTTACACACACAGTTAAATATACTCATGCACGAAACTCTACAGACTAAACTATTACTACTGCTAAAGCCTATACTTAGCCTTGGGCGCCCCTCAGTCAGAGGAACAATGGCCGTTGTTCGGTTCTGAGGTTGCTGGGGTGGAACTGGTACGGGATAACAGTTAAGGTCGTCTGTCTGGTAGCGTGCGTTGACCTTGGACTTACTTGCTTCTGGTGCAGCTGGTGGACAGGTCTCTCTGCTGTGAGAGCCAAGTCCAAGAGAGCATTTCTCTCTTGGGGGCTCCTTCTTATACCCAAAAGGAGCTTCGCACTCTTTTGGGCGGGCCTTGAACTTGGCCCCAATCAATTGGGCAGTTTCTTGATCGTTCCAATCGATTTCATCCAATAAAGGGGTGGGTGCCCTGATGGCTGGGCATGTCCTAGGTCGCCATTGGCCTGCTTTGTTCGGGTCTCCTCTGGCGCCAGGGTGTCTGCCTTAGTATCGGTTACTCAAATGTTACTCTTTTGTTCCTGGAGATGGGCCATTAGTATGCTAATGGGCCTACAGTTTTGATCTTGTCTGGGAGCTGCGGCTCCAATCAACAGACAAACCTGAACCTGCTTGTTTTCTCAGTATTGTCCATTTTCCCAGCAATCTTTGCAAATGTCCATTTTGTAATTGGGAAGTGGCCATCCCAGATGGCTGCACTACCGAAATGAATCACTTCACTGCATTAAATTTCAACAGCCATTCCACCAACCTCTTTATGTCCTTTTGAATTTGTACACCATCCTCTTTAAAGTTCACAATACTTCCAAGTTTAGTCATTCACAATTTTTTTGGAATAGCAGGTGTCCGACCACCAATGTCTGGGGAACTCCACTATAAACCTTCCGCTAATCCAAAAAATAGCCCTTAACCACTACTCTGTTTCCTGTCCCTATCGAGGACGCATTGTCCCTCTACAATTTCCACTCTCTCAATATCTTTATCTCATCTGATCTTGGTAACTTATCAAGTTTGAGTACAGTCAGTTTATCAAATGACCTTCTTTATCAATATTTTGCCCATGCAGTGTCTCAACCATCTCCTCTTTCACTATTTGGTCAGCATCTTCTTCCTTGGTAAAGACAGTCATTTAGTACCTCAGCCATATCCCCAGCCTCCATGTGTGAATTTCCTTTTAGGCCCCAATCAGTCTCAATCCATTTTTGTCACCATTTTACTATTTAAATGTCAAGAGGACTTTTAGATTCCCTTTTATGGTAGCTGCCAATCTCTTCCCATACTCTCTCTTTGCTTCTCTTATTTGTTTTTACACTTCCCCTCGGAATCTTCTATATTCAGCCTAGTTCTTAATTGTATTATCCATTTGGCACCTCTCATATGCACCCCTTTTCTGCTTTACCTTACTCTTTGGGTTGTGCTTTTGTAGAATCAAGCAGGTTCCAGAGACTTTTTGAAATAGTGGGCAGGACCCAGATTTAGAAGTCCCACCCTCATTTCTGGAAGATCTAATTTTTGCTGGCAGGGAAAGGAGCAGGCCATGACCCAGATGGGTCATAAATCTGAACCCCGCAAGGACATTTGAATATAGTGCTGAGTTGAAACAGGCCCTTTTTGGCTGTTCCAAGGGCCTTATCCTACAGTGTGAGAGTCATGAATTGATGGAACAGTCTTGAAGAGTTGATAAGGTCTGTTTAAGTGCCTTGATCATGTAATTTAAAACACCAAGAGCTTTGAACATAAAAAACAGGATGAAGATGTTAAAGAAGTAGTTTCTCCTGGACTGCTTTGATGGACAGGCCATCTGGTGTAGGTTAGAAACATAAATTACCATCTGATCCTGCTGTTTCTATGGAGTTTTTGGTTGACATACCTTAAGGGTTGTTATTATAGCTGAGGTGATTTTGAATTCTTGGCTGAGTATCAAAAGCTACAAATGCACTTATCCAGGGGGGAGATGGGCAATGCTGAGTTCACATTTCGATTCACAGTTTAATGACACTATCAAAAGATAATCTTACGTTGACGTGGTTACCAAATAGATGTATGTTTGTTTTTATAATAGATTGAACACTTGAGGGGATTTGAAAATCTTTGAATGAGTTTCATGAATGGGAGATTCTTTGAGTAAGAACTGTATTAAATTGTTTGAAGTTTATTTTTTCGTCTTTACATGGACCCTGAGGTCTGCCAATGGTGCATATTGGTGAGTGGCTATGAAGTTGGCATGGGCTATGAAATTGAATGGAGGAGACATGGTGGTATGAATTGGCATGGGAGGATCTGGGGAGTCAGTGGGGGATAATAATAATAATAATCTTTATTGTCACAAGTAGGCTTACATTGCAATGAGGTTACTGTGAAAAGCCCCTAGTCGCCATATTCCGGTGCTTGTTCGGGTACACAGAGGGAGAATTCAGAATGTCCAATTCACCTAACATCACTTTATGTGCGACCTCTTCCTACTGCCTCATGAAGGCAGACAGCATTATCAGGCTTTGCCTTCTTCCAGACCTATCCATCAGGCAGATGATACAGAAGTCTGAAGCCCCGCATATCCAGACATAGGAACAGCTTCTTCCCCACAGCTACTAGACTCCTCAATGACTCTTCCTCGGACTGATCTGTTCCCTGTAAGAACACTATTCACGATGTCCTATGCTGCTCTTGGTCATGTATTTGCTTTGTTTGGCCCCTTGTCGATTATTCTTTTTT
Organism: Scyliorhinus torazame; assembly: GCF_047496885.1. Classification (NCBI taxonomy): domain Eukaryota; kingdom Metazoa; phylum Chordata; class Chondrichthyes; order Carcharhiniformes; family Scyliorhinidae; genus Scyliorhinus; species Scyliorhinus torazame. The sequence continues at coordinate 155,489,481 of NC_092723.1, read as the reverse complement.
TGTCTATTATGTACGTACTGTGTACGTTCTCTTGGCAGAGAAAAATACTTTTCACTGTACTTCGGTACATGTGACGATAAATTAAATCAAATCAAATCAATTGTTCCGTTACAGTTTTGCCTGGATAGGGAGCATTTTCTTCTCTGATCAGAGAGGATACCCAGTCGACATAAATTTAAAGTAATTACTGGAAGAATTAGAAGGGAGTTGAAGAGAAAGTTTTTCACCCAGAAAACGCTGGGGCTTTGGAATTCACCACCAGAAAGGTCGAGAGATACAGAAATCCTCATCATTTTAAAAGTATTTGGACATGGACTTGAAGTGTCAAATCCTATAGGAATATAGACCAAGAACTGGAAAGTGTGATTAGGTTGATCAGCATTTCTTTGCCTAGTATAGACACAATGGGCTGAATGGTGACCTTCTGTGCCATAAGCCTTCCATATTTCTGTGGAACTAGTTAATAGGCTCTTATGGAGGGTCTTCCTCAAATGCCTTCTGGAAGTCCATATAAATTACATCCATAGACATTCCCTTGTCCATTCATCTAGATACCTTTTCAAAAAATTAAATCAGGTTTGTCGGGCATGACCTATCCTTTACAAATCTACGCTGGTTTTCTCTGATCAGCTAAAATTACCAGATGTTCAGCCACCCTATCATTAATTACAGAATCCAGTAATTTTCCGACAGCAGATAGTAGGCTAAATGATTTCTAATTATCTGGTTTCACTTACCCATCTTTCTTAATTAGCGTAGTGATATGCACAATTTTCCAATCTCACAGTATGGTTTCCAAATCAAGAGAACTGTGGAAGATTTTAATTAGGGCATCTAATGTTTTCACCTGCTTCTATTAAATCTCTGGGTCGGACACCATCTTGTCCAAGGGATTTGTTACTTTTTAGGGCCATTATTTACGTTACTGTTATTTTACTCATGTTAATGTCCCTGTCTCTGATTCATGCAAGCATAATTAATGATTTTCCCATTTCCATGGGTGTCAGGCTTGGGATATTGTAAGTACTGATACAAAATAACTATTCAACATGCCTTCCATTTCCTTACTGCACTGACAATATCATAGTTATTGTTTAGAAGGGGCCCACATTCCTCTTGACCACCTCTTTTACCTAACATAATTTTGATAGATGACTTCTGGAGGACACCGTGGAGTGAGTGGTCGCACATTTGGTGGCTCCCGCTCGTGGTGTTTTTTGTGTACTTTTTCCTCAGTTAATGGGTGGATGTGAGGCAGAAAAAAGGTGCAGGAGAGTGAGGGGAAGAGATTGACCCTCTGGTGTATGGAGCTGAGGGCCAGAACCGGTCGAAAAAGAGGGAATCGGTTGGAGCTGGTGAGGCGCCTGCGACACACATGGAGATGGCGGAGGGGCAGGGAGTGGCCCGGCTGGCTCAGTGGTCGACGGAGCAGCTGGTGAGCTTCTTGAACAAGAAGGACCGGAAGGAGAATCTGGAGAACCTGGCCCGGGCGTTGGATTCGATCAGGGTGGTGGTCGACTGTGCTGAGACGAGGCTGGCGGCCCAGGGTCAGGCGATCCTGAAGATGGAGGAGGTGGCAGGGGAACATGTGGAGCAGTTTGCCTCGATGGCAGCGGAGATGGGGCTGATGCGCGATCAGCAGAGGCGGCTCCAGGAGAAGGTTGAAGACCTAGAGTACCGGTCAAGCAGGCAGAACATAAGGATCGTGGGCCCGTCGGAGGGGAGTGAAGGAGCCGATGCTGGTGTGTACGTGGGGAGGATGTTGGAGAAGCTGCTCGGAGAGGGTGCGTTTGCACGGCCTTTGGAGGTGGATCAAGCACACAGGGAGCTAATGAGGAAGCCCCAGGGGAGAGAGCTGCCGAGGGCTATGGTGGCGCGGCTACACCGGTTCCTGGACGAGGAGCAAATTATGAGGTGGGTCAGGCAGATGCGGCGTTGCACCAGGGAGGGCAGTGAAATCCGTGTGTACCAGGTCCTGGGTGCAGAGTTGGCCAAGAGGAGAGCGAGCTTTAACAAGTAGAGGGGGGAGGACGGGGGACGGGGGGACGGGGGACGGACGGACTCACTTTAGATACCTGGGGGTGCAGGTACAACATTTCTAGTTTGGTGGGGAGGGTGAAAGCTGATCTGGCTAGGTATGATGGTCTCCCTCTGTCATTGGCGGGTTGGGTACAGGCGGTTAAAATGAATGTGCTGCCGCAATTCCTGTTTATTTTTCATTGCCTGCCGATTTTCCAGCCAAAGGCATGTTTTAGAGAGATTGAAGGGATGATCACCTCGTTCATTTTTAAAAATATATTTTTTTGTTCTCCTTTTTCATATTTTCTCCCAAATTTACACCCAACAATAAACAATAATCAGTAACAAATGTAATGTCAATCCCCATATCAATAACAACGATCCCACCCTCCCACCAAACCCCAGACATTGGCCTGCATGTTAACAGAAACAAATGACAAAAAGGAATCAGGAATCACCTATAGTCACCATTAACACATACAGCCCCCCTCCCTCCAACCCTCCCAGCCCCCAACCCCCTAATGTTCGATGTGATCCAACTCTCGAAAGTGCATAATGAATAACGCCCATGAATTGTAGAACCCCTCCATCCTTCCCCTCAGTTCAAATTTGACCTTTTCAAGCGTTAAGATTTCCAGCAGGTCCCCCCGCCACGCCAGGGCACAGGGTGGAGTTTGCCCATTCTCACCGTGTTTGCGTGGGTTTCACCCCCACGACCCAAAGGATGTGCAGGTAGATTGCCATGCTAAATTGCCCCTTAATCGGAAAAAATGAATTGGATAGTCTAAATTTATTTTTTTTTAATTATAAATGCCTCAATAAAATATATTCTAAAAAAATAAGTGTAATATATTTTAAATTGATTTTGATATCCCTTGCAAGTTTCCTTTCGTTCTCCTTTTTGTAACTTATCCTGTGCTGTTCTCGGTATCTTTCCCATTTGCCAGGATTTCTTTTTGTAATGCTGTTTTTAGTTTTATGTGTCTCATATCTCTTTAATTATTCATTGCTGACTTTTTTGGCAAGAAGATCTTGCTCCTTAGGGGCATAAACAAGTAACTATAGGCCAGTTAGCTTAACATCTGTCATTGGGAAATGTTAGAGTCCACTTTGGAAATACATATTATAATCAAGCAGAACCAGTATGGCTTCATGAAAGGGAAATCATGCCTGAAAAATATATTAGCATTCTTTGGGGCGTTAATGAGCAGGATAGATAAAGGGGAACCAGTAGATGTAATATACTTGGAATTTCAAAAAGCATTCAATAAGGTACTGTACAAAAGGCTACTTAATAAGATAAGAGCCCATGGTGTTAGTATGGATAGACGAATAAAGGAGCTGAATATTATTTAAATGGAAAAAGACTCCAGAAATCTGCAGCACAGAGTGATTTGGGGGTCCACGTTTATAAATCACAAAAAGCTAGTATGCAAGTTCAGCAGATAATAGGGAAGGCAAATGGAGTTTTGGCCTTTATTTCAAAGAGAATGGAGTATAAAATTAGGGAAGTCTTGCAAAAACTGACCACTTCAAAATCACACAGGCGTGAAAGGAGATAATTGGAAAGCACGTAATTATTTTTGAAGTGGGCAGCATGGTAGCACAGTGGTTAGCACTGCTGCATCATGGCGCAGAGGACCCGGGTTTGATTCTTTCCCTGGGTCACTGTCCACGTGGAATTTGTACATTTGAAACCACTGTGCATTTGTTACATGCTTGTCTAATCTCTGCAATTATACTATCTATCACTTCACAGCTGCTACCAGGAGGCCTATACACATTTAGCACTACAGTCTGAAACCCTTTTCAATTTCTTAATTCTATCCGTATAGTCTCCCTTTCCTGCTGACTTATCATTATATCCTTTCTTATCATTGAAATTATAATTCTTAAGGCCTCCCTCCTACGATCTGCCCCACCTTTCATGTTACTTTATAACCTGGTATTTAGGTCCCAGTCCTGACCACCTTGCAGTCATGTCTTGGTAATGTTTACCATGTCAATCCCTCCAAGTTGAATATGTGTCTACAATTCATCCAGTTTGTTCCTTGTACTCTATGCATTTATATATGACGCTTATTTGGATCACATACCCTCACCTGTCTTCCAGCTCAAATGTTTGCCTCACACCTTCCTTATTTCTCTCTCCTGGTTTAATCACTTTACATTTTTTAGCTTCTTTCTTTAGCAGCAGTGCCTAAAGCACGATTTCTGACTTACTCTACTCTCTTTGCTTTCACTTGTTTACAGTAAGAAGTCTTACAACAACAGGTTAAAGTTCAACAGGTTTATTTGGAATCACTAGCTTTTGGAGCGTAGCTCCTTCACCAGTTGAGTGAGCTTACTCCAAAAGCTAGTGATTCCAAAGAAACCTGTTGAACTTCAACCTGTTGTTGTAAGACTTCTTACTGTGCCCAGCCCAATGCCGGCATCTCCACATCATTTGTTTACAGACTATTGGCCGGGATTCTCCGTTCCGGAGTCTAAGTGGTCCTGCTAGTAGAGAATCAGAACTGTTCCCCGCTGGCAGTGGCATAGTGGTATTGTCACTATAATAATAAACCAGAGACCCAGGGTAATGCTCTGGGGATCCAGGTTCAAACCCCGCCACTGCAGATGGTGAAATTTAAATTCAATAAAAATCTGGAATTTAAAACAAAAGTCTAATGATGACCATGAAACCATAGTCGATTGTCAGAAAAACCCACCTGGTTCACTAATGTCCTTTAGGGAAGGAAATCTGCCTTCTTTACCTGGTCTAGCCTACATGTGACTCCAGACCACAGCAATGTGGTTGACTCTTAACTGCCCCCTCAAGGGCAATTAGGGATGGGCAATGAATGCTGGCACAGCCAGCACCGCCCACGTCCCAGGAACGAATAAAAAAAAAATTCATGCCACTTGGAAAAACATTTTTAAAAAATCGTCTATGTTCCATTCCATAGCACCCCGGGGCCCACGCTGTAACTGAGAGAAGTGGGGCCTAATCTCTCAGACTGGTCCCGCACCTCTGAGTTTGGAGCGCCATTTCAAAAAGTGCTTCAATCTCAATTAGCTGCTGCAGCGCCCCCACCCGGATTGCAGGCAGGGCACCAACACACCCTAATCGCTAGCAAGCTCCCCCATCAGAACCCCCCTCCAGCCCTCCCACACCCCCACCTTTAGACCCCGCCTCTCCCCACTGCGCATGCGCGGGAAACTGTCGGCGGCCGCTGTCGCTCCCGCGCATGCACCGCATTTCCGCGCCAGCTGGCGGGGCAACAAACGCCATTTCCGCCAGCTGGCGGGGCGGAAATCCCTCCGGCCCCGGCCTAGCCCCTCAATGTTGGGGCTCAGCCCCCAAAGATGCGGAGCATTCCGCACCTTTGGGCCGGCGCGATGCCCGTCTGATTGGCGCCGTTTTTGGCGCCAGTCGGCGGACATCGCGCCGTTGGGGGAGAATTTCGCCCCTGGATCTGCACCTTAAGTGCTCTTAGATATGGACCGGGTGCAGGAAAGTGGGATTAGAAAAGGCAGCTGGACATCCTGGGGCTGGCATGGACAAGATGGGTTGAATGGCCTTCTTCTGTGCTGTAACTGGTCTATGATTCTACAAAACCTTTGAAGTTTTCATGCCGCCAATTTCATTGCATTTTGAAGTATTGAAGTCAGTGTTATGGCTAGGAGGCTGAATGCTTTGAACTGTATTGTTTACTTTTTTAAATTACTTTTTCAGAGTTACAAAACCAGAGCTTAGAGTGTGGACAGGGGCAAACCCCTAATCCAGCTCCTTGCCTGCTCCAAAAACCAATTCAAATTGAATCCAATTCATGGTCCCCACGAGAGAAACATACCAGATCCAGACATTACACCTGACCTCATGCTCATCTTAGCCAAAAGGCCCACAAGCAATGAACTGTATTGTTTACATTGTATTTCTGACTTCTTCGCCTGCTAAAAGCATTGTGATTGACAGCTCGATGGAACTTACAAGGGTAGAATCAGATTGTTTATTTTTATAGCTCGGTAGGGAAACATTAAGTCAGGGTAGCAGTGTTTCTCTAACCACAGTTTTTTTATGAGTCAGCCTCTGTTCTTTGTATCTTTGTTGGGAGATACTTACCACCTTGCTACCCCTTGGACTGCAAGCTGCCCGGTTCACGCTCCTCAATACTTACACCAATTCATAACAGCAGGACTTCTGGCTGGGGAGGGGGTGGAGGGCAGTGAATCCCACCTGGCTTGTGAGTGGTGCACCCTACCTGCTAATGACATGCAAAATAGTTCTCATGAGCGATTTGCATGGTCCTGCAAGATTGGGACGGGAAGCCGGCGGCTGGGATGTCGGGAAACCCGCTATGGCCGGCAGGGCGGGTATAGAGACTTGCGATTGGTTTGCTGCCTGGAGTGAATCCTGATTTTGTCCCGCCGCGGGATTCCTGATCTTAGTGGTGGGGAACGGAAAATCCCGGTCATTAGATGTGCAGGTAAGGTGGATTGGCCGTGATAAATTGCCCTTAGTGTCCAAAAAAAAGGCTAGGTGGGGTTACTGGGTTACGGGGATAGGGTGGAGGCATGGGCTGAAGTAGGGTGCTCTTTCCAAGAGCTGGTGCAGACTTGATGGGCTGAATGGCCCCCTTCTGCACTGTAAATTCAATGTTTCTATGATTAACAATGTGTTATAACCCATAAGTGTCTTCCAGAGTGGGAACAATTAACTTCCCCGTGAACCTTGCAGAATACGAGCTCGCCCATGAAGGGGGCCGGGGACCTCTAAACAATTTACAATTGCATGATATATAAATCTGGCCAGTTAGGCACTGGCAAGGCAGACCCATTTGGAATCTATCTTGTATATAATAGGTATGGTAAATAAAATAAATGTCTTTGAACTACTTGGTGGGGACTCCTTTGTGGCCTTATAAAACTATGCAACCTTTTTGTGAGTTCTCCTGCGCTCCACTCACATCCAACAAACTAGTTTGAAGTCCTTCTTACCACCCTGTTTATACTTTCTGCAAGGACCCTGATTCCAGCCAGGTTCAGGTTGAACCCGTCGAAGCAGTGCTGCTCCTTCCAGTCCTAGAACTGGTGCTAGTTCCCCATGAAGTGGGACATTTCATTCTTGCACCACTCCTTCAGCCACTGTTCATCTCTCAAATCTGCTTAACTCATTAACATTAACTTGCACATGGGTCTGGTAATAATCCAGAGTTTATAACCACTGAGGTTCTGATGTTTAGTTTAGTTCCTCATTCCTGATATTCTACAAACAGGACCTCTTGCTTACACTTCCTACACTGCCTACAGTGATGTAGCCATTGATCATGTTTGCATGGGTTTTCATAAATGGCAATGTTCAGGAACTTGTGCTGTACATCGAACTGGGTTCACAAAAATTGAGACAAAATCATTCCTTTTAAAGATCATTATTTCTTTGTGTTCCTCAAAAACATGTTGCCAATTTCTTAAGTTCCAGCACATGAACATCAGCATTACTAAGAACAGGTAAGTTGGGGACAGGGAACTACACTTGTTTTCTTCTTTTGAATTGATTTTGTGCTGGAGAAGCTGTAAATCCAATGGACAAATAAAGTGGGCGGGATGTGGAGTAGGCAGATGGGCAGTGGCTATTTATTTCCTTGTAGCACGGTGGCGCAGTGGGTTAGCCCTGCTGCCTCACGGCGCCGAGGTCCAGGTTCCATCTTGGCTCTGGGCCACTGTCCGTGTGGAGTTTGCACATTCTCCCTGTGCTTGCGTGGGTTTCGCCCCCACAACCCAAAGATGTGCAGATTAGGTGGATTGGCCACGCTAAATTGCCTTTAATTGGACATTTTTAAATAAAATGTATTTCCTTGTGATTCTCTGAATCCAGTATTTTAATGTCTGCGTATCAAACTCCTCTGCAGTGTTTCCCACATTGCAATGATGACCAAACTTCGAAGGTACGTAATTGACTGTAAAGCACTTTAGACATCCCGAGGTTATGAAAGGTGCTAGAGAAATAAACATTTTCTGGTTGTGACAGGGCAGTGTGGAGAGTTTTATTCTTTCTGTTTCTAACCTGTGCTTTACCTGCTCTGGGAGTGTTTGATGGCAAGGGAGCTTTATTCTGTATCTAATCCGTTTTGTTCCTGCACTGGGAGTGTTTGATGAGACAGTGTAGAGTGATGAAGATGGATCTTATAAATGAGACGAGATGGAGAACATCTTTTTTACCCTCTGCTTTAATAGTTTTTAAAAAATCGTTCCAGAAATAAACTGAGTTAGAGGCTGATGTGAGTGCAGATATATTCAGCTCAGACTGTAGCTGTGTAAGTTTGCATGTTGCTGCGCTCGTTGTGGTTTAATGGTTTCTAAACCCACAGCTTTTAATGTGTTGTATACTTGTAAACTGTGACCTGGGTCATCTGGGCACAGCTCTTGATAATAAGATTCCACAGCATGACTCAAACTTCCTCTTTGTTTAATTCAAACCTCTTAGACATGTTGTTGAAACATTCTTAAGGGACATGACTGCCCTATCAGATGCTCCTAGGGCAGTCAAAAGAGAGGGTTAGACAGAGAGTAATGCTCCCTCTGTACTGTCACATCAAAAGTTTAGGCAAAGAAAAGTTTTAAAATGTCTTAGAGGAGGAGAGGGAAGGCGGGAGAGGTTTGGGGAGAGGATTCCAGAACTCAGAGCACTTGTTGCCTTAATTGCCTTTGAGGAAGTATTGTGAGCCACCTTCTTGAACTACTGCAGCCTGCACAGTGAAGGTGCTCCCACAGTGCTGTTAGGGGAGGATACCCGGACTTCATGTGAATGATGCTAAAGGAACAGTGATATGTGTGTGGGCAGCTTCGCAATGATCTGGCGTCCTGTACCTGCATTGGAGTGAAGTTACTGTAATCACATATTCCACACCCTCATTTCATTGCTTAGCTGATCCTATGAGCGGTGCAACTGTCATTTTGATCGAGGGAGAGGGGTAACAGGAGGAAAATCGAGCAAATTACACAAAATGCCTGCGTGCCATACTTTCGAAGGTTGAGTAATCTGCTAATTTGTATTACAGCAGGATGGAGAAAGGGTGACCCGAGGGACAGCTGTGGATGGTGCTGTGCAGATTGCAGCTTCAAACCACCCCTGGATGGTATGTTTTGGAGCTGGTGTCAGAGAACAAGCAGAAGTGAAAGGTCAACATTGCCCAGACTGGAACTGGCAGCACAAAGGTTGACAGATGATGTCACAGGCTATTGGAAGAAGCCAGTTGCACCCCTCAGTGCAGTAGCTGCTCTGTGAGATAATGGAAGGTATGTCTAGTCTATGAGATCGGAGATGTGACATTTTTAGAGTCAATAAGCAATAAAGATCCATCCCATCATTGAAGGGCAGCACGGTAGCATAGTGGTTAGCACAATTGCTTCACAGCTCCAGGGTCCCAGGTTCGATTCCCGGCTTGGGTCACTGTCTGTGCGGAGTCTGCACATCCTCCCCGTGTGTGTGTGGGTTTCCTCCGGGTGCTCCGGTTTCCTCCCACAGTCCAAAGATGTGCAGGTTAGGTGGATTGGCCATGCTGAATTGCCCTTAGTGTCCAAAATTGCCCTTAGTGTTGGGTGGGGTTCCTGGGTTATAGGGTGGGTGTGTGGTCTTGGGTAGGGTGCTCTTTCCAAGAGCCGATGCAGACTCGATGGGCTGAATGGCTTCCTTCTGCACTGTAAATTCTATGATTCTATGATTGAAACATTTCAAGATATCCATCCTTGAGAGGTAGGTCTAAACACTTGAGGATTAAACAGTTGTCTTGAGTTTGGATCAAAATAAACGCTGTTGAATCAGTTATACATTGTCTGTGATATTTAATTTAATTTAATTGACGGCAATGAAACTGAATTATCAGGTGTTGTGCATTGTGTCTGACTGATCCAATAACAGCCAGATAACAGCCAGAATTTCAGTGTCCTCAGGAAGGTATTTCAGAGGGCAGCATGGTGGCGTAGTGGATAGCATTGCTGCCTCACGGCGCTGAGGTCCCAGGTTTGATCCCGGCTCTGGGTCACTGTCCGTGTGGAGTTTGCACATTCTCCCCATGTTTGCGTGGGTTTCACCCTCACAACCCAAAGATGTGCAGGGTTAGGTGGATTGGCCACGCTAAATTGCCCCTCAATTGGAAAAAATGAATTGGGTACTCTAAATTTTTTTTAAAAGGAAGGTATTTCAGGAGTGGTCACATCAAACTTATAGGAGGAACCACTGAAAAGGCCGTGGATCGATGACAGGGAGGTGTTTTTTTATTCCTTCACAGGATGTGAGCTCCACTGGCAACACCAGAATTTATTGCCCATCCGGAATTGCCCTTGAGAAGGTGGTGGTGAGCTGCCTTCTTGAAACTCCATAGTTCATGTGATATAGGTACACACAGAGTGCTAATAGGGAGGGAGTTCCACTTGGGGGTGGTTTCCCACTATAAAAGGCATGAGGCACTCACACTCCGCTGTGGTGATCTGTATATCTGTGTATATTAAGCAAGGGGTCAATGTAGATGCAATACAACTGAGCAATTACTAGAGGGAGCACGGGAGGTATAAAAACACACAAACAGGAAGTCAGGACACTTCACAGGAACGTGAGCTGGTAGCAAGACACAGACAGGCAGCTCAGATGTAACTTAAAGTTAAGCACTGAAGAGAAAACAAATTCACAATAAAGCATCTACTTCAACTTTAAGACTACGAGCTTTATTAAGACACAAGGAACAACACATCCGCCTCTTTCCGCTGGTGACATCTAAATTGTGAGTCAGCGTGTACATACCATATAACTCCTACAGCACGTGGCTAAGAGCTAGTTTGGTTCAGCCAGACAGTTTAATCACACTAGGTTAGCAGAGAGTCGAACTCACAGAGGATTGAGCTAATTGTGTGACAGGTTCAATAAATCATATTGAACTAACTTCAAAGTGTGGAGTATCTCTTAGGTAAAGCTGCACCCAGTCGCAGCCTGTGTTATCATACTGTGCTTAACACGACAGTAGAGGTTGCAGATTTGGAAGGTGCTGCCAAAGGAGCCATGGCAAGTTGTTGCAGTTCATTTTGCTGCTGCAAGTGTGTACTGGTGGTGGAGGAAGTGAATGTTTAATATAGTAGATGGGTTGTTGATCAAGCAGGCTAATTTGTCCTCAATGGTGTTGAGCTTCTTGATTGTTGTTGGAGCTGTATGGACCCAGGCAATTACTCCCTCACACTCCTGACTTCTGCATTGCCGTTGGTGGATAGGCTTTGGAGAGTCAGGAAGTGAATTACTGACCACAGAATTCCTATTGTGGCCACACTATTTATGTAGCTGGTTCAGTTATGTTTCTGGTGAATGGGTGACCTCTAGGATGTTGATGGTGGGGTTCAGTGGTGCTAATGCCAATGGACATTAAGGACAGATGGTTAGATTCCCTCTGTTGGAGGTAGTTATTGCCTGGCACTTGTGTGGTATGAATATCACTTGCCACTTATCAACTCAAGCCTGAAAGTTGTCCAGGTCTTGCTGTATCTGCGTGTGATCTACTTCAGTACATGAGGATTAATGAATGACACTGAACACTGTGCAATCCTCATTGAACACCCCCACTTCTGACCTTTTGCTGGATGGAAGATCACTGCTGAAGCAGCTGAAAACTCCTGCTGCAATATCTTGCAGCTGAGATAAATGGACTCCAACAACCATAACCATCTTGCTCTGCTAGATAAGACTCCCAATGAGTGGAGAGTTTCCCCTCAGATTCCCATTGGCTTCAGTTTTACTAGGACGCCTTGATTCCCCACATCAAATGTTGCCTAGATGACAAGCTCTGTTATTCTCACACCTTATGAGAAAGAAGCCTCCTTCTGCTCCTCCCGGAGCTTTGTATAAGGTGTGCTGATCAGATGTGTGAGGTGTACTGTGATGGATTCCCTAGTTCTCAGGTAGCATACATTAAAAAAAATTAATTTAGATTACCCAATTCATTTTTCCCTTAATTGGGCAATTTAGCGTGGCCAATCCACCTAGCCTGCACATCTTTGGGTTGTGGGGGCGAAACCCATGCAAACACAGGGAGAATGGGCAAACTCCACATGGACAGTGAGCAGGTAGCATACATGACCTACCTATTCAAAACTGAAGTGAAGTGATTTGCAATAAAAGTAAGCAAAATCTACCTGTGCCACCAGCATAGAGGATGAATATTATCTCTATTGCATGACCCACATAAATCTAGTGAGCCAGAATTAAATTAATGGCAGAAATGGGGACTAGTATTAAGGAGAGCATCCTCAAAACCTTCTGATGTGCGTTGCTATCTGGACAAACAGCTGATTTGCACACAATAAGATCTCACGCACAGTATATGAAATGATTGATGAGGCTGATTGAGCAGAGTTGCTGACCAGGATACTGGGAGAACTCTCTGTTTTCTTCCCAGAGCACTGAGGGATCCATCACAGCCAGCAATCAGAGAAGCTAATGGAAAGTTGAACTACACAACCAAAACTGTAGAGGACACTGGGATTAAACTGTAGAGTGCTTTAGTCAGATTGCACCTTGAGTCCAGTTCTGGTCATGGAAAAACAGGAGAAAGATTCGAGGGCTGGAGACCTAGAGAAGAACTAACCCCTTGGATCAGGGGAACGACTTGGGATCCCTGAGCAGTGATTTTGTAGAGTTGCATCAAATAGTGAAGGGAATGGGATAAGACAGTTCAGAGAATTACTTTAGGTTACTGTGGGATCTCTGTGTCTATTCGTATACCTGTAACGCCTTACCATATACCGAATGACAGGAATTCAAGACTGGACTTCTTGGGTTAAAAGCAATTTGCAACTTTTATTTTGTCAGCTAGTAGTGCTACTGGTAAGCTTCAATTTTCACACAAGTACAGAATTTAGGAAGGTCAGACTAGCCCTGCAGTAAGCTAGTCAGATGTATCGATTGTTTGTCCTTAGCAAATACAGACAAGTTGAATTGAATTTAAAATACGATTAATTCATGGTAATTCAGCTCCGAATCAAAATGTACAATACAAAAACGAAACCAAAGAAAATGGCGGTTTGCAAAGCTAGCAATAGGTTTAAGAAATTTGGTAAGAATAGAAAAAGAGGTGAGGTCTCATCCCGACAACTGAACTCTTTAAAGCTTTAAAATTCTGTCCCCTTTTCGGCTGTGATTGGGTTTAACTCATTTATAATTCATTCAATTCGAGCAAATGGCTGTCTGTCAAATTAAGAAATAAAGGCCTGATGCAATTTCTGTATTTTTCCACTCGAAGAAAACCTTTCTCACCAATATTAGCACTGCGGGGTGACTGGTTGTTACCATGGACACGGAACTGGGATCTTAGCCCAGCTCTCTAACACAAAGGGTCTTTCTGCTAGTTTGGCCTCGTAGACTCTAGCAGTTTGCTTATCTCATTGATTCCCAAGCAGTCAGCTTTTCTTATTGTCATGGTTAATATATGACTTTAAATTTTAGTTAATATGATTTCTTTAAATAATTTCTTCCTGGAAACCTTTTTACCTATGATAAAAGGTTGATTTCTATCAGTTTTCTATCAGTTACGTAGCTAAGGTAGGACAAGTGGTCACAGCTTCAAACTATTGAGAGGTAATTGTAGACTGATATCAGGAAATTCTTCTCCCTAAGAGTGTTAAATGTGTGGAATAAATGATCAAAAAGGTCTGTGGCGGTAACATTTCTGAAACCATTGAAGAAACAGTTTACGCCACCACGATGAAGTGACATTAGGATCTCACCTATTGAGATGGGTTGAATGGCTTCCTCATCTCTAATACCTTGTGATCTGGTAGACAATGCCTCAGTTTAATGTCTCATCTGGAAGACAACACCTCTAGCAATGCGACACTCCCTCAGAACTGCACTGAAGTGTCAACTTAGATTATGTGCTCAAGTTCTGGAATCGGGCAGGACATCAATCCATGGTGAAGAAATTTACAGGGTGGGTGGGCTTATTGCTCACCCCACCCCCTTATAAAGTTAGGTTCCAAAATAGTGGGTGGGCTACCGTTCTCTCTTGTTGGAGATGGTCATTGCCTGGCACTTGTGTGGCGTGAATGTTATCTGCCAGTTAGCAACCCAAGCCTGAATGTTGTCCAGTTATTGCTGCTGGCAGGCTTCAGTACCTGAGGAGTTGAGAATGGAACAGAACACTGTGCAATCATCAGCGAACACCCTCATCACTGCTGGGAAAGTGATATATGAATAAGCAGAAAATGGCTGAGGTTCAAACAACCAGAACCATCTCCCTTTGTGCTCGGTCTGACTCCAACCAGTGGAGAGTTTTCCTCTAATTCCCATTGACCACTTTTTCGAAGGTCTCCTGATACCACACTCAGTCAAATATTGCCTTGATATCAAGGGCAATCACTCTCAATTCTGCAATTTAGCTCCTTTGGGATTACACCTATAATGAGGTCTGAAGCTAACTAGTTTGGGCAGAACCCAAACTGAGCATTGGTGAATAGGTTATTGCTGTGTGAGTGCTGCTTGAAAGCACTGTCACGACACCTTCCATCACTCTTCTGAGATTGCGAATAGACTGATAGGGTAGCAATTGGTTGGTTTTTACTTATCCTACTTCTTGTGGAAGATATACCTGGGCAACATTGTTGGGTAAATTCAAGTGTTGTAACTTTACTGGAACAGCTTGGCTGGGATGGAGGGGGCTAGTTCTGAAGCACAAGTCTTCAGTACTACAGGCAGGCTGTGAAGAGGGCTCATTGTCTTTATACAGTGTCTTCAGCTGTTCCTTGATATCATTCGGATTGAATCAAATTGTCTGAAGATTGGCATCATCTATAAAGGTAGGGACCACCCACTTGGTACTTCTGGCTGAAGATGGTTGGAAATGTTCAGCCTTGTCTTTTGCACTGATGCTATTTGCGAAATGACCACTGAGAGTCTGAATTTTCATTTTCCACCATGCCTTGTGTGCATTGTAGGTATTTGGATCAACAGATATCGGAAGCAACTGGTAAAATCCATCAGTGGGCCCTTTCTGGAGACTATAATCCGTTACATGAAGAGGCAGGATCTGATCAGTGCTGAAGAAGTGAATCAGATTCATGAACTGAGTGCCTTATCGGACAAAGTGAAGGCAGTCATTGATGTTCTGGCTGGTAAAGGGAGCACCGCCTCTGAGTCACTGCAGACCTTCATAGAAACCACTAACTTGCAGCTCTACCTTTCAATTACTATTTATGGTAAGGGGTTGTATTTCATATGAACCATCCCTATTTTCTCTCTCCTGTTGTTCTCTGGTCTCTTTGAGTTATAGAGGTTGAGAAAACTGATCTTGGGCTTCCACCAGCACACCTCAGTAGAAGAGGCGTTGTGGTATTGTCACTGTCCTGGTAACCCAGAGACCCAGGATAATGCTCTGGGGACCCGGATTCGAATCCCGCCATGGCAGATGGTAAAATTTGAATTCAATAAAACTCTAGAATTAAAAGTCTAACGATGACCATGAAATCATTGTTGATTGTCGTGAAAAAGCCCCCCTGGTTCACTAATATCCTTGAGAGAAGGAAATCTGGCAAGCTTACCTGGTCTGGCCTGCTTAAATGCCCCTCTGAAATGGCAGAACAAGCCATTCAGTTCAAGCGTAATTAGGGATGGGCCCCAGCCAGTACCTCCCACACCCCAAATTGAATTTTAAAAAATCAGTACCTCTTCACAGCAAAGAATAAAGGCAGGGAATGGAGTAAAGAAGGAAAGAGAAATGGGGAGGGACGCAGAGGCGGAGGAGAGAGAGCTGGAGAGGATGAGAGTGGACTTGAGAAAGAGTGCTTCTGCACACCCAACTTAGTATTTTCTGAATAGTGAATTTATAAATGGAGGCACCACTCACACAATTTGAAATGGTACAAATTAAAGGAGTGCAATATAATTTAATAACGTGCATCTTTTAACGTCGAAGATTGATTTACTGCAGAAGTAGCCATTGTACCCAGAAGACATCCAGACTAGAAAATGACCAGGTGTCTTGACTGGATGTTACTTGCCAGATAGACTAATGAATAAGCAATACTCTCTCAGACACTGTAACCAGAATACTGCTTCTTGCAGTGACACAAGGAGCCTCTGTTGTAATCTCTAACCAGATGTTGAGGCTTCACCTGGCTGACTTGAAATGAACTCCTTTAAGTGTACAATGGAGAGCTTCAATCAATGCATAGTCAACAATTGGGTACTCAGTCAGTGGAGGAACTGAATGCATTTATCTTCTGGCATTTCATACAGAATGGATCTGTTTTTCAGGCTAAGCGGGGTATAAAGTACAATGGAAAATTAATAATATCACAGATAACTTATCAACAACTTGATGTGTTTTGAATGGCATGTTCTTCTCACTTCCTCAATTTCCTTCCCACCTCTTTTCCCTCCTTTCACCTTGCTGCTTCTTCTCCCCTTCCACCTTTCCATCCATTTCTCTACCTCCTGTTTTCCTCCACTTGTTTCTCCTCACCCTTTCTCCAATTCTTAGGAGGGGTTATTGGGTTACGGGGATAGGGTGGAAGTGAGGGCTTAAGTGGGTCGATGCAGACTCGATGGGCCAAATGGCCTCCTTCTGCACTGTATGTTCTATGTTCTATATTGCTCTTCCACTTACTGCCACTCTGAGTGTTGGGTCAATATGTTTACTCTATGATAGGTTCAAGTGGCATGGGGTGGCACGGTGGTGCAGTGGTTAGCACTGCTGCCTCACGGCACTGAGGACCCAGTTCGATCCCGGCCCAGGGTCACTGTCCGTGTGGAGTTTGCATATTCTCCCCATGTTTGCGTGCATCTCACCCCCACAACCCAAAAAGATATGCAGGGTAGGTGGATTGGCCATGCTAAATTGCCCCTTAATCGGAAAAAAAAGAATTGGGTACTCCAAATTTATTGTTTAAAAAGTGGCAGATGAGAATGCTTCAAGTTGTTAGGTAAATTCACTAACAGTAATAGCTGATTCCTTATGCGGATTGATTACTTGTGCACGGTGGTCGTCAGGTCCTTATTTCAAACTCTTTTGTTTTTTGTTTAAAGAGCCAATGGTACAGAAACACATTGAAGTCCTGCAGAGCAAGTTTGGGAGTGAGAATGAAATCGGTGCAGTGTGTGAAACGTCCTCCCTGAAAAGGCTCACCGACCTCCTGCTAATTGATGGGCTGACGGACATCCAACAGAAAGAGCATGATGTCATGCAAACTGAGGCCACCAGAGGGATGAAGAACAGCCCAAGACATGTCCCATTGGACAGGCTCTTCCTGCCCCTTTCGAGGGTTAATAACCCACCACGCATCTCAGTAACGGTGGGGGTGGCTGGAATTGGAAAAAGCACTTTGGTGAAAATATTGGTGTACAAATGGCTGAAGGGGGACTTGTACAGAGATGTCACTTTCATATTCCCCTTCATGTTTCGAGAGCTGAACTCCTTTGATAGGATATCTGCAGAAAAACTGCTCAAGTTGACCTTTCCCCACATTACTGAAACCAAGCACATCCTGAATGGGACAGCAAAGGTGTTGCTGATCTTTGATGGACTGGACGAGTTCAAGTATCCACTTGAGTTTTCAAACCCCCAGACATGCACTGACCCAAAAAAAGACATCCAGATTGACAACTTAATCGCCAACATAATACGGGGCACCATTTTCTCCCAGGCAACAGTCTGGATCACTTCACGCCCAACAGGAGCAGGTCAAATCCCAGATGGAATTGTGGACAGAATGACCGAACTCAGGGGTTTTGGGGAATTGGAGATGAAGGAGTTCTTGGGAACACTCTTTGAAGAAAGACCAATGGCCATACGGGTCTTTTCACATATAAAGGCCCACAAGTCGCTCTACATAATGTGCTCTGTCCCGTCCTTTTGTCTGATGATTGGGCTGTCCCTTGCATACTACCTCAGAACCAGTAATGACGGTCATAAGGCTGGAAATTTCCCCAGGACAATGACGGAAATCTACACGTATTTCTTCAAAATGATTCTCAATGGGGACTGGCATGAAAAGGAACAGGAGGCACTGAAAATTGATCAAACTTTTAGCAATACCAAGAAGCTGATTGTTAACCTGAGCAGGCTGGCATTTTATGGATTAATCAAACGCAGGTTTGTTTTCTATGAGCAGGACATGAAGGCATATAGCATTGACCTCACCTCACTACAGGGAAGTTTGTGCACTAGGATCTTCACAAAGGATGACTCCAATATCTGTACAGTTTACTACTTTACACACATAACCATGCAGGAGTACCTAGCTGCCATTTATTATTACACAGCTGCCAAAAGGGCCATATTTGACCTCTTCACTGACAGTGCCATGTCTTGGCCCAAGATTGGCTTCCATAATCATTTTAAGAATGCGGTCAATAAGTCCCTCCAGTCAGAAGATGGTCACTTGGACATATTTGTGCGTTTTCTCTCTGGCCTGCTCTCACCAGAAGTGAACAGATTGCTGCAGGGCCTGCTCCTGACAAAGGACGAGCACAACAGCTACCGAGCATCAGTAATGCACCACTTGCAATGCTGCCTCAACACTGACTACGTAATCTCTTCGAGAACAGTGAATATCATGCATTGTCTCCATGAGCTGCAGCACACTGAGATCGCTAAGGGGGTAGCAGATGCCCTCAGAACGGGGTGTCTGGCTGGAAAACTGACTCCCATCAACTGTTCTGCTCTGGCCTACCTCCTGCAGGTGTCGGAAGAATGTATGGAAGAGACCAATCTCTCCAACTGCCTGAGTTACAATATCTTCAAGAGCTTACTCCCCCGTCTGTTGTACTGCCACAACCTCAGGTACCTAATCTTTTCTATAATCCAACCTCTGTGAGTTTAGGTGGTGGATCCCAACTCAAAGCGTTGTGTAATCGGAGACAGAAGCTGAGGTCTGCTACTCTGGACAGGGCTGGAGCTGGGGACATCACCTTACCAGCTCTATGGCTCCCCATTACCTCATGGGCTGTACTCAGAGATTGAATAACTGGGGACAGCTCCCTGTCCCTTTCCACAAACATTCAATCTCTCCACCACCGGCGAACAGTGGCAGCTGGGTGTACCATCTACAAGATGCACCACAGTAACACGCAAGGTTCCTGAGGCAGCACCTTCCAACCCACGACCACTACCATCTAGAATGACAAGAGCAGCAGATAGCTGGGATCCCCATCATCTAGAGGTTCCCCCAAGTCGCTCAACACCCCGACTTGGAAATATTTTGTCGTTCCTTCACTGTCACTGGGTCAAAATCCTGGAACTCCCTCCCTAAGAGCTCTGTTGGTGTACCTACACATCAGGAACTACAGGGATTAAAGAAGGCACAGTGGTTAGCACTGCTGCCTCACAGCACCAGGGAACTGGGTTCAATTCCTGCCTTGGGTGACAGTCTGTGTAGAGTTTGTACATTCTCCCCGTGTCTGCATGGGTTTCCTCTACGTGCTCCGGTTTCCTCCCACAGCACAAAATATGTGCGTGTTAGTTGGATTGGACATGCTAAGTTACCCCTTAATGTCCAGGGATGCGGAGTTAGATTATGGGATTACGGGGATAGGGCTGGGTGGGCACTTGTAAACGGGTAGAGTGCTCATTCGAAGGGTCGGTGCAGACCCGATGGGCTGAATGGTCTCCTTCTGCACTGTAGGGATTCTATTCTATTTTATTCTATTCTGTTTATCTAAGGCAGCTGACCACTGCCCTTTGAAGGGCAATTAGGGATGGGCAATAAATGCTGGCCTAGCCAGTGGCACCCGCATCCCGTAAATGAATTTTAAAAAAGCACAGAACACAATCAATAGATTCTCTGACTGAAGAAATCTTTGTGAATGTCCTGGGGTACTGTGACTCGTGGAGATATGAAGGAGATAACTAGGCTGGAATTATTTTCCTTAGAAAAGCTGAAGGGGATATTTGATAAAGGTGCCTAAGATTATGCGGTATTTAGATTTTTCTTTTTAAAAATAAATTTAGAGTACCCAATTCTTTTTTTCCAATTAAGGGGCAATTTAGCGTGGGCAATCCACCTACCCTGCACATCTTTGGGTGGGGGTAAGACCTACACAGACACGGGGAGAATGTGCAAACTCCACACGGACAGTGACTCGGCATTGGGATCGAACCTGGGTCCTTGGCGCTGCGAGGCAGCAGTGCTGACCAATAAGCCACCGTGCCGCCCCTTGAGGTATTTTGATAAGGAGAAATCAGTTCCACTGGCAGTTGGACCAATAACCTCAGGAAACAAATGTAAGATAATTGGCAAAAGAAGCAGAGAGGCGATGAGATTTTTCATGCAGCGAGCTATTATGGGCTGGAGTCAGTGCATGCACCGGGCGCAACGGGTGAATCCCGGGGGAGGCCCAAATCAGGCTTTGCGTCAGGCCAATTGCAAATCATCCCGCTACTTACCCATGACACGATCTAGGCGTGAGCCACAGGCTCAATGAACTATCTTGTTGCCGAATTCTCCCGGCACCCGGGAGTCACCAGGCACACTGCCAAGGCCTCAACCGGCACTGATTAGCACTGGTTTCCACAAGCGTGGACCAGGGGTGATGCAATTCAGGAAGTCAAGGAGGCCATTGGAGCCCTTGGGTGGTCGGAGTCAAACCAGGATAACTCCCCTGAAAATGGGGAGAAGCCCTCAGCAACCCCCTAGTGGGGTGTCCTTACTTGGGGCTGTTATACCCATGTCTACGTGGCATTGCCAGTGGGTTGGGGTTGTATGGGGCTCACCAGGTTCACTTAGAGATCAGGGCACCCTTTCAAGGTGGCGCCCGATCTCTCAGCAGCTGGTCTCGCTCGCAGGTTCAGCTCCCCATTGCAGAAAGAATTTCGAAGTGAATGCTGGACCAGGGAAAACTCCTCAAGGCACCAAAAAATGACTGTGGGCGTGATTCAATGGATAAAGAACAGAGTCCATGCAATTAAACAGGACTCTGCTTCTTTTTCGGGCCTCGGCAAGGAACGCCCCGGCTGCACTTAGTCACATTTCCTGTAACTCACGAGCTCAGCTCTCGCCAGTGCAGCAAGCAATCAGGGTGCCATTTTTAAAAAGCGTCCCGATCTCTTGATCACCCACCGTGGCCTCCAGAACCCCCCCCAACTTACTATTTGGGGGGACCTCAAGCTCCACACCCCACCTCTTAGGCACCCCAGACCCATTCCCCAGCACCGGCAAAATAACACTCGGGCACCTTGGCACTGCTAAGGTGCCAAGCTGGCAGTACTCAGTGCCTGGGTGGTATCGGGGGTGCCAGAGTACCACCCTGCCCAAAACCCGACTAGCATGTGGCTTCCAGTCGCCTAGGAGACTCCCTCCAACCATCCCCCTGACCACCTAGGTGCCAGCCTGGCGCTGCCAAGGTGCCCACGTGGCACTGCCAATGTACCAGGTTGGCACTGCCAAGATGCCAGGCTCTGGCAGCTTTCGCATGGTAGCGATCCGGCCGGGGTGCCCTGCACAGGTATTGGGGGGTGGGATTGTGGACCCCTTCATAGTGAGTTGTGGCTTGGGGGAGGGGGGGGGGGCGCAGTTGGACGTCATATCAGGGGTTCCAGAGATTGGGACCCATTTAATAATGGCTCCTCAATCTCGTGTTTCCCTGAGGAGTCCCGGCTAATGGAAACACGCACTCACTATGGGACTTTGTTCCCATTTAGTTAAATCGTGCCCGATATGTCAAATTGCTTCCTTATTGTGCTGTATGATCTATATATAATATTTAGGTTTCTGTCCAATACATTGCCACCCAGGATAATGATAACTTGAATCCTAGTTTCATAGAATCATAGAATTTACAGTGCAGAAGGAGGCCATTCGGCCCATCGAGTCTGCACCGGCCCTTACAAAGAGCACCCTACTCAAGCCCACATATCTACCCTATCCCCGAAACCCAGTAACCCACACTTATTTGACTAATTGCTGTTTATATAATAACCTCCAAGATATACCACATAGTTTCTGCTGCTCTTTCGCTATCTCAGCTCTGAAACGGATTCTGCTGCCAGTATTGCAAACTCTGTGCTGGAAGTCAACTTTTGTTTCTAGACTGATATGGAATTATTTGCCACCAGGTAATAACTAGATGGCAGAGGGAAGCGGTTATAGGACTGGAGGAGCTTGCTGACACTTGGGTGGGGCGAGGCTATGGAGAGAATAAATTATAAGGGTTTAATATCTTGAGTAATGGGGGACAATTTAGGCCAATGAGGGGCTGGGTTAATGCACAGAATATGATACAGGCAGCTGGAGTTTCTTGAGGATGGGAGGCTTGTTGTATTAATTCAGTCTGAGGGCTTCAGGAGCAGAGGAACTGGCTCTGGGCAAGTGGGTTTGGTGAAGGGCAGGGAGAGTATGTATAGATGTGAACTTCCTATCTATGTTCCACAGGGCATGAAACTTTAGACCAGCTTGGTTCATTCAGAGTGAGAGGCTTGAGATAGGGTTGACATCAGTCGCAAGGGATTAGAGGGGACTTAAAGCAATGGTTCTAGTCTATCTGTTATTCAGCTGGGAAATTCACCCATCACAATGTTAACCAGAGAGTCTGACAGCATAATGGTAGTTTAAAAAAATATATTTTTATTCTCCTTTTTCCACATTTTATTCAAAGTTTACACCTACCAATAAACAATAAGCAGTAACGAATACAATGTCAATCCCCTTATCAACAACAACAGTCCCATCTTCCCACCAACCCCCAAACAACAACCTACATGTCAACACAAACATCAAATAAAAAAATCAGGAATCACTCATAGTCACCATCAACATACACAGTACCACTCCCCCAACCCACACCCCCAATGTTCAATGCCATCCAATTCTTGAAAGTGCATAATGAATAACGCCCATGAATTGTAGAACCCTTCCATCCTTCCCCTTAGTTCAAACTTCACCTTCTCAAGAGTTAAGAATTCCAGCAGGTCCCCCCCGCCACGCCAGGGCAGACTGGAGAGGTTGACCTCCACCCCAACAGGATCCGCCTTCTGGCGATCAACGAGGCGAAGGTTACAACATCTGCCTCCGCACCCGCTTCCAGCCCCGGCTGATCCGACACCCTGGGCGGGATTCTCCGCCGGCGGGATTCTCCGTTTTGCCGGCGCCCGGGAGTTTCCCGAAGATGCGGGGCTGTCCCACAATGGGAAACCCCATTGGCTGGCCGGTGTAACGGAGCATCCCGCCGGCGGGTCGAGGCAGAAATGTGGCGGGGCGGAGAATCCAGCCCCCTGAATATGGTCTCCCGAGGGCCCGGGTCAAGTTTCACATACCCTACCTGAGAGAGTACCCTAAAAACCTCCTTCCAGTATTCCTCCAGCTTTGGCCAGGACCAAAACATATGAACATGGTTTGCGGGCCACCACCCACTACCCATACTAAGGGAATACTGCATTGTCTGAGGTGCTATACTGATGTGCGTTGCATTGAGGGAGTGCTGAATTGCTGAAGATATTGTACTGAGGAAATGCAGCAATTGTGGTGTTAGACTGAGTGAGTTCTGCATAGTTTGAAGTGTTGGTCTGGGGGAGTATTGCATTATGAAGTTGGACTGATGGATTGTTGCATGGTTGGATTTGCTACATTGAGGGAGTGCTGTAATATATATATAATCTAAGGAGAGTAAAGGGTTAACAAGATGATGTTCATGTATCTCAACACTAGATGGCATCACTGAGTAGTGTTATAAAAGGCTGCATCTCTAAGCATTCTGGGAGAAGCTTATGGAGAAGGATAGTGAGAGATTGAGATAGAGTGTTGTATTAGAAAGACATTATAGATTACTGTAGCATAGATTTAATACTTTTTTTTAGCTATTACTTAAACCATTTAAAGTAGTGTAAAATAAACATGCGGGCAGCACGGTAGCATTGTGGATAGCACAATTGCTTCACAGCTCCAGGGTCCCAGGTTCGATTCCGGCCTGGGTCACTGTCTGTGCGGAGTCTGCACGTCCTCCCCGTGTGTGCGTGGGTTTCCTCCGGGCGCTCCGGTTTCCTCCCACAGTCCAAAGATGTGCGGGTTAGGTGGATTGGCCATGCTAAATTGCCCATAGTGTCCAAAAATTGCCCTTAGTGTTGGGTGGGGTTATGGGGATTAGGTGGGGTTACTGGGTTGTGGGGGTGTGGGCTTAGGTAGGGTGCTCTTTCCAAGAGCCGGTGCAGACTCGATGGGCCGAATGGCCTCCTTCTGCTCTGTAAATTCTATGAAACAAGCTTTGTTTTAAATACTGAGCTTGATGTTCTTTGTAAACACTACAACTTTTAGCTATCTTGGAGAACTATACAAAGAACATCACATTGTTGGTATTGGATTGAAGAAGTGCTGCATTTTTGGTGATGAAAGTGGGGTGCTGCATTGCTGGATGTGCAGTACTGAAGGAGTGCTGCATTATTGGAGTGGTTGGTCTGGAGGGGGTATTGCCTTATCAATAAGGGAGTGCTGCATGTTGGAAATGTTAGACTGAGAGAGTGCTCCTTGCTAGTTTCCTTTGTCAGGGTCCTTCCTGTTTATTCCCGTATTTCCCCTTCCTTTTGTTTTCCCGTTATCATTTTTGATCCATGGGTGATTAATGGACGTATATCCTAAAGTCAAGTAGCAGAGAGAATGAGAAATTCAGAAATTACAGGAAAGAACACACTGCTAGTCTCTGCTAATTTGAACAGGAGCTTCTGACTTTTTGGTACCAGAGAGAGAGAGAGAGATGGGGTGGGACTCACTTTGATTGATTGGTTGGGGGCCAATAATTACATTTTTTTTTTTTAAGAGTACCTGAATTTCTTTTCCCCAATTAAGGGGCAATTAAGTCTGGCCAATCCACCTAACTTGCACATCTTTGGGTTGTGGAGGTGAGACCCACGCAGATATGGGGAGAATGTGCAAACTCCACAAGGACAGTGAACTGGGGCCGGGATCGAACCTGGGACCTCGGCGCCGTGAGCCAACAGTGCTAATCACTGCGGTACCGTGTTGCCGAGGTGGGGGGGGGGGCAATGAATTAGCCAAAAAGGCCACACTCTGCCTGGTAACAGCTGGTGATTGAATCGTGACCCAGTAGAATGTTTTTCAGATTCCCATGACTCCTGGAAGCACAGGGACAAGGACTCTCTCTCTGCCCTCTGTGTTTTCACCAGAAAGGCTGTGGGTGTTGTATTTCTGAAACTACAGAGACATGGATGAATGTATAGTAAAACTTCAGACTGGAAGTCGTGTTTGAGGAGGAGTAAGGTGCTGGTAACAACCATCTGAAAAAAAGACTCTTTTTCACTTTCACTTGTGTTTTTTCTTTACCCCTTTCTTCCCCTCTGTGTTTGTCTGTCTTGTGTGTGGGGGGGTGGTGGGGGGGTGGGGGGGGGGGAAGTTAAATAGGGAATTAGGAATTAGATGATAGCTAACCAGTTGTATTTGCTGCATATTTCATTACTGTCCTTGTTATAAATAACCAGTCATTGTATTTACATTTAAAACTTGGTGACTGTAATTATGGGCAGCGAAGGTCCAAAGACTTCGGGTATTTGTCTAAGAATTATTGGTTAATTCGCTTGTGTTATGACACCGGGTGAAGTGAGGCTGGAATTGACCGTGCACTAACTCAGGGAGTCGTAATACCTTTGAGTGAGATGTTATCCCTGATGTTCCTCAGCTGAAGACCTCGATGGTTGTGTTGAACCAGTGGAGTTTGTGTGGTCAGTGCGAGAATGGCTCGAGCCTGCAGCAGGAGAGTGCAAACACCCAGGTGGCCACATCCCTGATAGCTGTCTGTTTACTTACCCTTGAAGTGGGGTGGGGAGTCCAGTGTTTTCCTAAATTCCTTAACAGACTGTTGACTTGTAACATGCATATATTGGCAACTTCACATCAAATGGGGTGGCACGGTGATGCAGTGGTTAGCATTGCTGCCTATGGCTCTGAGGACCCGGGTTCGATCCTGGCCCCGGGTCACTGTCCTCCCAGTGCTTGCGTGGGCTTCACCCCCTCGACCCAAAGATGTGCAGGGTAGGTGGATTGGCCACGCTAAATTGAAATGGAATGAAATGAAATGAAATGAAAATCGCTTATTGTCACAGTAGGCTTCAAATGAAGTTACTGTGAAAAGCCCCTAGTCGCCACATTCCGGCGCCTGTTTGGGGAGGCTGGTACGGGGATTGAACCGTGCTGCTGGCCTGCCTTGGTCTGCTTTAAAAGCCAGCGATTTAGCCCTGTGCTAAACCAGCCCCTAAATTGCCTCTTAACTGGAAAAAAATAATTGGGTACTCTAAAATTTATTTTAAAAAACTTCACACCAAATGACAAGTACAAGCTGGGAGTTGCTGAATAGTTGGATATCCAGTGGTAGTGCTGTGTTAGTATAAAACTGTTGTGTTTTATTTACTTTTTGAAGGCTGGAAAACAATCAGTTCAAAGACAATGTGATGGATCTACTGGGGAGCTTGTTAAGTGCGAAGGACTGTCAGATCAAAAAGATTAGGTATGTCTTTCTCTTAATTGCTTCCAAATAACGACCAGGTTAGCACTTCTGGACATTCTAGACATAAAATGCTATATAAATTGAAACTACTGTACACAATCTAATTGCTACTCAAACCAGGGTGCACCGCAGGTAACATATCGCAGGCAACATATTGCAGACAACAGGCGGCAGGAGTCTGGACTGGACTGGGAGGGCAGTGGAAGGTAGGACTGGGAGGGCAGCGGGAGATGGGACGGTGCTGGGAGGGCAGTGGGAGGTGGGACTGGGAGGGCAGCGGGAGGTGGGACTAGGCTGGGAGGGCAGTGGGAGGTGGGACTGGGAGGGCAGCGGGAGATGGGACTGTGCTGGGAAGGCAGTGGGAGGTGGGACTGGGAGGGCAGCGGGAGGTGGGACTGGGAGGGCAGCAGGAGGTGGGACTGGGAGGGCAGCGGGAGGTGGGACTGGGCTGGGAGGGCAGCGGGAGGTGGGACTGGGTTGGGAGTGATGCACTATCAATTACGACGAGACGAGAGTAGAGAGTAATCGAGGCTTTATTACACAGAGATGTGTGGCCTCCTACAGCTGCCGCCGAAATGGCTGCAGTTCGGAGAGCACACACATTTATACTCCGCCTACTGGGCAGAGCCAGCAGGCAGGGACCTACCCCCATATGTGTAGTACAGGGGCCTTACCGTAATACCCTCGTATGCAGTGCAGTATATACAATATAATACAACAGTGATGACTACCACAGGGAGGGCAGCAGGAGGTGGGACTGGGAGGGCAGCAGGAGGTGGGACTGGGCTGGGAGGGTAACGGGAGGTTAGACTGGGCTAGGATGGCAGCGGGAGGTTGGACTAGGCTGGGTGGGCAGCGGGAGATGCGACTGGGCTGGGAGGGCAGCGGGAGGTGGGACTGGGAGGGCAGCGGGAGGTGGGACTGGGCTGGGAGGGCAGCGGGAGGTGGGACTGGGTAGGGAGGGCAGCGGGCGGTGGGACTGGACTGGGAGGGCAGTGGGAGGTGGAACTGGGCTGGGAAGGCAGCGGGAGGTGGGACTGGGCTGGGAGGGCAGCGTGAGGTGGGACTGGGTAGAGAGGGCAGCGGGACGTAGATCTGGAAGGGCAGTGGGAGGTGGGACTGGAAGGGCAGTGGGAGGTGGGACTGGGCTGGGAGGGCAGCGGGAGGTAGGACTGGGAGGGCAGCGGGAGGTGAGACTGTGAGGGCAGCTTGGGATGTGACTGGGCTGGGAGGGCAGCAGGAGGTGGGACTGGCCTGGGAGGGCAGCAGGAGGTGGGACTGGGCAGGGTGGGCAGCAGGAGGTGGGACTGGAAGGGCAGTGTGAGGTGGGACTGGGCTGGGAGGGCAGGCGGAGGTATGACTGGGCTGGGAGGGCTGCAGGAGGGGGGACTGGGCTGGGAGGGCAGCCGGAGAGGGGACTGGACTGGGAGGGCA
The DNA here is from genome assembly GCF_047496885.1 of Scyliorhinus torazame. Taxonomy (NCBI): domain Eukaryota; kingdom Metazoa; phylum Chordata; class Chondrichthyes; order Carcharhiniformes; family Scyliorhinidae; genus Scyliorhinus; species Scyliorhinus torazame. The sequence continues at coordinate 155,461,571 of NC_092723.1, read as the reverse complement.
GCGGGACAGAGATCTGGGAGGACAGTGGGAGGTGGGGCTGGAAGGGCAGTGGGAGGTGGGACTGGGCTGGGAGGGCAGCAGGAGGTAGGACTGGGAGGGCAGTGGGAGATGGGACTGTGAGGGCAGCCTGAGATGAGACTGGGCTGGGAGGGCAGCGGGAGGTGGCACTGGGCTGGGAGGGCAGCGGGAGGTAGGACTGGGAGGGCAGCGGGAGGTGGGACTGTGCCGGGAAGGCAGCGGGAGGTGGGACTGTGCCGGGAAGGCAGCGGGAGGTGGGACTGGCCTGGGAGGGCAGCGGGAGGTGGGACTGGGCAGGGTGGGCAGCAGGAGGTGGGACTGGAAGGGCAGTGGGAGGTGGGACTGGGCTAGGAGGGCAGGCGGAGGTGTGACTGGGCTGGGAGGGCAGGCGGAGGTGGGACTGGGCTGGGAGGGCAGCCGGAAGAGGGACTGGGCTGGGAGGGCAGCCGGAGAGGGGACTGGACTGGGAGGGCAGCGGGACAGAGATCTGGGAGGACAGTGGGAGGTGGGGCTGGAAGGGCAGTGGGAGGTGGGTCTGGGGTGGGAGGGCAGCAGGAGGTAGGACTGGGAGGGCAGTGGGAGATGGGACTGTGAGGGCAGCCTGAGATGAGACTGGGCTGGGAGGGCAGCGGGAGGTGGCACTGGGCTGGGAGGGCAGCGGCAGGCAGGACTGGGAGGGCAGCGGGAGGTGGGACTGTGCCGGGAAGGCAGCGGGTGGTGAGACTGGGCTGGGAGGGCAGCGGGAGGTGGGACTGGGCGGTTGGGCAGCGGGAGGTGCGACTGGGCTGGGAGGGCAGCGTGAGGTGGGACTGGGAGGGCAGCGTGAGGTGGGACTGGGAGGGCAGCGTGAGGTGGGACTGGGCTGGGAGGGCAGTGGGAGGTGGGGCTGGGAGGGCAGCGGTAGGTGAGTCTGGGCTGGGAGGGCAACGGGAGGTGGGACTGGGCTGGGAGGGCAGTGGGAGGTGGGGCTGGGCTGGGAGGGCAGCGTGAGTTGTGACTGGGCTGGGAGGGCAGCGTGAGTTGTGACTGGGCTGGGAGGGCAGCGAGAGGTGGGACTGGGAGGGCAGCGGTAGTCGTGACTGGGCTGGGAGGGCAGCGTGAGTTGTGACTGGGCTGGGAGGGCAGCGTGAGTTGTGACTGGGCTGGGAGGGCAGCGGGAGGTACGACTGGGCTGGGAGGGCAGCGAGAGGTGGGACTGGGAGGGCAGCGTGAGGTGGGACTGGGCTGGGAGGGCAGCGGGAGGTACGACTGGGCTGGGAGGGCAGCGGGAGGTACGACTGGGCTGGGAGGGAAGCGGGAGGTGGGACTGGGAGGGCAGCGGGAGGTGAGTCTGGGCTGGGAGGGCAACGGGAGGTGGGACTGGGCTGGGAGGGCAGTGGGAGGTGGTACTGGGCTGGGAGGGCAGAGTGAGCTGGGACTGGGCTGGGAGGGCAGAGTGAGCTGGGTCTGGGCTGGGAGGGCAGCGAGAGGTGGGACTGGGCTGGGAAGGCAGTGGGAGGTGGGGCTGGGAGGGCAGCGGTAGGTGAGTCTGGGCTGGGAGGGCAACGGGAGGTGGGACTGGGCTGGGAGGGCAGTGGGAGGTGGGGCTGGGCTGGGAGGGCAGCGCGAGTTGTGACTGGGCTGGGAGGGCAGCGAGAGGTGGGACTGGGAGGGCAGCGTGAGTTGTGACTGGGCTGGGAGGGCAGCGTGAGGTGGGACTGGGAGGTCAGCGTGAGGTGGGACTGGGCTGGGAGGGCAGTGGGAGGTGGGGCTGGGAGGGCAACGGTAGGCGAGTCTGGGCTGGGAGGGCAACGGGAGGTGGGACTGGGCTGGGAGGGCAGTGGGAGGGGGGGCTGGGCTGGGAGGGCAGCGTGAGTTGTGACTGGGCTGGGAGGGCAGCGTGAGTTGTGACTGGGCTGGGAGGGCAGCGAGAGGTGGGACTGGGAGGGCAGCGTGAGTTGTGACTGGGCTGGGAGGGCAGCGTGAGTTGTGACTGGGCTGGGAGGGCAGCGTGAGTTGTGACTGGGCTGGGAGGGCAGCGTGAGGTGGGACTGGGAGGGCGGCGTGAGGTGGGACTGGGCTGGGAGGGCAGCGGGAGGTACGACTGGGCTGGGAGGGCAGCGGGAGGTACGGCTGGGCTGGGAGGGAAGCGGGAGGTGGGACTGGGAGGGCAGCGGGAGGTGAGTCTGGGCTGGGAGGGCAACGGGAGGTGGGACTGGGCTGGGAGGGCAGTGGGAGGTGGTACTGGGCTGGGAGGGCAGAGTGAGCTGGGACCTGGCTGGGAGGGCAGAGTGAGCTGGGTCTGGGCTGGGAGGGCAGCGAGAGGTGGGACTGGGCTGGGAGGGCAGTGGGAGGTGGTACTGGGCTGGGAGGGCAGTGGGAGGTGGTACTGGGCTGGGAGGGCAGCGTGAGCTGGGACTGGGCTGGGAGGGGAGTGGGAGGTGGGACTGGCCTGGGAGGGCAGTGGGAGGTGGTACTGGGCTGGGAGGGCAGCGTGAGCTGGGACTGGGCTGGGAGGGCAGAGTGAGCTGGGACTGGGCTGGGAGGGTAGAGTGAGCTGGGTCTGGGCTGGGAGGGCAGCGAGAGGTGGGACTGGGCTGGGAGGGCAGTGGAAGGTGGTACTGGGCTGGGAGGGCAGCGTGAGCTGGGACTGGGCTGGGAGGGTAGAGTGAGCTGGGTCTGGGCTGGGAGGGCAGCGAGAGGTGGGACTGGGCTGGGAGGGCAGTGGAAGGTGGTACTGGGCTGGGAGGGCAGCGTGAGCTGGGACTGGGCTGGGAGGGCAGAGTGAGCTGGGACTGGGCTGGGAGGGTAGAGTGAGCTGGGTCTGGGCTGGGAGGGCAGCGAGAGGTGGGACTGGGCTGGGAGGGCAGTGGAAGGTGGTACTGGGCTGGGAGGGCAGCGTGAGCTGGGACTGGGCTGGGAGGGCAGAGTGAGCTGGGTCTGGGCTGGGAGGGCAGCGAGAGGTGGGACTGGGCTTGGAGGGCAGAGTGAGCTGGGTCTGGGCTGGGAGGGCAGAGTGAGCTGGGTCTGGGCTGGGAGGGCAGCGAGAGGTGGGACTGGGAGGGCAGCGGGAGGTGGGACTGGGCTGGGAGGGCAGTGGAAGGTGGTACTGGGCTGGGAGGGCAGCGTGAGCTGGGACTGGGCTGGGAGGGCAGTGAAAATTGGGTTGCAGCCAGTTGCTTTATTGTACAGGTGATGGTGGTTGATTTATTAACCTTAGTTATGGATGTTGTTTGTTTTGAGCAGTTTAGCTGAAAACCTAATTAGCAACAAAGGGGCGAAGGCAATTGCTCGGTCACTGATGGTGAACAGGACTCTAGCTGCTTTAGAGTGAGTATATTCACCGGTTGTTATTCAGAATGTTTTCCTTCATGCAGTTTCATTACTCTTTAACTGCTTGTTATTACCTGACAGCCTCAGAAGCAATTCCATTGGTCCCAAAGGAGCAAAAGCACTCGCTGACGCCTTGAAGATAAACCAGGGCCTCGTCTCACTGAAGTAAGTGATTACGTAGAATCTACTGCACAATAACTGGCTATTCTGCGCAACCTATTCTTGCTGGTTTATATTCCACTCCAGCATTCTTCTATCCTTCCACATCTCACCCCATCAGCTTATCCTGTTATTCCTTCCTGCCTCATATGTTTATTTAGTTTACCCTTAAATGCAACTTCACTAATTGCCTCAATCACTCCCTTTGGTAGTGTGTTCAACATTCTCACCACTCTTTGGGTGAAGAAGTGCCTTCTGAGTTAATTTTTGGAGTTCTTGGTGACTATCTTATATTGATGGACCCGAGTATTGCTCTTCCTCACAATAGTGGAAACATTCACTATGTCTGTGTGTCAACTCTGCCAAAACATTTCATTGTTTTAAAGACTTCTTATTAGGTTACTGGTCTTCTCTTTTCAAGTGTTTAGGGACCCAGCTTGTTCATCCTTCTTGATGGGTATAAGCTCGTAATTCTGGTATCATCCTATGTCTCTTTAACACCCACATCCTTTCAAAATGGACACAGTGAGAAAACATAGCACCAACACAAGGCAACAGTAATGTCAACTCTAGTATGTCATAAACCAGGAGAAAAACCAGAGGTTTTATGGCTGGCACGGTACGCAGTGGTTAGCACTGCTGCCTCATGGCACTGAGGTCCCAGGTTTGATCCCGGCCCTGGGTCACCGTCCGTGTGGAGTGATGCACGATCAATTACACAAAGACGAGAGTTGGATGCAATCGAGGCTTTATTACACTAAGATATGTGGCCTCCTACAGCAGCTGGCGAAATGGCTGCTGTACGAGGAGCACACATATTTATACTCCGCCTACTGGGTGGAGCCAGCAGGCAGGGAACTACCCCCGTACCTGTAGTACAGGGCCGTAAAGCACCTACACCAACATCCTCTATATACAATATATACATCAGTGGTGACTACCACATTCACCCCCTGTTAAAATTGAGTCCGGCAGGGGTGGTGGAGAACTATATACAGGTAGACGTTTTAAAGTACAGAGAGGAAAAAAAATTGAGTCCAGGGTGGAGGGGAAAATTATATACAGAGTGATGATGTTTTAAAAGTCCAGGTCATGTTACAGATTCAGTCGGTCCAGAGCCTTGATCTGACGTTGGGAACGCCGCAGTGCTGGCGGTGATTCCGGAGTCGGTCTGGTCTTCGGTGGCTCCGGGAGCGTGTCAAAGTCCTCTTCCTCCCCGGGTGTGGGCAGGGTGAGGACGGATTGTCGTGGGGCGGGGGTTGCAGCTGGGTGCACCGGGGAAAGGGGGGGTGGCGCTGTGCCGGGGGTGTGTGAGTGTGCGGAACCAGCTGGTGCCTGGTCCCTGAGGGAGACTGTACCTTGGCGGCTGTCGGGGTACGCTACGTAGGCGTACTGTGGGTTGGCATGGAGTAGCTGTACCCTCTCAACCAACGGGTCCACCTTGTAGAATCGTACGTGTTTACGGAGGAGTACGGGTCCTGGAGCTGCGAGCCAAGTCGGGAGCGACACCCCGGAGGTGGACTTCCTGGGGAAGGCAAAGAGACGTTCATGGGGTGTTTCAAAGTCGCAGTGCACAGGAGCGACCAAATGGAGCGCAGGGCATCAGGGAGGGCCTCCTGCCAGCGGGAGGCCGGGAGATTTCTGGACCGTAGGGCCAGCTGGACAGCCCTTCAGATTGTCCCATTCTCCCTCTCCACCTGCCCATTTCCCCGGGGGTTGTAGCTGGTCGCCCTGCTCGAGGCGATACCCCTGTTGAGCAGGAACTGACGCAGCTCATCGCTCATGAATGAGGATCCCCTGTCGCTGTGGACGTAGGCGGGGAAGCCGAACAGAGCGAAGATGGTGTTGAGGGCTTTGATGATGGTGGCAGACGTCTTGTCGGGGCATGGGATGGCGAAGGGGAATCTGGAATATTCATCGACCACACTGAGGAAGCATGTGTTACGGTCGGTGGAGGGGAGGGGCCCTTTGAAGTCCACGCTGAAGCGTTCAAAGGGGCGGGAGGCCTTCACCAGGCGCGCACGGTCTGGCCGGTAGAAGTGCGGTTTGCACTCCGCGCAGACCTGGCAGTCTCTGGTGATAGCCCTGACTTCCTTGATGGAGTAGGGCAGATTGCGGGCCTTGATGAAATGGTAAAAATGTGTGGCCCCCGGGTGACAGAGGCTGTCGTCCAGAGTCCTGAGTCGGTCCACCTGTGCGCTGGCACATGTACCTCGGGATAGTGCATCGGGGGACTCGTTAAGCTTACTGGGGCGATACAAAATCTCGTAGTTGTAGGTGGAGAGCTCGATCCTCCACCTCAAGGTTTTATCGTTTTTGATTTTACCCCGCTGTGTGTAATTGAACATAAAGGCAACCGACTGTTGGTCAATGAGGAGAGTGAATCTCCTGCCGACCAGGTAATGCCTCCAATGCCGCACAGCTTCAACGATGGCTTGGGCCTCTTTATCGACGGAGGAATGTCGCATTTCAGAGGCATGTAGGGTTCGTGAAAAAAACGCCACGGGCCTGCCTGCCTGGTTGAGGGTGGCGGCTAGAGCGATGTCTGATGCATCGCTCTCGACTTGGAATGGTAACGCCTTGTCGACCGTGTGCATCGCGGCCTTGGCGATGTTGGCCTTGATACGGTTGAAGGCCTGGTGAGCCTTGGCCGTTAAGGGAAAAAGAGTGGATTGAATGAGTGGGCGGGCCTTGTCCGCATAGTTTGGGACCCACTGGGCATAATAAGAAAAGAACCCCAGGCATCGTTTGAGGGCCTTGGGGCAGTGGGGGAGGGGGAGTTCCATGAGGGGGCACATGCGGTCAGGATCGTGCCCCAGAACTATGTTCTGACCACAGCCGAGGATGGCTAAGCGGTTTGTGCTGAACACACACTTCTCCTTGTTGTAGATTAGGTTGAAGAGACTGGCGGTGTGGAGAAATTTGGCAAGGTTGGAGTCATGGTCCTGCTGATCGTGGCCGCAGATGGTGACATTGTCCAGGTACGGGAAAGTGGCCCGCAGCCCGTGCCGGTCAACCATTCGGTCCATTTCCCGTTGGTGACACCAAAGGGAACCCTAAGAAAGTGGTAAAGGCGGCCATCTGCCTCGAAGGCAGTGTATGGGCGGTCCGCCTTACGGATGCGGAGCTGGTGGTAGGCGTTGAGAAGACCCGGTACTGTGCAGGGGTACGTGTCGAGCTGCGTGTACCGATTGATGGTCTGGCTGTAGTCCACGACCATCCTGTGTTTCTCCCCAGTTTTTACAACTACCACTTGGGCTCTCCAGGGGCTGTTGCTGGCCTCGATGATGCCCTCCCGAAGCAGTCGCTGGACCTCGGACCTGATGAAAGTCCTGTCCTGGGCGCAGTACCGTCTGCACCTGGTGGCGACAGGTTTGCAATCCGGGGTTAAGTTTGCAAATGGGGACCTTTAGGGTCGCGAGGCCACATACGGTAAGGCATGGTGGGGGCCCGACGAATCTCTGGAGATTGCACTGGAAGTCCAGGCCGAGTAGCAGGGCAGCGCAGAGGTTGGGGAGGACGAAGAGGCGGAAGCCGCTGAACTCCACGCCCTGGACAGTGAGAGTGGTGATGCAGTACCCCCGGATCGCCACGGAGTGGGACCCGGAGGCCAGGGAGATTCTCTGGTTAGCGGGGTGTACCGCGAGGGAGCAGAGCCTTACCGTATTGAGGTGAATGAAGCTCTCGGCGCTCCTGCAGTCCAGCAGACAGGAGATCTCGTGCCCATCGATCTTCACGTTGGTAGAAGCCATTGCCAGGTTGTGTGGGCGAGACTGGTCAATCGTGACCGAGGTGAGACGCGGCTGGCTGTCAGCGTTTGCGAGCGGCGTGCGGCCAGATGAGGTGCCCGGGGGGGCATGGGTCCTGGTAAGATGGCGGCGCCCATGGGTCGCACCTGTCATGGGGAAAACGCGATGGCGGCGCCTGATGATCCTGGGGAGAACAGGATGGCGGCACCCACGGACCGCACGTGGTGGGGGTCGAACAAGGTGGCGGTGCCCACAGGCCGTCAGAGGCTTTTCCCCAGGGTAGAGGGGTCAATTAATAGGGGGCATAGGTTTAAGGTGCGAGGGGCAAGGTTTAGAGGAGATGTACGAGGCAAGTTCTTTACGCAGAGTGTAGTGGGTGCCTGGAACTCGCTGCCGGAGGAGGTGGTGGAAGCAGGGACGATAGTGACATTTAAGGGGCATCTTGACAAATACATGAATAGGATGGGAATAGAGGGATACGGACCCCGGAAGTGTAGAAGATTTTAGTTTAGACGGGCAGCATGGTCGGCAAGGGCTTGGAGGGCTGAAGGGCCTGTTCCTGTGCTGTACTTTTCTTTGTTCTTTGTTCTTTGTGGTCCGGTGAGGGGAAGATGGCGGCGCCTACTGGCCGCACGTGGGGGGAGCTGGAACAATAGCGGCAACATGAGCGGGCCTGGCACATCGCAGTGAAGTGCCCCTTCTTGCCACAGGCCTTGCAAAGGGCGCTCCGGGCCGGGCAGCAGTTTCGGGGGTGTTTGGACTGCCCACAGAAGTAACATTTGGGGCCCCCGGGGCTGCTTGGCTGCCGCGCAGCACAGGCGTGGGGCTGGCTGAGGGCGGTTGCTGGTGGGGTCTACGATGGGGTGGCTGTCTGCGGAGTCCACGATGCACAGGAGGGGTGGGCCGCGCGGTCGGGGGCGTAGGCCTGGATGTTGCGCAAAGCGACCTTAAGCGTGAGCGCTAGCTTTTTGGTTTCCGCGAGGTCGAGCGTGGCCCCTTCTAAGAGGCGCTGGCGAATGTAATCGGATCCAATCCCCGTAACAAAAGCGTCTCTCATGCACAAGTTTGAGTGTTCCGTGGCCGAGACGGCCTGACAGTCACAGTCTCTAACTGGGGGTATCAGGGCACGCCAGAAATCTTCCACTGACTCACCAGGAAGTTGACTGGCATAGAGCGTGTTAGTCCGCTGAGCGTAGTTTTCCTTCAGTAGCACCATGGCGTCTGCATAGGCCGGCGCGTCCTGGATAAGTGGAAAGACGTTGGAGCTCAGCCGTGTGTAAAGGATCTGAATCTCCTGAGCTTCTGGAATTGGGTCTGGCGCAGACCCGATGTAAGCTTCGAAACAGGCTCGCCAATGTTCAAAGTCCTATTTGGCGTTGTCTGATTGCGGATGCAGCTGCAGGGATCCAGCTTGATGCAGAGGCCCATCTTCTGAAAACTTAGCGTAATAAATTGATGCACGATCAATTACACAAAGACGAGAGTTGGATGCAATCGAGGCTTTATTACACTAAGATGTGTGGCCTCCTACAGCGGCTGGTGAAATGGCTGCTGTACGAGGAGCACACATATTTATACTCCGCCTACTGGGCGGAGCCAACAGACAGGGAACTACCCCCCGTACCTGTAGTACAGGGCCTTATCGTAAAGCACCTACACCGACATCCACTATTTACATCAGTGGTGACTACCACATGGAGTTTTCACATTCTCCCCCGTGTTTGCGTGAATCTCACCCCCACAATCCAAAAGATGTGCAGGCTAGGTGGATTGGCCACACTAAATTGCCCCTTAATTGGAAAATAATAATTGGGTATTCTAAATTGATTAATTCAATAGGTTTTGGATAAAAATTAAAAGTCGCCATGTTTCCAATCTAATTATAAACCTCATAAGTGACTTATTTAATTTCTAATATGTCTTGGAGTTCTTTAAAAGAAACATTTTGAGAGAGTAGACAGAGTGGGTGGTTCCGCATCTAGAAGAACATATGGGCATTAAAAGGCTGAATTTCAAAGAGCCATGTTCTGCATCCCATAGACACGGCAAGAATGCTCAATCTCAGTTTAAGATTGAGTCAGGATGTATCAGGGTCCAGGCTGGGGGTGGGAGAGGGAGACAGTCCAGGCTGGGAAGCCTGAGGGAGGAAAGGGAGGGAGGAGGGTCCAGGCTAGGGAGGGAGAGGTCCAGGCTGCAGAGGGAGAGGTCCAGGCTGAAGGAGGGGCAGGAAGAGGGAGAAAGGGCCCAAGCTGGGGAAAGGGGTTGTGGGCTACTAGTAGGCGGGGGGGGGGGGGGGGGGGGGGGGGCACAGATAGCCCAGGCTGGAAGATGCACTTGGGTTTGTCGGATGGGGAAATGCACCATGGGATATGGCAGAAAATAGTTTTGAATAATTTAAGTAGTGTTAAATGAAAATTATTCACAGACAGGAGGTTATGTGAAACAGTATGCTGGTCACTTGTGCATGGGCTAGCAGGCATGGGCTAGCAGGTAGGCTATCTGCTTCTGAATGCCATGATGCCTACCTAAAAATCTAAAAATACTCAAATGTCAGAGAGAAAAGTAGTATTTCTAAGCCTGAGCTAATATGAGGAGCCCAGACTTTAGGGGATTGGGTCTGTGTACGTTGCATTAGAATGTATCAGGCTCAGATAAAAGCTGCCAGCACACAAGCGTGGCAGGGTTTGTGATGTTTGATGTGAGGCCAGTGTCTCTGCGTCCTGGTGTGAGGGAAATGGGCAGTCAGTAGCTCTGTCCTCTGGAGATGAACGGCGACACTGTTTAATGTGTCTTTTGAGTGATATTACGATCCTGGACCAGACCCCAACAGTTGCTAGGATGCCAGACAAAACCCCAATATTTAAATTCATTTGTAAGACTGTGAGGAAAGGATACTTTGCTCTGCGAGGAACTCCACACACAAATAAGGATATAGTATATTGAAACAAACCTTATTACTAACACAGGATTAAACTAACTTTAACATCATACAGGTGGTTAGCACAGTGGTTAGCACAGTTGATTCACAACGCCAAGGTCCCAGGTTCGATTCCCGGCTTGGATCACTGTCTGTGCGGAGTCTGCACGTTCTCCCTGTGTCTGTGTGGAATTCCTCCGGGTGCTCCGGTTTCCTCCCACAAGTCCCGAAAGACGTGTTGTTAGGTGAATTGTACATTCTGAATTCTCCCTCTGTGTACCCGGAAAGTGGTGACTAGGGGCTTTTCATTGCAGTGTTAATGGAAGCCTATTTCTGACAATAATGATGATGATTATTATTATAATAAGAATTAGCTTACAATTACCCGTTAAACAATGCTTAACAATAAAATGAAAACTATGTTTGGTTTATCAAAGGGGTTGGGTTACAGAGTGTTGTTACTAGGGGGGGGGAAATGTTCTGCTGACGAGGGAGGGGACTTGGGCCAATGGACAGAGAGGAGGTTGGGGGCGGAGGCTGCCTGGGGGAGGGCCGGTGGAGGTGTGGGGCGCGGGCTGGAGACTGGCCCAAAAAAAGAGATGGCTGATCAGCGAAGGGGGGGGACAATGAGCCCCCCAACTAGGCTGATCACCTGGAATGTTTGAGGGTTAAATGGGCCGGTCAAGAGGGCACGTGTGTTCGTGCATCTTAGGGGACTGAAGGCGGATGTGGTATTGTTGCAGGAGATGCACCTTAGAGTAACTGACCAGATTAGATTGAGGAAAGGCTGGGTCAGTCAGGTCTTTCACTCGGGACTGGATTCAAAGACTAGAGGGGTCGCGATCCTGATCAATAAGCGGGTGGTATTTGAGGCAGGTAGAATAGTCTCGGATGTGGGAGGTCGGTACATTATGGTCAGTGGGAAACTGGATGGGGGTGCAGGTGGTATTAGTAAATGTGTATGCGCCAAATTGGGATGATGTGGAGTTTATAAAGAGGATGCTGGGGCCGATACCGGACCTGGACTCGCACAGGTTGGTCATGGGAGGGGACTTTAACACAGTTATTGACCCTGGCTTGGACCGGTCAAGCTCGAAAATGGGCAGGGTGCCAGCAATGGCAAAGGAACTAAGAGGGTTCATGGAGCAGATGGGGAGAGGGGGGTGGGTGGATCCATGGAGATTTGGGCAGCCGAGAGTGAAGGAGTTCTCCTTCTACTCACACGTGTATAAAGTGTACTCCCGGATCGATTTCTTCATTTTGAGCAGGGCCTTACTGGCAGAGGTGGTGGACACGGGTACTCGGCGATCACAATCTCACACCATGCTCCGCACTGGGTTGACCTGCAGGTTAATAAAGACAGTAACCACACCGCACTGGAGGTTAGCTGTGGGACTTTTGGCTGACGGGGGTGTGCGAGCAGCTGAGGAAATGTATTCAGAACTACCTGCAGGCCAACGACACGGGGGAAATTTCAGCAGTGATGGTCTGGGAAGCACTGAAGGCGGTGGTCAGAGGGGAACTGATCTTGATACGGGCCTATAGGGAGAAGGTGGACACGGCAGAGACGGACCGACTGGTTAAGGAGATACTACAGATCGATGGGAGGTATGCAGAGACCCCAGAGGCAGGGCTTTTAAGGGAACGGCGGAGGCTACAGGCGGAGTTCGGCTTGTTAATCCCAGGGAGGGCAGTGGAGCAGCTGAGAAAGGCGAGGGGGGGCGATCTATGAGTATGGAGAGAAGGCCAACAGAATGCTTGCACAGCAGCTTAGAAGGAGGGAGGCAGCCAGGGAGATAGGGAAAGTAAATGATGGAGATGGGAACCTGGTTGGAGATTCAGCAGGGGTGAATAAGGCGTTTAGGGATTTCTACAGTAGACTGAACAGGTCGGAACCCCCTACGGGGCCGGAGGGGATGAGGTACTTCTTGGGGGGGAGCTGAATTTCCCAAAGGTGGACGGGGAGCTGGGAGAAGGGCTGGGGGCCCCCGATCGAGTTGGAAGAGATAGTGGAGGGTCTGGAGGCCATGCAGTCGGGGTAAAGCCCTGGGGCCGGGGCGGGTAGCCAGTGGAGTTTTATAAAAGGTTCTCTGGGATATTGGGGCCGGTGTTGATGAGGATGTTCAATGAGGCAATGTTCAGAGGGGTGCTGCTCCTGACGATGTCACAGGTCACGATTTCGCTGATTCTGAAGCGGGCCAAGAACCCGGAGCTGTGTGGGTCCTAGAGGCCGATATCCTTGTTGAATGTGGACGTCAAACTGCTGACCAAAATTTTGTCCTCCAGGATGGAGGATTGTGTTCTAGACGTTATTGTGGAGGATCAGACGGGGTTTGTTAAGGGTAGGTAGTTGGTGGCCAATGTAAGAAGTGTCATGAAATGCAGGCACACACACACACACATAATGATATACAGACAAGCAGCTAATGGACACAGAGAACAGGACATGACTAATAAGCAGGCAGGACACTCAGGGGTGGTATCTCACTATAAAAGACACGAGGCACTCACACTCCGCCTCTTTCCACTGATGAACATCTAGAGAGTCAGTCAAGGGTGTTGTTACAATCTCACACCCCCACCAGGTGGCTGAAGAGCTCGTCTGGTTCAGTGAGACAGAGTAATCACACTTAAGTTAGTAGAGAGTCGAACTGTGCTAACTGTGCTATTAGTTCAATAAACCTGATTGAACTAACTTCAAGGTCTGGAGTATCTTTCTGATCTAAGCTGCATCCAGTTGCAGCCAGTGTTAGACCAGTGTACCTAACACGACAAGAAGGTTGTTAAATGTGATCATGATGCCCCGGAAGGTAGGGAGGTGGAGGTAGTGATCGCAATGGATGCAGAAAAGGCTTTTGATCGGGTAGAATGGGATTATCTGTGGGAGGTACTGGGACGGTTCGGATTTGGGCGGGGCTTTATTGACTGGGTCAGGTTGCTGTATCAGGCTCCTGTGGCAAGTGTACGGACGTATAGGACAACATCGAACTATTTTAGACTACACCGGAGGACGAGAGAGGGATGCCTCCCCTCCCCACTGTTGTTCGCACTAGCTATAGAGCCGTTGGCAATTGCTCTGAGAGCCTCAAGAGGCTGGATGAGGCTGGTCCGGGGGGAGTGAAGCACAGAGTCTTGCTCTATGCAGACGACCTGCTTCTGTATGTATCGGACCCATTAGAGGGGATGGAAGAAATCATGAGGATTCTATGGGAATTTGGCCGGTTTTCGGGATATAAGCTAAATATGGGGAAAAGTGAGATGTTTGCGGTCCAGGCTAGGGGACAGGAGAGGCGATTGGGGGAGCTGCTGTTTAGATTAGTAGGGGGAAGCTTTAGGTACCTAGGCATTCAAGTGGCGTGGGAATGGGACCGGCTGCATAAATTAAATCTGGCCCGACTAGTAGACCAAATGAAGGACGATTTTCGGAGATGGGACGCGCTCCCGTTGTCATTAGCTGGGAGGGTTCAGACAGTGAAGATGACTGTCCTCCTGAGATTCCTGTTCGCGTTTCAATGTCTCGCCATCTTTATTCCGCGGTCCTTTTTTAAACGGGTCAACAAAGTGATCTCTGGCTTTGTTTGGGCGGGCAAGAAACCGTGGTAAGGAAGGTAATGCTTGAACGGAGTCAGGGAGAGGGAGGGCTGGTGCTGCCAAATTTTAGTAACTATTGCATGATCAGGAAGTGGGTGGTGGGGGATGGGTCAGTATGGGAGCATATGGAGGCGGCTTCATGCAAGGGCACCAGTTGGGGGTGTTGGTAACTACGCCTCTTCCGTTCCCGCCGGCACGGTACTCCACCAGCCCCATGGTGGTGGCAGCCCTGAGAGTCTGTGGGCAATGGAGGAAACATGTGGGAGCAGAGGGAGCATCGGTCTGGTCCCCAATCTGTAATAATCACTGGTTTGCCCCGGGGAGTATGGATTGGAGGTTCCGAATATGGCGGAGAGCAGGGTTTGAGAGGATGGGGGATATGTTTATTGACGGGAGCTTTCAGAGTATGAGGGCGCTGGAGGAGAGGTTTGGGTTGGCGAGGGGAAACAAATTCAGGTATCTGCAGGTGCGGGACTTCCTATGTAAACAGGTGTCCACCTTCCCGCTCCTACCGCTAAAGGGGATTCAGAACAGGGTAGTTTCCAGAGTGTGGGTAGGAGAAGGGAGCGTCTCTGACATTTACCAGGAACTTATGGGGTCAGAGGAGACGCAGACCGAGGAGCTGAAGCGCAAGTGGGAGGAGGAGCTGGGAGGAGAGATAGAGCATGGTCTATGGGCGGACGCGTTGAGTAGAGTCAAAGTGTCCGCAGCATGTGCCAGGCTCAGCCTGATACAATTTAAGGTCGTTCACCGGGCTCACATGACAGTGGCCCGGATGAGCAGATTCTTTGGGGTGGAAGACAGGTGTGCAAAATGTGTGGGGGGACCAGCGAACCATGTCCACATGTTCTGGCATGTCCGAAGCTTAGGGGATTTTGGCAGGGGTTTGCAGATGTCATGGCCACGGTGTTAAAAACAAGGGTGGCACCGAGTCCAGAGGTGGCGATTTTCGGGGTGTCGGAAGACCCGGGAATCCAGGAGAAGAGGCAGACATCCTGGCCTTTGCTTCCCTGATAGCCCGGAGACGGATACTATTAGCTTGGAGGGACACAAAGCCCCCAAAGTCGGAGACCTGGCTATCGGACATGGCTAGCTTTCTCTGTTTGGAGAAAATCAAGTTCGCCTTGAGAGGGTCACTGTTAGGATTCATCCGGAGGTGGCAACCGTTCGTCAACTTCTTTGTGGAAAATTAATCGTCAGCAGAAGGGGGGGGGGGGGGGTTAGTTTAGCTTAGAGTAGGGGGTTAATAAGCTATGTTTATAGTTTCATGTACATTGTTTATTATGTTGTTGTTATAATACCAAAAAATACCTCAATAAAATGTTTATTAAAAAGAAAACAATAAAATGAAACACTTTAGAGTATCTCCAATCAAGCAAACCAATCTCATTTCTGACAAATGTTTAATATTTCTGGTAAAAGAAACTGGTTAAAAGGCTATGGGGAACAGGTAGAAGGCGGATTTGAGACCAGGAAGAGATCAGCCAAGATCTGATTGAATGGTGCAGCAGGCTTGAAGGGCGAAATTGCCTACTTCTGCTCCTAATTCCTATGTTCAGGTCAAAGCCCACTTTTAAATACAGTTCGCAAACCCAGGAATACTTGCTGTATAGCAATGTCTTGGATAACGTACTTTGAGAGAAAGAGTCCTTCAGGAATCCGCCTGCAGATTACTGCCCATGTCAAACTACTGTTTAACTTCCCAGCATTTGGCAAAAAACTCCTGTTCTGTTCACAGCAAGTTCTTTAACTGAAAACTCAACAGCTGACTGCTTCAGCCCCTGGCTCTTCCATTAATAACATCATCTCTATCCCACTAACTGGGTTATGACCATCTTACTAAGGCTAAACACAATGTCTCAAAATATATTCTCCCCAGGAACCTTTCTTCTGGAAACAAAATTCCATCAGCCCTATTTCGGTAAACTATATACATGGTTGGAATGAATTATGATTTTACTTTTACAATACTTTAATTATCCATTTTTAGAGAATGTCTACCTGTCTTTTAAGCCTGGATTTTAAAAAAGCATTACTGCAGTAGAGACACGTACACTAATCCAGGCTTTTTTCTAAAAGTATTTTATTCCAAACATGTTCAGCGTTAACATACAACAGTACACTTGTAAATTTTCCCCATTTGTGCCAAACCCCCCCATGACAAACAGCTCCTCAAACATAGTCATGAATGGCCTGTACTGTACCCCGAAGCCCTCCTCTGACTCCTTTCAAACAAATGTGACTTTCTCCAACCTGAGAATCTCGTACAATTCTCCCAATCATGCCACGACCCTTGGTGGCGCAGCCGACCTCCAATTCAAAAGTATCTGCCACCAGGCAAACAGAGCCAAAGTGCCATGACATCGGCCCCTTCCCCTCCAGCAACTCCAGCACGTCCGACACCCCAAAGATCGCCACCATAGGGTCCAGATTCATTACAAACTCTATAATCCTCAATAGGTTCCTAAACAGCGCCTCCCAAAACTTTTCCAACTCCTCACACCCCCAGAACATATGGGCATGGCGTGCAGGCCCCCTGCCACACCTCTCGCATCCGTCCATTATCTCTGGAAAAACCCACTCATCTGAGCCCGAGTCATGTGGACCTTAAAATGTATAAGGCTCCTTGTGCAGGAGAAGGTTGAGTTCACTCGGCGCATTACTTCACACCAAAGTCCCCATCCTATCTACCTCCACAACTCCTCCTCCCACTTTTGCTTGATCCTTTTCAGTGCCCTCCCAACTAACCATATATGTCTCTAATCCTACCATCTCCCCTTCACCCGGGAGCAACATTTTCTCCAAAAGCGTATATTCCGGGAGCTGAGAAAATGAGGACAGCTTCTTGTGCGCAAAGTCCCGCACCTGTCAGTATCTAAACTTACTCACCCTTGGTAACTCAAACATATCCCGCAGTTCCTCCAGCCCAGCAAACCTGCCCTCCATAAACATGTCCCTGACTCGCACTAGCCCTTCTTTTTAGTGCCCTTCTTTCTACTATCTCCTGTACATCCCATCCATCACCCCGGCGCAATCCTATGGTTCCCACATAGTGGAGTCATCACCAACATGTTCCCCAGTTTAAAGTACCTCCTCGAGTGGTTCCAAATTTAGGTGGATGATTCCACCACAGGACTACTCCTGTACTTCCTCGAGGTGAACAACAGCCCTCGGGCTCGCCCCCTCGTACGACCCCTCCTCTAACATGATCCAATCTGCCCCCTCCTCCTCCCCTACCATCATCTGCCCTTTTCTACATTTGCTGCCCAACAGTCATGCAACAAATTTGGAAGAGCCAGTCCCTCTTCCCGCCTCTGTTCTTGCAACAGAGTCCTACTAACTCTCAGCCCCCTCCCTGCCCACAGAAATTCTGAGATTAACGCATCTACCTTCCGAAGAAAGGCCTTGGGGAGGAAAATTGGAAGGGACTGAAACACAAACAGGAATCGTGGCAGTATGTTCATCTTTACCACCTGTACCCTCGCAGACAATGTCAAATGTAGAGTATCCCACCGTTTAAGATCCTTCTTAACCTCCACCACCAACCTTGTCAGGCCTACTCATGCCTTAACTGGATCTCCAAATATTGGAACCTCTCCCTTGCCACCTTAAATGGCAGGGCACCCAGATTTGGTCTCCCGCCCCGAAGCGTTTACCGGGAAGGCCTCACTTTTACCAACATTCAATTTATAGTCCAAGAAGGCCCCAAATGTCTCCAGTAAGCCCATGATTCTGCCCATGCTTTCCAACGGGTCCGTCACGAACAGCAACAGGTTATTGGCATACAACAGCACCAGGTGCTTCCTGCCCCTCCCTCAATGCCCCACCACGCAGTTGAAGCCTGAAGTGCCACAGCCAATGTCTCAATAGCCAGCGCGAACAGCAGCGGGACACTCCTGCCTCGTTCCCCTATGCAGCCTGAAATACCCCAAGCTTGTCCCATTCTTTCACACACTTGCCATGGGGGTTGCATACAACAACTGAACCCACGTCACAAACCTTGGGCCAAACCCAAACTTCCCCAGGATTTAAAACAAATACTTCCATTCTACCCACTCAAAGGCCTTCTCAGCGTCCGTTGACACAATCACCGATGGCATTCGCCCCCCTCGACGGGGTCATAATTACGTTTAGCAATCTCCTAATATTACTAGAAAGCTGCCTCCCCTTAACAAACCCCTTTTGGTCCTCCGAGACTGTCTTTGTTACTCACCCCTCCAATCTTCACATACTGCAGCGGATGAGCCTACAGGACTCGCACTCCAGCGGGTCCTTCCTCTATTTTGCGATCAGCGAAATTGACGCCTGTGCCAGCATAGCTGGCTGTACCCACTTCTCCACCGCTTCATTAAATATACCCAGATGGCAGGGGGCCAACTCCGTCGCAAACTACTTATACAATTACACGAGAAGCCTTCTGGCCCCGGCGCCTTGCCCGACTGCATCATACCAATGCACTCCATCACCTTCCCACCCGAATGGTTCCTCCAGCGCCTGCCTCTTCCCCTCCCCCAACTCCCTCACCTTAACCAGCCCCACTTCACTCCACTTCCTATGCATGCTATCTATCCCCTACGACCTCAGAACCATTGATGCAGACAGGAGTGTGTATAATACTTTGGCCCTAACCTGCAGGATTTCCCTCAATGCTGCCTGATGCCGCAGCTGGTGGACTTTCCTTCCCCCCATACTCATACTGACCCCCCGAGCTAGCCGCTGCTGATCCGCTGCCCTTTCCGTCATCCGCCGGTCAAACTGCCCCTGCAGCCTCTTTCTTTCCGCAAGCAACTCCTTTGTGGGGGCGACAGAGTACCTCCTATCCACCTCAACTATCCTGTCCAACAATTGCCGCTTCTTCTCCCTCTTCGTCCTATCCTTATGGGCCTTGAATGAGATACTTTCTCTCCCGGATCACTGCTTTCAAAGCCTCCCAGAAAATGACTGCCGATAGCTCTCCATTCTGATTGAGCTCAACATAATTATTAGTCGCCACTGCCACCTTCCTGCAGAACTCTTTGTCTGCCAAAAGCCCCGAATCCAACCTCCACCCCGGCCACTGCACTTGACCCGAACAAAGTCTCACATCTAGATAGTGCGAAGCTTGCTCCAAAATCACTATTCCCGCATATTCTATTTTATTACCAACATGTATCAAAGCAGGTTACAGCAAGTAAACACCCCGGGAAACATACTTCCCAACAATCAACTATACAGCCTGTCCAGATTTTTCTCCTTTTTTACCCCCCGCCCCCTCTCCCATCACCCACCCCCCTGCGACAAATAGCTCCTCAAACACGGTCACAAACATCCCCCACCTTTTCTTAAACCCCCCCGCTGAGCCTCTTGTCTCATACTTTATCTTCTCTAACCGCAGGAAGTCGTACAGGTCACCCAGCCAAGCCGCTACCCCCGGTGGCGATGCTGACCGCCACTCCAGCAAAATTCGCCGCTCTGCAATCAGAAAGGTGAAGGCCACAACATCGGCCTTCCTCCTCTCCATGAGCTCCAACCTCTCTGAAATCCCAAATACCGCCACCAAAGGGTCCGAGTCAACCTCCTCCTCCACTATCCTGGCTGAGACCGCGAACACTCCCGCCCAGAATCTTCCCAATTTTTCCCAACACCAAAACATGTGCGCATGATTCGCTGACCCCCGCCCACACCTCTGACACTCATCTGCTACCCCATGAAAGAGCCCATTCATTCTCGCCCGAGTCATATGCACCCTGTGCACCACTTTAAACTGTATCAGACTCATCCTTGCACAAGAGGAGGTCCCATTTACCCTTCGCAGTGCCTCACTCCATACTCCCCAATTGATCTCCATTCCCAACTCCGCTTCCCATTTCTCCTTGATCTTCACCACCCGCTCACCTCCCTGCTCCCCCAGCCACTTACATATATCCCCAATTTTTCCCTCCCCTTCCACATCCGGAAGCAGCAGCTGCTCCAGCAGGGTGTATCCTGGCAACTTAGGGAACCCCTTCCAGACCTTTCGTGCAAAGTTCCTAACCTGCAGATACCTGAACTCACTCCCCCTCAGAAGCTCTACCATCTCCCTGAGCTCCTCCAGACTGGCGAACCCTTTCTCCAAATACAAATCCCTCACCTTGACC